>NC_141137.1:154148287-154879537 GCF_053477565.2 Lygodium microphyllum
ATTAAACACGATACAACCTTACTCGAAAAAAAGAACATAACATTGTTTGTGTTTCATACGTCACATGGCAAACATGGCAATCCTAGTCGTGTTCAACTCATCTATTCTACAAGGTATCTTCATCTTTAACCTTCTAGGAGAATCAACTCATCCTTTAGACTACTTTTTGGACAAAATTATTTACCCTAAACATTTTAATCCTTCTTGATTGATAATTTTTTTGTAGTATATATTTTTCCAACAGACACATATGCATTTGAAAGATTAAAAGAGATTCTTTCATTTCAACTTAGTTATTTACTTGAAGCTTGAAGTTCTATAATTTATGAAACTTAAAAGAGATTAAAAGTTCTATAACTTGCATCAAGTTAAACGCATGAAACGTGAGTATGGCATTAATGGAAAAAAGAAACCTAGCACCCACGTTACAACATAAACTTGTAGGCCTTAGTCGTATGAAACGCAAGGAGGCCTCATGTGGACAAGAGAAACCTAGCATCCATCGTGTTTCATACGTTTGGCATTTTTGGGGATGATTTAGTAGGAGTGTTCAAGTGATTTAGAACTTACTCATATTCTAGAAAAAAACTTATATTCTTGAGTGTTGAGTGCATATGTTGTCGATGAAATTTTGTACTGCAAAAATTAGAGTTGTGTTGGTGTTGTTGAGCATAGAGAGGGTTTTGTCTTTGAAAAAACTCTTTTGCAGTTTAGAAATTGGGTTTATAATGATGTTGGTTTACACATATGGTAGCTATAATGTGTAGTTAATTTCACACATGTGACTAAAGACTATTTTGCCTGGGAACTTGTGCTACATGTCACTTACTTTTTCGGCATGATAGTGCTTTTATAGCTTCGAATTTCAAGTTTTTTCCTTTTTCTTTTGCATTTTAAGTACACGTCCTCCAAATTATTGCATCATACTTTTTGATCAAACGTGCAATGACCGTTGGCATATATATATGAACACTTAGGTTCCAGTCTTGGTTACTATTTCTTTCACGTATCTCTTCTTGTCTTCGACCAGCTTTTTATCTTGTAAGCATCACAAGCCAAACTAAGCATATGCTTACAAGAAACCATTTATTCTCAGGATCAAGACCTGCAAAGATCAGCTAACACACTTTTCTTAATATTTTTCATTGCAATCTTGAATTTTGAGGCATTAAAGATGTTAGTTGGTTTAAAAGGAGAAAGATACATCAGGGACTTAGAAATTCTGTATTGGTTTTACTTTGTTTTTTTAGAAATATTGGTCTGATAAACATGTAAAATGATAGGGTTTTGATGTTCTTGAGGCATTGTTTTGTTCAAATTTTTTGGATGTATGAAACGCGAATTCATTAAGTTTTTTTTATAAGTGATGTGTGAAACGCGATTTTGTGAATTATGAGGCAATCTGAATCATTGTTTTCGCATTTCATGAGTCGAAAATGTTAAACGAAGTTTGATCGATGAGACTTGGAATTTCATGCTTTCTCTACTGCACAAAATTTTAATTCATTTATTTCATCTTGTATTTTCTTAATTTTCTTAGCAATCATTCTTTAGTCTACTACATATGCGCAAATGTGGATTTGTATATTATGACCTTTATTTCTGTTTTTTGGATTTTCTTTTGTGAGTAATTAGGATGACTAAAAGGAAGTTTTCATTAGAGGGAATGGAGGAGGAGGATCTAGAGGTCACTTATGATGAAAAGTTATTTGATTTTCTTCATGCAACTAGAAATTCATCTAGATTTATTTACATCAAAGATATGCTCAATGTTCCCTTTGATTTGTTAGAGTTTTTGAAGGATCTTGAAGATAAACTAAAGGATTTTAAGGTGTTTAATGATAGACATGTGGAAGGCCTAGAGATTGAGGGATTTGTCCATTATAGCAACTGGAAGCTTCTAATGCTGGTAGAAAAACTTTGCAAACAAGGTTTAGCCTTATTGATGAAGAATTCAAGAAGTGGAAAGTGGATTGCCCTTTTCATCAGAATCAGCAACAATGTCTTCTTGTACAGAAGGATGTTGAATTTCTTGTATATCTTCAATATATGGATAGTTGTTCTTCAGATACAATACAAGAGAAGAAGATGGAGGATATTGCATGCAAAGACAAAGAAGTTGAAGAGAAGGGTGAAATGTTTCAGGAGGATATTGAGAACCGGTTAGTGCAAGGCTTTGATTTGCTTTGTTTAAAATTGAGAACATTACAAAAGTGGAAGAAAAGGAGATAGAGTTGAGTACAGAGATTGAAATAGGTCCTCTTGAATGTGTCTCAACATTTCCCAGCTATCTCATCAACAAAAAGAGATATGTATTGATAAATGATATTCAACACCTTTTTTATCTTAAAGAAGATTAATACTTGGCAATCCTTGTTGCACGGGGTCAAAATGATAAGAATTTTATAGGTTATGAAGAGGAATTGCTAGCTTGATGTTGAGGGAGATAATTTTCAAGACAGTTCTGTAGCCTTGCATTCTTATATTAATTAGATCATGAAATATGAAAAGGGGGGGATACCTTCAGAGGAAGAGTACTTACAAATTCAACAAAGACTTGGTATTGGTAGCATGGGGTATGAAGAGAAACTGAAGTCTCCATTAGAGGAGAAACCAAAAAGTTCAATAAATCTATATGATGATAGTCTTCTTGAAGAAAATGAAAACCCTAAGGTATGAAAGAAAATTCTAAGATATCCATTGTGATTTATATTAGAGTATGTTATGCATTATACACAAATATTTTTGGATATTTATCTATTGACATCTTATACTATTGTGGTTTGTTGTGCAGATAGAAATTGAAGATGTAGACAACTTTCTTGGAAAAGCCAAGGGCTCAAGGCCATTGAAGCTTGGCAAAAGTCAAGGACTTGGTCATTATATTGGAAGCTTAAATAATCAAATAGTTACAATTTATCATAGCAAGTTGTCAAGCTCTCCAAGCTTAGTACCAATAATGGCTTTGAAAGCTATCTCCAAGGTGATTGGATCCCAAGCTTTCAATAGAGGTTCAGACAAGATAATTTTGGTGGAGAAGGAAGAAGTTGTAAGAGTTTTTGGCTTCATGCGTGGATACAGTGAATCTAGGGCAGGATACTTTGGAGTTCTTGTCTCTTATTTGCTCTCCCATGTAGGAGATGACAAGAATTTGAAGCTCCTTCCAAGCTATAGAGAATAAGAGTTCCTGAAATGTAGAGGTCTCATTGAGTCGGATGAAACAAAAGGTTTCCTTAGAGAACCCAATCAATTCCCTGAAACTAAAGACTCTTCTGCAATAGAGTCAGACTAAAAGATGTTAAGGGTTTCTTGAAACCCATCTTTTTCCATCTCTTTGTCTAGTTCGTAACCATTCAGAATATCTTTGCTTTGCACAAGAGTTCAAATATCCCTCTTTTCTTCTTTGGGTAATAGTGGATATAGTCCTTGCTAAAGATGATGTATTACATGATGTGATTGTGTCTTTGAGCTTGAATTTGTACCAAATTTATATGTAGAACCATTGAAAGACCTCTAATAAACTGTTTGCTTTGTATCTTCCACCTCCATGTCTTGTGTATCTAAAGTATTTTATTCTTGCTTGATAATGTGATTTTTCCATACATTGGGTTGACCAAATAGATAGAGATTCATATTTCTTGATAAAATATGAAGCATGGTTGTATAAAATGTGATGCATAGTTAACAAATAAAGAAATTCAATTAGAAAACCCTATATGAGTCAGACAATAAAGAGACATACATATGCAAACTTCTTACCATATAGTGAGTGAAGTATTGATTACCCCAAGCTTTTGTCATTGCCTTTTTAAAAAGGTTCAATCGGTTTTTGAAGTCATTGAGATTATCATCATTTCACTTTGTTTTATCACAATAAAAGAATACTTTGTCTAGTCTTTCCCAAACATTGGCTTTTCTATTCTGAGCTTGTCCATTATTAGCATGATCCTTAACTACATTATGTAGGCACTTCCATTGATTGTATCTAATAGTTGAGCCACCATTCCTAGAGTTTATCTTACCAAGTCTCCCATGAAAGTCTAGGAACCTTCTAGCCTTAACTCCACCAATAGATGGCTTTTTGGAGACACAATTTCCATCCTTAGACTTTTAAAGATCTAGTTCAATAATAACATTACCACCATGCATACCAATTGCAGATAAGACTTTTTCAATCTTTGTTATAGCATCTGTTCTAGCTAATAATGGCTTCAGCTTCCATGCAAATCCTATATAAAGATGAACAAGCTTTTTAATTATCCTACAAAGCGCATGAAGTGTATAGATATGGGCATTCACTAAAGAAATATCTAGGACTGGCCTAAACTGTGGATCCTTGTTGTGCCAAGAGGGAGCTCTATTCCAATTGCTTGAGTTCAACTCTCTGGCTGAGGACATGAAATATAGGCAAGGAGATCTAGAGTTGGTTCCCTTTGATACATTGTACATGCATTTAAGTGTCTTTAAGTCACCAACTATGTGCCACTCAATCTTATAGTTTCCAAATCCTTCAACAAATATCTCTTCTCTTGCTTGTTGTCTCTTAATAACATCGGGTGTTGGTGTTCCATGAAAAACCGAATACAATATATCAAAATCCTCTGTATCTACTTCGAATGCTCCTAGCCACCAGATGTTGTGTTTCGGAATGACATCGAGTGATTGTAATGATCCGATGAAAGTGCTCTATTCATCAAGGTAATAGAGAGTACTCCTTGTGCCTCTTCTAGTGACAAGTCATAGAATCTAATCATTAAGCATTGTAGGGTGGGCAAGTCAAGGAAAATATTGTTAAATTCATTGAATACAACTTCCTTTTTCTTGCCCTTGAAGCTAGCCTTGATATGGAAAGACTCACCCAAAATCTCCATTACCTTGTTATTCACTCTCTATCTAATAGTTCTAATCATAGATGGCCTTGGAAGTATGCAATTAGCTGAAGTTGAGGATGATGATTTGGTGGCTACTACCCTCCATGGACTTGGACAAGAATATAAGCAGTTTGATACTTCCATTTTAGTGCATCAGGAGCAGCCTGACTTTGATGAACTTGTAGCACTTCTTTTGCATGAAGAAGTGAAACTTGGACTCAATACAAGTTCTAGTGGGTCTAAAAATAGCAGGGACAATGTCTTATACTCCAATCAAAGGGGTAGAGGTGGAAGAGGAAGATCAAATTTTCGAGGAAGAGATGCTGGAAATGCATATGTAGCCCATGGACAGCAAGCTACTGGATGGAACAATAGGCAGCCTCAAGCAAATAGAGGTGCCTCAAATGCTCGTGGAAGAGGAGGTTATTCACCTAGAGGAAGAGGAACTGGCAGCAACCTCAAATGTCATGGACATCAATCAAATGCAAATAAGGATTGCCATTATTGTGGAAAATATGGGCATGTATCTAAGGATTGCTACAAAAATTAGAATGATCAGAGAGTAAGAGGAAAGCAACATGGTAATTATGCTTCTTCTAATGGTATGCAGGAGGATGACAGGTTGTTTGCAATGCAACATGTGAAGAAAGGGTTGCCTATACAAGACAAAGAAAATGATGTATGGTATATAAACTCAGGGGCATCTAACCACATGACTCCTCATGGAGAGTGGTTTGACACATTGGTAGAAGGTGCTCATGGATATGTTTGCACAGGGGATGATACACAACATGACATTATGCATACAGGTACTGTTCCCTTGATGATGCATGGTGACATGAAAAAGAGTCTCTATGATGTATTACATGTACCCTCCATAACCAAAAACTTGATTTTTGTGGGACAAATGGCTGAACAGAATCTACAAGTTAGATTCAATAGAGATGGATGCTACATTGAAGAGTATGGTCAAGGATGCAAACTCATTGCTAAAGGAAAAAGAAATGGCAGGATGTTTACATTGGATACGAAAATTCCAGCATTGAATGCTACTATGTACTCACATGAAAATGCTGCAATAAGGGACATTGAGATATGGCATAAAAGGTTTGGACATGTAAATGTTTAAAAGTTGAAGAATATGCAGCATAAGCAAGTTGTACTTGGACTTCCTAAGTTCAAGTATGTGAAATTGGGACATGTATATCAGTCTTGTCAATTTGGAAAGCAATCAAGGTTTCCATTTATAAGGCATGTAAGCACTACTACTAGACCATTACAGCTTGTACATTTTGATGTATGGGGACCCTCACAGAATGCATCTCTTGGGGGATCATGTTACTATGTGTCATTCATAGATGACTATATTAGGTACACATGGTTGTATGTGCTAAAGCACAAGAGTGATGTCATGGATGCTTTTTAGGATTTTAAGAGACATGTGGAGAAAGAATTGGCTTGCTACATCTCATGCTTGAGATCTGATAGTGGTGTAGAATATGTTTCTAAAGACTTTGATCACTTCTTGGCAGCTCATGGAATTAAAAGGCAATTGACATGCAGGTACACACTACAACAAAATGGTGTGGCAGAAAGGAAAAACAGGGTGACCATGGAATCGGCTAGAGCCATGTTGAATGAGAAAAGCCTACCAAATGCATATTGGACAGAGGCTGTAATGACTGCAGTGTATGTCATGATTCATACACCAACAACAAGTATACATGAGGTGACTCCTTATAAGAGGCTTTATGGGATAAAGCCAAACATCAGCCATCTTAAGGTTTTTGGATGCTTGGCATATGTACATGTTCCAGATGAAAAGAGGAAGAAGCTCGATCAAAAGGAAGAAAATGCCATCTTTATTGGGTATGCACAAGATAGGAAAGCGTACAAATGCTACAATCCCTCTCCTCATGAGCCATTGGTCTCAAGAGATGTGGTATTTGATGAGCTGAAATCATGGCATGAGAAGAAGATCACTTTGATGAATGATGATGATGGTTTTCAGCAGCCTTATGTACATGTAGGTACAAATGAAAGTGCAAAATTTCAGGGCCTTCTAAAGATGTTACTACATCAGTTAGTCCTTGGACAGATAGATTGAGGACTTCAGCATCTTTGTCCATTGACATGGCTATGTCAGTGAGGGGGAGAGATGTGGATAAAGGCAAAGGAAAACTTGATGATGTTACAAGGCCACTCACTTGTGGTTATGATTCACCTGGTACTGACAGCTTGGATAGTGAGCTTGGTATTCCATCAGTTGTGACTCCTGGTGTGAGACATAGATATATACCACCTCATGCTATGTCAAGCTCATGACTCCATCTTCAACTTCATCTTCATATTCCATCTTGTGTCTGCCATTGCCTGTCTACACCATGCCTCCTTTGAGCTCTTCAATCTCTCTATATACAATGCATATCTTCATGAGCTTCCTTGTAGGGATTTGATTCTAACTCTAGGCACAACTACCTGGCATGTCAGAGCCCGACATTGGTTGCTCCCTACTCTAGCATTGTAGAAATTCGTCATCGTTGCCTGCGCTTGTTCATACGGCCCGCTCTCCCTACACACAGCGCTATTCTCATCGAGTTCATAAGGCAATGAAGCTCCATACCTAAGCTCTCTCCTACTCAAAGGGTTTTCAAAATGGTCATCTCTATGAGCTACAATAAGTGAAAAATCAAGCCTCTATGCTGAAACCCTAAACATGAAGCCATAGCCATTTGGAATGAAGCTCATAAAACACTACATTTTCTCACTCTTGCCACTTGAACCAAGTTCTTGCCACTTTGATTACTTGATTTAGTGAGCTTCCAGCAAGATTTGCACATCAAACCACCGAAGGAGGGGAAGATATATGAAGATTTGAAGGATTCAAGCTCATCATCAAGCCTGACATCAAACTAGTATCTATTGGTACTAATTTAATGCTTCTTGGCACTTGTGCTCTTTTTTGGCACAGCCAAGATCATCTAGGCTGCTGATCATTTGAATTTGATTTCCTATCACAGAATGCCAATCTTGAAGAATTTTAAACTAATGTTGCTCATGAAGAGTAATATGACTCATGCTGCTCATCTATACGACATGGAAGAACTAGTTGTTTCACTTGCAAGGATGGATAGATTTACTTGTTCTAAAGTGCAATCAATGATCTTATTTGAAGACCTTGAAGACATTTCTGCTACCTCAAAAATTATAATACCTTTGCTTGAGGAGGACTGGAATAGCAAAGTCAAAGTCAAAGAAGCTGCATGCAAAGTAAAGACTAACAAAGCAAGTAAAATGAGGGACAAGATGTTGTATGATTTCAAAAGAAAATCCAATGTAATGTCAAGCCATGAGTCAAAGCCATATGAAATCCCAAAAGCTATGTATCCCAAGATTTATGAAATAGTTTAACAAGTCATGTCAAGTCATAGCAATGTACCCATCTCAAAACTCAATAAGAAAGAAGACCAAAAGGACTTCACAAAGAAGACTAGAGTACAAGATAATGAAGAACAAGTCAAAGATGAAGAGCATAAAGACCAAGAAAGAGTCCAAGAAGATCAGAGACACCAAGAAGATCAAGAAAAACAAAGGATGCCAAAGAAGAATGAAGAAGATAAAGAAATTTCTGCTACTGACAACAAAGAAATCTTCCCATAGTGGATCTTTATTTCCCGTAGTAAATCTTGTTTTCCCATAGTGGATGTAAAAGCCCTTACCAAAGATGTAAAGTTTCAAGCCTTAACTTGACTAAGCTGCCAAAGAGTTAGTCTCCCGGGCCATGTCATCATGTAGGAGGAGGAAAAGCCAGCAAGGGTAGAGAATCATCATTTGAGGGGGGTGTTGAGAATAGCAAATGATGCTTGCCCATAGAGGCTAGATGTATGCCTTGAAGAGGCCAGAAGATAGACAAATGATGTATGCTCTAGGAAGAGATGTTTAGAATCCCATATGCACAATGAGGAGAGTGGTACTTTCCAAAAGCTATAAAGGTATGTACTTGGTTGATACTCACAACAAGGTAATGGAACTATCACTTTGAGTCACTATCATTGTCACTGTCATTGTCCATTTTACACAAGAACGTGTTTATGAGTCCAAGAATCTATCTTGGAACCTTATTCACTTGTGTAACAGCTAGTCTATCTAAGTCTATGTCATCATGAGTTGTATATTGATCTTCCATCCTCCATAGCTTCTACCATGCTCTAGATCTGTGTTTTTAACAATGTGTCCATTGAAATTTGATAACTTCGTAGTCACTGCTTGGCTCTTATGTGAAATGGCCTTTATGCCACGTTTAGTTGTCATATACTCAATAGTAACTAATTATTTCTTACACTATATTTAAGTGTTTGCTCCACTTTTACAGATGCCTACTCCAAGTTGGGGCTATTATCTAGCTTCTAAGTATCAGAAGGAACTGCAATGTATCTTGTGCACAGTAACAACACATGATATTATAAGAAGAACGCTTGCAATGGTCATTGAGCATTTATATGATTATGCCAATATAGATATTTTACTTCTAATTTTTATTGAGGTGGTACATTGTGGATATACTCAGTGTTTTCGAGTGCATATGGGTGAAGCTGAATAGGACAAGAGGTTTCGATGATCTCACACTGATAGAATACTAAGGAGGTGGGTGATGTATGAATTTAAAGACCTCAATCACTTTGTGAGGCTACATCAAGCTATGACAATGTCTGCTGAGTGGTTTGCAAGTGTTAGGCCAAGTATTATTATTCTAAAGTTAAGTAATCTTTGTCAATCATTAGATGTATTTATGTTTACATTGTGTCTTTCTAAAATTTTAGGTGCAAGAAAGAGAGGAAAAATTGACATGTCCCCTGTACCATTGCCAAGGTGAGGAGTGGCAATGAGACTTGCTTCACCTAACCATGTTGTATTTACTCCACTTTTGCATATGCCTACTCCAAGTTGGGGCTATTATCTAGCTTCTGAGTATCAGAAGGAACTGTAATGTATCTTGTGCACAGTAACAACACATGATATTATAAGAAGAACGCTTGCAAGGGTCATTGAGCATTTATATGATTATGCCAATATAGAGATTTTACTTCTAATTTTTATTGAGGTGGTACATTGTGGATATACTCAGTGTTTTCAAGTGCATATGGGTGAAGCTCAATAGGACAAGAGGTTTCGATGATCTCACACTGATAGAATACTAAGGAGGTGGCCGATGTATGAATTTAAAGACCTCAATCACTTTGTGAGGCTACATCAAGCTATAACAATGCCTGTTGAGTGGTTTGCAGGTAGTAGGCCAAGTATTATTATTCTAAAGTTAAGTAATCTTTGTCAATCATTAGATGTATTTATGTTTACATTGTAGCTTTCTAAAATTTTAGGTGCAAGAAAGAGAGGAAAGACTGTCATGTCCCCTGTTGTAACATGTCCACCTGTTCACTGTAGGACACAACTTAGCAACCCATCAGGAAGAGAGTCTAGAAAGCGCCGCCGGACACTCCCACGAAACGTCACGAGGTTTGCAATCTAGGTCTTCCCGAGTCTACCACGAAGCGGAAGCATTCCGGCCATTCCCACTTAGGACCGACCTGAATCGGGCTTTTCCTAGTGGTCAAATTCCTAGAATGGTAGCTAGCGTCGAACCCCAAGCCAAGGCAAAGAAATTCCGTCAAGAGGTGTGCCTGAACTACTTTACGCAGAAACGTCAAGGTCGAAGCGGATTCATACTGCACTTGGCTCAAGGAGAATGGGAAACGAGAGGGATGCAAAGCTCGATCTCCCTACCCATAAGGCATAGTCCCATTCTGTTCCCCTAAAATAGCATAAATCAGGACTCTAGTATCCTAGATTCTAGGTCATCGTTCCTTTGCTGTCAAATCCTTTGAGAAAAGTTCCTGGCCAACTGGGACCACCCTTCCGTAGGACGGGCCTATGGGCACATCCACCATACTTTCCTTAGGGTTGCTTTAGTTGTCTAATTACCTACCACATTTAGTTTGACAAACAAAAACAGCTTCCTTAATTAGCCAATTTATCACTGATTCCTTCACGTAACTTAAGCACTGACGAAGAAAAACAATGTCAAAAAAGTTTCTTTTCAACAATTGATCTTATTTATCATTCTTTGGAATACATCATAATAATCCAGCCTGAAGGCTATTCCATAATCCACCCGAAGGCAATCTATAATCCACCCGAAGGCTAATCCAGCAATCCTCAGGGACTACTAATCCAAGTTTCCACCCGTAGACTAGTATGCGGGCCTCGAGATCCAATCTTAAGTCACGTTTGCCTCTTGTGCAGGACCCGGAGGCAAGGGATTTACGGCCAGAGCCCCCCTAGAACCCAAGCATCCTCCTGCTCCAAGTAGCACCCACGGAGAGACCTCTCGCAGTGGGTTCGGTCCACATACCCGGCGCAGCTAACAACCCCCTTGGATAGGGTTAGGCAGACAATCGAGGGTAATTGATGCTGTCTCTCCCTCCAGGCTTTCAACCTGAAGCATTAATTATTTTCCAACATTAGATTCATTGAGCAAAGAAGTACAAACAATGCTCTTAACTGTACAGACACAATCAATCTAGTGGTCGTTTGTTTGGCCAACTGCTAAGCTGTGAATCCTTTTCTCTGAACACATCCAGCATTCTATCCAGGATCAATTGTGACTTGGCAAGATCCCCAAGGGTTTTGTTGCTTGTTTACCCTTTTATCCTTGGGTTAGGGTTTATATCCTGTTAACCCAAATTAACAACATCTTAGGTTCCTTAAACTAAGACAATAAATCCTGGGCAACCTCGTCGCCCCAACTTGATTGGTCAATTGCTTGCTAGGCAATACATAACTTCCCTAACTTGGCAAATCATCCCAAGGAAGGGTGACATAGCAGAATGACTACTCATCCTTTTGCAAATTAAACTTATACTTAAGACCTACCAACCTTGTTCCAAGGAGTGGCAAATCTATCTTGTGATTTAAACACAAAGCCATGGGACGTTGCAACCTGTTGCACGAGACAAGTGTCACACCTAACTTGTGGGATCGTTTCTCCCATCAACGGCATTTCTTGGTCAAGAAATGCCTCGGTCAAGATGTAGGGTTTGGGAGTCCTCTTGACTTTGATGCCAGGAGGCATATTCCACGGTGGATTCCGTGCTATAGTGGATTCCGTGAGGTTTTACGGTGGATTCCGTAAATTTTGTTGACTGGGGCTCATACACAAAGTGGATTCTTTGTGGAGAAGTTGATGGGGACGCCTATCCTTTTCGGGCGTTTCATTAATTTAGTGTGCACATGGGTGATTCCATAGCAAGTGATTCTGCAAAATACATATTAAATTAATAAACGTTTATGAGTTTAGAGTGCGCACTCGTGATAAATTAAGGTTAGGATTTATTTCTAACCAGTTGATTTATTTATGTAGCTAAAGACTGCTAGGTATTCACTTTTGTCGGTTTAATTGTATTATTTTACTAACAATTGTGAATGCTTCAGTTGATGTGTAGAGATAGCAGCAATTGGCGGAGGAAAGCATTGGACGATAGCGTGTATTTGAGTTATCACTTATATTTTGATGGGCGCATACCTTAGGCATGGCGCCTATATTTTGTCACGCCTATTTATTAAGGCGTTGGATATTTATTTATTATTTTGTATGCGCATGGGCGCACGATTATGATATTTATATTTGGACATTGTAGTAGGTATGCCTGACTCTTTGGGTGCCCGCCCATTAGGTTTATTTCTATTTTGCGCTAAACAAACTCAAAAGCCAAAAGCATGCTATTTTATAATTTGGGCTATTATTTGAGCTTGAAGATGATTAATACATAAAATACATGCTTTGTGGAGCGCTCACAGAAGGCATGGGGGGAGATTGCACCTAATTGGTCGCTTGTCCATGTCGTGCATGCTTTCTACCTTGAGTTTTGTGCAAAAAGTAGAGTTCTTTTGTTCTTGGGGACCTTCCGGCATTCACTACACGAGCATACAGCATCCGATCTGTGCACCAGACTCAACTCAACCCTAATCTTACTAGGCCGACAACGTTTGGCCTTAGGGTTTCTAAATCCTTACGGAGGTCTAGTCTTTGGCTAATTGATCCCTAGGGTAAAGCCCTAGATCGTTCTTGCATAGGCGTTTAGCTAACCCTAACATTCTGTGAATGTGGGTAGGATCTTTGGGATTGAAAGTCTTGACTTCGCATCCCAAGTGCGATACTAGGCTGAATTTGTAACATACTAAACCCTACCTAGGACCTTGAGGTGTTCGTCGTACCAACTATTTATGCTTTTATGAATCCCATGTGGGTTATGCCATCACAAGTGATTTACCTAAATTGATCTACTTGTCTTGCAACAAGGAGAGATCATTTCTTAGAGATGCTAATATTTGTCCTAAAAGATGTAAATAATTGCAAGATATGACATTCCATGCAACTATGCGATTCATAGACTTTTTCCTTCTATGCAACTATAAAATGTACAATAAACATTTCTTTCCCTTGCCTAAACTATAATGACTGACAATTTGGGGCTACTCATATAAAACCTACATAGATTTACATCAAGAACTATGCCTATGAACCTTTCGTTTAATGCAGTTGAATTCAAGCTTCAATATGACAACTTCATCCATTCCCAAATCCAACTTCGATATAAAAAGTCCATACATGAATGGATGTCATAAGACTTTTATTGACTTAATTCGTCCTACCGCACTTAACCCAGCCTAGGATGTAATTAACATCTCATGCAACTTGCAAGGTACATAAATCCCTTTCGTGCATGCAACTACTTGGACAACATCTAATGGACGTCAATGATTATCTCGTACAAATCACAACTAGGAGATTACTATCTAAATGCATTATGTGATATTTCTTTTTCATGAGGAAATCAAGGATGCATTTAGATAAGTCCACCTTATAACCTATGCACTATGCGTCTGGAATTGCAACTTAGAAGTGCAAGCATTTTTCAAAGGCATGACATGCACTAACTTCGTAAATAAATGGATAATTGCATTTAAAATTTCCAAATGCATTAACTCGACTACGTGAATTAACGATATGCTTATATGTATTCTTTTCATGCAAAATCAATTTCTAAGAACCTGGGCATTGAGGTTCGGGGTGTTATCCGCACATGAACTCGGAGTGGAGGCTCCCGCATGTGCACCTTGCATCTTTAGTTTCGGAGCCATCTATGCAGTATATTTTATCGCAACAACTCCCCCCTTGATTTCTCACGTGTCCCGAAGTGTCATAGTCTGCGATCTCCTCTCCTGTGTAGGACATGGTCCTTGGAGACTTGGCTTTAAAGTTCCCGGGGAAGGCACAGGGGAACGGAACTTTAGGAAGCTTAAAATTAGAAGCTTCTATGCTTCTGTCTCTGACAGAAAACGTCGAGAGAGAATGAAGTGATGGAGGAGATGATGATAAGGATAATGATGAAGATGATGATAATAATGATGATGATGGTGGTCGTGGTGATGAAGGCGGCGTGGCGCTTGGCGGCAATGGGCTGGGGCGGCAGCAGCACAGCGTGAAGACGGCGATGGCGGGCAGCACGACTACTTCCTTCTCCCTTCCCTCCCCCCCAAACTTAAGGGGGCGATCATATATAGGCTTTTAAGGGGGGGAGATCCACACACGTGGAGGGAGACATGATCCCCTCCCCAACTCCTCTCTACTCCACTTAGCTCCAGTCCTTCCCGCACTCCCTCTCCCCGCCATGCATCGGTTGAGGGGGAGGGGGAAGGGGATTATTAAAAAAGTTTGTCAAAATTTTAACCATTATCCATTTACCTTTTTCCCGTGAAGGGTGTTCTTGTGCAGCCTACAAGTTTTTAGCCTTGGCCTCTTTTGCACAGCATGGTTGGAGTTTATTGATGCCGCGCAGGGTAAGCACTTAACCACCAACATTTCTGATACGAGAGATTGTTTTGCACTGCTTTTGTGTGAGATGTGTGTATTCTAGGACTATTAATATTTCATGGCGAAAATATTATACCTGTACCATTGCCAGGGTGAGGAGTGGCAATGAGACTTGCTTCGCCTAACCATGTTGTGTTAGAGAATGGAAAATTTCCCCATGATTCCTCAAAGAAAAGAAAGTTTTGTTTTGGTTAGGCTCCCTATGAAATTTTTTATTTTTTTGTTCGCATTGGCACAATCTCTAGAAAAAACTTTGGTTTCGGGCTCTACTTCATCTATGTGTATTATTAATACTAAGAGTTTGTTTGTAATGCTTTGATACACTTAAACTTTGTAATTGTGACATCCAAGGATAATATAGAGGTACTTCTAACTATTGCGCAAAGCAAGTATGGATACAAGTTTGATGCGCGGTCATTGCACATATATACAAGTGTCTGTACACCTAGATACAAATGCATTTTTAGCCTTTTATACATGCATATATGAGAGAGAGAGAGAGAGAGAGAGAGAGAGAGAGAGAGTGTGTGTGTGTGTGTGTGTGTGTGTGTGTGTGTGTGTGTGTGTGTGTGAAAAGGGGAGAGAGAGATGTAAAAGGGGTCAGAGATGGAGGGGTTGGGGATAAAGGAGGGGTAAAAGAGAGAGAGAGAGAGAGAGAGAGAGAGAGAGAGAGAGAGTATGTGTGTGTGTGTGTGTGTGTGTGTGTGTGTGTGAAAAGAGGGGGAGAGAGATGTACAAAGGGTCAGAGATGGAGGGGTTGGGAATAAAGGAGAGGGGTAAGAAAGGGGATGGTGGGGGAGAGGTGAAAAAGAGAGTGAAAGGAAGAGATAGAGGTTGTAGAGGAAGAAGAGAGATGAAAAGGGAGGAGGGAGGGAACGAGGAGAAGATATGCAAGAGAGAGAGAGAGAGAGACAGAGAGAGAGAGAGAGACAGAGAGAGATGGGTAAGAAATATATGAGAGGAGTCACGTAGAGAGAAGGGAGGTGAAAAGGGGTAGGGAGAGAGGTTTAAAAAATAGTAAGGGGGATTCAAGATAGAGAGAAGATAGTGAACAAGATGTGATTTCTTACACTCAATCATATAAAATGTGCATTTCGTATGTCTTTTGTTTGTGGTTAGGTGCAACGTTATTTCTAGCAAGTATGGGTAAAGTTTACAAGTATGGTGCATAATAAAAGGTATTGTATACATATATGAGTCTCTAAATGCAAATGCATGTCTATGCTTTTGTGCATGCGTACGAGAGAGAGAGAGAGAGAGAGAGAGAGTAAAAAGAGGGGAGAGATGCAAAAGTGGTGTGAGGGGTTGCAAATAGAGGAGAGGGATAAACAAGGGGAGGGAGGGAGAGGTGGAAAGGAGGGGAGAGAGGAAGCGATTGGTGATATAGAGAGAGGAGAGAGATAAAAAGGAGAGAGAGAGAGAGAGGTAACAGATATGTGAGAAATTTCACAAAGAGGAGAGGTGTGAAAAAGGCTGGGGAGAGAGAGAGATTGACAACAAATAGTGAGATAGATTCAAAAAAGAGAGAAAATAGTGAGCACGCATGTGACCTCTTACGATCGAGGACATAAAAGAAGAATATGTGTTCATGCTATGGTTGTGCAATTGTACAGATGTTACAATTGTATAGATGTTATGGTTGTGTAATGAAAGCAAAATATATGGTGTTTTTACACTCGAGGATGACAATGTTACTATGCGATAGGAAAGCGAAGCTACCGCGCGGCAACTTTGCTTCTGTGTTGCCCTACTTTGTGAGTTGGCACAAAGCGGGATAGCATTCCTTGCACGTTCTAATTGGGGGATAGTATTCCTTGAATGCTACTTACTATTATTCCAACCTCCTACCACCTTGTTATGCAAACGTGGAGTAAAAATCACGACACGTCACACGAGTGAGCTTCCCCAATTAGCCCTCATCATGGTTTGCTGACTTAACCGTGCATGGTGACAAAAACTCTATTGGAATTCCTTTTTAGGCGATGTCACGTTGTGAGTTCTTTGCTTTATTCATAGTTCACCGAACACGCAAGCAAACCGAGTACCTACTATCGACCTTCTGGTCATACACGGCGTGAGAGAGAGTCCAGAGGCCAGACGAAAAAGCCGATAGACGCCGTTTTCCTCGGTGTCTTCGTCTTGAGTCGAGAAGAGGAAGAAGGGCAGTTTCGGTGTAGAATACAAGAGAGTCCCTTCTCTTTTTTTCATGTGGTAACCTCATTCGCTAATGAACAGAATGTGTAGCTTCCGCTCGTCCATGAGCTTCATCTTCTTAGCTTTGGTGCTGTTTGCTTCACTGCTAGCAAGCTCGCATTCTCAGTCGTCTTCTTCTTCAACTAGTTCGTCTTCCTCCGTGAGAATTCGATTGATTCACAGAGATGCACCTCGCTCTGTGCTTAAGAGCCCCTCCGTGGACGCAAACAGGCAGAGCCTACCCGCCGAGATGCCATTGAAGGAGTTGCTGGTGACAGGAAGGGCAATGAGAGAGAGAGCAAGGGCAAGGAGGGGGAGGAAGAGGGGATCGGGAGGAGTGGCAGAAAGGTTTTCATATCTAGGGGAGAGTGTGGGGGACTTCTACGTGACGATGGGCGTCGGGAGTCCGCCACAGAATCTGGTATTCATAATGGACACAGGGAGCGAGCTCACGTGGACACAATGCAGGCCGTGCAAGGTGTGCAGCCAGAAGGGGGGAGGGCCGTCGTTCCAGTACGGCAAGTCGGCGACGTATCGGAGGGTGCCGTGCGCGTCGCCGCTGTGCTCGCAGAGTCTAGGCTTCATAGGGGGGGTATGCGGCAACGCGACGGCGGCAGGGTCGGGTCCGTCGCCGCCCTGCGTGTTCCAGCTGCAGTACGGCGACAGGTCGGAGGACGAGGGCTACATCTCCGTCGACGCCTTCCGCGTCGGGATGAGTAGCGGGGGAAAGTCCGTCGAGCGTCGGCTCGTGTTCGGCTGCGCGGTGGTGGAAGTGGACGCCGTGCCGGCACCGAACTCCGGCATCGCAGGCCTCAACGCGGGGCCCTTCTCGTTTGCGTCGCAGCTGCTGCAGGGCGCGCGCCACGAGAAGCTGTCGTACTGCCTGCCGGACCGGCTCACGGCCCTCAACTCCACGGGGCCCCTCCTCTTCGGCGACTACCCCCCTCCGTCACCCGCCCTCCGTTACACTCCTCTCGTGCCCCCCTACTCTCCGATGGGGGCTCTCTACTACTACGTCGGCGTCTCCGGCGTGAGCGTCGGCGCCTCCCGACTTAACATCTCCCCTGTCTACCTCGCTGGCGACCCGACCTCCGGCATGGGCGGCACCGTCCTGGACTCGGGCACCGCCATCACGCACCTCGTGCATCCGGTCTACGACGCCGTGGTGCGGGCCATGGCGCGGCAGACGCGACACATGCGCCCCTTCGCGGTCTCGCCGAGCCTGGGCCTGGACCTCTGCTACAACGTCTCAGCGGACGCGGCGGATCTGCCCCGCGTGCCGGCCGTCACCTTCCACCTGCTGGGGGGGGTCGACCTGGTGCTGGACTACCGGAGCGTCCTGTTCGCGGCGGAGCTGGTGGGCGACACCCTGGTGGTGTGCCTGGCCTTCGCGGACTCTGGCTCCACCCAAGTCAGCTCCCTCAACATCATCGGGAACTACCAGCAGCAGAATTATTGGGTGGAGTACGATCTCCAGAACTCCCGCGTTGGCCTTGCCAAAGCCAATTGCGCCCAGTTCTGAGATCCATCGGGAATTGATTTATTATCCATCCATACCGCTGTTTTATCGATTGTTGTGTCTCTCATAATTCCTCAACGATCTTATCTTATGATCTCATGTGTGTTTTCCACGACTCTCTCTGATGTGTGGACGACAGCCAACTCCATAACGGTCTCGGGTGTGCATGTTGACGTACTGTCTGTCGGATCTCTTTTCACGCGTTATAACCTATGTTTACGAACGTTTGTCTAGACTGTGGATTTGATGGGCTGCACATCGTCAAAGAAAGTTAACGTCCCCACTCACCATGGTTAAATAATTTATCTATTGTGCACTGCCAATTTGCCAAAGCGGGTTCTTGGGAGGGGGAGGATTCCCTCGACCCTCGTGTGCCAACGGTGATCCTGATGATTCCTTTGGGTCAATTTGTTAAAGGTTCTATAAAGATTATTACTCTTACAAGTAGGTGGTAGATATCCATGGATTTGCTCTAAAGTTCGGTGCACCCACTTGTTTCACACCCCCGTTCGTATGCTGCTCTTCTCATACATCTCTGGCTTACCTTGAAGCCTAATTTTTGGGTAACCATTAAGTTATAAATATTTTTCTCTTCTTTATGCCAGGTAGCTTTACTCAAAGCTGCCATGAAGCAGCAAGCGAAGTGTCATGCAACACGCCCAACAATCCATTTCTCCTCTTTTCTTTCTATTTTTAATTTTTTAAATGCTCTCTAAAAAAAATTATTTTCTCTTTCTCTCTCTCTTAAATTTTATCTTTCCTCTCTGGAATCCTCTCTCTATGTTCATACTGTCTTTTCTTCTTCTTCTTCTTCTTCTTTTCCTTCTCTCTCTCTCTTTCTCCTTTCCTTCTCTCCCAGCTTCTCTCTCTCTCTCTCTCTCTCTCTCTCTCTCTCTCTCTCTCTCTCTCTCTCTCTTTTCCTTTTTTATTCTCTCCTTTAAATTTTATCTTTCATCTCTTTATAATTCTCTCTCTCTTCATATTCTCTCTCTCCCCTCTCTCAAAGTACCTACACCAATTTGTAGGTGGAAAGTGCTTTGAAAACTCTTTGTTCCTCCAAAGAAAAACTCCATATACAAAATATCAACCATTTCTACTGATCATTAGTCAAATGGTCAAGTATTTCTTTGATAGTGAGGAATTAAAATACCTCCTCATACCATGTCCAAAGGACCTTGCATGAATGTGAGCATCCTTCTCATGGCCTATTGAAGCCTCAAATATCTCCATAAAATTGCCATCCACCTTATTTAAGCTTCACCATTATCAAACCTTGACAAGAACTTCACAACATCATGTTGTAAGCTAGGCCTATGCACCACCTAATATTTAAGCTCTTGTAGTAGGAGCTCCTATTCAACTAATCAATCGACATAGGGTTTTGATGCTTACTAGATACACGAGAGCAAAATATTATACATGAAACACAATTAGCTATCCCCAAAAAAGTAATATTGAAACTGCTTCATAGAGAAAATCATGCCTAAACATTCTCTTTTAGTCATAGTCTTGAGCTTTTCACTCAATGCTGGGACTTTGACAAAAATTTTATTGATTCAAGAGCTTCAACCATGTGGCCTATGCAATCTCTCAGCTAGCTATAAACGCTCTTCCTCTATCCACTCAAGCACTCATTGATATGCAAAGCAAACAAATGCATGGCTAAATTTGAGTTGCAGACAAGTCACCCACTTACCTATCTCATTGTGGTCCTTGTTACTTAATGGGCTTGGAAGTGGATCCATATTCCAAGTGTTGCTCCTCAATCTGCTCTCAGTACTCAATTACAATCGATTTGCTCCTCAAGCACTCCAACAAAGAGAGCAAACATGGAGAAGACAGAGAGATCTACCAACTTCACCTCCAAGCTATGAAAGAAAAAGGATAAGAAGAGAAGAATGCAAGGCAAGAGAGAAGGTATACCTTTCAAGTCCCTTAGTTGCACTCTCAGTCTCACGTAAAGGTAGGATGGAATAATAGAACTTTCAAGTTTAGAAAAATAAGAAATAACTTCTTCTATTCAATTTTTAACCTTTTATTCATGGAATTTTAAAAAAAACCCCAAAAAAGTGGACACCCTAACCCTTTCTTGGGCTCATGAGGACTACGGCTTGTATTACATGCATACATTTAGAGGCTTAATCTTGGACTCTCTCCTACTTAAGAGTGATAAATTTGCATGACTCTTGATTTTACAATTGAAATACAAATTCTTTTGAAAAATTTAGAATATGTTCAATTTTAGTTGAATGATGATTCTTCATATTTGTTTTTGAAATTATCCTTAAAATTCTTGTGCATATTTTCTTCTTTATCTTAGCTCCAAAAATGAGATAAACATTACCCCCTTCTAAATGAGTACTAAACCTTTGGCATGCAACATCATGGAGCTTCATGTGAGGGATGGTTGTGAAGTGATGGTCCTATTAGAGGAGTGGTGGTATTTCTTTATGAAGTGATAGGGTTGTCTTTATAACTTTACTGATGGTAACTAGAGGAGGTGGATGAAGTCTTCACAGTTGGTAGAGTTATTGCAGAAGATGAGTGGTTGCACTGATGTTATATGCTCCTTTATCATTTAGCAAAACCTATAATCATCATGCTCTCCTTAGAGGTGTATCTAGCTAATCAAGTAATGTAAGGTGCTTGCATAAGTAGAATTGAACTAAAGTGAGCTTAGAGTATTGTCTCACATTGAGGACCTAGTTAGTGCAAGGTTTTAATGTACAATGAGAATCGTAGGGTGATAGGCCATTCAAACAAGCCTAGGATGTCTTATCCTTGATGTGCCATGAAGTTGTGTCATGGTGGTGAGGGCTAGAGATTTATAAGCAGAGCCAATTGATCAAGGCTATCGAACATACCTAACTTAAGGACCCTTAGGTATAGTAAATGTGTAGTGTACCTATCTAATTTGGAGCCTTTACTCTCTTTTATTTATTTTTTTAGATGTTCTCTCTCTCTTTAAATAAAAAGTAACTCCTCAAGGAGTGGTTGTAAGGAGTAAGTGTGAGGCATCCCTTGTTGAGTAGATAACCTTTTGCTACATCTTATAGAGTTGAATGGAGCACTCTAGGTTTTAAAAAAGCATATAATAGAAAAAGAAGATGTCCAACATGTCTTTTAGTAATACTATATAGTATGAGGCATGTCTTCTAGTAGGGAGTGAGTGAGGTATCCCTACTATGATGAGTAGATAATCTTTTATCACATCTTATACTTCAATGCAAAGCTTAGCTATAGAACCATAGCAAGTGTATTTAATCAAGTATTTTTGTTAACAAATAATGGTAGCAATCCATCCTTGTACAATGTTAGTGCATGCTATCGTAACTTGATCAAGAGCCAAATGTGGTTATGAAGCTAGGGTTGGGGCAGTTGGTGAAGCTCTTGAGGAATGGGTTGTTGAAGGAGCTTCAAAGGTCTTGAGGTTGGAATAGATACAATTTATCATCTATTGGAGCATTGGCATTAAGAATCTTTAGAAAGCTATATTGGCCATGGTACTCTAGATCATAGAGTCCATGCAACTTGGGATAAAGTCTATGAAGCACATAAGTCCTTTCATTAGGCTATGAGTAGCAAAATGTTAACCTTGCAATTTCGTCAAGCTCCATTATAACATACCATCACTTAGATTGACACTTTCTGACATCTTGTGGCTTTAATAACAAGTGTTCACTTCTAAGCTTACCTTCTTGGAGCTAGAAACATATCCATGGTGCATCCTTGTCATATTGTTCTCCCCCCATCTTCTAGCCATGCTTCCACCTAGCTCGATCAAAGTCTATAATGTGCTAAAGGATAGAGTCTTTTGGAACCTTGCTTCTTGTGAGAACTTGAAGTCAAAGGCTATCGCCAAATTTTCTCTTCTTTCTTGATATCGTCTTACGTGTTTGTCGAGCTTCTCACGTTGTTTTGTGTATCCTTGAAAGTCAAGAGGACATTTTAACACTTTTTTAGTGGGAGCGTGCAATGCATGGATTGTCTTTGGATAACACTCCCTTGTTTTACATGTCATATTTGTTACCTATTGTAAAATTTGAGGCATTTCCCTTGGCTCATTGAATTCCAATGGTTTTGCATAATTTGCTACGGAAGACATGATTTCAGATTGCTCCATGGACATGGACTACACTAGCTTAGAGGAATCTAATTCACCAAGTCCTACAAACTATTAACTCTTGGTATCCATAGTCTATGCCCCTTAGTAAATAAGAGCTTCTTGTGTCAATGCAAGGATCAAAAGGTTGAGTCCTTGGCCTACGTTTAGATTATTCAATGCTATAGCAGCCAAGCCTACATGCATCCTAAATCACCTAGTGGAATTTGTGCCTAGTGCACTTTGTCCAACACTTTTGATGACCTCTCTTAAGTAAGACTAATGTGCAAGGGACTTAACATCATGAATGCAACTAGAGATCCATAAATACCTCTACCCTTGCATAATCAATATAATTAGAAAATATATGTAAGGAGGAGGTCCAACCATATTTGATGTATTCAGTTCAAGAAATTTCTACACCATTTAATCAACATGAACAACAAATGTGGATTTCTCTTACATACCCACAATTTCCAATCTATCAAAATATGGATGCACAAATCTACATAGATAATTTTCTTCTTTCCAGTACCCAGTCTATTTTCTAAGCAATTAAGAAAGTGCTTTAATAAGGAAAATCAACTCTTATCATCTTAATCAAAGTATTGATGTTTGTTTCATGAAGTGAAAATTATTACACTTTGGGCTACTAAGATCAAACCCTTTTCTAGCAAATGGTTGTGATCCCCTCTAATCATGCATGTGAAGCCAAGGAGGAGGGTTATGCTCATGATATTCAAAAGATGCCCTCAAGGTAGTTTGATCCTCAAGACAAGTTTAAAGCAATATTTTGATTAGCTCAAGTGCTTAAAGTGCAAATGAAAATGCAACTACAAGCCTCAAACATTGTCTAGGCACAACTGGCAAGCATACAAGGAAGCAAATAGTAATAATGCCCAAGAAATGAAGTTCCAAGTTGCCTAAACAATGCACTTGAGGTATTTTGATCGTAACACCTTGAAAGGTGGATTTTTTTCGCTTATTCAAAGCATGTTTTCCTAATGTAAGTTAGTCCCACACTCATATAAGCAAAAACATGCATTCATAATGTGACTAGCACATCTAAAATGCATTCCCTCTTGAGTATACATAATCTCCTATTGTACTAACAAGCACTCCAAGCTACAAGCTACAAATGCCCTACCCATTCTCTCAACTAAGCATAAAATAGAAAGTAAAAAGCTCAAGAAGCCATTTTATAGTGGGCGCATTGTTGCTTACCTCTCCCTCATTGTAGTCCAATCCTTGGGAAAGAAGCATAATGACCTCACAATCCTCCCATGTTCTCCTTGAACATTCCAAGCCTTCAACTTTCTCTTTAACCACCATCACTGCCATAAGGTAAAGAGAGGAGGAGAAAGCTAGGGAATAAGGGGAGAAGATGTGAAGCCTCTCCCAATGTCTCTTGTGAACTCTCATTCTCACTCATTGACTTTCTTTTTTTTAGCTCTCAACCTCTTTCGTGTAAGCTATGTTAGAAGTAGGAGGAGAAGAGGATAAGACTCCTTGAGCTCTCAAAAATGCACATGCAAGAAATAACTCTCTAATAATTTTTTAACTTTTCATACATAGGCTTTCTTTTGTGTGGGCACCCTAAGCCATGTGGTCCCTTGTCTTGTCCACTTACAATGTTAGCAACTTTTAGCCTAGGTCTTCATAGCCTACTCTTACAAGATATATAGATGCATACACATGATTCTCTTTTTACCCTGCAAGCTTAAATAATCCACAAGAGGCCTATGGGATGAACAATTTTATTAGAAAATTTATCCAATTCTCATGGGAGTGAACCCAATGCTAAAATTTAACAATAAAATTATTTACACGTTATAGATTTTTGAAATGATTACAAAATATGGCGACACAATTACAAGACTCAAAATATGAATAGTGACACATTTTTAATAGACACCAAAGCCTTAAATATTTTCAAAAATTACCCTGAATTATTTTGCCTCTTGCTTTGGTCTCTTATTGGTATTTATAGTAATTTGGTCTTCACTTACAATTTTGAGTAGCTTCTACTTTTTAATGTTGTTATTTTTAGTAGGTGAACATTGCATTTGCTTTTGGTGTTGTTATTTTTTGTAGATGACATTGCATTTGCTTTTTTCTCACTCCTTAGCTTTGATAGGTCTTTTTCAGCTTTTGTTTGAACCGGTTATGGTTCAGTAAGACTATATGTCAATTTTTTCATATTATAAATGGCACTATATCTCACTAGGATCAACAATAGTGATAGCTAGCCAATACATCTATAACTAAGCTAGTTACTCTTGATGATAGTAGTAGACCTATCATTTATATCCTTAATGTTGGAGCTATTTGTTGAAAAAGGTTTAGATTTGCTTAGAAATATAGGCTATGGCTTTGCTACAACTTTAGGTTCGAGAGAGTGATAACGAGAGAAAAATATGAAATGAGTGATATCTCACTAGGATCAACAATAGTGATAGCTAGCCAATACATCTATAACTAAGCTAGTTACTCTTGATGATAGTAGTAGACCTATCATTTATATCCTTAATGTTGGAGCTATTTGTTGAAAAAGGTTTAGATTTGCTTAGAAATATAGGCTATGGCTTTGCTACAACTCTAGGTTCGAGAGAGTGATAACGAGAGAAAAATATGAAATGACAGAGTGGAAGCAAGAGAAATACGAAATGACAAGACTTGTGAACCTTTTAACTATATATTGCTCATGAGAATCGTCCAAAAGGTTGCCATCCTCCTGCGAAATTTTATGAATTAAGTAGCCTGGTCACCTTCGTCATTGCGGTCATGGCGATTGTGACGTAAAGAACCGTGATAACTATATATTCCTTGTTGGCATCCATCCCACCTCCGTGAATTAGTGATCCGATATGTTCAAAGGCACTTGACTCGGCTGATATTCTTTCACGCCGTCGCTGTGATTCATAATGATAAATTAGACCTTTGTAACCCAGCGGAGATCCACTACACAAGCATCTCGTCAACCGCCACAAGATCTAGAATGGTGATTATGTTCGTGTTTCGCAGGTAGATATTTAAAGTTGATTAATGCTTGAATATGCAACATTACTATCACCATTTTATTGACTTTCTGTTATATGGTGGTCGTTGATGAGTAGTCTAAGAGGGAGAATCTATCATTTAGATCTCTAGATATAAATGATAGATGCAAATTCACAGATCATGTTTACTTTAGATTTACCTGGCTATGGAGGAGAAAGAAATGACATATTAAATAGTAGACATTTTGACTCCAAGAGAGGATACTAGGTAAAGATTGCAAGACAAAATGAGTGCATAAAGTATAGATAAGGACTAAGGTTGACCTATCCACACCCCCATACCCTAACTACAATCGGATTAACTTAACTCTACAGTCTAGTACCATTGCATTTAAAGTTCTAGACACACCACACTTTGACCCTTTAATAAGTGTCCACACCACACAAATTACATCAGGCACCACCAATGTGATAAAGTACAAGGATCATCAAAGGGTAAAAAAGTTCAAGGACCACCAATGTGATAAAGTACAATCACCAAAGGGTAACAAGTTCAAGGACTTGCAAAAAGCCTCAAACCTCTTGCCTAGTAAAACCTTGGTGTAAATGTTTGCAACATTTTCGTGTGTGGGAACATACATCAAGCTGATATCTCTAGCATCAGATCTCTCTTTGACATAGTGGTAGTAATTCTCAATGTGTTTTGTACAAGCATGAAACATAGGATTTCATGCTACTACAATACAACTTTAACTATCTAAGAGAAGGGATGTAGGATCCTCCAACAAAGCCTATAGATTAGCTAGCAATTTACACAACCATACACATTCAATTGTTTCTGTGAAGGCTACCATGTACTCAACCTCACAGAACAAGGTAGCCATTGTAGGTTGTTTCTTGCTAAGACATAAAATGCATGAATGGCCCAAAAATAATCAATATCTGCTAGTAGATTATTGAGTGTCCGAGTCTCTAGCCCAATCTAAATCATTGTAAGCATATAACTCATTACCAACATGTATAGATAACTTTAGCCTTGGCTCCATAGGAGCACTCATAGGTTGATAGTTGTGTATATGTTAAACCTATATAGAAGCTTTTCCACAAACTATGATTGTGACATGATGATACCATGCTAATTTTGGGTGAACTAAGTCCCCAAATAGTAATGTAAGAGGCCCATATTTAACATAGAAAATGCATTCTTTGATTCAACATTAAACACTACGAATCGGTCCTCTCTAAGTTTGGTGAGCGGCATATCATCTACATAAAGAATGATGATCAGCAATCCAGCCTTTCACTCTTAATGTATAGAGGAGTAGTTGAACCCTTTATTGTTTAAATAAGCATATATATTCGAATACTACACACAAGGATCTTGTTTAAAGTCATACAAAGCCTTGTTTAATTTGCAAACCAACTACTCTTTACCTTTAACCACAAACCCTAGAGGTTGTCATGCATAAGCATCCTCGTGTAGGACACCATTAAGAAATGTCATCTTAATGTCCAACTAACATACTTTCCATCCATGATGGGCAACCATAGTAATAATACATCTAATAGTACTCATGTAGGATGTAGGAGCAAAAGTTTCCTCAAAACCTATGCCCTTATTCTGAGCATATCCTTTGCAACCAAGTATGCCTTGTACCTATCAATAGAACCATCAACCATTTAATGCCAATAGCCTTATTGGCAGGTGGCAACTCAACAAGATCCCAAGTACGATTACTAGCAATGAAGTCCAACTCCTCTTTCATGGGTTGCAACCAATGTATATCCTGATGTCCACCATCAACTGAAGTAGGCCCATCTTCATCCAAAAGTGAGCTCATAAATGCGTGTTCGTCAAGAAGAGTGTCTACTTCTATATTTTACACAAAATGCGTGTTCGTCAAGAAGAGTGTCTACTTCTATATTTTACACAAAATGTGTGTCCCCTACATCATGATAGCCTATTTAACAGCTTTTCTAGTGCATCAAGGTATATGAGCATAAATTTTACTCTCATAGAGATTCTATAATAGCCATCTAAGGTCTATTTTTACTACATTTACAACATTCTTTTCTTGCTCAACAACTTGTTCCACTATGTCTATGGGCAAAATAAGATCAACTAAGGGCTAAACTGAATTAGGTGGAGTAGTAATAGCTTGCTATAGTACATACATTTCTATATTTACAATAGGCATAGATCCCAATGCAAGTAGCAAAAGACCCTTAGAAACACCACCATTCTTGTAGATGGCTAGCATTTCAAACTAATCATGGGAATAGGCTGCATTTTTAGAAAAAATGACATCTCTGCTGACAAAAACCTTTTGAGTGCGAGGATCATACAAATGATAGACTTTGCTCTCTAAACTATATCAAAGAAAAACACATTTAACTGCCTTATCATCTAACTTCCCATGAAGATCTTTAAGCAAGTGAGCATATGCTATACATCTAAACAACGAAAACTAATCAACCTTTGGTTTCCTATTATGCCACACCTCAAAAGGAGTGATTGTCTTAAGTGCCTTTATTAACATCCTATTAAGTACATTATTTCCTCATTGTAGATCCTCAACCCAAAACTTATGTGGTAGCCATTTGTTTTTCATCATACATCGGATCATCTCCATGCATGTGCAATTATTTCTTTTAGAATTTTGCAACCAAGTGTTCGAAGTGCATAAATGAATTCATATTTGATTTGAGACCATACATCCATGTGTAAGAAGAATAGTCATCTATAAATGTGATAGAATACAAATGACCATTGAGTGCTCTTGCACATGTAGGACCACACACATCAAAGTGTATGAGCTACATTTTTCAGATAGCATGTAGTACACCATCCTTCTTAAAAGCAAAATTATGTGTCTTCCCAAATACATACCCCTCACATGCACGGGTAGGTGGAGTATCAATAGGAGGTAAAGCATCCACCATCTAACAATGTTGAAGTGTCATCAAACTAGCCAAACTCATGTGAGCATTGCGAGCTTGCCAAAGTCTACATTTTGAATAGCAGAAGTAAGTGTAGTAACTTTCGAAGCATGATGAGATTTCTTCTCATAAGTATCCAGCAAAAAGAGACCTTTGTGCAAAGTCCCTAATAACCAAAGAGCATAATCAGGCTCTATATATTTAATAATGCATTTGTCATCTTCAAAGATGACCTAAAAGCCTTCTTTATTGAAGGCTAAAACTTAAAGCAAGTTTTAAGTAATCCCAAGGACAAATAATGCATCCATAAGCTAAAAATATTTCCCAATCATAACTATGATTACAACCATAGTAATGCCACATACATCATAGCTAGAGTTGTTCATATAGAAACTCTCTTCCCCACCACATGGGCTGATTGCATGGATGTAAACAAATACTTCTATGAAGTGGTGCTTTGATGCCCCACTATCATAATACCATTTGTGTTTCATTTAAGCAGCACTAATTGCTAGATTGGCCATAGACATGTCCTAGCTATAAGTCAAAAATGCATAGTCCTCCTCAAACAAGTTGGTTGTAGCATCATCATCTAAAGATCAATTGAATGATGTTTAATGGACAGTTAAGTAGGAGTCCTTCTTCTCCTTTGCTAACCTCTTTTAGCATTCATTTATATAATGGTTTATTTTTTTACAATAGTGGAGATTTCTCTTCTTTTTCTCTTTGATTGAATCTTGGCCAGCCTTGCCAAATGCCATAACCTAATTTTTCACATGTTGCTTGCCTTTGCCCTTGCTTTTATACCTAGAGAGCACGGATACATCACCTAATCTCATAACCACATCCTTCTAAGACTAATCATCCTACAATAAGAGGCTATTTAACTCCATGAATGTAGTGTGAAAACCAAGATAAGACTCTAGAAGAGTGTTTAGGGTGATGTTGACCATCTCATCATCGATCATCACCTCATTAATATTCAACAACCGCTCTCTCAAATCCCGAATGTAAGTAAGGAAATCTATCATAGCATCACCCTTATTTATGTGTGAATATGCCAATTCTCTTCTCAACTAAGAGATTCTAGCCTCATTTCATGCTACAAACATCTACTCAAGGATATCCCAAGCTGCCTTCAAGGTCTTAGAAGACTAAATAAAAAAGAGCAATGAAAGAGAAGACATATGCATCTTTAGAGTCCCATTTCCTTTGTTCTTCTATAGGAGGAATGTGAGCAATAGTAGGGGCAGCTTCTTGTCCTCTAGCCCCTCTTTGAGGTGTCTAAGGTGCAAATCCTCCTAGTCTAGTTGAGTTTTCGCTCACAAAATCCCAAAGACCCTTGGCAAAATGTAAATTGTGCACCATGAAACTCCACAAGGAGTAATTGGTGCCATCCAATTGTCCTCCTAAGTAAGCTAAAGTACAAAATGTACTCACATGAGTACTAAGATCCCAATGCAGGATAGATTATGCAATCACAAAATTGTCCAAAACGATCTTAAAGAAAAATTTGCCTATAAATGCATTGAAAAGTGTATCAAATTATTCAGAATAGCAATACACTATTGTACCTCTAAATGCATGTCCAAAAAGTCAATCTCAGTAAATAATGATGTAAATTTTCAAAATTTCACCAATTTCTATGTCTAATGAGTATCAAACACCAAATCGAATGTTGTACCTACACCTATTTCAACTTTGAGATGCATGAAATGCAAAGCCCCAATTTTCCTTGAAGAAATTTTGAGAAATCGAATAAATGTCATACTCACAACATTAAGATTTGCTAAAATGTACCCTCTAAATGTGCTTTGATAGCAACTAGCAACTAGACTACACTTCAGATGGATGTTGGACCCAAAAATTGAAAAGTCCCAGATTTATTACCCAAATGTCCAAGAAATTTCTCAATCTTGGCAATTTCAATGGATATTTGCACATGGGACTTCAAATCGAGCAAAAACCCCAAAATTTTGGGTGTATGTACCTTCTTGGAATTGGTGTCAATTGATCCAAGAGCTATAGTTGTAGCACAACTACTACTGAGGCAAGCTAGGAGTGGTGGTGTGGTGGTGCACAAGGGAAAAGGCGCAAAGGGTAGATGGGGGGCTATGTTGGTAGTGCTGCAAAGCAATGAATAGTATAGCCTTATCAGCAAGTGGGGCAGTGGTGTTGGAAATTGTGCAAACAAGGTGGCATTGGCAGAGCAATGCAAGAGTAGCTAGGTGCTACTAGCAATGTGAATAGGGTAGTGAGCTAAGGTGCAACAATTACCAATGGGTGTTGTAGCTTGTGAGGGCATCGCTACCACTAGCACTACAGAAAATGTAGTGTGAGGTAGTTGGTGATGTTGCTATTAGTATGGGTAGTGCTATTGCTACAATAGTATATGCAATTTGGCCTTGGATAGTACAGAGCTAGTGGATTGAGCTACTAGCATCAACTCCTCAAAATTTAGCAACTCCTCCTCCTCGATGAGAGCTGAGTCAAAATGGCAATAATAGGGAAACACGAGCAAGTGGCACTAACTAACTGATGGGGATGAGATAGATCCCACATGTGTGGCTCTAATACCAAATGTTATATTCGACTAGCTATGGAGGAGAGACAAATGAGAGATAGTGGATAGCAAACAATATGAACTCAAGAGAGTGTATTAGCTCAAGATTATAGAATGCATGTGCAAAGTACAACTAAGGTCTAAGGTTGACCTAACCACACTATCACACCCTAACTAGAGTTGGATTAACTTGACTCTATAGTGTCACTACATTTAAAGTCCTAGACACACCACACTTTCAAACTTTAATAAGTTTCCACACCACAAATTACATTGGTCATTGTCTAGAATTGGCAATTTCCAACAATTTGTATGCATGGTTTGGAGACAACAAAAACATTGAGATTCCATGTGAGTGTTGCAACGTAGCAAACTACAATCATATGTGTATAACAATGTTATGTGTGTAAGTATAAAGAATGTGGGTTTGAGCAATATTCCAATATCTATCAATCATATTGATGTTTCACATATGTGTAAGATCTAGATATTTAAATTTGTATGTATTCTACCATTAGGGGAGTTTTGAGGTCTAGAAAATACTTTTTAGAATGTAAATAGAGAGTGCTCCATACCATTGCAAGTAAAGCCTTCATAATAAAATACTTATTTTTTGGAAAAAAAATAATTTTATAAAAAGATATGAATAAAATATTACTATGAATTTTTATTATGAATATCTACTTTTAATATCTCATAATTATGACATCTTTTGCATTAATAGCATTAGGTCTCAGCCACTTTATATTAATGACATATCTAGGATTGTATGATACTGATAATTGAATCTAAATTTGAATTACCAAAAAGCTTAGTGTTCATATCTTTCTCTCCTTTGTTTTGATCTTCTTATCTCTTTCCTTCCTTTATGGTAGCTTGTTTCTCTCTCTCCCCTCTCTTTGCCATGGATATAGAAATTCAATCTTCAATTAGATGACCAAGCTCTAAAACCACATCCATGTGTATATTTAGTTTACTTCAAACAAATGGAATATGGATTCCTACTATTATTAGCAAAGAGTTGGATTACAATGTAGCAAGTAAAATATACTAGTTTGATTGGCAAAGAAATTGTAATATACAGCCCTCAATAACATGAGTTAATAGTCTATCTAGAAACTTTCCCTAAGCAATGCCACCCAATACTCCTTAAAATAATATAGGGTTTGTTGCCTATGCTCTCTCAATTCCACTTCCCAAAAAAAGGTTCGACTCTAAACCATAAGGTTTGACCCGAATTTGGGTTCCTAATTTAGCACTAAGGTCACCCAAGAGAGCATCCTTAATCCACTACCTTCACAAGTCAACTCAAACCTAAGAAAATCGATATTGCACTTGGTTCATATTGAGTATAAAATAAGGGGGAACGGTACACATCGACCCCTCTACTCGTAGGATATAACCTTGACTCTATTCCCCCTAAAATGGAATATATCAAGGTTTAAGATAACACATTAGGGAGTCATGCATTCGGCCCATTCCTAAATCTAGTACCTTGAAGGAAAACTCTCAGTTCACCAAGTCTAGCCATCTGTAGGATAGATTCGTCATGAATCTTGCCCTCCTACTTTCCTCAAGGTGTCTTTTAGTTATTTGATTATCCTAACACATTTATGTTTAACATGCAAAGACACCTTTCTTAATTAACCATTGATACTAGTTCCTTTATGTAAGTTATGGTCACATACACAAAGACAAGATCAAATCCTTTAAAAATAGTACAAAATAATGTATTTATCATGCACCTCTTTCAAGGTACAATGTCAACTTGACATTTTGTCCCTTAATCTTGGACTCATGTCCAAAACTCAGGTGTATGATCTACCAATCCACCTTTATCTAACATTAGCACCTTCCAAGAAGTCCATCCTAGGCTCATTGGGATTAGTCCTCAACAAATCCAAAGGATTTACAGCCAGAGCCCCCTTGCACCCTTGTCACATCTAGTCTAATGTCCTCCCTACAAACAAACCTCTCATATCTGGGGTCAGTCCTAGCGTCCAACATGATCAAACAATCCATTAGTGAAGGGATCCTCCCATTAACCTTGGGGGATATTTAATGTGTGACCATAAAACAACCCATGAGGGCACAAGAACTTGTATAAATGCACAATCAAGTAATCAACCTATCATTAATAGCTAGAAAAATATTTTTTTTTCATTGCATCAATCCAAACAACCATTTTGAATATTCAACAAACTTATATTGGGTAAGAAAACCATCTCTTTCCAATTCAATAAACTTTATCTTAAAAGACAATTCATCAGACCAAAATAATGTCCTTTGGATATATCACAAAAGAAGATGCAATGGACAACAACTTATTCTTCTTTAGTGCCATCCCTAAATTGATACATGCCGATCATATGTAAAAGATACACATCTCTAGCATTTTATTTACATCGCAAGTCTTTCCCCTAAATGATACATGCTTTACCATGTGTAATCCATGCATAACTCTCTATGTTCTAATTCCATGAATAATCTTTATTTCAATGTGTGATTGTTTCATCATTACTATGCAAAAGCTTAGGTAAAGAAAGTCACACTAGCACCTAGGCCGGCTTACCAATTTCCAACCCCAATCTAGTCCAAGTATAATGAACCCCAATCCAACCTAGGTCTAATGATATTTGTAATCCAAATAGCTTATTTAAGTAGCAATATATTTACTAAGTTAGGTGTCACCTGGAAAGTTTGTGATGCAGGTGGAATAAATATCATCATTCTCGCGACCAAGTTTTTTGTATTCAAGATGCCCCTCTTGGGTGTGATTCCAACTCTTCACTTCTTTACTTCCTTGACTACTCCTTGTGATTGTCGTTGGATAATTCTTAGGTTGCCTTCACAACTTCCCATCTTCTTGTGTCCTTCTCTAATACCTCTCTCTCTCTCTCTCTCTCTCTCTCTCTCTCTCTCTCTCTCTCTCTCTCTCTCTCTCTCTCTCTCTCTCTCTCTCTCTCTCTCTCTCTCTCTCTCTCTCTCTCTCTCTCTCTCTCTCTCTCTCATCCTCCTCTCTCTTCTATTTTTCTCACTCTCTATTTCTAACTCTCTCTCCCTCAATCTTCCCTCTTTCTCTCTTCCTATACTTCTCCCTCTTTCTCCTTCTCTATCTCTATCTCTCTCATATTTTCTCTTCTTCTTCTATCTTTCCTCTCTCCCTCTACCTCTACTCCTTCCCTTCCTTATCAAATCTTCTCTTTTCCCTTCTTCTACTCCTCTTTTTTCCCTTTTTCTCTCCTTGCTCTATTCTTCCTCTTCATCTCTTCACTATCTACTCATATTCCCTTCTTTTCCTCCCTCTTTTCCCTTCTTCTCCTCCTTCTCTTTTGCTCTTTCTCTTCCTCTCTACTATCTTACCATCTCCTCCCAACACACACACACGCACGCACGCACGCACGCACGCATGCATGCACGCGCGCGCACACACACACACACACACACACACACACACACACAAACATACTCTCTCTCTCTCTCTCTCTCTCTCTCTCTCTCTCTCTCTCTCTCTCTCTCTCTCTCTCTCTCTCTCTCTCTCTCTCTCTCTCTCTCTCTCTCTCTCTCTCTCTCTCTCTATTGTAGCATTGTATCAACTTGAAATTGATCCCCTATTAATCCTTAATCATTTTGGCTTTATAGCCTTTAAAAAAGAATACTAGTTTCCTCCTTTCCTCTTAGCCTTGCTATTATACTCGATCTTTATCTCTCTCCCATTTTCATTCAATGTCTCCATTGATCAAACACATGGATGAAAGGGAGAGTGACTACTACAATCAGATGTACCAATGGAGGAGACAGAGTGTTATTGTAGTGACGAAGATGATGGGGTTGTCAATGACACACTGGTCAACGTCAATTGCTTCTATGATTCTTTTTTAGCTTTTGTGCAGGTTTTATAACCTTAATCTCTCCTCCCCTTGTGAGCCCTTATGTCACAACTCTATAGAAACAGAATTTGTATCCTTTTTTATTAATTTATCTATATAATGATTTATTAAATTTATTTCCTTTGCACTAATTAGATATAAAGAAAAGTGCATTGGAGCTGGCCACTGATGAGTGGTCACAGGTTATGGTGGACCCACACGGTGGGTTAGAGAAAAGATAGTTCACACTTCCACCTATATGACCCGATTGGGCGCCTGTGACTAGAACTCACGCATATCAGGGTTAGACTCGCACACAGAAAGGATTGATGCCTTGAAGTGTGGGCTAGATCCACCAGAACAGACAGTTACAATCAACAAGATGGCATGATCATGAAATGCTTGTATAATGTGCATGTGTGGGCTGAAAGCTTGAAATGCACATTTCTTTGCATAGGAAAGTCACATGAAGATTCGGATACCATTTTTGCGATGTACACGGAAAAATCTTTCATATGATACCCATATTGGGGGGGTCCCTAAATTCTAGGAGATCCCTAAATTTTAGGAGGTCCCTAAATTTTAGGAGCCTCGAATTAGCCTAAAAATGCTAGTCCTAAAAAATAGGGATGTCATTCTAAAAATAGTAAGTTCTGTACTCTGACTGTGCTTACTAAATTTGGTTGTTTCTATTCTTGTCAGTATTCAACCCAAAAAGGAAGGCCATAAAGAAGAGACAAGTGTCAAGACACTTGTCACACAAGTTTCCAAGTGTCCCACCACTTGTCACATCTCATGACATGTGGCTGGACACTTGTCTTGTGCTACTCCACTTTCCCCTTTTGTACTAGCTCTCCCCTCTCCTATAAATAAGAGCTCATTTTTCTTCATTGAGCATCATTTTTCTTTGCTGTAAACTCATGTACAGCACCCACAGATAGCCAGAAACTGGCCCCATCCATCCCCATCATCATCCCCCACTTCTCCATTATCAAATTCCTCCATATTCCCTCTTCTATCACTGCTGTTTTACAAGACAACAAGCCTGTAAATTCATTACAGCACCTCCTTCTTGAGCTCTTTCTTCCATTTTAGCTACAAGAAGCAATCTCTATCCCTGTATTGCTGATCAACGATGGAGAAAGGCTGAATTCCCCTTTTTCTTCTCTCATACTGTAAAGAAATCAGTTCTTATCATTGCATAATAGATAATGCATGTGTGTTTGTACATCTTTGCATGATCTTGTGAGAGTGAGAATTACTTCTTCTCACTCTCAAGTTGATTGTAACTGAGCTCTTCCCTAAGGGACTTGGGTTGAGCAGAAATACATTCCTTCGGGGGGGGGGGTTGCCCATCTTCAACCCTCAATCTTGTCTCCATTACTTTTACATTTTTTATGGCTGTAATTTTGTGAGTAATTTTCATTTTCAGCTTTAAGTGTTCATTCTCTTTTCTATTAAATCTCGAAAACAAGCAAATATCATAATTGTTAAGCATACTACGTTGTTCGGGGCGTTTACAGTGGTATCAAAGCTTTGGCTCGATCCTCACCCCCAACACTGGTAGTGCTTACAACTATAAGTTTGTTTGTTTTCAGCCCTTTCATTGAGTGTGTGAGCATATTTTTTTTTCTTTAGTCTCAATGGATCAATCGAGTGCTATCCTTCAAGCCATTCAAAGTCTTAGAGAGGAGAATCAGCAAATTCGTGAGCAACTTCTCAAACTAGAAAAAGTTGAGAATCCCAAAGAATTCAAGGAAAGAAGCCCATCTACTTCAAGACAAAGAAAGAGATCGCGTCGAAGCTCATCCTCTTCTTCAAAGTCATCTGGCACTTATTCTGATGGATCCTCTTCTAGTAATGAAGAGTCACACCCTTCTCGTGGAAGACCTCATCATCGTCAAAGGCGTCGACATTCTTCACCCTCGTCTCCATCTTCATCCCCATCAAGCACTTCATCATCTTCAACCTCAATATCCGAGCATGGACGAAGGCATAAGAAGAAGAAGAAGACTAAGTCACTATCTCAACTTGAAAAGAAGATCAAGTTTAGTATGTATGATGGTTCCCGAAATCCTGATCTTCTTCTGAAGTTTATTCGTCAATTTCAAATTTTGTATGGTCGTGACAAGTATAAAGAAAAAGAAAAGATTAAGTTTGCAGCTTTACATTTAACCGACTTAGCCCATACTTGGTGGACGGGGTTGGAATATAATCATGCTGCCCCAAAATCATGGCGGTCCTTTGTTCGCTTGATACAAAGCCAATTTCTTCCTGTTCATTTCAAAAGAGATGTAAAAATGGAATGGGATCGGCTTTGGCAAAGGAAAAATGAGTCACTTGGTGACTATACCAAGAGATTTTGGGAGCTACTTTTGAAGGTCCAACATTTCAAGAAGATCAGCAGTTCGGAAAAGCTTAGGAAGTTTCAAGGAGGTTTGCATTTTAAACTTCGTACTGCTCTTAATCGTTATCATTGTTCTAGTCTCAGGGAACTCATTGACCATGCTGAGACATGGGAAATGGAGCACAATGGCAACAAATCATTCCAAAAGAATGATAAGAAGAGAGTAGCTGATGATGAGGAGTATTCAGCCCCAAATGAAGGACAAAAACTGTGGCAAAAGCAGCCATCAAATCAAAAGAAGATGAAGCCCTATGCACCTCCTAATGCTCCTCAATTTCGCTCCAATCTATACCCACAAGCAAAGCAATTTTCCGAAGAAGAAAAGCAACGCTTCATGAAAGAAGGGAAGTGCTTTAAATGTGGACAAACAGGCCACATAGCGAAGCAATGTCCAAACAAGGGACAAAGCAAGGTTTCTGACAACAAGCCTAAGTCGCCAGTGAAAATCAATGCTATCAGTGATGTAGTTGCAAACACAACCCACACTCCAGAGACGCGCAAATTATTAAAAGCTTGGGGACAGTTGCAAGGTAAGCAATCACTATTCTTGATAGATCTTGGGGCGAATGAAAATATTATTTCCTTGCAATTAGCTAAAGAGCTTGGATTAAAGAATGAAGAGATGGACACTCCGGTAGAAGTTCGCCAAGCTTTAAATGTTGATGAAGGTGACACAATGAAGACTCTGATACCCTACATTGGCAAGCTCAAGTTTCAAATTCAAGGCTACAGTGACGAAGATACCTTCTGTATCGGAGACCTTGATGGTTGCGATGTGATTCTTGGCATGCCTTGGAATCATAGAATAGATTCAACCATCTTCTCTCAGAAAAAGAAGGTAGAACTCACCAACAAAGGCAAGAAGTACGAGATCCAAGCTGGAGTTTCTGGAGACACAATACCTATGGTAAGCCATATGCAAGTCTCTAGAGCAATTAAGGATTGTGTTCAATGTTGTCTGCTTTATGTCACTGATGTAAAAGATAATATGAATGCTGAAAACCAAGAGCAACTTCAGCTCTTGGAAAAGCATAAAGATTGTTTTTTGGAAGATCTTCCTTATCAGCTTCCCCCAGAAAGGCCAGAAGACCATCATATTGATATTATCCCGGGCAGTTCTCCTCCTAATATAGCACCATACCGTGTGAGCCGTCCTCAACAAGAAGAAATCAGAAAGCAAGTCGAAGACCTACTCAACCGTGGGCTAATTAGGCCAAGTAGCTCACCATTTTGTTCACCGGTTCTTCTTGTTCAAAAGAAAGATGGCACATTCAGGATGTGCATTGATTATCGAGCCCTCAACAAAATCACCGTGAAGAATCGGTTTCCTATTCCCAGAATTGACGACATTTTGGATCGTCTAGGAGGCTCAAAGGTTTTCAGCCGCATTGATTTAAAGAGTGGTTATCATCAAATTAGGGTAATACCACAAGATGTACACAAAACTGCTTTCCGCACTTCATACGGTCTTTATGAATTCTTGGTGGTTCCTTTCGGATTAACCAATGCACCAGCCACCTTTAATCGAATGATGGAGCGCATCTTTAGAGAGCATCGACAATATGTCGGTACTTTCTTTGATGATATTCTTGTCTTTAGCAAGAATGAAGAGGAGCATCATCAACACTTGGAAATTGTTCTACAATTACTACAACAAAATCAACTCTTGGTAAATGGTAAAAAGAGTGAATTTTTCATGCATAAAATAAATTACCTTGGGCATGTCATCTCTTTTGAAGGGATTCAGATGGATCCTGAAAAGATCAGGATAATCCAAGAATGGCCTCATCTTCGTGATGTACATGAGGTGCGATCGTTTCTTGGCTTATGTTCTTATTATCGCCGCTTCATCAAGCATTTTGCACATATGGCTTCTCCACTTCATGACCTTACAAAGAAGAAGATCTCTTTCCAATGGAAGGAAAAAGAGAAGGCAGCCTTCACAAGGCTGAAAACAACTCTTACTTCTGGACCTGTTCTTATCATTCCAGATCTGGTAAAACCATTTGTGGTGGAAGCAGATGCTTGTGGTGATTGTATTGGTGCAGTGCTAAATCAAGAAGGACATGCCGTAGCCTTTGAAAGCTGCCGTCTAAATGATGTGGAGAAAAGGTATGACATTTATGAAAAGGAGCTCTTAGCAGTGGTTCATGCTTTAAAGATATGGAAACATTATCTTTTAGGCAATGAATTCCTTATTAAAACCGATCATCAAAGCTTGAAGTATTTCAAGACTCAAAAGCATTTGCAGGAGAAACATGCAAGATGGGAAAAATTCTTGTCTATGTTTCATTTTCAAATTATGTACACTCCAGGGAAACAAAATGTAGTTGCTGATGCACTTTCTAGAGTGCCTCGCATTGCAACTATTACAGTGGCTCATCATGAAGATTTTCAAACGATGAAGAATACTTATGATGAAGATACTGATTTTGTAGCAATTTGGTCAAATTTACAACAAGGAGGTTCTCATCCAGATTATTCCATCAAAGATGGTTACCTTCTCATGAACAATCGCCTTTGTGTCACTCTTCCTGTTCGACAAAAGGTGCTTAAAGAAAGTCATGAACCCCCTTATGCAGGGCATAGAGGGAGGGCAGCCACTCTAAGTGCAATTGAGCGCTACTTTTATTGGTCAACATTACGAAAAGATACACATAACTTCATTGAGGCTTGTCTGGTATGCCAAAAATCCAAATATGATAGGCAGAAGATTCCAGGATTGTTGCAACCTCTTCCAGTGCCCAAAGATCTATGGGAATCTATCACAATGGATTTCATCTCAAGTATTCCAAGAACACCTCAAGGTCATGATATGATTTGGGTCATAATTGATAGATTCAGCAAACAATCACATTTTATTCCATGTCATAAAACATTGAAATCCGCACAAGCTGCAAGACTTTTCATTCAACATATCTTCAGATTACATGGTATGCCTTCTGAGATCATTTCATATAGAGACTCCAAATTCACAAGTAACTTTTGGTGTGCTTTATTTGAGAATTTGGGAACCACTTTAAAGTTCTCCTCAGCTTTTCATCCTCAAACTGATGGCCAAACAGAGGTGATGAATCTCACTCTTTTGGATATGTTGAAAGCTTATGTTAGTGAACATAAGTCACAATGGGAGAAATATCTTCCATTATTGGAGTTTGCTTACAACAATACAGTGCACTCATCCACAGGGAAAGCTCCAAATGAAATAGTACAGGGTAAAGTGATTCCTCCTCCAATTATTCGCACTAAAGATAAGATTTTTGCTGCTGATGAGTTTGCTTCAGATTTAAAAACAACAATGGATCAAGTTCGAGCCACTATCAAAGTTGCGCAAGAGCGACAAAAGAAGCAAGCAGATAAACGAAAAAGACCTTTGGCTTTTGAAAAAGGTCAATATGTCTTGCTAAAGTTTGATAAAAGCAGGCTCAAACAAGGTTCTGGTCAAAATTCATCTTTTCCAAAGCTCTCCAGTAGATACTTTGGACCCTTCAAAGTGATTGAGAAAATAAATGAAGTTTCTTATCGACTTGAGCTTCCTACTCATTGGAAAATACACAATGCTTTTCATGTAAGTTTGCTAAAACCTTACATAGGACCAGAACCAAAGGAACCCATTACTGAAGATCCCCCAGAAGTTGAAGAAACAGAGCAACTCTTGGAACTTGAAAAGATTTTGTTTCTCAAGGATCGAACCACGAGAAGTGGCCTTGTGACACCAAAATTCTTGCTAAAATTCAAGAATCTACCCACCATAGATGCACAGTGGGTAGATGAAAAATTCATGAAGGATTACCCAAATATTCTACAACAATATCAAGAAGATTTTCAGTTGAGGACAGCTGAATAAAAGCCAGAGGGCTGTCACAACTCTATTAATCCTTAATCATTAAATTCAAGAATCTACCCACCATAGATGCACAGTGGGTAGATGAAAAATTCATGAAGGATTACCCAAATATTCTACAACAATAACAAGAAGATTTTCAGTTGAGGACAGTTGAATAAAAGCCAGAGGGCCAGTTGAAGATTTTCGGAAAGGATTGATGCCTTGAAGTGTGGGCTAGATCCACCAGAACAGATAGTTACAATCAACAAGATGGCATGATCATGAAATGCTTGTATAATGTGCATGTGTGGGCTGAAAGCTTGAAATGCACATTTCTTTGCATAGGAAAGTCACATGAAGATTCGGATACCATTTTTACGATGTACACGGAAAAATCTTTCATATGATACCCATATTGGGGGGGGGTCCCTAAATTCTAGGAGATCCCTAAATTTTAGGAGGTCCCTAAATTTTAGGAGCCTCGAATTAGCCTAAAAATGCTAGTCCTAAAAAATAGGGATGTCATTCTAAAAATAGTAAGTTCTGTACTCTGACTGTGCTTACTAAATTTGGTTGTTTCTATTCTTGTCAGTATTCAACCCAAAAAGGAAGGCCATAAAGAAGAGACAAGTGTCAAGACACTTGTCACACAAGTTTCCAAGTGTCCCACCACTTGTCACATCTCATGACATGTGGCTGGACACTTGTCTTGTGCTACTCCACTTTCCCCTTTTGTACTAGCTCTCCCCTCTCCTATAAATAAGAGCTCGTTTTTCTTCATTGAGCATCATTTTTCTTTGCTGTAAACTCATGTACAGCACCCACAGATAGCCAGAAACTGGCCCCATCCATCCCCATCATCATCCCCCACTTCTCCATTATCAAATTCCTCCATATTCCCTCTTCTATCACTACTGTTTTACAAGACAGCAAGCCTGTAAATTCATTACAGCACCTCCTTCTTGAGCTCTTTCTTCCATTTTAGCTACAAGAAGCAAGCTCTATCCCTGTACTGCTGATCAACGATGGAGAAAGGCTGAATTCCCCTTTTTCTTCTCTCATACTGTAAAGAAATCAGTTCTTATCATTGCATAATAGATAATGCATGTGTGTTTGTACATCTTTGCATGATCTTGTGAGAGTGAGAATTACTTCTTCTCACTCTTAGGTTGATTGTAACTGAGCTCTTCCCTAAGGGACTTGGGTTGAGCAGAAATACATTCCTTCGGGGGGGGTTGCCCATCTTCAACCCTCAATCTTGTCTCCATTACTTTTACATTTTTATGGCTGTAATTTTGTGAGTAATTTTCATTTTCAGCTTTAAGTGTTCATTCTCTTTTCTATTAAATCTCGAAAACAAGCAAATATCATAATTGTTAAGCATACTACGTTGTTCGGGGCGTTTACACCTTATTTCAATGCAGCTCATAGGGGGACATCACATCCTCATTCCCTTAGAGGAATCAATATGTCATTATCTCAAAGCTAGAGACGAAGTTGGTTGGACCATAAGACTTCTGGTTTAGGACCCATCATGCTTCTATTGTGCTACTCTAATAATGTGGCACTAGCCTTAGCCTCTTAAATATTCAAGCTCTAACCAAACCCACCATGATAGCCTCAACTTATGGTTTTTTCATTTGACATTTTTGTTTTGATAACAAGTGTAAGATGCCCAACTAAGGAGCCCTCAATGACACAACTTAGTGGTCCATCGAAGTGACTTTTCCTAAGCAATGTCGCCCAATACTCCTTAGAATAACACAAGATTTGTTGCCTTGGCTCTCTCAAGTCCACTTTGCAATGCACGAGTTTGACCATAACCCATAAGGATCAATCCGAATCCATGTTTCTACTTTGGCACTAAGGTCACCTAAATGCTTAGCATTGGTCCTTGAGCCACTACATTCACAAGTCAACTCGAATTGAAGCAAATCAATACCACAATTGGTTTCATAATGAGTGATAAACAAGGGGGAGTGATACATGTTGACCCCCCTACTTGTAGGGTATAGTCTTGGCTCCACTATTCTAAAGTGACATTTATCGAGGTCTAAGAGAGCACACTAATAAGTAGTCATGCTTTTGGCCACTTGCTAGATCTACTGCCTATGCATAGGACAAACCCATTAGGGATCTCACCCTCCTGCTTTCCTCAGGGTGTGTTTTACTTATCTAATTATCCTAACACATTTATGTTTGACATGCAAAGTCACCTTCCTTAATTAACCATTAACACTAGTTCCCTTACATAAATTATGGTCACATACATAAAGACAATGTCAAATAATCCTTTGAAAATAGTTACAAAATAATGTATTTATCATGCACCTTCTCCAAGATGCAATGCCAACCCGCGGCATTGCCTCCCTTAATCCAAAACTCATGTCAAAAAAATCAAGCACATGATCTACTAATTTCCCCTTATTTGGCATCAAGGTTTTCTAGGAAGTCCATCCTAGGCTTGTAGAGGTTAGACTTATCCTTAAGGATGAGTTTACAACCAAAGCCCCTTGGGCATCCTTATCGCCTCCTCTAGCTTAATGTCCAACCTATGAAGAGACCTCTTGCATCTAGGTCAATCCTAACCTCCAACATGGTCAAATAGCCCCTTAGTGAAGGGTTTGTGCCACTAACTGTTGGGGAGGTTTAGTGCATGACTATAAATCTACCCATGAGGGCACATGAACTTGTATAAGAAAACAATTAAGCAATCAGCCTATCATCAATAGTTAGGAAAATGTTCATTTTTCATAGCATCAATTCAAAAAACCATTTTGAAAATTCAACCAACTTATCCTAGGTAAGGAACCATCTCTTTCTAATTCAACAAATGTTATCTTAAAAGAAAAATCATTAGACCGAAATAACCTAATTTGGATACACCTCAAAAGAAGATGCAATCCATAACAACATATTCTTCTTTAGTGCAATCCCCAAAATGATACATGCCAATCATATGTAAAAAATACATATCTCTAGAGTTTCCTTTACATCACTAGTATTTCCTCTAAATGATACATGCTTGATCACACATAATCCATGCACAACTCTCTATGTTCCAATTCCATGAACAATCTTTATTTAAATGTGTGATTGTTCTATCATTGCTATGCGAAAGAAAACTAGCTTAGTTAAAGAAAATCAAAGTAGCACCTAGGCCTACAATTTCTAACCCCAATCTAGTCCAAGTGTACTGAAGCCCAAATCCTAATGATATTTATGATTGAACTAGCTTGTTTATGTGTCAGCATATTTATTGAGCTAGATAGCACTTGGAAATTGTGTTATATGGGTAGATTAGACATCATAGTTGTGATCGAGTTTTTTGTATTTGAGATGCCCCTCTTGGGTGTGATTCCAACTCCTAGCTTCTTCACTTCCTTCTACTACTTGTGATGGTCCTTGGATAGTTCTTAGGTTTCCTTCATGACTTCCCATATTCTTCTATCTTTCTTTGATTCCTCTCTCTCTCTCTCTCTCTCTCTCTCTCTCTCTCTCTCTCTCTCTCTCTCTCTCTCTCTTTAAGTATTGCAATAGCATATCAGCTTGAAATTAATCCCCCATTAAGCCTTAATCATTCAGGAGTTATAGTCTTAGAGAAACAATACTAGTCTCCTCCTTTCCCCTCAGGCTTGCTGTTGTACTCAATATTTCTCTCTCTCCCATTGCATTTGATGTCTCCCTAGATCAAACATGTAGATGGTAGGGACACTGACTATTGTATTCATACATACCAATGGAGGAGACAGAATGTTATTGCAGTGGCAAAGATGATGACGTTGCTACGCGAGCAGTGATCAAGAGCAAGCCTCACTCACAACTCGATAACGAGACATTAAGGAGTGTTAGTGATAATAGTTGACTTTGTCAAATGCACAACACAACACAAAAAATATAATTGTTTCGAAAAACACCACAAGAGCCAAATGCCAAACTATGCTACCTCTCGTAGCTCATAAATTAAAAAACTCAAACTGGGATGAGCAAACTCACAAACCCAACAAAGTTTGAAATATACACAAACTTCAAAGATAAATCAAACTGAATTAAATTCTCATACCTTGTCAAGAACCTCGAGTTGGCATTCAACACCTCAACATCCAAATTCTCCAATGTCTCACCAGCACGTCAAGACACCGTTTGCATACGTTCAACCCTCCACTCTCCTCTCTCACAAGTGACAAGAAGAATACATCGGGTAGGGCCCTTAAGCCTCTCAAACTTCCCTTATATAGTTTTTTTACAAGACTCCCATGTTTGATATGCTTTTGACTTTTCATAAAAAGCTTAGGCGCCTTAGCTTTCTCTTCGTTCTACATTTTGAAGGCCTTTAGGTTTTCTCAAATTCTTTACTTAAAAACTTTAAGCTTTTCTAAGTTAAAAGTTAAAGCTAAAGATTGAAAATGCCACCCCCTGCATTTAGTACACCAATCCATGTCCGGCATCCTCCATCCTTACTCATTGTTAATGGCGTTGGCTATCGAACGATCAAACTGCCCATCATCATATCACTATCTTCCTTGTCATAATGCCATCTGCATCAAGTACACCATCTATTTCCCGTAAATCTCATTAACCTCGCATAGTGTTTGCGAAAAACTGAGGTTTAATATAAAGTGAATTGCAAATTTTCTTTAAAAACCTTCAAATTTGAAAGAAGAAGGTTTAAAACCTTGAACTTTTGAAATTTTTTATAAAAATGGCAAATACATGATGCGATTTGATTCAAAAATCCCCACAAAAATTTGAATTAGAGGTTTTTGTATATGCTACGAAAAATGTTTTTCATGAACACTGACCTTGCATCGACTTTATAAGATGTCATCTTCCCGCTCGTGAGTCGTGACTCGTACCTGCAAGTCTTCTACAACCGTTTTGCTTGTAATTCAAAAAAACCCACTCTTCTACCACACATATCTTGCAAGGTTTCCAACTCAATTTTCACCATCTAGAATCCGTCAACTGGCATGCATTTCCACGAGTGTTACATTGTCCAATAAGCACCTTTGATACGCATGTGGTCAGCTAAATGTTTGCATTTCCTCCATTCAAATCCTTCGTGCCATTTTGTTTTTCCTGAATAGTTCTTAATCAAGTTGAGCTTCTGTATTTTTTAAAAATGTCGTGCCACCTTATCCGACTCAATAAGAAAATTGTCTTATAACAAGCAACCTAGTCGAGCAACTCTTTCCAAAATCCTTTTTGATATGTCTAGAGTCCAACATAATCCATTGTTGGTTCCTTGTTACCCACAAACTTTGGTGCACCTTGGCCACCAAAGAATCCTGCCTAAGTACAAAGGCCCCTTCTCCTCTGTCTCTTCTCCTCCTGGCTACGTGACATTTAATACTATTCATAGGAATGCGCATTGTTGCTCCATTATCCCCATCTCGACAGCCATGGCGTTTCTTTCTACTAGGAGGCACTCACTCTCGACATGAGCAAGCTTGTAGGCATTTCTAACTTGGATTCATTTTTGGCAGCCCATTCTTTTACTTTTTCCTTCATCCGTCCTACTCCTTGGCTTTGACACTGGGCTAGAGAGGCAATTACTTGCTCTTGCTCTCATTTGCTCAAGCACCTAGGTTTTTCTCATAACTTGCTCTTTGAGTATGTCTTGCTCATGGAGAACTACTTGCAGTTGGTTGTACAACTCCATTAATTTCCTCTTGTTCTCCTCATCCTGTTGGTTCTTCACATCTTGCATTTCCTCTTGTTCTCCTCATCCTGTTGGTTCTTCACATCTTGCAGCTCCTTTGTAGCTTGCTCTTTTTGCCTCTCTAGCTCCTTCATTTCTAGTTCTAGACATTTGTTCTCGTGGGAGTTGAAGGTGCACATGTTTTCCAAGGAGATGCGATTTTCCCTCTCTTCATCATATAGCTCTTTGAAACTTTCCTCTCTTTCTCTTGCATTCAAGACCTCTTTCAATGAAATCATTTCTCTATTAATTATTGTCACCATCCTTGCTTGCTCCATCCTGTAGTCACGAACACAGTCTTTTCTTTCTCAAGCTCAGCAACGGTGACCTTTTTGTCCTTAGTTGCCTTGTGGAGTTGATTCTGAAATTCTTCTATCAATTCATTTTGATCTTTGTTGTGGCACATGGCCAAAGGTATTGAAGGGGTTAAGACTTCCCACTAGTAGGGTACCTTTGGCCCTAGGCGTGACTCTACATCTAGCAGGTCTCTTGGTTCCTACTAGAGGGCCTCCTTTGCTGGGTGCAGGTACAATATCTTACACCTTGCTAACTAAATACTACACCCATGCCATGAGGTTTCTCTCATTGACTGCTCCTCCCTTTGTAGCGCCCTGTGTTGGGGTGATTGTCGATGCGGCCAAGATTGGTGGGATGGGGTGTATTGGGACCTTGCCCTTGCCTTCTACCACCAATCTTGGTCAAGCTTCCTCCACTGTTGTGCTTGTACTAAGCATGTCTTCTCTCATTAGGCTCATCATTGCTAATTCTTGAGATCAGGAGGGTTGCTCCACAAATCTCCAAATGGCTAGAGCGATCTCTTCTTCTTCTTGTTTCCTTGACCTTTTTTCCTCCTCTTCTTGCCTCCTTCGGTACTCTTCTTCTAGACATTTTGGCTCCTCTTCTACCCTTTTTGTAGCTCTCTATTCTCCTCAATGGTGGATCAGCCCTTTTGTATGGGGATCTTGAGGGTAATCTTCCTTCTTCCCCCTTGGCTTGAGCACTCTGAGCCTTGCTACTCACTAATCATTCCTTCGCTCATAAGGCTTCTTGGCATTGAGGTGGTTGATCATGCTCCTTTCTATTAATGACATTTGTTTCATCATCATGTTGCTTCTTGTGGGTTTCCTCTCTCTCCTGTTCTCCTCCTTAGATTGAAATGGTTGGGCTTGCTGTGGTGGGGAAGTGGTGCTCCTCACAGACTATTGATGGCTCTTGGTGAGTAGGTGATGACTTTGGGGTTTCCTCCACCGCCTCCCTCTCTACCTCTTGTAGTGCTTCCTGGATGATGGTTGTTAATACTCCTCCAAAACCTATGGTCGAGGTCTTGGAGGAAAGTTTCTTCCTCTCGTATTCTATAGTGGTCGCTAGGGACTCACCTCCTGCCATCCTTGGGGCTACAGCTAGCACCCTTGTTGAGGCCTGTATCATTCTCTAGACATAGGCATTCTAGTTTACTTCGTCCAGGGTGTTGGTTGTGAAGCTTTCTAGTAAGGGCACCCCGATTCTACTCATGAGAGCATTGTATCTTTGGCTTGAAAAGAGTGTATGGATCATCTTGGCCTTCAATTGAATGGTAGGGTCTGGGACATCGGCTAGGTTGATGCCATGATTGGTGTAGAACCTCCTTTTGTCCATCCCTAGCATTCTATACACATCCCTCTTGGGTCTTCTTTCTGGATTCTTTGCTAGCCCCAGTGCCTTTTCTACAATTTCTAGGCTAAGGGAGACTACTAAACTTCTAGAATTCTCACCCTGCTTGATAGTCACAATGCCAATGTTCCTTTGGACATTTGAAAGCTGGATTTTAGGGTGGCAAATGGGCCTAAAAATTGCAGAAAAATGTGGAATTTAGCAGAAAAATGTTCAATCACGAAGGCGGCGCCTCGCCCTAGGATGATTTTAAGCGTTAAGTGCTTTAAAGGCACTCGTGCAAAACTTTTGGGTTTTTAGTAATTTTTTCGTGTGCCTGTGCGAGTCGGGAAAGCTATCGGCCAGTCCAAGATGCCGATACGAACACCCAGAATTTTTCGAAATGCAATTCGGACACCGGACGCGAGAAAGGTCGGAAAAAAGGCTAGAAATGAAAAGGTGGCCAAAGAGGAGGACCAAAGGGGGTGCCTCTTGGGAACCTCCCCCCCCCCCCCCCCCCCCTCTCAATTTTTTCGTAAAGGAGGGGAGTATGTCGACGCGCTGATCAGCGCGACGAAAAATTGACACCCCCCCCCAAATCGAGATGAGATGGCTGAAAGTAAGCCATAGATCAAATGCCAGCAGGCAATTCCACATTTCTTGCCGATCGTATCACTGCCTCTCATGCAGACAATGATGGCCTGGTTGGAGAGAGAGAAAATCAGTCTTTCTCTCTCCTCCCTCTCTCTCCTCTAAGGGGTGGTGCACGCGGGAAGAAGAAAGAAGAAGAAGAAATGACGAATGCTCGTCCGACAAAGATCGGATTGCTCCATGAATGAAGAGGGGCTGAAGACGGCAATGTAGGGTTATGGTGAGCATTAAATGCATGCTAGAAATCAGTCCAATAACCCGAAAATAAGCGATAATGCTATTTTTATAAAGAAAAATGACCTTTTTATGCTACTTGCTTTATGAAACCTTGTTCATATGGGATGAAAGTTCATTATGATATTTTTTTCCATGAGTTCCAACTATTTGCAACCTAAAAATCAGAAAATATAAGGCTACATGGCCAGAATTAGTGTCAAAATACATGAAAAACACGCGTTTTAAGGGTAAAATTGGGGGTTTTGCTATATAGATGCAAAATATGATATGTCACACCAACTAAATTTGATTTTTTGCTATCAATGAACCTAAGGGCCACAGCCCACAATCAAATTTCATTTTCAATCATTATTTATTAAAGAAAAATAGGGAAAATGCCCAAAAATGGGAAAAATGGATTTAAAATTAGGAAAAAATAGAAAACGGGCTGAGGAAAATTAGAAAAATTTATATCTATGTTCGTGCAATGTATAACGATGGCAAAGCACGAGGTTGGCCTCGGTTTATTCCCGTTTCTATGTTTTGTGTGTATTTATCGTTCTTTTAAAAGGGGAAAAATGCATAGAAACCCTATCTAACCGATCAATGATGCAAAATGCTAAGAGATGGATGAAGAGGGGCTGAAACACTGAAAGATAAAGAAAAGATTTGATTTATACATTGCACTTGGCATATAGGAAATGGTTTAAATAAAGAGGATGGTAGCATGAGCATATGGCTCGGTGCCTCCTTTCAACGCAGCATGCGTTAGTAAAATTCATGGAAAGAATGCTTTATGCACCATGCACGATGCTGATCTTTCATTTGTTTGAGCACATAGCCATACACGATTTGCATTAAGCGTAATAATTAAAAGGTATCAGAAAAACCTCCTGGATGCATGGCACCTGTTTCCCTTAGGTTGTGACCAACGATGAGTGTGAGAGGATGTCCTAAGCTCTAGGTTAGTCGTTGGGTCCTAAGGGAAAAGTGTAGTGAGGAACGGTACATCCTGGAACATAAAATATTGGTACCTTGAGAGAAATTTGTGCTCATTTGTGCTATATGTTTAGCAGCGCATCAAGGGGCCAATCCCTGCGATGTAGGAGAGCTACAGTGGGGCTCTGACTATTAGTCCGGTGGAGTGCCTCCTATGTGTGTGTGACGAGGCGTTATGCCTATGTACTTTGGGTTCTCCCTCTGAGGAGTTTTAGAAAAATGTTGGACTAAAAACTATAAATGCAGGAATTAAGCTTTAGGACAGTTTTTCCTTTAGCATTAGATTGACGCTCCTGGTTCGCGAGGCCATGAGGGTGTTTATGTGTCATGAGCATGAGGTTCGGCTAGTGCTATAGCCAGTGCCGGTCCATTTCAGGTCCCATCAGTGGTGCATCTGCCGGGAGCTACCAACAAGTGGTGGTTTTCGAATCTAGGGTTTCTAGGGACCAAAAGGAAGTTGGTTTATGTCCCCTGACAGGGACCATCAAGCCGAAATCCAGAAAGCAGAACGTGCTGAGAGGGCTAGACGGCGGTTAGAGATTGTAAGTCATTATTCTTCTCAAAGGAGTAGCCCGGTACGTATAAGAGGCAGTGGTCTTAGTTACCCAACTGCTCCACATAGTCTGTTAGGTGTAGGAGGAAGCGTAAGTTCTTCCTCTCCTCCACCAAGTCTACCCACTTCAAGTGGGGGGGTGAATTCACCCGTTCAAGCTCCTATTGTTAATCTGATTGTCGCCATGGCACAACCCATTGCAATTCCTGAAGGGACGCCGAATTTACCAGCCTTAGGAGTTCCCTTGCCCATTTTTAATGGGTTAGCGGAAGAGGATGCAGAATTTCACATTTGTGAGTTCCAAAGATTGATGTTCAATTATCGCATCCAAGACGAGAGACATCTCATGATGTTCTTTAATATGACGTTAAAAGAAGGGATGCGGTATGGTATCACAGCATAGAGTCTGGGACCATAACCACAATTGATCAATTTTATGCAACTTTCCGAGGAGAGTATGCCCCTGAAAGAGGTGGCCAATATTGGTTGTGGGTCTTGAATGTAATGCACCAAGATCCTCATGAGAATGTGAAAACATACGCCAAGAAGCTTACGTGTTTCGTAAGTTACAAACTTACATTCCCATTCCGCCGGCTGCCCAATTGCAATACTTTTTGCATGGATTGGATTTTAATATCCAAGTACAATTGAGCAGTGTGGCCTTGCCAGATTTAGACACCGCTATTACACAGGCAGAGGGAGTAGAAGCACGATTACAAACGGCCTACTCCTCTCGAATGAATGTTAATGCGGGTTTAGTACCTGGAGGCAATCTACCATTGACGAATAGAAGTCAAGGGATGCCTATGACTAACCCTAATGGGAGAGGAAGTATGGTTCAGAATGCACCCTTGCTGCTAGCCCCTCCCAGTGTGACTATGCCTATGGCAAGTCAGTTGGCTCCACCAAATGTTGGAGGACAAGTTTCGAATTCTAATGTTGTTCCTGTGGGTCAACAACCAATGCCAAATCAAATTGTTAGGCCAATGGAACGACGAGTAGACGATCGAGGCTATGAGTCGAGTGCATCTAATGTCCTTGGCGAAGTTAAGAATATGATGAAGCATTATACCGACATGATTTCCGAACAATATCGACAAATAGATGTCGACATTAATTTCTTGAAGAAGCAACATAATTTGATAGGGAGTCGACGCCCTGAAGAGGGTGGACCCTCTAGATTCAGTTGTAAGTGGTGTGGGGGATAGCATTTCCCTTGAAACTGTCCAAATGTTCAATGCGATATTTGTGGAAAGTCGAGGCATTTAGCTACCACCTATTGGAGTAAGATTAGTTCCCTCCAACAAGGTAGTAAACAGCCGAGCCCAATGAATCATAGGGCGCAAGGAAATAACTTGCAGCAGAATGATGCACCAAGACAAATATTGCAGAGGGGAAAGACCACTGTAGAAGAGCTGCCACAAGGCAATGGAGTCAGCCTTATTGAGGCTGTACGCGTCAATGACGCTAAAACCTCTAACCTAAGAGCCGTGACAAGAGGCCAAAAGGCTAAAGAGGTTGACAAAGATAATGCAAAACTAGTTGAGGGAAACCCTAAACAAGGGGATAAGGGGACGCAAGTCCAGAATCCTAGCATGGAAGGGGGACGTCTAAGGCCCGTTGACAAGAAAGTCAATCCTAAGAAGGATGAGGAAGTGCCGAGAAAGAAGGCAAGAGCTAAGAAAGAAGCACCAAAACCAGTCCAAAGACCAAAAGAGAGGATGGTTTGGCGAGAAAAGAGAGCTTTGGCTACCTATCATGATTTTGATTTAGCAAGTTCTCTTTGCGAAGTCAAACCAGATGTGAACCTCTTGCAATTGATCAAATTATCTCCAGGAGTACGCAAGGAATTTAAGAAGATCCTGCGTATTGGGTATATTGTAGAACCTTTGGGCATAGCACGAGTAGGGGAAGATTGGTTTGATCATGCTGAAAAGAACTGCCCTAGGGTTCTAGCTTATGTGGATGGAATATTAGTGGAACATACCATTGTACACACTAGATCCTCCGTCAATATCATGAGTTCAGAGTTGATGGAGAGGCTGGGTCTAGGCATCCAAAAAGACAGCTCCACCCTTCTTAGAATGGCTGATGATAGTCTGAGACAACCAAAAGGTTGCATTACTAAGGTCCATGTTACAGTGGCAAGTGTAGAATGCTTCTTGGACTTTAGGGTGATAAGATTTGCAAGACGTCCTAGCTATCGAGTTTTTCTAGGGAGGCCTTGGATCTTACGAACAGACTGTCAAGTTTATATACCCGCCGGTCAAGTGGTTCTAGGTAGAGGTGCTAATCGAGTGATAGTCAATGCTTACCCTGAGTCTCCTCAGAGTGAGAGAGCTCCTTTATCTTCTACTGAATTAGAGACAGAAAGCAGACAATCCATCTGGTAGTGAGACATCATCCAGTGATGAATCTAAAGAGGGGTCCACTACAGAGGATATCTATCAGATAACTCTAAATGAGCCGATAGAGCCTCAAGATAGGATAAGAGACGTGGATGTGATTGAGTTAGACCTTGGCACACCGAATGATTCGCGGCCAATTAAATTAGGTTCCATGCTCAGCTCAGCAGAAAGGGAGGACTATGTGTCCTTGATTCAAGAATTCCGCGACATCTTTGCTTGGAGTTATGATGAGCTGAGAGGCATTCCTCCTAGCCTGGTTGTTCATACTATTCATGTAAAAAAAAGGCAGTCGTCCTGTGCGTCAGAAAGTAAGGCGTATGCCTTTTGAATTGAGGGACGGTCTGTTTGAGGAGTTACAGAAGCTAAGGAAAGCTAGTTTAATCTTTCCTGTACAACACACAGAATGGTGTTCACTAGTTGTTATCAGGAAGAAGAAAAACAACCAGATCCGACTATGTGTAGATTTTAGAGAGCTGAATAAGCAGATGGTTAAGGATTACTACCCTTTGCCATTTATTGACCAGATTTTGGATCAATTAGCGGGTAGGGAAATATATTCTTTTATGGATTGCTTTGTAGGTTATAACCAGATGGCGATTGCAAAAGAGGACAAGTTGAAAACAACTTTTATTACTGTCTTTGGTACTTTTGCGTACCATGTGATGGCCTTTGGTTTGTGCAATGCACCTCGATCATGGCAACGAACAGCACACAAGACCTTTGGTGACATCTCCCCCGATGAGATGAAAGTATTTATTGATGACCTGGGGGTAGCCACTATAAGGGAAAGGATATTGGTTATTTTAAGAAAGTGTTTTGAGCGCTGCAAACAATTTTGTATCGCCCTTAACCCACTGAAGTGTGTCTTTGGAGGTCCTTATGGGCTATTGCTAGGCCATGTGGTCAGTTCAGCAGGGATAGCAACTGTGATGGACCTAAAAACGGGTCGGCACTGGCTCATGCACTAGCCGGGCCTCGTCACTACGCACAAGACAACCCCTCGGCCTCGCGGCCAGGAGCGTCTATCAAAATCTCTGCCTTCCTAAACATTGCGTTTGTAATACGTTGTAGTCCAACTGATCCTAACCCAATATTACTCCTCAGAGGGAGTCCCTTTCACATAGCCAAAAGGCTCGAATCACATACACATGGGGTTCCTCCTACGGCTGAATGCCGTCAACCCTCTGCGACTCTCCTACACCTTGGGGATTGGCCCCTCAGTGCGTCGCTCAACAAACAAACACATTGCACAAAAGTCGCTCAAGGTACCAAATAAGCGTGTCCAGGAGTGTACCATCTCTTCCTCACTTGCTTTCCCCCTTGGGACCCGCGTCTACCTACAGCATGGGTACCTCACTGCCTCTCAACGTAGGTCATGTCCTAATAAAACAATTGCAATGCATGTCTAGGAGCTGGTCTCTGATACCTTTAAATTCTTTTCATGCTCTATGCATTTGGTGGATGCCTAGTGCTCAAACATTTAGCAAAACAGTATCGTGCACAAGTGCAAAAACATTCTTTTAATGGTTTTCTTTCTCTAGCGTTCGTGCTTCGTTGCATGGGCCTAGCACTGAGGTGATCCTCGTGCTACTAGGCTCTTAATTTTAATTATTTTCCGTCCTAAATGCTATGCATAGAAATCAGCAACTTTTCCATCATCTCACACGGCATTTAGACATATTTCAACTACTGTACCCTCCCCCGTTTAAATATTGCATCGTTGCATAGATTTATAAGGCATTTTGCCATCATTTTATGTGTAAAAAATGGAAAAAAGACACACTAGAACAAGAAGGTGGGGTTGAACTGAGGCAAATCCTCATGCTTCAGTCCCCACAAACATTCACAAACATTGTTCTTAATTTTCATTAATGTCCCGCACCCAAAATGCATTTTTCCCCTATTTTTAGTGATTTTTCTCTATTTTCCTTGTATTTTTCCTTATTTTTTGCATTATTTAATTACTAAAAATTCAAAATAGGTTATGGGCTGTGGCCCTTAGTTCCTTCTTGCAGCAAAATTGAAAATTTAGTTGGTGTTCCTATTCATTTTTCCATTTTTATGCCCAAAAACATCATTTTCCCTTGATTTTCCATATTTTACATGTTTTAGTGTATTATTTTGAACCACAAGATGCATATTTTTCTGATTTTCTGATTATGATCAGCAAGTACTCACGGAAAACAGCAACATAAACAATTTTTTAGCCCACATGAACAACATTTTATCAATCAAAAGCCATGAAATCTCAAATTTTCTTTGAAAAAATTTAATTACCGCTTATTTGCGTGTTTCGGGTTTCATGTCCATGGCTGCAAATCTGAAAATTAGCAGCATTTCATGCTCAGCATGATCACAAATCACCATTCCCAGCCCGTGGAGCAATCTGATCCATGCCGGACAAGCCTCCACCATTCTTTCTTCTTCCTTATTCTTCCCATATGAACTCCCTCTTAGAGGAGAGAGAGGGAGGAGAGAGAAAGACTAATTTTCTCTCTCCCTCTACAGGCTGCCATTTCTCGCGTGGATCGGAGCGATGCGGAGCGGAGATCGAATGTGGTTGCCCTCTGCAATTGGATTCATGGCTTACATTCAGCCTCTCTCCTTGATTTGTGGGGGGGGGGGGCGCCGTTTTTTTCGGCGGCCTGAACAGCCGCCGCCCCCCCTCCACCACGATTTTGAAAAGGGGGGGGGGGGGCCCTTCACAAAGGCACCCCCTCATTTCTCAATTTTTGGGCACCCTCCAAATTCTTGACCGGCCGTTTGGCCTTTTCACTGCCTCTCGCGTATACGATGTCCAAATCGCAGTCCGAAAATTTCTGTGAGCTCGTCTCAGCATCCCACACTGACTGATAGCTCCGCTGACTGCCATAGATGCATGGAAAATTTACTAAAAATCCGCAAGTGTTGCTCGGGCGTCCTTAGAGCACTTTGACGCTTGAAATCATCCTAGGTCGAGCCGCCGCCTTTGACATTGAATATTTTTCCCTTGATATTCATACTTTTTTAGCTATTTTTAAGCACTTCCCGGCACCTAAATTCCGCTCTCATTGGCGATCACGGGAAAGGGCGACTCAGCCTGTCGAATCCACGAACATATCTGCACATAAACAACCAACGAAGCATCAAACTGATACAAAACAAATATATAATAAAACTCAGCACAATGCTCCCCCCACCCCCGGACAGAACCAAGGCATGACATCCACAAGGAGTAGGCCTAGCATCATCTAATAGAAGATCCGAAGCGAGTCACTAACCAACTGCTCCAACACAGCCAACCTAAAAACCCTATCAAAGAGGTTGCCCTAAGTGGTAGTCTGAACTACTTACCAACTAAAGACAACACACCTAGGAGCTCTTACTAGGCGAGGACTCCTATAGCCTGATCAAGGAGTATTCTCTTTCAGTACATGTCTTCTTGTAGGGTTTTTATTTTATCAACATACTTGGGCATGTAAAAAGGAGGGAGCTGAGCGTAGTGACCTAAGGAGAACAGGGCATCGGTCTCAGGACCTGTCTCGGCACCCAAGAACCTACCAAGCCCTCGCAAGGTGACACTTAATCCTTTTCTAACACTCACTTTTATTTTCGCTCCAACCTTCCTTGTTTTGGTATTATTTTTCCAGCAAAAAGCCACCCCTAGGAAGACAAGGTATCGGCCTCGGGTCTGACTCATCCCTAGGAACCTACTAGGCCTTCGCAAGGCAATGATCAACTGCCTATACATTTTCATTTCATTTCTTTTCTTTTCTTGGGATAGGGGTTAGAACCCCTTTTTACACACCTTCGTATTTATATTCATCTTTTAGGATGTTCAGGGTTTCTTGGCATCATCATTATTAGCTTCTAGCAGGCTTCTCTAACTGCCTCACTACTAACAAGAACTCCTAGAACGGCTGCCTAACAGGCTAGCAGAACAGGGCCACTAGGACTTCCTTCTAAAGGAGGTCTTTCGATGCCTGACAATGTCTTTACAGGAGGCAATGACTACTCCGACCTCTCTCAAACATACTTAGCCTAAACCTGGGACTTCATGCCTTGGTTGCCGGTCCCCAACAAAAGTATATCCCCTTGACAAGTACAAATACACATATAATAGGAAAGAAAGGTACTCGTAAAGGAGAGGTATCACCTGGATTGGCCACAAGAAGCTTCCATCGCAGTAAAGGCTCCTCCAGGCTCCACCAAATTCCACGAACCACGAAACCTGTCCAGCACAACACTTAAAACAAAAACCCAATTAAACGCACCCGCACTAGATAGGGAAATGGCCCTCTTGGCCTAATGAAATCAGACATGACTTCGCTACAAAATTGAATCGGTCCTCTTGGCCTAATGAAATGAGACAATACTACTCATAACATCCTCCTGGAAACAACTATGATAGACATCAAAGCATAACATTCCCAGGGGAACAGAGGCTCGTAGCCCTAAACTAGGTGCATTAAATTATGACCCATCCCTCCTGCGTATATCACAAGAGGTGTTCGCATCACATGTCGTCTAATCAGTCTGTGGGTCCAAGATAATAAAGGCAGATGAGTCTCGCTTACCCTCTGCATCACCCAGATCAACCATCGTCTGCCAAAGAGGGCATGTTCAGAAAGCATACCCCACAAACGCCAGGTCCTGTCTCACCATCAATAGATATATCGGGACAAGGGCCACAATTAAAGAAGAGGTCTTCTTCATACGCAAAATTAGCCAATGAATCGGCAAACTGATTCCAATTTCGTGGAATCAACTGAAAAGACACTCTATCAAATTCGTCTAGCAGGGCTAAGGCAGTATGATGGTACATGCAAAGGATGGGGTTTCGCACCATGTACGTCCCATTGAGTTGATTTAAAACCAACTGAGAGTCCCCTTTCACCAATAACTGGCGGATACCACCCTTCTTTGCAATATTCAAACCCATAATCAGGTCTTTGTATTCTCCCATATTATTGGTAAAATTCACCCCGAGATAAGCAGCTAACTTCATGACAATGCGTCGTCGGGGGTCTCGGATGACAACTCCTACACTTCCTTTTTTGCAGGGACCCCTAGACGCCCCATCAAAGTACAAGGTGTACGTCCATATAGGGTTTACATATCCCGCCGTCCTGAACTCTACTCGTAATTATGGTAATCGAAATTCAGCATATTCATCGGGTGGACTGTAGGCTCCATCCCTCCATCCTCATTGAATTCAACAGGGATGCTCATCAAAATTTGTAAGCAGTGATGGCAAAAGACCTTGATCTCCCAAATAAATGTCCCGCCTTCTTGCTCAATCACCTTGTATCCTTTGCTCCACCAAATGAGCTTTCCCTGATGATACCTCTGTTCTAAATATGGGTGTTCTAAATAAGGGATCAGACGACCCATCAACCTCTATCACGATTTCCTTGCAGATGTTTGATCGATCTCGCCTAGACCTGCAAGGCAGTCATAGCATTAGTGCAATCAAAAATAATAAGGTTTAATCTTATTAAGATTAACCTTATTTTTAAATTCTATCCCCTCAAGGTCGGCTAACAAAACTGTGGACTTATTCTTTCCTATTCTAACGATCCTATAGGGCCCATCCCATTTGGGCTCTAGCTTGCTTGGAAATAATTCACGTCGTGCATCATAATACAGAACAAGCTGTCCTTTCTTGAAGGTGTATTTCTTGGCTTTAAGGTCGTGTAGCTGCTTCATTCGGTGCTTCGCCACTTCTTGGTGCAATAAGCTCTGTAGCTTAAGCTCATCTAAATGTGCGAGTGTCGTCAAGCGCTCAAAAAGTGCGTCTTTATCACTCAAAGAATGATTAATGGCAAACCGAATAGTCGGCAGCTCAATCTCTAAAGGCAAGTCACACTCCTCCCCATATACTAACTTGAACGGGGTATGGCCAGTGGCTCGTTTGAAGGTCGTATTATAGGCCCACACTGCCATGTATAACTTTTTATCCCAATCCCATTTCTTTTTCGACACAATTTTGGACAAGATGCCCACAAGCTGCTTGTTGGTGCTCTCAACTTGCCCATTGGCTTGCGGGTTATATGGGGTTGTCTTGTTATGCTTAATTTGCCACATCTCTGTCAAACCTTTGATCACCTTATGTAGGAAATGGGTTCCGCGGTCCGACACTAATTCTTTCGGCGGATCAAACCGGCATATTATCTGCTCTAAAAGGAAACTAGCAGTTTCTTTAGCATCATCTTTCCTTGTTGCACGTGCTTTTGACCACTTTGTGAAGTAGTCAGTTGCTACAATGATGTACCTCTTTTGTGCAGTCGACGACGGAGTAATAGGACCCACAAAGTCTATTCCCCACTTCTCAAATGGAAGTATCGCCATAATAAGGGTGAGTGGTCTTTTCCTATTCTCTCGACTATCATGTCGTTGACAAATATCGCATCTCTTAACATACGCAAATGCATCCTGGAAGATGGCAGGCCACCAATAACCTGCTCTTAAAGCCTTTTGTGCTGTAAGCTGTCCAGCAAAATGGCCACCGCAAGCAGAATCATGGCACTCTTCCAAAATGAATGGCACCTCGTCAAGCATCACACACCGGCGATAGATGTCATCAACCCCTTGCCGATATAATGTACTTGCGATGAAGACAAACTTTAACGCTTGCTGCCTAATTTTCCTTCTCTTAGCTTTAGATAATTCGGATCCCGCCTCTCCCGTCGATAAATAATGTGTTATTGCAGCATACCAGGAGGGAATAGATGCCGTATCTATTCTAAATAACAACTCCATGTCACTACCTTCAGCCACAGATTCTTTCGGCTCCCCAAAGTCCACAAGACATTCCACGATGCCTTGCAACCTTGGTGGTTTACTCTTGATTTCATAATCAAATTCCTGCAAAGTGATCAACCACTTTGCTAGACGATCAGGCAGCTGTAGCTTATTCATCAATAGTCAAAGTCCCTCCGCCTTCGTATAAAGCACGACTTTCTCATAAAGAATATAATGCCTAAATTTCTTGGTCCCAAAGACCATCACTAGACACAACTTCTCCATGTAGGTATAATTGATTTCGGATACCCCCAGCTTCCGGTTAGCAAAAGCAATTGGGTGGTACCACATCTCTTCCCAAATTTGGGCTAAACAGCAGCTGATACTATACATGGTGGCTGCTGAAAATATATAAAACACCTCACCTCTTTTAGGTGCTTTTAAAACGGGCGCTCTTGCTAGCTCTTGTTTCACATCCTCGAATGCTACCTTACAAGGGTCACCCCATACAAACAAACAGCTAAAGGACAATAAATTTGTAAGCGGCAACGTTCTTTCTGCCAAGGCGTTTATGAATCTACGGTAATAACCAACCGAAGACAGAAAGCTATGAACTTCTTTCGGAGTGCGTGGTGGACCCATGGCAACTATAATTTAACCTTCTCGGGGTCTGTCACAATTCCAACCGAACTGACCACATGACCCAGCAATAGCCCATAAGGTACTCCAAAAACACACTTCCGTGGGTTAAGGGCGATGCAGAATTGTCTACAATGCTCAAAGCATTTTCTTAAAATGATCAACTGCCTTTCTCTCAGGGTGGCAGCCCCTAAGTCGTCAATAAACACCTTCAACTCTTCAGGGGATATGTCACCAAATGTCTTATCTGCTGTTCGTGGCCACGAACCAGGTGCATTGCATAAACCAAAGGCCATCGCATGGTACGCAAAAGTACCAAATACAGTAATAAAAGTTGATTTCAACTTGTCTTCTTCTGCAATTGCCATCTGGTTATATCCTGCAAAGCAATCCATAAACGAATATATCTCCCTACCCGCTAATTGATCCAAAATCTGGTCAATAAATGGCAATGGGTAGTAGTCCTTAACTGTCTGCTTATTCAGCTCTCTAAAGTCTACACATAATCGAATTTGATTATTTTTCTTCTTTCTGATCACAACCGGCGAACACCATTCCGTGTGTTGCACAGGAAAAATCAAACCCACTTTCCGAAGCTTCTGTAACTCTTCAAACAGCCCGTCCCTCAGTTCGAAAGGCATACGCCTTACTTTCTGTCGTACAGGACGACTGCCCTCTTTCAACGGAATTGTATGAACAGCAAGACTAGGAGGAAGGCCTCTCAACTCATCATAACTCCAGGCAAAGATATCCCAGAATTCCTAGATCAGGGCCACATAGTCCTCCCTTTCTGCTATGCTGAGCATAGAACCTAATTTGATTGGCCACGAATCATCAGGCGTACCAAGTCTAGCTCGATAACATCTGCATCTCTTATACGATCTTGGCCCTCTATCGCCTTGTTCAAAGTGATCTGATAAATGTCTTCCGTGGTGGATCCCTCTTTGGACTCATCACTCGATGATGTCTCACTGGCAGATAAATCCTCTAATGTCTCCAATTCTGTAGAAGATAGAGGAGCTCTCTTACTCTGTGGGGACTTAGGATAAGCATCAACCACCACACACTGGGCACCTCTGCCGAATATTAGTCGACCGGCAGGTATATCTACTTGGCAGTCCGCTTGCAAGATCCAAGGTCGTCCGAGTAATACTTGGTAACTTGGACGGCCTGCAAAACGAATCACCCTAAAGTCCAACAGACATTCTACATTTGCAACTGTGATATGGACCTTAGTAATCCAGCCTTCCGACTGTCTCAAACTATCATCTGCCATTCTGAGAATTGTGGAGGTATCTTTTTGGATCGCAAGACCCAACCTTTCCATCAGTTCAGAACTCATAATGTTAACAAATGATCCCGTGTCGACAATGGCATAATCTACTAATATCCCATCGACATAGGCTGCAACCCTTGGGCAATGCTTCTCAGCATGCTCAAACCAATCGTCACCAACTCGCGCAATACCCAAAGGTTCTACGATATACCCGGTACGTAGGATCTTCCTAAATTCCTTGCGTACTCCTGGGGAAAGCTTAATAAGCTGTAAAAGATTCACATCCGGCTTGATTTCGCAAAGAGAGCTCGCCAAATCGAATTCATGATAGTTCGATAGAGCTCGCTTTTCACGCCAAACCATCCGCTCTTTAGGTCGCTGAACCGGCTTTATTGTCTCTTTTTTAACTTTCACCTTCTTCTTTGGTGGTTCCTTATCGGCTTTACTTTCCACGGGCTTCAAAGGTCCCCCTTCCATGGCAGGATCCAAAACTTGCATTCCTTTGTCACCTTGTTTAGGGTTTCCTTAGGCTTATCCTTGTCGTCTTCTCTACCCTTTTGACCCCTTGTAAGGATAGCTCGCAGATTAGAGGTTTCAGCATCGTTAACGCGTACAGCCTCAATCAAACTAACCCCACTACCACTAGGTAGCTCCTCCACTGTAGTCTTTGGTCGTTGAAGTATTTGTTTAGGCCCGTCTTCTCGCTGGGAATCATTTCCTTGGGCACGATGATTAACAGACCCTGGTTGCCGACTACCTCGCTAGAGGGAACTGATCTTACTCCAGCAAGTAGCTGCTAAATGGCCGGATTTTCCACAAATGTCGCACTTAACATTTGGGCAATTTCTTGGATAGTGCTGCCCACCACACCATTTGCAACTAAACCTCGACGGTGCACCCTCATCTGGGTATCTACTTCCTATCAAATTTTGTTATTTTTTAAGGAAGTTGACATCAACGGCTATTTACCGATACTGCTCCGTAATCATGTCGGTATAATGCTTCATCATATCCTTAACCTCACCAAGAACATTGGAAGCGCTCGACTCATAGCATTGGTCATTACCATGTCATTCCATAGGCCTAACAATTCGATTAGGCACTGGTTGTTGAGCCACAGGCATGGTATTAGAACTGCCTGGCCTCCACCATTTGGAGCCATTTGACTGCTCATAGGCATCAACATGCTAGGGGGAGCTGGTAATAAAGGGACATTCTGCATCATGTTCCCTCTCCCATTAGGGTTAGCCATCGTTATCCCTTGGCCACTACTGCCATTGGCCATTGCCATATTGTTTCCCAATACTAAACCCATATTCGAATTGCCTCGAGAAGCATAGGCTGCTTGTAGTCGGGATTCCACCTCTTGTGCTCGTGTAATGGCAGTATCTATATCCCCCAAGGGGACACTACTCAACTGCAATTGGATATTAAAGTCCAAACCATGTAGGAAATATTGCAATTGGGCAGCTGCGGGGATAGGAATAGAGGTGTCCAACTTACGGAAAACCTCTTTTATTTTCTTCGCATAAGCACGAATATCCTCGTGTGGTTCTTGGCAGGTTACGTTGAGTACACGCAACCAATATTGCCCACCCCTTTCAGGGGCAAACTCCCTTCAAAAAGCTCCATAAAATGAGTCAATATTCAATATGGTTCCGGCTTCTAAACCATGATACCATATAGCGGCTCTTCCTTTGAGAGTCATGTTGAAGAACATCATTAAATGTCCTTCTTCTTGAATGCGACAGTTAAACATCAGCTTTTGAAACTCCCTAATGTGGAGTTCTGCATCTTCCTCAACTAGCCCATTAAAAATGGGTAGCGGGTAACCTAGAGCCGGAAAATCCGTCGTTCCTGCTGGAATTGCAATAGGCTATGCCATGACGAGGATTGGATTTGCACTAGGAATAAGGGACGGTGGGGTTACACCTCCCGCACTTGATGTAGACTAGCTTATGGAAGAAAGGGGAGCACTAGAGCTTCCACCTTCTCCTAGCTTACTACTTGTGGCACTAAGACCACTAGATCCACTCCCTCGTAAGGGTTCAGCACCGCTACGCTTAGGGGAATATCTCCTAAAAATTTCAGCACGTCGCCTAGCTCTTTCATCTCTCTCTTGCTTTTGGATTTCTGCTAGACGATGCTTATCGTTAAATAACGGATCAATCTCAGTATCCTTTGGCATAAACTGCTAGTTGGTCCCTAGACAATCAGGATTCGAGGACCGCCACTTTTAAGCGGCTCCCGGCAAATGCACCATTGATGGACCTAAAAACGGGCCGGCACTGGCTCATGCACTAGCCAAGCCTCGTCACTACGCACAAGACAACCCCTCGGCCTCGCGGCCAGGAGCGTCTATCAAAATCTCTGCCTTCCTAAACATTGTGTTTGTAATACATTGTAGTCCAACTGATCCTAACCCAATATTACTCCTCAGAGGGAGTCCCTTTCACATAGCCAAAAGGCTCGAATCACATACACATGGGGTTCCTCCTATGGCTGAATGCCGTCAATCCTCTGCGACTCTCCTACACCTTGGGGATTGGCCCCTCAGTGCGTCGCTCAACAAATAGACACATCGCACAAAAGTCGCTCAAGGTACCAAATAAGCGTGTCCAGGAGTGTACCATCTCTTCCTCACTTGCTTTCCCCTTTGGGACCCACGTCTACCTACAGCATGGGTACCTCACTGCCTCTCAACGTAGGTCATGTCCTAATAAAACAATTGCAATGCATGTCCAGGAGCTGGTCTCTGATACCTTTAAATTCTTTTCATGCTCTATGCATTTGGTGGATGCCTAGTGCTCAAACATTTAGCAAAACAGTATCATGCACAAGTGCAAAAACATTCTTTTAATGGTTTCCTTTCTCTAGCGTTCGTGCTTCGTTGCATGGGCCTAGCACCGAGGTGATCCTCGTGCTACTAGGCTCTTAATTTTAATTATTTTCCGTCCTAAATGCTATGCATAGAAATCAGCAACTTTTCCATCATCTCACACGGCATTTAGACATATTTCAACTACCCTACCCTCCCCCGTTTAAATATTGCATCGTTGCATAGATTTATAAGGCATTTTGCCATCATTTTATGTGTAAAAAACGGAAAAAAGATGCACTAGAACAAGAAGGTGGGGTTGAACTGAGGCAAATCCTCATGCTTCAGTCCCCACAAACATTCACAAACATTGTTCTTAATTTTCATTAATTTTCCACACCCAAAATGCATTTTCCCCTATTTTTAGTGATTTTTCTCTATTTTCCTTGTATTTTTCCTTATTTTTTGCATTATTTAATTACTAAAAATTCAAAATAGGTTATGGGCTGTGGCCCTTAGTTCCTTCTTGCAGCAAAATTGAAAATTTAGTTGGTGTTCCTATTCATTTTTCCATTTTTATGCCCAAAAACATCATTTTCCCTTGATTTTTCATATTTTACGTGTTTTACTGTATTATTTTGAACCACAAGATGCATATTTTTCTGATTTTCTGATTATGATCAGCAAGTACTCATGAAAAACAGCAACATAAACAATTTTTTAGCCCACATGAACAACATTTTATCAATCAAAAGCCATGAAATCTCAAATTTCCTTTGAAAAAATTTAATTACCGCTTATTTGCGTGTTTCGGGTTTCATGTCCATGGCTGCAAATCTAAAAATCAGCAGCACTTCATGCTCAGCATGATCACAAATCACCATTCCCAGCCCGTGGAGCAATCCGATCCATGCCGGACAAGCCTCCACCATTCTTTCTTCTTCCTTCTTCTTCCCACATGAACTCTCTCTTAGAGGAGAGAGAGAGAGGAGAGAGAAAGACTGATTTTCTCTCTCCCTCTACAGGTTGCCATTCCTTGCGTGGATCGAAGCGATGCGGAGCGGAGATCAAATGTGGTTGCCCTCTGCAATTGGATTCATAGCTTACATTCAACCTCTCTCCTTGATTTGTGGGGGGGGGCACCGTTTTTTTCAGCGGCCTGAACAGCCGCCACCCCCCCTCCACCACGATTTTGAAAAGGGGGGGTGCCCCTTCACAAAGGCACCCCCTCATTTCTCAATTTTTGGGCACCCTCCAAATTCTTGACCGGCCGTTTGGCCTTTTCACTGCCTCTCGCGTATACGATGCCAAATCGCAGTCTGAAAATTTTCGTGAGCTCGTCTCGGCATCCCGCACTGACTGATATCTCCGCTGACCGCCACAGGCGCATGGAAGAATTACTAAAAATCCGCAAGTGTTTTCCGGGCATCCTTAGAGCACTTTGACGCTTAAAATCATCGTCGCTGCCTTTTACATTGAATATTTTTCCCTTGATATTCATAATTTTTAGCTATTTTTAAGCACTTCCCGGCACCTAAATTCCGTTCTCAAACTGACCTTGAAAAGATCAAGGTTATAGTGGCTATGAGTCCACCATGCACTCTGAAAGAGGTGCATAGCTTTTTGTCATCGATAGGGTACTATCGAAGGTTTATAAATGCCTTGGCAGAAAGGATGTTGCTATTAACGAACCTATTATCCTTTAGCTGTCTATTTGAATGGAGTGACCCTTGTAAGGTAGCTTTCGAGGATGTGAAACAAGAGCTAGTAAAAGCACCTAAAAGAGGCGAGATGTTCTATATATTTTCAGCAGCCACCATGCATAGTATCAGCGCTGTTTAGCCCAAATCTGGGAGGAAAAGTGGTATTATCCAATAGCTTTTGCTAGTCATAAATTAGGCATTTCAGAGATCAACTATATCTACATGGAGAAGTTGTGTCTTGCGATGGTCTTTGGGACTAAGAAATTCAAGCACTACATCCTCTATGAAAATGTAGTTTTCTATACAAAGGCGAAAGGGCTTAGATTGCTTATGAACAAGCTACAACCGCCGAATCGTTTGGCAAAGTGGTTAATCACTTGAGATTAAGAGTAAGCCACCGAGGCTGCAGGATATTGTGGAATGCCTTGTGGATTTCGGGGAGCCAAAAGAGACTTTGGCTTAAGGAAGTGATATTGCAGAAATGTTTAAAATTGATACAGCTTCTATCCCATCTTGGTATGCTGCTATTACGCATTATCTATCAACAGGAGAGACGGAAGCTGGTCTATCAAAAGTTGAAAAGAGAAAAATCAAACAACAGGCTTTGAAGTTTTCCTTGATCGCAGGGACGCCATATCGGCAGGGTGTTGATGATATTTACTGCCAATGTGTGATGCCTAATGAGGTTCCTTTTATCTTGGAAGAGTGCCATGACTCTACATGTGGAGGGCACTTTGCTGGACGGTTGACAGTGCAGAAAGCTTTACGAGCTGGATATTGGTGGCCGTCCATCTTCCAAGATTCTTTTGAGTATGTGAAGAGATGTGATACTTGTCAAAGACATGACAGTAGAGAGAATAGGAAACACCCACTTACGCCTATCATGGCTATCCTTTCATTTGAGAAGTGGAGCATTGACTTTGTGGGTCCTATTACTCCGTCGTCTACTACCCAGAAGAGATACATTATAGTAGCCACTTATTATTTTACAAAATGGTCAAAAGCGCGGGCGACGAGGCAAGACAATGCAAAAGAGACTGCAAGTTTCCTTTTAGAGCAGATTATCTGCCGTTTTGGTCCCCCGAAGGAACTAGTGTCAGACCGTGGAATCGATTTTTTGAACAAAGTGATCAAAAGCTTGACTAAAGCTTGGCAAATCAAGCACAATAAAACGACCCCTTATAATCCGCAAGCAAACGGACAAGTCGTAGTTTGTAACCAATCTTAATAACTTTGCTTTGCACAAGAGTTTAAATATCCCTCTTTTCTTCTTTGGGTAACAGTGGATATAGTCCTTGCCAAAGATGATGTATTACATGATGTGGTTGTGTCTTTGAGCTTGAATTTGTGCCAAATTTGTCTGTAGAACTATTGGGAGACCTCTAATAAATTGTTTTCTTTATATCTTCCACCTCCATGTCTTGTGTGTCTAAAGTATTTTGTTCTTGTTTAATAATATGATGTTTTCATACCTTGGGTTAACCAAATAGATAGATATCCATATTTCTTGATAAAATATGGAGCATGGTTGTATAAAATATGTTGTATAGTTAACTATTAACCCTTAGATGAATAAGGTGGAGAACCCAGAAAATCTAAAGCAAAAGACAAGGCCAAGGCAAAAGTGAAACAGAAGGCAAAGGTGCACCAAGAGGAATCTAGAAACACAATAAGTGCAGAAAAGTCATAAATCAAGGAGAAAGGCACATGAGAAAAAAGTGCAATTCAGTACTTTTGTAAAAGAGTGCAAGGCGCACCATGACTTGTTTTAAGAGTGTCGAGCTCTCACCTATGCAATTTATAAAGGTAGACAGGTAAGGAAGGAAGCTAGGAAGATAGGAGGATAATGGAAAAAAGGGCATGGGCCATGTAAAAAAGGGGATAAGGAGATGACCGCCCAAAAGAGATTTAGGGTTTTTTATATAAACTTGAAAAGTGAATGAGAAGCTCATTCTTGTGTGTTGCCAAAAGTAGCTCTCTTCTTCTTTTTCTTCTTCTTCTTTTTCTTGCTTGCTTGAGCTTGTGCTTGAGAGAGGGAGTGTGAGAGTGTGAGGGAGTGAGTGGGTGAGGGTGAGGAACCGTGGAGGAGAAGCTCTCCATCTTCTCTTCTCTTCTCTTCTCTTCTCTTCTCTTCTCTTCTCTTCTCTTTTCTTCTTTTCTCTTCTCTTCTCTTCTCTTCTCTTGCTCGTTGCAATGGAGCTTGAAGTATGGAGCTTAAGGATGGAGCTTACTTGAAGCTTGCATTTGGATCGTAGAGCTACCGGAGTGCTCAAGAGAGGAGGTAACTTGATCGGGCATGGAGGTAAGCTCACTACACCCGTAGAGATGGAAAGCACCTCAGCTATGTGAGAGGTAGCCATTAGTGCTCGGCTTGGAACTCTTGAAGCAATAAGCGGTCCATGGGTCTTGGCAGTTGATCGCCACTCTATTTTGGTTCCATTATCGGGATCAACGAATTCAAGCCTTGAGCACTTGCGCGCTTCAAATCGAGCATTGAAGTAGGGTTTTTCCCAAACCGATGCTTGAGGTAGATAGGTAGGAAGTGAGGGAGTTTGAAGAGGTATTAGATCTCCTTAGCAAGTAGGTTTTTGGTTTTTTGGATTTGGAAAAGTATGTTTGAGTAGCGTAGGTATTTTTCTTATGATTTTGTTACATTTAGGTAAGGTAGGAGCAAAATAGTGTGAGCACACAGCAGAGATTCTGCTGCTGTATAACATGTAGAAATAAGGAAAAGAAGGACAAAAAATGAAATTTTGGGCTAAATGTTGGTAAGGGGAGCAAGATTAAGGTGAATGTAGGCGTGGGCAGGATAATAAGATGCCAAGGGTGGCAACAGAGACCACATTTTGCATTGCAAGGTTTCAAGAGAGTTGGAGAGAGAGGGAGAGCTTCATCGCGTGGACCTGCTTCGATTTTGCCATTGAGGAGTTCCTTGCCCATTACATATACTCCCACGCCTTCTCATGCATGAGCAGCTAGGATCTGGAGGTACTCAACCAGTAGGAAGGCCTCGATTGTTTGGCATGACGAATTCTGTGCAAGTCCGGTGAAAAACGCGTCACATTCAGCCCATCTGAGTGTTGGCTATTTTGGGTCGAGTCCCAAAATCGGCTCTCGACTCTTGACTCCGACCACCTGACCACTTAACCCACTTGATTCGGTCCCGTTCGAGTCAACCATTCGAACCAACCCAATATTCAGCCCTTGGCCTTGCCAACTCGGCCCTACCCCACTCGGACAAGCTAACATTTGGTTGAATTCACCATTTGAACCAACCATCTGATCGGATATCCAACCATCCAATAGGACAACCTTCCCCAACCTGACCACCCATCCAGTCAGACACCCCATTCGTCCAGTCGGACACACACAACAATCAAATCACTCTATAGTTGGCAGACCAACCATTAGACTCGGACCCAACTACCAATCGGATCAGTCTTTGAAATCGAACCCAGTCCAATCAAATTGTCTGACTCTGAAAGTAGGACCACCCAAAATGGGACATTCTGAATATGGGAATCCAACCAACAAACCATAACAAGAGAATACAGACCCAGAGACCATATAGAGCCAAAAGCACATTATAGATCTATCATTGGGCTGAAATCTAGGGTAAGTAGCTCAAAACTTGGCTACGAACGGTCCTTCAAATTGCACATGGTGTTTAGCATAACGGCCTACATGCTAGGGGGGATTGCCCCCCTAGACCCCCACAGAGGGGGCCCCGCACCTCCCCCAAGTAGGCTAGAGAGAAAACGTGCACCATGACAAGTCCTCCAAATTGAATTCTAGTGTAGTAATGGCTCTACACAAGCATAGATTCTCACTTGCAAAACAGCAACCAAAACCCCATACCCAAACAAAGACAAACAGAGACCCTAGAATCTCAATGGGCCAATCTAGCCAACCAGAGCAAAAAGGCCATACCACAAAAACATGTATAGATTGCATCTGGACTGCATCTAGTCAAAACAAAATGCAACAACATCAAGCTATTGCAAGGAAAGCGATTGTCATCGCGGCTTTGGCCATATTTGCGGATACTCCTCCAATCTCATGAAGTATTCGGCTGGCTAGAATGACAGTCTTGATGATAGATGCACCTTGAACAACACTGCATAGACAACCCAAGATATCAGTAGAGAATCCAAATCTAGCTATGTAATTGGGGACTCAAGCGCATGCATTAGAAGGCTTAAATTTACAAGCCAAGACCTAGAAGATGAAGACATAGTACCGCCTCCTTATCTTAGGGTCAAACTCACCGCAAAAAGAGAGCATAGTGTCAATTCTCTCATCGATGAAGAAGCAAATTTTAATATCTTGACCTATGAAGCATGGATCCTACTAGGCCAACCAGAGCTCACATTGACTAATGCAACTCTTAGTCCTTACGAGAAACACCCACAAGCACTTATAAGAAAGTGCAAAATCTTTGTAACTATTGAAACTAAAAGTTTTCCTATCCTATTCCATGTTCCTCCAAATAGTGCAAATTGTGGAAAGGAAATCCTCCTAGGATGACCCTTCAAAAGGTTGATAAAGTGTGAGGCTGATTATGTAGCATAGAGGATACACTTGACACTATCGAGTGTGAGGATAATCACAACCTTTAGCAAGGGTGACCTCATCAAACCTCGGGGGAAAGACAAGGAACATTCTAACATGCCAAGCAAGCCTAGTAATGAGAGCAAGGACTTGTTGAAAGAGTTGATAGAAGCACATGTTAAACAGAGAGAACCAGTGAGTGAGGCCATGCTTGAAATAAGAAGGTCAAGAGACAATGCCAAGGGCAGAGGCTTTAGACTTACAAATATTGTAGAAGACTGCAAAAGAAGCCCAAGCCCTATAGATGAAGGTATCGATGGTGGAGAGCCAGCACAACGCAGTGATGGATATCCTAAGTGTTGCTACGTGCTCAAGGATATTACGTAGGTAGCCAATGGATTTGGGTTCCAAAGCTCCCTACTAAACCACCACTATCAACTAAAGATCAGGACGTATCAAGAGCAAAGAAGCACAGGAAGAAATCTAAACGAAAAAATAAGCCGCAAGTCAAAAACATTGGAGTGACCGAGTCCCTCACGATTGAAATCAAGAAACCAAACGGGACTATTAGAAGGGTAGATCCTCAGCTAGCGTGCTTAGCAAGGGGATATCAGATGTAACCATCAAGCATGCACAAAAGCCACTAGTGGCCAAGGAGCCTTTGACTTCTTGAGAGGATAATGAGCACCACAGGCGCAATGTTGCTCATGATAAGGCTAATTGATCAATAAAGCAAATGGTAGAGTTGTCTAATAGTCATGAGCAAATCTTTCAGCTACTACCAAGTCCACCTAGGAGTCTCAAGTCTCCCACACACTCTTTCCCTAAAGGGACACAAGAAGCACAACAGCAGTCATCAAGATTTAGGGTTTTGTATATAAAGTTGAAAAGTGAATGAGAAGCTCATTCTTGTGTGTGGCCAAAAGTAGCTCTCTTCTTCTTCTTCTTCTTCTTCTTCTTCTTCTTCTTCTTCTTCTTCTTCTTCTTCTTTCTTGCTTGAGCTTGTGCTTGAGAGAGGGAGTGTGAGAGTGTGAGGGAGTGAGTGGGTGAGGGTGAGGGACCGTGGAGGAGAAACTCTGCATCTTCTCCTCTCTTCTTCTCTTCTCTTCTATGGAGTAATCAAACATCGAAAAAAATTCAAATTGAATATTAGTTTTCACTTTAATGAGGATGACTAAGATCTTCATTATGACTATCTTTGTCGCCTTTATGGCGACCTAGATTTCTAGGTTTGATGTGACCACGAGAATATCACAACAATGACTTATTAATAATTTTTTATATATTTACTTATCAAAATATAAAAGTTTTTAAAAATCTAAAAATAATTTTATTTCCTAAAATATTTTTTTCTCTCTAGGATTGCTACAGGGCATTTTTGAGACCTCAGAACTCCCCTAATGTAAGTCGTGTGGTGGCCAACATTTCCCTAGGAATTGTCCAAATGTTAAATGTGACACATGTGGGAAGTCCAGCCATTTAGCTAGTACCTATTGGAGCAAGATTAGTTCTCTCTAGCAAGGAAGTAAGCCAAGTCCGTTTAATCATCGAGCACAGGAAAACAATCTTTAGTAAGATGAAGAACCGAAGCAAATACTACAAATAGGGAAAGCTATGGTGGAGGAGCTACCTAGTGGTAGTAAAGTCAGCCTTATAGAGGCCGTTTGTGTCAATGATACTGAAGCTTCTAACCTACGAGTCATTACGAGAGGTCAAAAAGGGTAAAGAAGCCAACAAAGACAAGGAAAAACATGTTAAGGGAAACCCCAAGAAAGATGATAAGGGGACATAAGTCCTAAATCCCAATATGGAAGGCGGCTCTCTAAAGGTCGTAGATGGTAAAGATGACCCCAAGAAGGATAAAGAGTTAGCAAAGAGGAAGGTAACGGCCAAGAAAGAGGCACCAAAGCCAAATCAAAGACCAAAGAAGAGAATGGTCTCACGAGAAAAGCAAGCTCTTGCTAGCTATCGTGAATTCAATTTAGCGAGTTCTCTTTGTGAAGTTAAGTCGGATGTAAACCTCCTGCAATTGATTAAGTTGCCTTCAAGAGTGTGTAAGGAATTCAAAAATATTATTCGCACTAGGTATATCATTGAGCCCTTGGGAATAGAACGAGTAGGTAACGATTGGTTTGAACATGTTGAAAAGCATTGTCCAAGGGTAGTAGCATATGTTGATGGAATATTAGTGGACCATGCTATTGTGGACATAGGATCCTCTACCAACATTATGAGTTTAGAATTGATGGAGAGGTTGGGATTAGAAATAAAAAAAGATACCTTCATGATTCTCCAAATGGCTGATGATAGTTTAAAATAACTTGAAGGTTGCATTACTAAAGTCCATTTGACTATTGCCAATGTGGAATGCATTTTGGACTTTAGAATCATTAGGTTTTCAGGGAAATCTAGCTATCAAGTATTTCTACGCATGCCATGGATCTTACAAGTTGACTATCAGGTTGATATACCTACTCGTCGATTGATCTTTGGTCAAAGTGCAAGACGTGTAGTAGTAGATGCCTATCATGAATCTCCTCAAAGTGAGAGAGTTCCTTTATCTTCATCAAATTTTGACACATTAGATGCTCCATCTGCCAATGAGACATCATCAAGTGACGAATCTAACAAGGGGTCCACTACGGAGGATATCTATCAAGTAACTTTGAATTAGACAATAGAGGCTTAGGAGAGGATAAGAGATGCGGATGTAATTGAGTTAGACCTTGGCATGATGAATGATTCACAGCCAATCAAATTAGGATCCGTGCTTATTTTAGAAGAAAGGAAGGACTATGTGTCCTTGATTCCAGAATTCTGCAATATTTTTTGTTAGAGTTATGATGAGCTAAGAGGCATTCCTCCCAATCTAGCTATTCATACTATCCCTTTAAAGGAGGGTATCCACCTTGTGCATCAGAAAGTAAGGTGTATGCCTTTTGAATTAAGGGATGGGCTATTCGAAGTATCGAAAAAGTTACGAAAAGTTGGCCTAATATTTTTGGTTCAACACATAGAGTGGTGTTCACTAGAGGTTATCAAGAAGAATAATAATAATCAGATTCAGTTGTGCATAGACTTTTAGAGAGCTTATTAACCAGATGGTTAAGGATTACTATCTACTGTTATTCATTGATCAGATTTTGGATCAATTAGCGGGTAGGAAAATCTATTTGTTTATGGATTGTTTTGCTAGATAAGCATGTACTTGGCTCTATTTTCAGAAAAAAAAAGGTACCATCATTTTGTGACACTCAAGATTGTGTTTATGAGTCCAAGTTAATCTATCTTGGAACCTAATTCACTTGAGTTACAATCTTTTATCTCAGTCATGTTTTATGTGTATAACCTTCATCCACCATAGCTAGTATAGCTCTAGATCCATGTTTCTCAACATGCATGACTATAGATCCCCCCATGAGGGCACAAGAACTTGAATAAATACACAATCAAGCAATCAACCTATCATGAATAGCTAGGAAAACATTCCTTTTTAATAGTATCAATCCAAACAACCATTTTGAATATTCAACCAACTTATCCTCATCCGTAAGGAGACCATGTCTTTCTAATTCAACAAACCTTATCTTAAAACATGTCATCAAACCAAAATAACATAATTTGGATATATCGCAAAAGAAGATGCAATCCATAATAACCTTTTTTTCTTCAGTGCAATGCCCAAAATGATACATGCCACTCATATGTAAAAGATACATATCGCTAGCATTTTCTTTACATCGCAAGTCTTTTTCCTAAATGATACATGATTTATCATATGCAATCCATGGATAACTCTCTATGTTCCAATTTCATGATCTTTATTCAAATGCATGATTGCTCCATCATTTCTATGCAAAAGCAAACTAGCTTAGGTAAAGAAAGTTAACTAGCATCTAGGCCTACCAATTTCTAACCCCAATCCAGTCTAAGTGTAATCAACCCCAATCCAGCCTAAGTTTAATGATATTCATGATCCAACTAGCATGTTTATGTAGCAACATATTTATAGAGTTAGATGGCACCTAAAAAGATTGCAATGCAAGTGGGATAGACATTATAGTAAGGTCAAGTTTTTTGTATTCAAGTTGCCCCTCTTGGGAATGATTTGAACTCCTAGCTCCTTTACTTCCTTGACTACTCCTCATGACAGTCCTTGGATAGTACTTATGTTGCCCTTTTCACTTTCCGTCTTCTTCTATCCTACTTTGATTCCTCACACACACACACACACACACACACTCACTCTCTCTCTCTCTCTCTCTCTCTCTCTCTCTCTCTCTCTCTCTCTCTCTCTCTCTCTCTCTCTCTCTCTCTCTCTCTCATATAAATTACACAGTGCAACGAATAGAATTTGAGAAAGAGATAGAGAGTACACAAGAGATAATAAGATAATTTTTAAAAAAAAAATTAGCTCCAAACAACTGATACAAAGATGGCTCTGTCCACCCGTGCAACTTCCACTATAAAGCTTAGATGGCGATCTAGATAGAATATAGGTGAAGAGCTTAAGGCTAGGTGGAACAACTCTGACTAGGTGAAAGATAGATGATGGATGGCTGTGAAGGGGTTTAGCTTTTATAGCCCATGAAGGTGGTTAGGTCAGCCTAACAAACCTACCATATGAGCCTCCACTAGTCGGCCAAGGAATATTCCTTTACCGTTAGGCCAGGGGCCACTTTCATGGCCCTCGAACCCCAAAATAGGGGCCCCTGATAACTCCCTTTACTGTTAGGCCAAGGGCCACTTTCATGGCCCTCGAACCCCAAAATAGGGGCCCCCGATAACTCCCTTACCCCGTTACTCAATGCAATGTGCCTCGAGTTGCTACCAGCTTAACTACTTTGTCTAACCCAAAGATTAGACCCACAATAGTCACTTTTTTGTCATCTAGTCACGCAGACCTCATCTGACATACAAGTAAGGACTCACCAGAATCACATATGGCTTCTCCCCATAATGGGGGCTTTACAAATTTGAGCACCATGAATCATTGATGGCACCTTATGAGGGTGGGGCATTGAGCATATCTAATAGCCCCCCCTCAATGACCACTCGCAAGTGAACTATCTGTTGGAAGAGAGGGGGAGAGACAGAGTGGAGCAAAAGATGAGCCTCAGCTCATTGTTGTTCTTCTTCCCTTATTCTTCCATCATACTAACTAAAAGAGACTTACACACATAGGTATAACTAACCAAGACTAACTGTGGTTAAGTCACTTACTACATCGACTTATTGAATATCACACACATGTACAGTTGTATCCAGCTAATGTCAGTCACACACATGAAGATAGACTAACTGAAGAGTAACGAGAGCTTGATATTCTAATGCTCCCCCTCAAGATCAAACCATCTAATAAACTCCAAGTAGCTATCTGAAGTATACGAACTTTTCTTTACCAAGAGACTTGGTAAATATGTATGCTACCTGGTCTTCAGTTTTCACATGAATCAAGTCAATCTACCCTATAAGAACCATTTCTCTGATGAAATGGTAGTTAACCTCAATATGTTTGGACCTAGCATGTTAGACAAGATTGCTAGCCAACATAACAATCCTGAGGTTATGACAATGCAGTCTCACTCTACTTTCCAGCTATATTCCCAAGTCTTTCAGCAGTTTCATCAACCAAACTGCTTCACAAGCCACTAAGGCAGCTCCTTTGTACTCAGCTTCTGTACTAGACAATGCAACAATAGGTTGTTTCTTACTCTACCAACTAATCATATTGCTGCCCAATCCAAATGCATAACCACTGGTTGACCTCCTGTCATAGGCACAACTAGCCAAATCAGCATAAGTAAACCCTATCAAGTCAAGGGATTTTCCATATGCATAAAATAGCCCATAATATGTAGTATCCTTTACATATCTCATGATCCTCCTAACTACATCTAAATGTGGTTTGTGAGGCTTTTGCATGAACTGACTAATTAGACCCACAGCATAACATAAGTCAGGATGGATAATAGTCAAGTATATCAAGCTTCCCACCATAAGTCAAGATGGGTAATAGTCAAGTATATCAAGCTTCCCACCATCTGTCTCACATTCTCTATGTCATTCCCAACATCAATCTGCAGCTTGACATTCTGATCAAGAGGTGTCTCCACAGGCTTGCATTCAGCCATACCATACTTATGTAACATGTCATGAGCATATTGCTTCTGTAGCAACCATATACCTTGAGGCGTAGAGACTACCTCAATCCCAATAAAATACTTTAGTTCACCAAGTTCTTTGACTCTGAATTCAACCTGTAAACATGATTTAATTTCAACAATGCCCTCTTCATCATCTCTAGTGATGATAAGATCATCAACATAAACCACTAGAAACACATATCCATGATCTATCTTCTTCGTGAACAGACTGTGATCTGCATCACCCAATCTAAGTCCATGTAGCTGTAAATAACTACTAATCTGAGCATTTCATGCTCTAGGTGCTTGTTTCAGTCCATATAAAGCCTTTTTCAGCTTAGATACATGTGTAGGAAAGTCTGGGTAAACATAGCCTTCAGGCTGCTCCATATATACTTCCTCAACCAAATCACTGTTCAAGAAAGCATTCTTGACATCCATTTTCCATAATTTCCAGCCTTTGCATGTTGCCAAAGCAATGACAGTTCTGACTGTTTTCACTTTAGCCACCGGACTGAAAGTCTCCTCATAGTCAAGACCATATTGTTGTGCATACCCTTTTGCAACCAGCCTGACCTTATAGCATTCTAACGAATCACCTGACTTGCACTTAACCTTGTACACCCATTTGTAGCCAATGGGGACTTTGCCTTCAAGCAATTCAACCAATTCCCATGACTCATTTTCAGCCAGGGTTGCATACTCCTCATCCATGGCAGCACACCAGTTATCATCTGTAACTGCATCATCAAACTTTGTAGTTCTTTGTAACCTGTCACACTAGCCATATATGCATAATGGCGGGCTGAAAAACCAGTGTATGTAAACTTGTCAGCTGGTTTTCTAAACTCTCTCAGATCTCCGTAATTGTGGCTCACTCTGAGCTTGCCTCTCATGAGGCAGTACATAACGACTCTATCTTGCTCCAAGTGTCATAACAAACGGAATGCCCAACTCACTATCCAAACTGTCACTGTTAGATGACTCATAACCTATTGTAAGTGGACCCATCACATCCTCAAACATCTTTTCTTTTCCCTTATCCAATCTCCCCCTCACTGACATATCTGTGTCAGTGGACATAAGAGTACGACTCCACAAGTGTCCTTACGGAGAACTTACTGTAGGTGACCCATCACTTGTAGGACCACTCATAGATATACTCACTATAGGTGTATTTTCAACATTACTAGTGTTGGCTGATCCATCAATAGCCACTACAATAGGGTTACCATACCACGATGCCAACTCATCAAAAACAATATCTCTGCTAATTAATGTCTCATGTGTAGACAGTACATAACACTTGTAAGCTTTCCAATCTTGTGCATAGCCAAGGAGCACACTCTTGACAACTTTAGGATCCAATTTCTTCCTCTTTCATCAGGAATGTGCACATATGCAATGCTGCCAAATACCTTCAAGTGTGAAATGTCAAGATTATGGCCATGCAACCTCTCATATGGAGTTGCATCATGAATCCTTGTTGTAGGGGTTCTATTCGCCACATAGATAGCAATCACTTCTGCTTTAGCCCAATAAGCATTTGGCAAACTCTTCTCATTCAGCATAGCTCTTGCCAATTCCATCAGTACCCTATTTTTCCTTTCTACTACACCATTTTGCTGCAGTGTACAGCTACAAGTTAATTGTCTTTTGATCCCATATTTAGCAAGGTACCTGTCAAAGTAATTAGAGACATATTCTCCACCTCCATCTAATCTAAGACATGAAATTTTATAGCTCAACTCATTTTCAGCATGCTTCTTGAAGTCCTTGAATGCATCAAACACATCATCCTTATGTTTCGATATGTAAAGCCAAGTATACTTGTTGAAATCATCAATGAAGGATACATAGTAACGAGAACCACCAAATGAAGCATTATGAGATGGACCCCATGCATCTAAATGTACCACCTGCAAGGATTGTGAGCTATTCTGTACATGTCTCATATATGGAAACTGTCTACTTTCCAAACTAATATGCATCACATACATGTCCAAAGTCATGATACTTAAACTTAGGCAGTCCAAGCACAATCTCCTTCTGCTGCATAGATTTCAGTTTTTGTACATTCACATGGCCAATCCGCTTATACCATATCTCAACATCCCGTATAGCACCATCATCATGTGCAAACATGGCTACTTTCAATTCTAGAATTGATGCATCAAGGGTAAACATTCTGCCATCTCTTCCGCCTCTAGCAATCAATTTGCAACCATTACCATATTCTTCAAAAAAGCATCCATCTCTATTAAATCTCACCTACAAATTCTATTCTGCCATCTGTCCAACTGACAAAAGATTCTTGGTTATTGTAGGTACATGTAGTACATCATGCAGTCTCTTTTTCTTTCCATCAGGTATCAACAAAGGTACAACTCCTTTATATTGAATAGTATGCTGGGTGTTATCCCCAGTACAAACATGTCCATGCAAACCTGCAACCATCTCATCAAACCATTCTCCATGGGGTGTCATATGATTTCAAGCCCCTGAATCAATGTACCATCTCTCATCTCTATTTTGCCTAGATGCATTCTTAGACACATGTTGCATGGCAAACAACCTGTCAACCTGCTCATCATGAGCACTCCTAAAAGATGCATAGTGCCCATGTTGTTTACCCTTTGCCTTCATATCTCCCTGCTTCTTGTAACAATCCTTTGCAATGTGTCCATATACGCTATAGTAATGATAGTCCTTATCTCTATTTGACTGATAATTTGACTGCCATGAACCAGATCCACCACATCTACCATGGGGTGATCTCCCCCTACCTCTAATGCCGCCAAATCCACGCTCGCCCTATGTATTTGTGCTATGCCAGGCATTCTGCTGATGCTGTCCATAAGTATTTTGATTGTCTCCTCGACCTCGAAAAGAGCCACGGCCTCTACCGCCTCTACCACGCTGGCTAGAGTAAAGAACAGTGTCTCTGCTTTGAGATGTACTAGAACATGTATTCAGCCCAAGCTTAACTTCCTCATGCAGCAGCAAAGCAATTAGCTCATCCCAATCAAGGGATTCAACTCTCATAGAAATAGACATATCAAATGCTTTATACTCTTTTCCAAGTCCATTCAATGTCACTGCAATCATATCATCCTTAAACACTGAAGATCCAATGGTGGCAAGCTTATCCGCTATGTTCTTGATCTCTGTAATGTAGGCCTGAATGCTTCTGCCATTCCTAGACATATTATTGAACTGTTGCTTTAGCTGAATCTTTCTTGCATGTGTTACATTTCCATAATTCTTCATGAGTATGTTCCATAGTATGTCCCATGCATCCTTTGGAGAACTGCATCCAATAATCTGTATAACCATAGCATCTGATATACATAAGGAAAACCAATGTAACACCTTGCATGCTCTCTCAGTTCATAGCTTATGAGCCCTATTCTGATCATTTGTCGGATTCCTTTCATGCCTCACCACTTGTACATAAGTCCCAATAACCTCTGCCAACCAAAAAATTCTTCATACAGAACTTCCATAAAGCAAGATTTTTGTTGTCCAGCTTTTCTCCCACAATTTGAGTGATATTGTCAGTGCCTTGAGCATTTGCCATAGTTTCAGCTTAGGTATTCAGTGATGTATACAACCTGTAAGTATCTGACTCCTTTTCCTACAGTTCAGGACCAGTTTCCTGCTATTCATGATAGTTTCTTGCAATTCAGGATAGTTTTCCTGACAACCTGCTTGCTATAAACTATATTCCAACAATGAAAAAACACCATCAACTAAGCATAAACCAAGCTCAAATCACTTCAAAACATTCTATGGTAGTGGCAAAACATCCCAACAACAAACTATGTCCATGCAAGTATCAATTTTTGTACTGTATGCAAGTAGCAATACCAAATACAGCTAGCCCACTGCTATAACTAGTAGTATTTTCTTTGTTAAAACAAGAGTATTTAGACCTCAAAACAACCCCAAAACATCTCATTCAGTTGCCACTCTATGTAGGAGTTTCAACCGATCAGAATATATTACATGTATGTCAAGTGAAGATGATAGGTATCCTTGCAGACAATAACCAATCAATACTTGGTATAACCAACAACAAATCAGTCCAAACTTTGAACTTTCAACACTCACAATATCCCAAAAATCATCTACCACTCAAGTGGTATAATCCAAGCATTTGTCACTAGCAAATAAGCATCACATATACTTCAACCCTATAGATATATTGTTTCCAAATTCAGGATAGCGACCAGTTCATTGTTTCCAGCCTACAAATAAGCTCCAAAAGTGAGCATTTAACACTCCAATATCATTCTTAAATGCATGATAATAAGGGTATATACATTGTTAGTATGAAAGCCACTAGTGCCCTGGAATCACTTGCTATTTACTACAATAAACAACTAGTCTACACAGGTCTATGCTGAATATCTCAAAATCTATGAGGAATTTGAAAAAACTTTCTTCTGCAAAGTTGTAGACAACGTCGAAACGGTCTTCTACAAAGTTGTATACCATGTTGGAAGAGAGGGGGAGAGACAGAGTGAAGCAAAAGATGAGCCTCAGCTCATTGTTGTTCTTCTTCCCTTATTCTTCCATCATACTAACTGAAAGAGACTTACACACATAGGTATGACTAACCAAGACTAATTGTGGTTAAGTCACTGACTACACCGACTTATTGAATGTCACACATGTGTATAGCTGTATCTAGTTAATGTTGGTCGCACACATAAAGATAGACTGACTGAAGAGTAATGAGAGATTGATACTCTAATACTATCTCCTCAGCCCAATGCCAAGTCTCTGAAGATGAACTTGAAGCAGATCCTTCGTAAGTGCTTTGGTGAAGATATCTACTCCATTCTTCTCTGTTGGACAATAGACCAGTTTCACTATCCCATCCTCGATCAAATCGCACACATAGTGATGCTGGATCTCTATGTGTTTGGTATATGCATGAAACACTGGATTTTTGGCAATGGTGATGCAACTCTGATTGTCACATCTGAGCACAGTTGGTTCTTCATCTTACACTCCCATATGCCATAGGATCCTTTTTAACCATACTGCTTCACATGCAACAAAACAAGTTGCCTTTACTATGCTTTGATAGTAGAAGATAATGCCACTATTGGCTGCTTCTTACTAATCCAAGATAAAATTCCTGAACTCAAAGAGAGACAATAACCAAAAATTGATTTCATGGGATCACTGTCTCCTGCCCAATCTGAGTCACAATTCCCCGCAAGAGAAGTTTTGGAACTGTATGTGATACCATAGTCAAGAGTTTCCTTCAAGTATCTAAGCACCCACATCCTAGCTTTCCAATGACTCTCATGAGGTTTGTTTGAGAACCTACTTAAAACACCAACAGCAAAATTGATATCTAGTTTGGTGTTACACAAGTAGATTTGCTGATTATCGACCAACCTCCTGTACCTCCCAATGTCTGTTAGTGCTGATGTATCCTCAACAAATAACTTTGCATTCACCTCCATAGGTGTAGCTATCTCCTTGCACTTAGTCATGCCAAATGCCTTCAAGATCTCCCATGCATACTACTTCTGAGAGATGAAGATCTTTCCTGGCTCTTGCCAGACTGCAATCCCCAAAACAATAGTGCAACAAGCCCAAGTCTGTCATTTCAAACTCAGAACTCAGAGCCTTTCGAGTTTGGTTGATCATATCTTCATATCACTTGTAATAAGAAGGTCGTCCATATATAGGAAAATCACTATAGACTCTTCACCATCCCCCCAAACATACAAGTTAGCATTTGAGGCACATCTTTTGAAGTTCAAGCTTAAAAAGAACATATCTATCTACTAGTGCCATGCTTTGGGGGCTTGTTTAAGACCATACAATGCCTTCTTTAGCTTACACACTTTGTTCTCAGAATGGGGGGTCTCAAACCTTGGTGTCTGAGCCATGTACGCCTCCTCCTTGAGGTCACCATTTAAGAACTCTGACTTAACATCCATTTGGTAAACTGGCCACTGCTTGTGGGGGCCTCTACAAGTACTATGCAAATAGTGGTCATACTGGAAATTGGGGCAAATGACTCTTGAAAATCAAACCCTTCAACCTATGACAATCAATGTGCAACCAATCTGGCTTTGTACTTTTCTAAGGTACAATTAGCCTTGTACTTTACCTTCCAGATCCACTTGGTGCCAATAACCTTCCACTTTGATGGCTGATTCACTAGCTCCCAAGTGTCATTCTATTAGGGGTAAAGGCACCTCCGTCTAGCCGCCCGTGTATTACTACACTGACAGTCACCGCCACTGCACACTGCAGGTGGCGGATGCCCGTCACCATCACTTTATTCTTTATTCTTTTAGTGACAGTTTGAATAAAGGAAGGCCCGGTCACACATTATGACTGTTGGAGTTCCCATTTCTAGTCTCTCCCTTTCTTGCTTTTGCTCTCCCGCTATAGCTCTCAAGTCCAAACTTCAATCCGTCGCTCCCTTTCAACTGGTATCAGAGCTTTGCTTTCCGACTCTTGAGCTTGGTTCGTGGTATTCTTAGCATCCCATCGACTCCCTACTTGCATTGGGTCTCCTTCCCATCAGCCATATCCGACTCCTTCGAGCTCCCGTTACTCATCGACTTCTCGAGCACCTTGCCGGCATTGTTCAACATCACTAAGCTTGATGGTACAAATTACTCTTATTGGAAGAGCCAGATTTGGCAGGTGTTGGTGCAGAAATCGCTGATCAAACCTTTGAGGTTAAGCGGGCATCTGCCTACAACTATGCCAGATGAGGAATGGCTTGAGATTGATGAGTTATGCAAGTCCACTATTGTATTGTCTCTCACAGAAAAGGTTCACTATAAAGTCTTTGAGGAAGAACAGAGTGCATGGCAGTTGTGGAAAAAGATCAAAAATCTCTATGATAAGAAAAGTCCAACAAGTCAGATGTATTGGCTGAAGCAGCTTATGGATCTGCCCACGAAGGAGAATGTGACTATGTCTGCTCACTTAAGCCAGTTCCATGCTATACTCAAGAACTTGACTTCGCAGGACATCACTTTTGCAGAGGATGTCACTCCTCTTTTCTTGCTTGGTACTCTTAATGAGTCATGGAATGTATTCCGCGCTACATTATGTGCCTCTACTGCTACCTTGAAATTATCTGATGTTGAGAGTGCTCTTCTGCACAGGAAGAGGTTAACCGTAAGAATTTGGATGTCTCTCATGTGTCTCATGCTATGACAGTTAGAGGTAGGAATGATGGATATGGAAAGCATGGTAGTGGTAGTGGCCATGGACGGGATTCTCATAAATCTCGATCCAAGTCTCATGGGAAGTCACGTAGCAAATCCTGTGGCAGGAATGCAAATGTTACTTGTCACCATTGTGGGAAGGAGGGCCATATTAGGCCACAATGCCATGAATTGCGCAATGAAAGGCACAAAGATAAGGGGAAAGACAAAGTGCGGGATAAGTCTTCTGATCGCAGCATAGTACCTGCAAAGTCTAGTGTTAAAATTGAAGAGATCAATGTTATGCAACTTGAGAATGTTGATGATGATGATTATATCGTAGCAGCTTCTTCTAGTGCTTCGCAGATGACAGAGATACACTCTATGTATGCATAGTGTTGGCTCTTGGACTCAGGTGCGTCCTTTCATGTGACACCTTGTCGAGAGTGGTTTTATTCATACCGTACTGTTTCGGGTTCTATGCGATTAGGTGATGACAGCTCTCTTGATATTGTGGGCATTGGTGATGTTAGGCTGCAGTTTCCTTCTGGCAGTAGTTTTGTTATGCAGGATGTACATTATGTATCTGCTTTGACACACAGTCTCATGTCAGCTGGACAACTTGATGACGCAGGATATCATGTATGTTTTGGAGACTCTGCTTGGAACATCACTCATGGCAGACTTGTGATTGTGAGAGGTGCCAAGGCTAACAGTCTCTACCCCTTGATTGTATCAGCTTCTTCCCTTGATCATGTTTTATCTATGGGTTCTATCCCACATGTATCTCTTTGGCATGCCCGTTTGGGCCATATGTCTTTGAAGGGAATGAAAATGCTTTTTGGTTTGTAGTACTTACCGCCCCTTGATTATGCATGTTTTGATTCATGTGAGCATTGTCTTTATGACAGGCAGACTAGGTCTACGCATAAGAAGTATGATAGGCCACGCATGAGTGAGCCCTTGGCATTGGTACATTCGGATGTCTATGGGCCCATGCCTTGTCAGTCTATGGGTGGTGCAAAGTATTTTGTTACGTTCATAGATGATTTTTCACGAAAAGTTTGGGCTTATCCCATTAAGCTGAAATCTGATGTCTTGGCTGTGTTTCAAAGATGGCTTGCATTGGTTGAGAACCAGTCTGGGTATAGGCTAAAATGCCTAAGGATAGATAATGGGGGTGAGTATGTCTCATGTGCTTTTGAGCAGTTATGTGATGAGAGGGTATTAAGCATCAGATGACCGTCTCCTACACCCCCCCAGAATGGTTTGGCTGAGCGGATGAATAGAACCATCCAGGAGCATGTACAGAGTATGCTTAGTCATGCAGGTCTACCACAGAGCTTTTGGGCTGAGGCAGTTAGTACAGCTGTGCATGTCATAAACAAATCACCCTCTAATGGTTTGGATTTCCAAGTTGCAGAGGAGGTATGGATTGGAAAACCTCTCTCTTATGCACATCTCCGTGTCTTTGGATGTGAGGCATTTTGCCATGTGCCCAGGGACAAGAGAAGTAAGCTGGATCTCAAGAGTGTCAAATGCATTTTCCTTGGTTATGGGGATGCAGGCGAGATGGGTTACCGTCACTAGGATCCGCATGTGCAAAAAGTCATCCATAGTCATGATGTAGTCTTCCATGAAGATAAGATGCATAGGCAGCCTAAGAGAGTTGTTGAGATCCGCAGGGTCATATTTCAGGAGGAGCCGAGAGCTCCCGCACAGCCAGTTGGATAGCCTACAGCTGCACTAGATGCTCATGGTCAGGGCATTGGACAGGCAGCTGGGCAGGCAACAGAGCCTACCATGAGACGGTCTACTAGTAGAGACAGACGTCCACCAAATCGATTTCAGCCCTCGATGCATTATGTCTTGGTTATAGATGCAGGAGAGCCTTTCACTTATGATGAGGCTATGCGCAGGGGTGACAGTCACTCCTGGGAGAGGGCTATGCAATCTAAGATAGACTCCCTACATAAGAATGACACTTGGGATTTGGTTTCCTTGCCTACGGGCAAGAAGGCTTTGCCATGCAAGTGGGTGTACAAGCTCAAAAGTACCCCTGGACACTCCAAGCCGGCATACAAGGCTAGATTGGTAGCAAAGGGTTTTAAGCAGGAGCATGGTGTGGACTTTGACGAGGTATTTTCTCATGTGGTTAAGATGACCACCCTACGCTTAGTCTTGGCTTTGGTTGCTCAGCTTGACTTGGATTTATACCAGATGGATGTCAAGATGGCTTTCTTACATGGGGACTTGCATGATGAGATTTATATGGTGCAGCCTACTAAGGGCTTTGCAGAACCTGGCAGGCAGCACCTAGTGTGCAAATTGAAGAAAAGTTTTTACGGCTTGAAATAGGCATCTAGGGAGTGGTATCATAAGTTTGATGCCTTTATACAGTCACAAGGCTACAGCCGAAGTGCTATGGATCCATGTCTTTACACGAAGAAAGCCCGTGATGGTTCTTTATTGATTTTGGTACTCTATGTGGCTGATAGCAGGGAAAGCTCATGATGAGCTAGATGCTCTTAAGGCTTAGCTCAAGAAGAGCTTTGAGATGAAAGATCTGGGATAGGCGGCTCACATACTTGGTATGCGCATTAGACGTGACAGGCATCAGGGACTCCTCTACTTGTCACAGAGGGAGTACATTCATAAAGTCCTTGAGCACTTCTGCATGCAGGACGTAAAGCCTATTGGATGTCCATTTCCTTCTTATGTGAAGGTATCACAGGTTGATTGTTCGCAGACAAAGGGCTGAGATGGCCAAGATTCCCTATGCATCCGCAGTGGACAGTCTTATGTATGCCATGATAGCTACTCGTCCAGATATTCCCTTTGCAGTTGGTATTGTGGCACGCTATATGGCTACACCTGGCAAGAAGCATTGGAATGCCGTGAAGGGTATCATAAGGTACCTAAAGGGCACTGCAGAATGTGCATATGCTATGGCAGCCAGGATACAGAAGTCGTAGGGTACACTGACTCTGATTATGCAGGACATGCAGATAGTAGGAAGTCCACTTCTGGCCATGTATTCACCTATGCTGGAGGTGCTGTTTCTTGGATGTCCAGGGTGCAGAAATGCATGGCCCTTTCTACTACAGAGGCCGAGTATGTTGCAGCCACTGAGGCTTGCAAGGAGGCCATTTGGTTGGGTCATTTAGTTGCTGACCTTGGTATTGATGCTATCCCTACACTACATTCGGATTCCATGAGTGCTATTCAGTTAGCCAAGAATATGTTCTTCCATGCCAAGACGAAACACATTGAGGTGAGGTATCACTTCATATGTGGAGTCGTTGAGGACAAGTCTGTTGATCTTGTCAAGATCTCGACACACCAGAATCCTGTAGATCTGCTCAAAAAAAGTCTCTCTACATAGCACTTTGCCTTCCTCAGGAGGTTGATGGGCGTGGGATGAGATGACATCTTTCCTCATCCTATTGTACATGTTGTATTGTCTTTTTTTCTTTTCTTTTCACTCCTAGATTCGCCTTTAAGTGGAGGTTGTTGGGGGTAAATGCGCCTCCGCCTATCCGCCCGTGTAGTATTACTATACTGACAGTCACCGCCATTGCACACTGCAGGTGGCGAGCGCCCGTCACCGTCACTTTATTCTTTATTCTTTTAGTGAAAATTTGAATAAAGGAAGGCCCGGTCACACATTGTGATTGTTGGAGTTCCCATTTCTAGTCTCTCCCTTTCTTGCTCTTGCTCTCCCGCTATAGCTCTCGAGTCCAACCTTCGATCCGTCGCTCCCTTTCACATTCTTCATTATGCTATCATACTCGGCTTGTATAGCTACCTTCCATGTTGGATCTGCAAGGGCTTCTTCTAAGTCAATTGGCTCCTTTACTTCTCTCATAATCACAACTATCAAGGCCATATTGACTATGAGTAGAAGCCCTCCTTTTCTCCTATATTCTCTGAGACCTCCTTAGTCCGCGTCTAGGTTCTCCTCAACAGATGTAGGCATAGGATTATTATGGTCATAGAGCTGCTTTACCCAACGCGTGGGGTGATGTCAGGTTGGTGAACTTTTTCCTCCTCATCTGAAGATGATGCTTCCTCCTCCTTAAGGATAGGGACAACTCTCGAGATAGGTTCATAGTGGACTACTTCTTCACTTGTTGATAAAGTGGAAGAACTTGCCTTCTCCTCCTCCATTGTATATGGCTGCTCCTTGAACACCACATCACGGCTCGCGATGATCTTCTTTGCCTCTTGGTCATATCATTTGTAAGCCTTCTTCCCATCACTATAACCCAAGAAGATACATTTTTTGCTTTTTGGTTTTAACTTGTTTCTCTTCTCATCTCGAACATGGGCATAACATTCACATCCAAAAGTTCTGAAATGTGAGACAAATGGTTTCTTACCAGTGTAAGCCTCATGAGGTGCTTTTCCCTTCAGAGCATTTGTGTAGCTCTGAGTTAGAATATAAACTACATTATTAATAGCTTCAATCCAAAAATGGTTAGGCAATCCCTTGCCCTCTAGCATGCATCTTGCCATCTCCACAATGGTGTGATTCATGCATTCCACAACACCATTCTATTGAGTTATGTGAGGTGTCACCAATTGACGCTTGATCCCTTTGCTCTTGCAAAAGTCTTCAAACTCCTTTGAGTTAAACTCACCACCAGCATCTATTCTAAATTTCTTTACACTTTCCTCTCTTTCATTCTCAACAAGTTTTAGCCATTCTTTAAACTTACCAAAAGCTTGAGCCTTATCACAAAGGAAGTACACCCATATCTTCCTACTATAGTTGTCGACAATGAACATAAAATAAGAAGAATCCCCCAAGGTCTGTATAGGCATCTTACCACACAAGTCATCATGCACTAACTCTAGAGGAGCCAATGCTCTATTCTTGCTTTCCTGTGGAAACACCTTTCTTTGTTGCTTACCCATCATACAAGCTTCACATGGTTCCTTCAATTCAATCACTACAGGTAGGTGGGCAACCATACCTTGCTTGTGCATCTCCTTCAACACTATAAATCCGATGTGTCCAAGCCTTTCATGCCAAAGCTTACTTGTGCCCACTCCAATAGTGGCTGTAAGAGCACTTAGCTTATACAAGTTGTTCCTTCTTTCTCTATTGCCAATAACTTTGCCAGCACTGTCAAGAATTTCTACACGTGTCTTCTTGAACCTCACTTCATGACCAAGCTCAGTTATGGCAGCAAAACAACTAATAACAGATTTCTCCTAATTTTGGAAACATACAACACATTTGAAAGCTTTTTTACTTCACCATTTGCAACAACAAAAAAAATAGTACATGTGCCCATAACAAGGCATTTTGCATCATTTCCAACCATCATAGTCATGGATTCTTGTAGAGGTTGCATAGAACTGTATAGACCTTTCTTGTTGGTCATGTGATGGGAAGCCCCACTTTCCAACACCCATGAGTCAATGGTAGATTCTTCTTGATCCGAGGAGCACACTTCCTCAATGGACGCCATGAATAACTCCAACTCTGCTTCAGCCGTATTGGTTGTCTGCTTCCCTTTACTTCTAAGGGTACCATTCTTTTCATCTGTCTTCTTAAAATGGCAATCTGTGATTGCATGTCCTTTCTTCTTACAATAGAAGCACTCTCCTTGAAACTTCTTCTTACCGCCCTTCTTCTTTTTATCACCATCATTTTTTGTGGAGAAACCACCTTTGCCTTTTGCATTGATAGCAAATGCAGCATCTCCATTGTTGCTTCCTTCTTAGCTTTCATCTTTAACTCCTCCTCCATCAATAATGCACAAAACTCCTCAAAGGTCAAATCTTGAGGTCTTACCTAAGTATTTTGGGTAGTTACTAGTCCATCAAACTTTTGTGGACAAATTTGAAGGCATCTCCAAGCTAGCTCCTCGCTAGTCTTTTGTATCCCAGCGCCAACCATCTGGTTGGCAAGATTCTTAATCCAAGTGATGAATGCTTCAGCCATCTCTCCTTCAACAAACTTCTCCGCTGCTAGTTGATTCTCCAAGTTTTGAATCCTTGTCTGGTTTTTCATTTCATACTAACTCCTCAGGACATTCCGAGCCTCTAGTGCTTTGGTTGTATGTTGAATCAAAGTCAGAACATTGTCAAAACAGCTTGTAACTAAGGCACATAATGATCTGCATTCCTTTGTTTCCAAGCTCGTAGATTATCTGCATTCGGAGGAATCATCACACTAGAATTTGATGGGTCAAGGGTAGGCTGTGGTTTTGCATTAGTCCCCAACACAGTCTCAAAAAGCTCATAAGAATCAAGGATAGTTGTAATTTTTAACTTCCACAAGGTGTATTTTGTACCATCTAACTTGCCTTCATTGAAGGTTGGTAGACGAATCCTCAATGGTTGAATAGCCAGTATAGTAGCACCACCTTCTGCACCACTTCTTGATGCACTAGAACCACTTCCGAAAGACGACATCGTTCCTCTTTGTTATTGAAGCCTTTGCCTCTTGTGCACTCTTCGATCCCTACAGCCCCCTGGGCTCTGATACCATGTAAAAATTACACAGCGCAATGAACAGAATTTGAGAAATAGATAGAGAGTACACAACAAATAAGAGGAGAATTTTTAAAAAAAAACTTTAGCTCCAAAAAGCTAATACAAAGATGGCTCTATCCACCCGTGCGCTTCCACTATGAAGCTTAGATGGCGATCTAGACAGAAGATAAGTGAAGATCTTAAGGCTAGCTGAAACAACTCCGATTGGGTGAAAGATAGGTGATCGATGGTTGTGAAGGGGTTTAGCTTTTATAGCCCGCGAAGGTAGTTAGGTCGGCCTAACTGACCTACCATATGAGCCTCCACTAGTCAACCAAGGAATATTCCCTTTACCGTCGTCCCTCGAGTTGCTACCAGCTTAACTACTCCATCTAACCCAAAGATTAGATCCACAACGGTCACCTTTTTTACATCCAGTCACATAGACCTCATCTGACATACAAATAAGGACTCTCAACCAATATCTGGGCTCACATATGGCTTCTCCTCATAATGGGGACCTTACAACTTTGAGCACCATGGATCATTGGTGGCACCTTATGAGGGTGGGGCATTGAGCATATCTAGCATCTCTCTCTCTCTCATCCTCCTTCCCTCTCTACCTCTCTCTTCTATTTTTTTCATTCTCTATTTATATTTCTCTTTCTCAATCTTTTGTCTTTCTCTCTTCTTATACTTCTCTCTCTAACTCCATCCCTCTTTCTCCTTTCCTCTCTCTCTCTCTCTCTCTCTCTCTCTCTCTCTCTCTCTCTCTCTCTCTCTCTCTCTCTCATTATTGCAATAGCATATTGGCTTGAAATTAATCCCCCATTAAGCCTTAATCATTCAGGCTTTATAGTCTTAAAGAAAGAATACTAGTCTCCCCATTTCCTCTTAGACTTGTTGTTGTACTCAATATTTCTCTCTCTCCCATTGCATTTGATGTCTCCTTGGATCAAACACATAGATGGTAGGGACATTAGTAGTTGTATTCGTACATACCAATGGATGAGACGGAATGTTATTGTAGTGACAAAGATGATGAGGTTGATGATGATGGACTAGTTGAAGTCAACTACTTCTACAATTTCTTTTAAAGGTTTTATAACCTTAATGGTAAGTGATTATTCCCACACAACTCACTCAGGGGCATCATAGAAGTGTACAAAGATAGGAGAGCAGCATAGCTTGCAGATTAAAGAATATTTTCTAATGATCATTATTATATTGCCCCTATGCAAAATGGCCACTAGGGAGCAATATCCATTCTTCATTTGCCTAATTTAACAAGCCTTGAATGGTCTTTGCCAAGTTAAGCCACCAATAAGAGCTAGAGATATAAAATGTTTTCTAAGATAGTCTTAAAACCAAATCTCTCAAGTAGACTAAGCAAGATTAATTTTTCTATTCCTATTGATGTATTTGTAGATTCCTTTTCTAATGTTGAGATAAGAATATCAAAGGCCATGCTCTCAATCAGGAGACTAGATCATGTCTTAGAATTTATCAATGAGGTATGGTAGAAGGAAATATAAATTAGGACTTTGTAAAGATCCACTCAAAATTGCATCCTCAAATTTTAGTACAGAGATGACATTATGTTGTTGGTAGTCTAGTTTCTTTGGACCAAAATCTTAATGATTTTAGAAAATATCCTATAGTGGATATTGATGCTTGGTTTAATGAGGGCATTTTTATGATCCTAAAGGTTAAATCATCATGTATACTACATCAAGTGAGGATGGATTTACAAAATAAGAAAATTGGATTGTCATGTTTATTTATATTCCAACTTAATAACAAATGGTTAAGCTTCTATATCAAATTATACATATTAGGTATATATTTGATTCCATTTTTTAAATGACAAACATTTACTTGAAATTTTTTGTAGATATCATAGAGAAGAGAGAATAATACATAGTGCAAGGATGTTGAAGAAAAGATCTCTTTACTATCAATATAAATACAACTTTTGATATTGTAGCAAATTTCTATTTGCTTTCTTCTTGACTTATGCATACGGGGTCTTACAAGGCAATATAGAAAAGCTATTTCTTTTTGTGAGGACTTTTATTAGGAGAAGGGACATTCTTTGTAGGAGTCCTTTTTCTTTTTTTTTTATACTTTGGTTGCCTTAGGTGTTGAGTGCATGCCTTCACTTAATATAGTTGTGGAAGTCTCTCCTTCCTTGTCCACACTCTTTGTGGCTTGCTTATCTCTTTAGTCTTCTTGTATGTAATTAATGATTATATACTTGAAAAGCTTTGCTTTTACATACCAAACATGCTCATTATTGTCACAATCCTTGGAGAACTATTACACTTTTGAAAGAAAAGAGTGCTATTTTACTATTATTTTGTAGTGAACTATCTTTTGAATCAAACCCTATCTTAAAGGTAAGTGTCTTCCACATTATCTTTATAAGTTTATCATCATTAAGATAAACAAAATTAACCAATCTTCTAGCATTTGTAATAAGTACTCTCCAACCACAAAAATGGTTATCATCTTGATGAGAACTCTACAACCAAAAACATACAGTAGAATTATGCAACTTGTTTATGGTAGTTTAGGGAATCAACTATTTGATATATTTTAATGAAAACCTCACCACAACTTATCTATATTTTATTTATGCAAGTAGATCAAAAGGCATTGATTTCAATTAATCTATCAAAAAATAGTTAAGATTAGAGTACTTATAGCAAATAAAAGTTCAAATGATCAAGGAGGCCTTGGATTATTTAACTTACGGCTTAGCATTCAATGGCTTTCTTTCAAAGTATTGATTTAAAAAAATGATTAACGCATCTATTGAATCAAGCTCCAGTGAGAACTAAAAATGATTATATGCCAATAATTTAGTAAAATAAAATCTCTTAAAATTTGACAAAACATCAAACTACTTACTTTTCATGATATGGATTCAAAAAGACCTCTAAAGTATCAAAGTCCATTAGGACTTGTATCTACTTTTTTCTTCCTATACAGTGGCACATTTAGAATATTATGTGTATTTTCATCAATAAGAGGAATTGGCTCTAGAACCTTAGAGAATCTATATCTTAACCTTCTCAAGTTTATCTATCCTTGTCCCATAAGTGTTAGGCTATGTGCATGGGTAGCACAAATGTAAGTATCCTGGAAAAACTCCATTAAGAAGTCCTCTATAACCTCTTGGATATAGTTCAGAGTTGTTCTTGTTTATCTAAAACTATTCAGACTATGACTATCATAAATCTCCCTAACAATTCTTTGAAATGCGAGTTTTGGAATTGCATTGTTGAGAGCCTTCATTGCCTTTTGAATCTCTCTTAAACATCTCACACCTTGTGAAAATTTTCTCTTGGGTTTTCCTAGTGGCTTAGATGGCTTGGAGGCCTATTGAATCTTTTGAGCAATCTACCTAAGATTAACTTTTTTCTTTCTTGCAATAGCTTTTGTTCTAACCATGGCTATTGTTCACCAACTTCAATGATAAAAAATATCCAAAATTCTCTTTAAAATGCAAAACTTTTAAATACAACATATGAAATGTGAAAAAACTAATCCCATGAAGACAAAAAAACCTCTAGCATTTCATACGACACTCTTTGCAAACTATCTTCCTTGATATACAAAATGCAAAATAGGTGCTTGTGAGCCAAGAAAAGAACCTCATCTTGCATTTCATTTGAGGAGAATACAACAAAAACGTACTATTCTTATGAAACACAATATAGGTGACCAGAAGAAGATAAAAGAATGCTTTCTCATGTTTCATACAATAGGGCAACAAAGAATCAAAAACTTCAAGGTCCTTTAGCACATATCTTATGTTTACTAAACATGATCCTTTGGAGATGCAAGCAATAGAGCTTGTGTGCAAGTGATATGTAATTGCATATGTAATGACGCACACCTTGAAAATACCCCCACATGTGCAAGTACCTTCAAAAAAGAAAATAAAAAAGAGATCCCTTTTGGTTGTCAATATATGACCTTATCAGCACAATGTTCAAAAAGAACAACTTTCTTATTAAATGGTTACTTTGAGAAGCTATTTAAAGAAAAAGCTTTCCACACCAAGCTTTAACACAAGCCTCTTGTATTGCAATTGACTTTTTGCCTATAGGTGGCTTCTTGGCTGCAAGCTCGCTTCTTAGCATTAATTGCCTTCTTGGTTGTGCTTCTCTTTGAATTTTTGGGAAATCTGGATATGGAGAAAGTTAAGCATGCCTACCAAGAAAAACTCTAATTTCTTGAGCCCTTACTAGCCAAACACACTGTTCTTTGTAGCAATCTTCAGTAAACTACAAAAACAACAACAAGTAGGTAAGGAAAGATAATATCAATATCTTTTCATAATGTAAAGCAATTGGTAAATCACTTACAATTATTCTCTTCATCTTCAAGCATGAAATTTTCCTCAAGAAACCTCCAAGAATTTTTTATTACCCTCCATGCACAAGAGGACCTATCTTACTAGTGAGGAACTTGGAAGCTATAGACAAAAATCTATTTGACCCCTTTCAATACTAGAAACTTGTCCTCAAGAGCAGCATACCATCTCTTTGAAAACCTATGGAATATACTAACTATCAATCATCTAAAGAATACTAGAAACATAAATCAATTAATACTTATAGTCCCATGTCCCCATGGAAACCATGGAGAGAATTCATTGACATGTTTTCCTAAATTTTGTGTGTGTTATAGAAATGCTCCATTGTGAACCAAAAGCCAACTAAGTCCAAGAGAAATAAAAATATCCACAAACCCTTAGAGTGTGCTCAAAAAGCTACCGTGAAAACCTTCTAGTGCACTAAATGTTGTATTCCAAATCACCTAGCTACTGATATGATCTAAATCAGTGATGGTGCCGCATTTACTATATGGCTACCCACAATACCAAAGTTTTTTTTATATAATGCCTACGATTAGATGGGAAATGTGAAGACCTAACAAGACATAGGAGCAGTGCAGGTGGCCCATCAAGATTACCCTAGACCATCTGCTATCGTAGCCCCAATAGTGTCATATACACAATAGGATTATCCATTTCCCAACATGGGCCAAGGAGGACAAGGAAGACATCGAGGAGGCAAAGGAGTAGTATGATGCTCAGAAGTGGTAGAGTTAAGACTAGACTCTAGCACCATATATCAATATAGCAGAGATCAAAGAGCTTCCTGATCCAAAGGCCGATGTGGTTACCCAATAATGTAAGAAGCTAAAAGAGAAAGAGGAGAAGCCCACATGAATTTCTTGGGTTCTACATGGGAAAGTTAACCACCAAGTGCATGCATGAACGGCACAAGATTTCATAGTAATGAGAGATCCATGGTTGTTGCTTGTACCAGATTCAAGATCTACAGGTGCAAAAAGAACCATAGGAATATTGACACCCAAGTAAAGACTGCAGTCGATTTTGCATCCAAAATTAGTATCTTCCAGATATAAAAGTGATCAGTGGAGTATCAGCCACAATCTAGTGTCATAGAAGCCAAGGCTTTGTCCTCGACACATGCAGTTCAAACCAAACTAAATACCCAAACTTTGTGGGGTCCAATATCCATTACCATCCCCTTAGAAGACTAGTTAAATTTGTCCTAGCACTCAAGGGCCACTTACTCTACTGATGATCGAACCAAATTGGCCTACTCTACCAAAACCCAAAGTTGCAAACTTGACTGCATCTACACTAGAGGAGGAAGTTTGAAAGATGAAACATGAGCTAGTTCCATCAAGACCATTGTATGACCCTACTATTTTGGTTATATCCCTTTGATTTCAAAATCAAGTCATCAACAATGTTGTGCTAAACAATGGGTCCAAAGTCAACATCATCACTATGGCCACTTGGAGAGATTTTGGGATGATGAATTGGGAGCCACCCCATTCTTGGTTTAAATGGCTAACCAATAAAGAGTGTAGCCACTTGACATCATTTGATTTTTTCTCATGGAGATAGCTAGTGTGCCACTCTTGATTTCCTTGGTAGTACTCAACATGGAGCATACAGGTGAGGATTATTGCCTATTGCTCAAATGGCCCTAGGCATGGTAAGTAATAATTGGGATTGTGACTGGTTAACAATTTGCCAAGGTCACACTCAAATTTGAATCTTCTTAAATAGAATTCCACCTCCATCAACAACTTGCCAACCAGTAATCACAGAAACAATCAACACGGTGGATGGCCTAAACGATGATGAGGAAGCTACATTCTTGGTAGCTAACTCCAATTTAGAACCATTTTTCCTAGTGGATATGCTACAGATCAGCCAAATATACTTGTAACCCACTCTCCACTTAACCCTGCCTAGAAGCCCCAACCCCAACACAGGACCAAAATCTCGATGATATAGACATCCAAAATCCAGACCAAAGCAAAAGTGGCTCAAGTTACAGCTATAGACACATTCAAAAATTTTTATGTGCTCAAAGAAGAGAGAGAATTTGAAGCACAAATGGAGAATGTTACAAGGGTCTCATGAAGGATTCCCTTACCATAGTCTACCTTGGTCTGGAGGAAACAAAGCCAGTAAAGATCAATGTTCACCTCCAACCTAACTTTCACAACTAGCTAGTTGTTGTACTATCAGAATTTAGAGACATTTTTGCATAGGATAACTCTAAAATGAAGGGACTAGATCCTTAGTTTTATCAACTCTAAATTCCCCTCTAATTGCATGTTGTGCAAGTCTGCATGCAATGATATCACATGAATCCCCACATGGCAAAGCTAGTCCTTCGAGGCAACTTCATCACACCAATGGATTGGGCAAAGTGGATCTCACCCATTTTTATTGTCCCTAAGAAGAACAAGAAAACCATGATCTATGTAGATTATAGGAAGATGAATGCGGCAACCATTCTAGATCTATTCTCCATTCCTTACCTTGAGAAGAACAAGAAACTCATGATCTATGTAGTTATAAGAAGCTAAATGCTACAACCATTCCAGATCTATTTCTCATTCCTTACCTTGAGAGCATTCTTGATGAGGTTGCTAGTCATGAGATGTACTCCTTCTTGGATGGATTTAGTGGTTACAATGAGGTCCGACTTACTCTAGAAGATCAAGCTAAAACTCCTTTTATAATGGCCTAGGGTGTATGTGTATGTAAAGTAATGTGGTTTGGATTGAAGAATACCCGAGCTTCTTTTCAACAGAATATACACGAAATATTTGGGCCCTACCTGATACACTTCATGCAAGTATTCTTGGAAAATTTTAGTGTCTTCAGCACACTCCTAGTTTACTTGCATTATTCGACTCTATTTCACCGAAAGTCTCTTTAAGTTTGAACCCCATGAAATGTGTCTTTGTGGTAAAAGGTGGTGTTTTATTGGGTCACATTATTTTTGGTGATGGCATTGCTATGGATCTTGACAAGATAGCTGCCATCATGTAGATCCCCATTCTTGATTCCCCAACTATGGTGCTCTAGTTTCTAGGGCAAGTACATTGTCATGGACAGCATTTCCACCTCCTAGCCCATGTAGTTATCTCAATCAATTAGCTAGCCTACACTCTCAAAGCAACCTTCATATGGAATGAGGCAGTGGACCTAGCATTCTGGCATCTTTGACTACTTATGTCCAAGTCCCCAATCATGTTCTCACTAGTTTAGACAAAGCCTTTTCATTCCTTTGTGAATATCTTCAATATGGCAATCGATAGTGTACTTATGTAATAGGATGCTAATGGTTGGTTTCGACCAATTTTCTATGCCAATAGACGAATATTTGCTACTAAGAAAAATTATTCTACAATAGAAAGAGAATGCCTTGGAATGATTGATTCTGTGAAGAAATTGTACCATTATATTTACTTGGCCATTCCTTTGTTGTTTATATGGATCACTTTAATCTAGTCTATTTGGTCAAACAATAGAATGTGATAATGAGATTGGCTCGATGGATTCCCTTGCTTCAAGAATTTGATTTCAAGGTGGTGCATAGACCTAGAACACAATCTATGATTGCAAACTTCCTTTCCCAACTTCATTCTGGAGAAGCTCCACTCGAATGAGATGATGATTTTCCAAATACCCAACTATCTCATGCATAACTGATAATCTTGAACCTTACCCACCCAATCCTCCCTGAATGTAGTGAGCAACACAATCCATAAACATCACTATATTGTCCAGTCTTTCAATCTCTTTCTATTTCTCTATTATTATAAACAGAAGTAGGCCTCTACTTCAAAATAAGTAGATCTTGATCTTAAGCAAGGTCCTTGCTAAATCCAAGTAGATCCCTTTCTTAAACACCTTGCTTCCAAAAAACAAGCTACCCCTAAGCTTAAGTAATCCCTATACTTGCATACATCAAAACCATGTACCAAGATATCTTCCCAAGCATCCAAAGCCAACATATTTTACCTTAAATCCAACCACAAATGTCTTCCAAATCATTGTAGCCTCAAATCAAGCCTCAATGGCTAAGGAAAATAGATAAAGGCCAAGAAAGATTGGGAGCAGGCACAAAGTAAAGTCATGTATTGGTTTTTTATTAATGTCACACAGATAGCATGATGGGCTATTTGTAGGAATCTAAAACCCTTGCTATTGCATGGAAGAATTTGGCAAAGTTGTTTGAAGTTGACTCAAAGGCCATAAAGTTGTAGCTCAAGTCGGAGCTGAACCAAGTGAAAAGAGGGAACCTCTCGATTAATGATTATGCTTGAAGATCAAGAGTATTGTGGAAGCTCTTGGATCTATCAGTATGGTAGTTGATGATGATATTGTGCATACATACTTAGATGAGCTTGGAGATGAATACAAGAGCTTCATGCCATCTTTAAATATGAGGGATGATATCCTTGATTTTGCAGACCTGATTTCTATGTTGATACTTGAGAAGAAGAACCTTGGCTTGGATTCATCTTTCTCTCAAAGCAAGTACAACTATAAATAGGTGTTTTACTCTACTAGCACAGGTAAAGGTTGTGGCAAATCCCAAGGTGGTGGCTGTGGTCAAAGTTATGATGCACACCAAAATAGAGGATAATCTCGAGGAAGGGGAAGTCAAAGAGGCCAAGTTATAGATTCTAATATGCAATAGAATTCTTGTGATAGCAAGGAGTGCTAGCTTTGAGTTCAAAAAGGCCACATTTCTAAAAATTTCTTCAAAAATAGGGCTCAAATTAGAAATGGAAAAAAGCAATAAGGCAATTTGCATCTAGTAGAAATAATGATGATTGAAAGTTGTTACATGGCACTTTAAGAATACAATGATTGCTAATGGTTTGTTAAATAATGATGTATGGTATGTAGACTCGGGTGCTTTTAACCACATGACTTCTTAACTACATGACTTCTCATGGAAAGTGATTTAGAGAGATACATAGTCCAAAGTTGCTAGGCTATGTGGAGACAAGCGATGATACACCTCACCCCATTACTCATGTTGGAAATGTTTCTTTGAGTATGCAGGGTGGAAAAACTAAGTACTTGGCTAATGTGCTATATCTTTCCAATATTATCAAATATTCGATTTATATTGGTTAGATGGTAGTATAAGGATTGCAAGTTCGATTCACATTTGATGGTTATTATGTAGAATATCTCAAAAATGATTGCATCTTGATTGCAAAAGGAAAACGTGTTGGAAAATTGTTTGCTCTTCATGTAAGTCTACTGAAAATGGATGCTACCATGTTTGCACAAGGTTTAGGTGTTGTGGTTAATATTGAAATTTGGTATAAGAGAATATTGGTCTCAAAATACCCATTCACATAGTGCATTACTCTTGAGCCCTTTGTTAATGGTCTACGATCCCATTACTAGGATCATTGAAGATTGGCAGGTTTGACCTCCCAAAATACCTTGCAAATTATGGCATACATAGCAATTGCTCTTTATTAAGGTGCATACTCAAGAAAGCAACAACTTCACCTAGACAAGTCAAGCAAATACTATTTTTCTTCAATTTCTCATGAGTTTCAGATGTTAACCCTCAAACGAATGAAGGTGGAAAATCCGGAAAAGCTAAAGCAGAAGACAAAGACAAAGGCCAAGGCAAAGAGAAACGGAAGACAAAGATGCACAAGGAGAAGAGTCCTAAATAAGGGAGAAAGGCGCACAAGGAAAAGTGCAAGTCAAAACTTTTGTAAAAGAGCGCAAGCGCATCATGGTTTAATTCAAGGAGCGCCTCGTGCAATTTGTAAATGTAGATGGGCGGTGGAAAGGAAGCTAGGAAGATAGAAGGACAATGGGAAAAAGGGCCTAGGCTATGGCCGGCCATGTAAAAAAGGGGAAAGGGGATGACCGCCCAAAAGGGATTTAGGGTTTTGTATATAAAGTTGAAAAGTGAATGAGAAGCTCATTCTTGTGTGTGGCCAAAAGTAGCTCTCTTCTTCTTCTTCTTCTTCTTCTTCTTCTTCTTCTTGCTTGCTTGCTTGAGCTTGCGCTTGAGAGAGGGAGTGTGAGAGTGTGAGGGAGTAAGTGTGTGAGGGTGAGGGACCGAGGAGGAGAAGCTCTCCATCTTCTCCTCTCTTCTTCTCTTCTCTCCTCTTCTCTTGTCTTGCTCGCGGCAATGGAGCTTGGAGCGTGGAGCTTGAGGATGGAGCTTGCTTGAAGCTTGCACTTGGATCGTGGAGCTACCGGAGTGCGCGGGAGAGGAGGTAACTCGAGCGGTATGCAGGTGAGCTCACTACACCCGTAGATATGGATGGCGCGTCGGTTATGTGAGAGGTAGCCATTAGTGCTCGGCTTGGAACGCTTGAAACAATAAGCGGTCCATGGGTCTTGGCGGTTGAGTGAAAGCTCACGCATTTTGGTTCCGTTGCCGGGACCAATGGATTCAAGCCTTGAGCGCTTGCGCGCTTCGAATCAAGCATCAAAGTAAGGGGTTTTCCCTGAACTGGTGCTTGAGATAGGTAGGAAGTGAGGGGGTTGAAGAGGGCATTCAATCTCCTTGGCAAGTAGGTTTTTTTATTTTTTGAGATTTATGTTATGAGATGGAGTAGTGTAGGTATTTACTCTATGATTTGTATACGTTTAGGATAGGAAAAAAACAAAGAAAAAAGAAGCAAACAGTAGGGTTTTCTGTTGCTATATAACAGGCTAAAACAGGGAAACAGGGGACTAGATCCAAGTTTCTGGGTGAGACAGGGACAGGGAACTGGCTGTGAGGTTCTGCAATGCTGGGAAAGAACCTTAAGAGGCCTGGGAAGCCAGGACAGACCTCATTTCTTTTGTTGGCCTTATGTGAGAGAGAGAGAGAGCTTCTGGTTCACAGGACGAGGAAGCGCTACCCCGATTCTAGGCGCCAGCGATTCGTGCTGCTCCAGGTGAGTCCGGTGTTCTCCAATAGTGCTCTAATCAGATATGGGAAGTCCGTGGTGCTTGTGTGCAGCAAACAGTAAGGAGGGTTCAAACGCGCCGGAATCGCACCCGCCGCCGACGCAATCGGACCAACCTACAATGGTCTGATTCTCGGAATCAGACCACTCTTGCTCTGGAGTCGGACCGTCCGACTGAGGGTGAGTGAGTCGGACCAATCTAGTCCGATTATCAGAATTGGACCAGCCCAATCGGGCGTGCCATGTGGCACTCGAACCCTACCCGTCCGACTCAGACACTCGGATAATCAGACCACTCAGAATCGGACCATCCGCACCTCCCCTGAGTAGGTTGGAGAGAAAATGAGCGCCGTGACAGGTCTTCCAAATTAGACCCTAGTGTAGTAATGGCTCTACATGAGCATGGATCCTCACTTGTAAAAGAGCAACCAAAAGCCCATGCCCGAACAGAGAGAAACAGAGATCCTAGAACCTCAACGGGCCAATCTAGCCATCTAGGGCAAAGAGGCCACACCACAATAACACATGTACATTGTGTTCAAACTGCGTCTAGTCGAAGCAGAATGCAACATTATCAAGATATCAATGCGAGGATGACTAGACATGACAGTCCTGACGATAGATGCTCCTTGAATAGCACTACACTGGCGATCCAAGGCACCATTGGAGAATCCACATCTGGTCGTACAGTCGGGGACTCAAGGGCATTGGTCAGAAGGCTTAAATTTACAAGCCAAGACCCGGAAGATGAAGACATAGTACCACCTGCTTATCTTAGGGTCAAACTCGCCACCACAGAAAGAGAGCATAGTGTTGATGCTCTCATTGATGAAGGAGCACATTTCAATATCTTGACTTACGAAGCATGGACTCTACTAGGTCAACCAGAGCTCAAACCAACTTATGCAACTCTTAACCCTTACGGGGAACACCCACAAGCACTTCTAGGGAAGTGCAGAATCCTTGTAACTATTGAAACAAAAAGCTTGCCAGTCCTATTCTATGTTCCTCCAAATAGCAAGAATTGTGGAAAGGAAATCCGCCTAGGAAGGCCCTTCAAAAAGGCAACAAAGTGTGAAGCCGACTATATAGCACAGAGGATACACCTAACACTACCAGGTGTGAGGATAATCACAACTTTTAGCAAGGGTGACCTCACCAAACCTTGAGGAAAGGGAAAGGAGCATTCTGACAAACCAAGCAAGCCTAGCAATGAGAGCAAGGAGTTGCCGAAAGAGTTGATACAAGCGCAAGTTGAACGGAGAGAACCAGTGAGTGAGGCCATACTTGAGACAAAAAGGTTAGGAGACAAGGCCAAGGATAGGGTTTGGACTCACAAATATCATAGAAGACCACGAAAGAAGCCCAAGCCTTATAGGCGAAGGCATCGATGGAGAGCTAGCACAACGCCACGATGGATATCCAAGGCCTTGCTTCATGCTCAAGGGTATTATGCAGGCAACCGATGGATTTGGGTACCAAAACCCCCTGCTAAACCACCTCTATCAGACGCCCAAATTGTGTCAGAAGCAAAGAGGCGTAGGAGGAAACCTAAACGAAAATCCAATTCTGGAACCAAAAATATGGGAGTGATTGAGCCCCACACGATGGAAGTCAAGAAACCAAACAGGACCTATCAAAAAGTAGATCCTCGGCCTAACATGCTTGACAAGCAGATGCCATATGTAATCATTGAGGATACGCAGAAGTCGCTAGTGCCCAAGGAGCTTTTGATTCCCCAAGAGGATAGCAAGCATCATAGGCATAACATTGCTCAGGGCAAGGTTAAATGCTCAACAAAGCAAATAGCACAATCATCTAACAGCCACGAGCAAATCTCCCAGCCAGTGTCAAAGCCACTTAGGAGTTCCAAGCCTCCTACACCCTCTTCCCTTAAACGGACACAAGAAGCGCAACACTCGTCAAGTGCGACTACTCAATCCCAATCTCAACCTACATCAAAGCTTCCAAATGTCCAAGAGGCAGGACACGACAACACCCTTAGCTCTCAACCTAAGGATGTGCCTGTGCAATCCACCATGGCTAGATCAACGAATACTCGATCTACGCAAGTGAATGCTCTAAGGGAAAGAAAAGACATGACCACTTCCAATTGCTCTAAGGACTTGACACCACAATCCACCAATAGCAGCAAGTCCATGGAACTAGCTGCTACTACTTCAAATCAAGGATCACAGCAGTCACAGCCCTTGGCCGTGACAAGACCCCTTGCGGAACGTGTCCTTAGTAGTTTACCTATGGAGGAGGTGTCGCAACCAACTTCCTCGACAACTCCAGCACTTTCAAAGTGCCTAAAGCCTAGGCTGGTGGAGTTAAACTCAAGGGAGTTGGCTGAAGAGCTAGACTCTTCGAAAAGGGAGGTAGTTGTGCTCTCACAACCTAGCGAGGCTATTCAGCAGGCCAAGGCCATGTCTCGTAAAGACACACCAGAGAAAGAGAATGCTGAGGCCCAACCAAGCACATCAACGGTTGACCTAGTCCAAGGTCTTAAGTCGTTGAGAGATGCACCTTCACTGACCAAGAAAAAGAGGAGAAAACATCGAAAACAATAGCAGCTACAGGTGGTTGTGGACCCCAAGAACATTGAGACGAAGAGCGCTGGAGAGCCGATGAATAAAGCATCGAGTCCATCCACCAATGAACCCATTAATGTCTCTCCTAATAGCGGTGAAACCTCAGGCTCTGAAAAATCAAAGCATTCATTGCCATCAACAGTTGCTTTCAACACTCAATCCACTGGCAATAGAATCCACATCGACCAATCAAGAGTGGATACAACACAGTCACAACAAGGTGACGAACTCACACTAGTCACATCCAAGAAGAACCATAACGCAACAACGAAGCCTCTAAAGAAACATGGAAACCCCAAGGGCATGAGCAATCCCAACGTTGACCAATCTTGATCATCTAGGCCTGAGTCCCCCAGCTATGCTAAAGCCCAGGCAAACTCCTAGAACCTTGCATGAGATGGCAACCGAGCAAGCCCTCGTTGAACATAGAAGTGTCGCAGAATGCTTAACTGAGTTGGATGCTAAGCTCAAAGTGTTCGCACGTATCTGCGTCCTTGCAGACATGGGCGCATGCCCTAAGGAGCAGCTTGAAGAATACTTGCCATTCCCCTTATCTTGGGAAGAGCAAGAGCATCTTGACGAGCACTATAACAAGCTCTTACATGAACGCATGCAACTCATCCCTGACGAGGAGGCTAACAAATTCCGCTTAACCGTCACGTTCAATGAAGTGCTCTGCCAACCGAATCTCATAGACATAGAGAAACTAAAGCAACTAACAGAGGGCCGAAGTCAATTTGAATAGCGCCACGTTGCAATGGCCGAACTAGGGGCTCAGATCATGACAGTCTCTGAGGAGCGATTGGCCAAATGGCGATCCCAAAGGGACTCAACATATGTGGCACCAACTTCCCTTCTAGTGAGGATTGACATTCGGGGTACAGACTTAGCTGGAACTAGCCTAGAGAGCCCTCTGCTTGATAAGGTTCTCACTGAGGAGGAGTTACATGTTGCCAGTAGACTCGGACAAGGGTCCATGCTGCTCAATGTGGCAAAATATCTATTGGTACTAAGTAAGCTGCCACGAGTGCTGGATGCGTGTGCCACGCTCCAGTACAACCCCGAGTTCTACAATTGGTTCTTATCCTTGTGAAGTGACATTATGTATATAAATAAACACTGATTCTTGTGTCACCTTGTATAAACAGTATCAACACACACAAGTAATGATAGTCAAGCGTAGGGAGAAGAGTTGGGTCTGACAGGCTAAGCTCCTCAAATCCTCCTCTCATCACACATTTAAAAGCCGTGTGATCATCCCCACCTCCAAGTGAAGGGCATGCAACCCACATTACCGCCATAGGAAGCCTTGCCCAACAACACTGATGGTGTAGACAGGGTGCAATCCCTTTCTATACACCTTCTTCCCTTTTTGGTCTATCCTTCCGAGGTTCCTGTTACTTCTCGTTAATGTATGCGACCTTAACAAGCAATGAAATAGGCATCCCAATAAACATCATAGCATTCTAAAAAATTATGTCTTAACATGATTGCATTGGTTCAATGTACTTAACGCAAGCGAGCATGTACTCTCACAAAGTGACAAGTTGATGCAGAATGACACAGGTCAAGGTCTAGAAGCGTTTAATATCCAAGTCACCACAAGACCACCAACCCCACAAAGAACCCTTATGGAGGAAGTGACAAGCATACCAAGAAACCAAAGCCATGATGGAAACGCCACTGGATGAGAACCCAAGGACACCTCTACAGAAAAAGCACATATTGCAATTGAGCATGGCCAAAGCATGATCATCGATTACCTCCTCCTTCTTGGCTAAACTCTATGTTTGGGCAAGAGCCACACTCTCAACAAGGGCGAACGTCTCTTCATCATCCAAGATTCAATTTGCACGATGCTCTGCCCTTGTCCATGCACAGCTCACTCCAAGTGCTACCTCAATTGTTCGATGTCTCACATGTTACAAAGAGGTTTGCAAAATCTCAACTGTATCTCTTTATCTCAACAATAGTTCCTATAGCATCAAGGCTGGTAACACAATCATCTCTGTAATATCAAGTCTTCATAGCCTTTGAATCCCAACATTTCTCAATCCAAATGAAAGGCTAATAGTCTCAATGTATGGCGTTGATTGTATTCACTTTTCCCACACCAAAAAAAAAAGAAAGAAAGAAAGAAAAAGAACAAGAAAAAGAAAAAAGAAAAAGAGCACACATGATCATAGCACCGCACCTAAGGGTCCTCAAATTAGGTACGTCCAGTGACCTTGGTCGGCTAGCTCCGTCCCTAATCCCCTAGCCCCTTGTATGTCCCCCACAATTGTTCAGGGCACATTAAGGGTAGGACATACCTAGGGAGCTCGCCTCGCCTATGGTTAGACCTGTCACCCTGAACCACTTGCACAATTCTTTTACCCTCCATCTCAATGCCATTACAATCAACAGTGGTAAGCAAGGCTTGAAAGACAATGGAAAAGTACACCATGCGTTCCAAGCACTACAAGTAGCCACTAGCTACCAATAGCTAAGACATCAAGAAGCTTAATTATGCTACATTGCCTTGACAAGACCATAATGATGTCTCAAGCAATCTTCAAGTGTACTCCCCGTCTTCATTGACAAATTTTTCCATCAACTTAGCCCCTTGCTTCACTGACCCATTGCTATACAAGGAACCAGGCCGACAGTCTTCTAACTGAGTAATATCTAAGTACGCATAAGCACTCACATAATACCTGCACCGAAGTATATACACAATTTGGGTCCTCTAAGTGTAGGACAATATCCTCAGCTTGCTTAGAGTTTGACCTGTCTCCCAAACTAATTGCACTATGTCTTGTGCACAATAGAGAAGACTACCACTATCCTTAGGGAGAGACCACATGAGAGGTTTTCGATTGCAGATGTTGAAGACTCCAACGAAAGTGTCGTTCGCTTTTCATCAATACCCAACTCTGAATGCTTATCCCTTACCATCCGACAAGCCCGCAAAGAATCGTCATGTGCAGAATCCCCAACAAACCAACACTTGTGCTGGCCATCAATGCAATCCCCAACACAGAATAGCCCTACCATCAACTCCAACAACATTCCACCAGCCACCTTGGCCACCAACAAGCCCCGAGGACCTTCTGCCACACCACCACCAACACTCCTCCACGGAAACCACAGGCGTCCTTGTCACCCACGTCTTCGGTGCATGCTACAGCCTCCTACCTACGACGGTGAGTGCCATGGGACTGGCACTCGTCTAGGCGGGGGGTAATGTTAACCCTCAAACGAACGAAGGTGGAAAATCTGAAAAAGCTAAAGTAGAAGACAAAGACAAAGGCCAAGGCAAAGAGAAACGGAAGACAAAGATGCACAAGGAGAAGAGTCCTAAATAAGGGAGAAAGGCGCACAAGGAAAAGCACAAGTCAAAACTTTTGTAAAAGAGCGCAAGCGCATCATGGTTTAATTCAAGGAGCGCCAGGCTCTCACCCGTGCAATTTGTAAATGTAGATGGGCGGTGGAAAGGAAGCTAGGAAGATAGAAGGACAATGGGAAAAAGGGCCTAGGCTATGGCCGGCCATGTAAAAAAGGGGAAAGGGGATGACCGCCCAAAAGGGATTTAGGGTTTTGTATATAAAGTTGAAAAGTGAATGAGAAGCTCATTCTTGTGTGTGGCCAAAAGTAGCTCTCTTCTTCTTCTTCTTCTTCTTCTTCTTCTTCTTGCTTGCTTGAGCTTGTGCTTGAGAGAGGGAGTGTGAGAGTGTGAGGGAGTGAGTGTGCGAGGGTGAGGGACTGAGGAGGAGAAGCTCTCCATCTTCTCCTCTCTTCTTCTCTTCACTCCTCTTCTTTTGTCTTGCTCGCGGCAATGGAGCTTGGAGTGTGGAGCTTGAGGGTGGAGCTTGCTTGAAGCTTGCACTTGGATCATGGATCTACCGGAGTGCGCAGGAGAGGAGGTAACTTGAGCGGCACGGAGGTAAGCTCACTACACCCGTAGATATGGATGGTGCGTCGGTTATGTGAGAGGTAGCAATTAGTGCTCGGCTTGGAACGCTTGAAACAATAAGCGGTCCGTGGGTCTTGGTGGTTGAGTGAAAGCTCACGCATCAGCCTTTTTTATGATTGCCTCAACCCCATCATGTTCTCCCTTTCCATGTCTTAAGCAAGAAAAATGTCAAGTCATTTTCATGCTAATAAGACCCCAATATCTAGCAACAAAGTAAAATGGTTGCTTTGCTTTGAACTATGAAGTTGCACCATCTAATCAGAACCAGTGTTTTCTAAAGTTGAACCCTTGTCTCTGAGCCATTGAGCATATAAGAGAAAGACATGTTGCATAAATAAGGTGTCATGTTTTTTTATCATCTAAGATAAAAATGTGTGTGCTCTTCTTTACTGTACCTAATGCAATGTGAAAATAAGAAATCGTGACAAAAATAGTGACCTACTTAGTTTGCGATGTATTATTAGGATCTCATTTTGGTCCTTCAAGGAGTAGTTCTGTATGCAGCAATCCACAAAAGAGACTAACACCTCATCTAGAAACAAAAAAATGTGATCCTTGAACTGTTGTGCTTGCCACCTAAATATGAAATTGTGAATGACATACTTCTTCAAGTGGTCTCAGTACACCTACAAAAATTCTATAAGTAGCATTTTCTTTTAGACAATGTCTTTCACTATGCTCTTCTTGCCTTTGTTTTCTAATCCACTAGTACGCACTATATTTTGGAACATCTTAATAGGAGATTGCTCATTCTACTTGAGATCTTCTCTTGGATAGAACTAAATTTTACTTATATCATATGCATTATATATTCGCATTAAACATTTATGATGATGGAAACTATGACCAGAAGGAATAGGGTAGAGGATAAACTCCCAAAGTGGAGTGATACTAATACTTGTGTTCTTCAATGCAAGACATCCTTTGCTAATAACTCCATCATGATAACAACATAAAAACTTATTGCATGTGTATTAGGAACCATAAGCATCAAAACTTTTCATTAGCATGTGAACCTCTTTGAGGAAGATCATATGTACATGCACAATAGAACAACATATGAAGTGTTCCCTCTATTTTCAGACAAAGAACGGTTTCAAAGCCTCAAAACAACATTGAGAAATTGTGATATCTATATACTTTTTCTTGAATTTAATATAGAGTTCAACCAGCATTATACATGTACAGGATTGTTAGTAATAAAATTAATGATGGTGATTTCTAAATCATCAACTACAATAAGTCAACACCTCTCATTAAAAATGTTTTACATGTAAACTAACACAGCATAAAAAGTTAGGATGCACTACTAAAAAATTTTGCAAAATAGAGTGATGTGGCAAAATGTAGTATCACAATACTTGAAAGTAATGCATATGAGGAAACCTAGGCTCTCGAGTCTCACTAAACTTGCAACTTAAACCCATAATGCATATGTTAGCATAGAAAATAATGAGAGTGGGTAGGAGAAAACTCTTCACCAACTCTTGAATTGAGGCAAGTAAGAAAACCAAAAAGGATTTAGGGAACTTGAACCCAAGAACTCACATTGAAGTACTCATAGAATATGTTTATTTTCAATTTGATGGCGGGTAATAGTTTGGTCAAGATCCTAAGTGGCTTTTCTTGGACCATGTTATCTATGGGATGTATTTTTTAATTAGCATATTTGCCCCTCTTTGATCCTATTTGCATTCATTGGTTTAGAACTAGGTGTAGATATTTCATAGCCTTATGTTTCTATCATTCTAATTTGTATTTATTTGAACAATGTAATAAGATTCTGTTAAATGACTCTATGGTTTGGTTTGATCACCAAGACAATCATGATAAAAATGATTTAAGCATTGTGTTAAGCAAAAAAGAAGAATAAAGGGTTTATCAATTTGTACGGATAACTTTCTTTTCCAAATGCAATTTGTTACCTAAATGTTATCACACACACAAATCCAATGCCCAAAGACTACAAAGATAACTACAAAAACAAAAGCAACATAGAATACACTTGTACAAGCCCTTGTCAATTCCTTTAAGTTTTAGGCATGTGATCACCATTTCCCAAGCAGAGTGTTTAACACATAAACGAGCTTCTCATCCACATACCAAAAAATGGACACTCACATTTACGGTATGGACTACCAAGGTATCTAATCCCATTTGCTCCCCAAGCTTAGAAGAGACCCAAAGAGCTACCTTCACTACTTCAGTGTTCATTATCTCCAAACTCTATCCCTACACACAAAATTTCACTCTTCTCTACCTCACTCAAGTAAATTGGTTTCTTAAGCATTATGCTTAGTTGGGCTGGCATCTTTAACATTCTACCTGACTTATTGCCTATGTGCCCTTTACATCTAATCATTTCAAATAACACCTATACCCCCCTCGCCCCACGAGATCCCCCATCTTATTGTGGTTGATGGATGTCACATGTCTACCTAACAATTCCTTGGCAGCATGTTTTAGTGGTCCATCGGGGAACTATCCTAGACAGCTTCACCCGGCACTCGCAAGAATGGATGGTGTCTATCGTCTAGGTTTCCCAGAGTCCACCCTGTAACGGAAGGTACTGGCCATCCTCACGAGGATCACCATGCAAGCTCGGGATCCTAATTTGATAATTGAGGCCTCGATGCATCAACTACCTCCATTGGAGGTGTCCCACAAGGGCTTATTGTCCAACTAGAGCGATCGTAGTTACCCTTGGTTCATAGAGTGCAACGGTTTTTTCCAACAACTAGTTAGGATTCAGGGAACCTTAATGGAGTTCTGGCATAGCCACCCCACCTTTCCCTTGAGATAATTACTGATCAAGGTTTTAAGACTTGACCCTAGGTAAGTCAACACTCAGCTCTACCTAATTTTTCCTAATTAACATTTCGTTTAATCTCTTGAGAGAAGCTCCCAGCTTACCACCCATCCGTAGCACGAATCTATCAAGGATCTCACCCACCCTCTTCCCACAAATGGTTTTCTTTAGTTTTCTAATTACCAATCACATTAAGTTATGACATATGAAACCAGCTTCGTTAATTAACCTGTTATCACAGATTCCTTCGCGTAATTTTATGGCACAACACAAAGATAGAGAAAACAATCTTTTGGCAAAACATATTTCGTAAAGTTATTTACAATGCATTTCCCCTTCTGCCTACGTAGAAGATACACCTCCGTTCACCGGAAAATCCCTTTTGTCTGCACATAGAAGAAAAGAAACCCTCCAAGATTTTCGTCCCTCCACTAGTATCGGGGACTCCAAATCCCATCCTGATTCGCATGAGGCTCAGGAAGTTCCTAGGAGCAATCAAGAGATTTACGGCCAGAGGCCCCTAGCCTTCCCACCTCCTCCTGCCTAACGAAATCCTCATTGAGTGACCTCTCACTATCGGGGCCAGTCCAAAGCTCCTCGCAATGATACAAAACAATCCCCCTTGGGACAAGGTTCCACGTCTAGCTGTGGGGAAGGCATAGCTTGATCTTTCCTCTTATTATCCCAATTATATATTTACAATCAGATCTAACTTCTATAAGCACAATCAATCCTTCCTATCTAACCATCAATGCATGCACAAATATTTTTTAAAAATAGCAGCAAGTGTTTTTAGCATAGAAAGCAGCCCCACCCAAATCTAGGGTTTCTCTTTTAAGGTCCCACCTTATTCTTAGGGTTTCGCTTTCTACTTGCAACTTTTTTTTCAGGATCTGTAAGTTTTTTTGTGAATCTAAAGTCTATTTTATTCTTATTAAAAATTTGGTATTTTCGGCCTAAAAGATAACATTGGCATTTATACCTATGGCAAGCAATCATGCGATGCCCCCTACCCTAACCCATGCTTAGCAAGCTTTCAAATGCTTTACCAAAACCGTTTAGACTTTAGAATTTGTATCGACAAATTCTTATCAATGTCCAACAAGTCCTATAGGCTTCCGATATTTATTTAATTTTTCGATACTTATAACTTTAGGGTTGTCGAGTATTTCATAGCTATTTTTGCTTCAACATTCTCGATGTTTTAGATAAGGTTTTCTCACTGGCTCATACATGGGTCAACCCATGATATTGACGCTCTCGCTAATATAATCGTTAATATTAATATTACATGTGTTTTTAATAAGAAAATAATTTGTATTCTATTCTACTCATATTCTATGGCTTAAACGACGATATTTGATCATTTATCGAACTTTCAATGCTATCTAGAAAGATCAATTTTCATTTAGTTATGTCTTAAGTGTAATGGTGATTGTTTTTCTAAAAACCTTATTCTAAGCAATGCAAAAATCATAAGTGCAGTTTTTCTTTCATCTTTCAGACATCGAATTGTATTATTACACACCTAATTTATGCACGTCTATTATATATTTTTCTATACAATTTTCTGCTCAGTTAATGCATTGATTATTTCATGATATTATCTAAATTATTTTTTATAAATTATTACAAAACTCATATGCATTTATTTATCATTAGCAAAATGAAATAGATATAGTTACCTTCAGGGAAAATATATAAAATATTCCCTCTCCTAACATGGTCTACTTTTTTTCTATTATTATAATCACACGCGTCATTAATGAAATAACAATAAATATCATGAAATAAACCATAATTAAGATATTTTCTTAATGACTGGCATATAATCATTTTCCAAGTGAAAGAGTCTTTTCACTAAATAGTTAATTATTTATTACTTGGGCTATTATCTTAAGCAACAGTTTATATGCATTTTCTTTAAAATGTGTTTATAATCATTTAAAGCTAAATATAGCAATAAGCTTATAAAACATTATTTTTTTTCAAACCGACGAGATGTTACCTCTCTCACGTTTTCTATAACAGGGCTTTGCCAATTTCTACCACGTCATTTTCTCCATCAATCGCGTTCTTTGCTTCCCTTGTTGCAAATGGGCTTTTTGAATTTCTACAACCTCGTGGAGCCATGGTTGTTAGGTGAAATTGATGTAATAGTTCAAGGAGAGCAAAAAATTTTGCTAGCATTTTGCTTAGCGATATGGCTATATGGGAGGAAGGTGTAAGAGACGTAGAGAAAATGGAAACGAGGTAGAAGAGGGGTATTTTCCTCCTTCAAGGCTTAAGCTATAATGGAAAAGAAGAATAGAGAATTTTTTCCATCATCAAGAGGTCTTCCTTCTTGCTTTCTTTGTGAAGGAAAGAGGGTGTATTTATATGCATGAGGGGAAGCATGCAGTCGACTCATTCGTTTAGCTAGTTGTCAAGAGCCAAGTAAGCGTTATAAAAAATGCATTTTGATTGCTTACCTGGTGGATGGTGGCATGGGGATGACTTTAGAATGTTTTCTCTCCCTCCATGTATCAAAAACGTCATGATTTTTTACCTATTTTTTCAAAAATGTCTTTTTTTCTTCAAAATGACTTCATCTGGTGGTTTTTGGCCAAGTTACCTCATGATTTATCTAGTTTATAAAGTCATGCCATACTCTTTGATACTTAACTTACTCGATATCATGCTCTTTCTTGCGTGTTCTTTGTCTATCGATTAAGGCTTTTGCAATTTGTCTTACAGTTATAAAATCAATGTGATCTTTGATGCATTAAATGGAATCAGGTATACTAAATCAAATATAATGTGAAAATTTTATGATTAAGCCATCGTAATATTATTTATGAGGTGTCTTTGCTTCTTGTTGGCTAGGAACATTGAGGTTATTCTCATGTTGGATTGCATAATTGATTTAATACAAGACTCAATATTAAAAAATTACGTGTGGTCACTTATGTAATAACTCAATGAGTAATTTTTAAAACATCTCAAACCCGAATTTGTTTCTTGATATAAAGTGTTATGGCGGGAATATTACATCCTCTCCTCCTTGGAGGAATCAAGATGTCCTCATCTCGAAAAGATTTGGGAAACTGTTTTTCTAGAGCTGTCTCTTCTATCCAGGTAGCATCCTCCTTAGGACAGTCTTTCCACTGGATAAGATAATCTCTAATGGTTCTATTTCTCGGAGGTTTCTCTTTTACATCTAAGATCTTATCAAGTTGGATTTCAAGGGCTCCTTGACTAGGCATTACAATTTGCTGGTCATCAAGAATATGATCTTGATTGGTCACATAAGCTTTCAGAAGACTAACATGAAATACATTGTGGACTTTCACATGATCAGGAAGTTTCAATTTATAGGCATTTGAGAACCTTATATGGTCCACAATACCTTGAACTCAACTTTTTGAACTTTCCCTATGACAGAGAACTCTTCTTTGGGCATACACGGATGAAAACCATGTCTCCCTCTTGGAAGATATGCTCTTGCTATCTTGGATCAACATCAGCTTTTTGGCAGTCTTTGGTAGCTTGGATGTCTTGTCTGATAGTTTTGACTCCATGTCTTCTAGCATTTTCTTAGAGCCTCAACCTTTAGGGTTGGATCAGAGAAATTCAATGGTGTCAAACAATCTTGCCCATACAATGCTTGAAATGGAGTCATTTGAATACTCTGGTGGTATGACGCATTGTAGGAAAATTCTACTAAGGGCAAATATTGTATCCACCTTGTTGGTTCTCTGGAATAGTAAGCTCTTAGTATATCCTCAATGACCTGATTAACTCGCTTTGTTTAACCATCAGTTTGGGGATGGTAAGCTGTGCTAAAGCAAAGTTGGGTTTCGATTGCTTCAAATAGGCTTCTCCAGAAATGTGACGTAAATAGAAAGTCACGATCACTGACGATCCGTTTAGGAAATCCATGAAGCCTAAAGATTTCTTTCACAAACAGTCGTGCAATATATGAAGCTTTGTAGTTGGTCTTGACTGGGATAAGATGAGTGACCTTAGTTAGCATATCCATAATCACCATGATTGAATTATACCCTCCTTGAATAAAAGGTAAGCCAACTACAAAATCCATACTGATGAACTCCCATTTCATCTGTGAAATCTCAAATGGCTGAAGTTTGCCTAGCATTTTGACACGCTTAGCTTTCACTCGCTGGTAACTTAGGCATCCGGTAACATATATGAGTACATCATGCTTCAGTCTTTCCCAGTAGTAACTTTTTCTAATTGCATTGAGAGTTTTTGCATAATCAGGGTGTCCTAAGAACAGGGAGTCATGGGCTTCCCATAATATCTTCTTTTTCAACACTTTACTGAGGGGAATCCAGAGCCTTGTCCTGAAATAAACAAGTCCATCATCCATAGTGAAATTTTGGTATTTGACTCTGAGCTTAGGATCAGTGTCCTTAACTAGGATTTCTCTAAGCACTAGCTGATACTTAGGATCCTTGTTTTCTTCTTCTTTGGCTAGCTCAATGACTGGATTGCTAGGCATCGGTATCATGGTAGTTAAAGTATCTCCTTGAGATGGCTCTTCCATAATAAGTGCATTCAAAAAAGCTTTACGACTTAATGCATAAACAATCACATTCTCTTTTCCAAGTTTGAACTCAATTTCAAAATCAAATTCTTGCAAGACTTCAATCCACCGACACTGCCTCATGTTGAGGTGTGGTTGAGTAAAGATCCATTTGAGACTTTTATGGTCAATGACCAAAGTAAACTTGTTTCCAAGCAGATAGTGTCACCCCAATTTGAGAACATGGATCACAGCTAATAGCTCGAGATCATATGTGGCATAATTTCTCTCATGGATTTTCATTTTTCTTGAGAAATAAGCTATCGGATGACCTTGCTGCATAAGCACACAATCTAGTGCACGAGAACTTGCATCTATTACGACCTCAAACTCTTGACTTAGGTCAAGTAGCTTTAAAATGGATGTTGTTACCAAACTTTCTTGAGCTGCTCAAAACTAGCTTGCTCAATGGGCGTCCACACAATAGCAGTTTTCTTTTTCAGCAAATCAATGAGAGGTGTAGCTATTAGGGTGTAATTTTTTATGAAATTCTATACCATCCAGTCAGCCCTAAGAAACTTCTCACTTCCTTAACAGTTGTTGGAGGTTGCCACTCTTAAACATCTCTAACTTTGGCTAGGTCTACAGAGATTCTTCAACAAATACTTGCATGCTTGCCAATTGTGCCTAGACAATGTTTGAGGCTTGTAGTTGCATTTTCATTTGCACTTTAAGCACTTGAGCTTATCAAAATATTGCTTTAAACTTGTCTTGAGGATCAAAATACCTTGAGGGCATCTTTTGAATATCATGAACATAACCCTCATCCTTAGCTTCATGTGCATGATTAGATGGGATCGCAACCATTTGCTAGAAAAAAGTTTGATCTTAGTGGTCCAAAGTGTATTAATTTTTACTTGATGAAACAAACATTGATACTTTGGTTAAGATGATAAGAATTGATTTTCCTTATTAAAGCACTTTCTTGATTGCTTAGAAAATAGCCTGGGGATTGGAAAGAAGAAAATTATCTATGTACATTTGTGCATCCATATTTTGATGGATTGGAAATTGTGGGTATGTAAGAGGAATCCACATTTGTTGTTCACGTTGATTAAATGCTGTAGAAATTCCCTGAATTGAATACATCAAACATGGTTGGACCTCCTCCTTAGATGTATCTTCTACTTATATTGATTATGAGAGGGTAAAGGTATTTATGGATAGGTGTAAGGAGAGTAAAGGCTCCAAGCTAGATAGGTGCACTACACATTTACTACACCTAAGGGTCCTCAAGATAGATATGCTCGATAGCCTTGATCAATTGGCTCTACTTACAAACCCCTAGCCCTCACCACCATGACACAACCTCATGGCACATCAAGGATAAGACATCCTAGGCTTGTTTGGATGACCTATCACCCTACAATTCTCATTGTACATTAAAACCTTGCACTAACTAGGTCCTCAAGTGTGAGACAATACTCTAAGCTCACTTTAAGTTTGATCCATCTCCCAATTATACTTACACAAGCACCTTCCATTACCTAATTAGCTAGATACACCACTAAGGAGAGCATGCTGATTATAGGTTTGCTAAAGGATGAAGGAGCATCTAACAACATTAGTGCAACCACTCATCTTCTGCAATAACTCTACCAATTGTGGAGACTTCATCCACCTCCTCTAGTTACCATCACTAAAGTTATAAGGACAACCGTATCACTTCATAAAGAAATACTACCACTCCTCTAATAGGACCATCACTTCACAACCATCCCTCACATGAAGCTCCATGATGTTGCATGCCAAGGGGTAAGTACTCATTTAGAAGGGGGTAATGTTTATCTCATTTTTGGAGCTAAGATAAAGAAGAAAATATACACAATAATTTTAAGGATAATTTTAAAGAAAAATATGAAGAATTATCATTCAACTAAAATTGAACATTTCTAAAATTTTCAAAAAAAATTGTATTTCGATTGTAAAATCAAGAGTCATGCAAATTTATCACTCTTAGTTAGGAGAGAGTCCAAGATTAAGCCTCTAAATGTATGCATGTAATACAAGCCTTGGTCCTCATGAGCCTAAGAAAGGGTTAGAGTGTCCACTTTTTGGGGAAATTTTTTCGATTCCATGAATAAAAGGTTGAAATTTGAATAGAAGAAGTTATTTCTTATGTTTCTAAACTTGAAAGCTCTATTATTCCATCTTACCTTTACGTGAGACTGAGAGTGCAATTGAGGGACTTGAAAGGTAAAGCTTCTCTCTTGCCTTGCATTCTTCTCTCCTTACCCTTCTTCTTTCATAGCTTGGAGTTGAAGTTGGGATATCTCTCTTTCTTCTCTATGTTTGCTCTCTTTGTTGGAGTGCTTGAGGAGCAAATCAATTGTGATTGAGCACTGAGAGAAGATTGAGGAGCAACACTTGGAATATGGATCCACTTCCAAGCCGATCAAGTGACAAGGACTACAATGACATAGGTAAGGGGGTGAGCTCTCTACAACTCAAATTAGCCATGCATTTGTTTGCTTTGCATATTAATGAGTGCTTGAGTGGATAGAGAAACAATGTTTATAACTAGCTGAGAGATAACATAGCCAACATGGTTGAAGCTCTTGAAGTAATAAGATTTTTGTCAAAGTCCCAACATTGAGTGAAAAGCTCAAGACTATGACTAAAAGAGAATGTTTAGGCATGATTTTCTATATGAAGTAGTTTCAGCATTACTTTTTTGGGGATATATGTTTGTGTCTCATGTAGATTATTTTGCTCTAGTGTCTCTAGTAAAGCATCAAAACCCTATGTCAATTTATTAGTTGAATAGGTGCTCCTACTACAAGAGCTTAAATATCAGGCAGTGCATAGGCCTAGCTTACAACATGACATTGTGGAGTTCTTGTCAAGGTTTGATAATGGTGAAGCTTAATAGGAGGTGGATGGCAATTTTATGGAGATATTTGAGGCTTCAATAGGTCATGAGAAGGATGCTCACATTCATGCAAGGTCCTTTGGACATGGTATGAGGAGATCTTTCAATCCCTCACTATCAAATAAATACTTGACATGTGACTAATGATCAATAGAAATGGTTGGTGTTTTGTATATAGAGTTTTGCTTTGGAGGAACAAAGAGTTTTCAAAGCACGTTCCACCTACAATTTGGTGTTGTCAAAGGGTTTTCTGTTCATGGCATAAAACATGGAGTTCTTATGTTTGCAGAAGAACTTCATTAGGATTCACATGAGAAACTTTCATACATAATCCAATCATTATTCGCCTACATTTGTCTTAGATGCCATTTAATCTCATAAGTTCCTTTGTAACTTGACATGCAATTTTCAGTTTGTATCATGTAAATTGACAAAAATTAAGTCTATGAGGTCCTTTAACTTGATCAACACGTGGAAATTGACAGTTTACAGGTTATGTCACATTGGTTCATGAGGTGTATTTGCTTGGAAATCAAGAAGAGTGCCCAAAGTCCATTTGGTTTGTATGGGACATGAAGTAATGGCTGTAAGAGACTTATGTGACTTGCAAGTGACCTATATGGTCCACTTTTTGTGTGGAAGCAGAAGAGGAGTGCAGCCCGCATTTTTCGGCGCAATTTTCGGGCATGCACACCTGTGGCAGATGGAGGGAGAGCTGAAGACTATATGATGCATGCTCCAAAGCATGCAAACACAAAGCAAACTGAAGATAGAGAGGAGATACAAACAAAGAAGGTGAGATTCCTTTTTGCCCATCCATTTGGTATCACGAAAATGAGTGGTATGATAGTCCATAAAAGGGAAAAACAAAGATAAAGTATTCAGCCTGCTCTTATGAATGTCTTCTTCCATTCTCTTATCGTATTCATGGACCATTGAAGCCCTTCTTGTGCCCAAGTACTTGAGTGACTTTGGGACAAGTAAAGGGGAGATCTTGGAGGTGTATGGGACTGATTTGGACTGCTAAAAACTACCATAAACAGGGCAGCCCACTGTTCTTGTCTTCTTGAAGGGAAATCAAGTGATCTATGTGGTTGCAAGTGTTGGTATTGACCTCTAAACATCAGGGCTTCATTTGAAAGTGAATAGAGAAGGCATATTCTTGAGTTTATGTATGTTTTGGGGCTTGTTTATGGGCTGGAAATTACTGTTATAAAATAGGGCTGAAGTGAATTAAAAGCTTTGTCAGTGCATTTCAAGAGTTTTTGGTTTTATGTCTTGGAAGTAGTGGAATCTACCACTCAAATACTTGTAACTTGGAGTTGTTGTTCATTGGTATTCATGAAATTGCTAAGTATATGATAAAGCTTGAGGTCTTCTTCTCCAACTGAATCATCTCTAAAACCCAAGACTTACCAAACCCCAATCTTTTCTCTCTCTCCTTACCTTGAATCTCTCACTCCTCGTCTGCTCTAAACCTTGATGGTAGACCTTTTACCCCCCACACGACGACAGCATACAATGCCTCTGGAGCTCTACCATATCATTTCTACAACTATGTGAATTGTTTCACACTGAAGACATCATAGGTAAACAATAATTTCTCTCTCTTAGTTTCAAATGTCGCATCATGTCCTCACTATAGGTAAGCAACAAATTCTCTCTCTTAGTTTCAAATATCACATCATGTCCTCACCATTGCATACAAAACATGATGAGCTTCCACACATACATGTAGATGAAATCATGAACGTTTGAGATGATTTAGGTGTACTTAAACTAGTTTTGATAGGAGAGAATTTTGTTCTCTAATGACTTGCATGGTCATACTATTGAAATATTTTGCTATTTTTTATAAAAACATGGCAAAGATCTCATGTCTTTTATAATACCACATATGTCAGCATGCTTTGAGCATCTCGATTATGGATATTTCTGATAGTGTTACTATTGGACATATGTCATTAAGGGAGCCACTTTAAGGCATCAAGCCCCTATTTATTTTGATACATAGAGGACTACTAATATGATGAAGAGTGTGCAAATTTTTAAAGTAGAGCATGAAACTTAGTGTTGCATCAAAGGGTGATAATATTAATAAGCCTAAGGGGGCTAAAGGGCCACTCTCAAGCAAAGAGCTTGTAAGATCACATAAGAAGAAGTTATGTTTCAAGTGTTTAGGCAATCATGAATGCAAGGATTGTCCATAATTCAAGGGTAACAAGAGTGACAAGAAAAATCAATGAACACATTGCATTGTGCTCCCTTCAGAGGCTTATTCTAAATATTTACTTGTATAAGATATCTAGTAGGCTAATAAGCATGATTGTTGTTTAACTACCTTTCCATAACAATTCATATGTTCCCCCCATGAGTTGTTATGTATGCATGGCATGATCAATGGACAATGAGTTTCTATTCTTGTCGATGATGGATCAATTCATAACATTGACTATATGTTAACAAAGAAAATACATTTGCCCCTAATGCCCAATACTCATCCTTATATCATTAATGAGAAGGATGTATGGGATATGGAAGCATATGATGTTTCATTAGAAGTGCACCAACATACTATGAAAATAACCTTCCAATTTATGTCATGACTAGGATCGATGTGGTCTTAGGACAAGAATGGTTGCAAAACCTAGGTACCACACTACAATGTAGTTATGAGTGCAACACTTGCATTTCAAGAGAATGGTGCACATGTTTTATTGTTGGGCGGGTGAAATGTTATGCCATCCCCACGTACCTAAAACCACTTTTTCATCTTAGGACAATAGTGTGTATGTTTTGCCACTAGGCAAGTAGAATGTTCCGCCATCCCCTTTTATATGTATAGCTATATTTAACTATTACACTAAACATACTAAAATAGAAGAGATCTATTTTGTTATGTGTCATCTCCCTTTTTCCCTTTACACAAATTTTGTATTATATTGATGGTATTGTGGATATTTCTTTAGTAGAATCTAATGAGATATTAAGTGCATGCTCTCTCTCTCTCTCTCTCTCTCTCTCTCTCTCTCTCTCTCTCTCTCTCTCTCTCTATATATATATATATATATATATATATATATATATATATATATATATATATATATATATATATATATATATATATATATATATACACATACGTACGTATGCACGCATGCACGCACGCACACACAATTCCTCCTTCGTCACAACATTTTATTATGGATTCTTCTTCTCTCTCTCTATTGCATGTTCATACTAAGATGCAAAAAATATTGTGGTATACAATGATATAATCATCTTGATTTGCTGCCAGGTTTCCTATATTATAGCACATAATATTGATGTTCTAATAAGGAATTAACCCATTTAATGGCCATCTTATCAACTTAGTACTAATGAAGCTAGCAAAGTGGAGAAGCAATAGGTTGATTATCTCCAACGAAGATTCATTCAATCTCGATGGGTCCATGCATATGTACATAGATTATTGTATCTAAATGTGATCACAATAAAGAATAAGTATATGATTTCTAGTGCCAATAAGTTATTTGATCAATTTAAAGGAGCACACCATACACTAATAAGATTGACTTGAGGTCAAGCTATCATCAACTTTTGATTATGCATAGAGGGTATATCTAAAAATGGATATTGGAATGGATTTTAGCCATTATGAGTTCTCGTTTATGCCCTTTGACCTAAATATTCCTTGTGCAACATTGATGAAAATTATTGATAACGTGTTACATCCATATCTAGGAAAATTTGTTGTTTTCCTTGATGATATCCTTATTTATTATTATTTTGAAGAAGAACATTGGGAACATATTCACGCTTGAGATGTTCAAAAAGCATAAACTCTATGTGAAAGATTATAAATTAAAGCATGGCCATTAAGGCACAATGCAAATAATCTTGTTATTATCACTAGGTATGGCTATTTGGTGGAGCTAGTGAACCATGGTAGTTACTTTGTCCAAAAGGTAATCTAGAGACTCACAACAACTTTCATAAATATACATAAGAAGTTATCTTCGTCTTGACCCAACAAATGGATTGATAGAGTCTATAATTAAGAAAAAGTGCAAAAGCTTGACCAAGTTGGTGCAATCCCATTGGAAGCACTAGGATATTAAGTTCCCATCCGTTTTGTGGCCTTATTAGACATCTTATAAGGTAGGGTTGCCACTAGATTACCTGCTTGCTTTTGAATTGGAGGTTGTGAACCCATTGGAGTTTCTAGTCCCAAGTACTCACTTGGCAACAAAAGATTGCCTCCTCCCTAAAGAATGTCTTCATTTTTGGATGGTTAAGCTAGAAAAATTGGAAGAGGAGCATTTCAAAAGCTTATATATCTTGTTCAAAGCTTAATTACAGAAGAAGAAGTCGATGAACAACTAGAGAACTTTGGAACATGGCAAACCAAATTAGATTTCAATACTTGCTTGTGGAAGCTGCTAAGAAGACTCAAGTTTTGATGGAGTGGCCCATTTTGTGTGTTTTATAATACTAGTTCTACAACTATTTATCTCACACCTTTGCAAGGTCAGCTCCAACAACATATATTGAACGGCTTTAGACTCTAAGTGCACCATGGTTTTGGACTTCAATATGTCCATTTTTTATTTTGTAGAGAGATCAAGAGAAGGATCCAACAATAGGCTCAAATTCAAAGTCCAAACTACATATCACGCTTGAGATGTTTTAAAAATTACTCGTTGAGTTATCACATAAGGGACTGCATGTAATTTTTTAATATCGAGTCTTGTGTTAAAGCAATTTCGCAATCTGACACGAGAAAATGCCTTAATGTTCCTAGCCAACAAGAAGCAAAGATGCCTCGTAAATAATATTACGATGGCTTGATCATAAATTTTCCCACATTATATTTGATTTAGTATTTGCGATTCCATTTAATGCATCAAAGATCACATTGATTTCATAACCGCAAGACAAATCGCAAAAGCCTTAATCAGTGGACAAATAACACACAAGAAAGAGTATGATATTGAGTAAGTTAGTATCAAAGAGTATGACATGACTTTATAGACTAAATAAGTCATGATGCAACTTGGCTAAAAACCACAAGATGAAGTCATTTTGAAGGAAAAAAATACGTTTTGGAAAAAAATAGGCAAAAAATCATTATGTTTTTTACACATGGAGGGAGAGAAAGTATTTTAAAATCATCCCCATGCCACCATCCAATAGGTAAGCAATCAAAATGCATTTTTTATAAAGCTTACTTAGCTCTTGATAAGTAGCCAAAAGAATGAGTCGATTGCATGCTCCCCCTCATGCCTATAAATACACCCCCTTTCCTTCACAAAGAAAGCAAGAAGGAAGACATCTTCACAATGGAAAAAAATCTCTATTTCTCTTTTCCATTGTAGCTTAAGCTTTGAAGGAGGAAAATACCCCACTTCTACCTCATTTCCATTTTCTCTACCCCCTCTTACACCTTCGTCCCATACAGTCATATTGCTAAGTAAAATGCTAGCAAAATTTTTTGCTCTCCTTGAACTACCACGTCAATTTCACCTAACAACCATAGCTCCATGAGGTTGTAGAAATTCAAAAAGCCCATTTGCACCAAGGAAAGCAAAGAACGCAACTGATGGAGAAAATGACACAAAAAAAAATTAGCAAAATCCCCGTTAGAGCAAACCTGAGAGAGGTAACATCTCATGGTTTGGAAAAAAATAATGTTTTATAAGATTATCACTATATTTGGCTTTAAATGATTATAAACGTATTTTTAAAAAAATGCATATGAACTATCGCTTAGGATAATGACCTAAGTAATATAATAATTAACTATTTAGTGAAAAGACTCTTTCACTTCGAAAATGATTATATGCCTATCATTAAGAAAATATCTTAATTATGGTTTATTTTGTGATATTTATTGTTATTTCATTAATGCCGTGTGTGAGTCTAATAACAGAAAAAAAGTAGACAATGTTAGGAAAGGGAATATTTTATAATTTTTCCTTGAAATTAACTATCTCTATTTCATTTTACTAATGATAAATAGATGCATATGAGTTTTGTAGTAATTTATTGAAAATTATTTAGATAATATCATGAAATAATCAATGCATTAACTCAACAGAAAATTGTATAGAAAAATATATACTAGATGTGCATAAATTAGGTGTCTAATAATACAATTCGATGTTTGAAAGATGAAAGAAAAATTGCACTTATGATTTTTGCATTACCTAGAATAAGGTTTTTAGAAAAACAATCAACATTGCACTTAAGACATAACTAAATGAAAATTGATCTTTCTAGATAGCATTGAAAGTTTGACAAATGGTTGGATATCGTCGTTTAAGCCATAGAATATGAGTAGAATAAAATAAAAATTATTTTCTTATTATAAATACATGTAATGTTAATATTAATGATTATATTAGAGAGTGTGTCAATATCATGAGTTGACCCACATATGAGTCAGCGAGAAAACCTTACCTAAAATATTGAGAATATTGAAGCAAAAACAACTATGAAATTTTGTGAAACGTATGATAACCCAAGGTAATACAGCTATCGCTAGTCCGACTGAAATTCAAGAGAAGAAGTAACTCCTTTAGCAAGTTAAGCCACCAGAATTCGATGGCAAGGGCAAAGACATTAAACTGAGGTAGAGATTTGGATTGAGACAATGGAGGACTACTTTACTTTCATGGGGACTGCCCCTGCTAATCAGGCTATGATCGCCAAGTTGAAATTGATTGGTGAGGCACACCTATGGTGGAAGTAGTGGTGTAAAGACCAAGGACTTGTTGAGACAACTATTATCTAAGAAAATGTAAAAGAACCTATGCGTGGTCGATATTTGCCACCAGCTTACCGCACACTAAAAATGAATGAGTTCTTTAACTTAAGATAGCTGAGAATGAGCCTGGAGGCATATTACTCAAAGTTTATCTCACTTCTTAAATATGCACCTTCCATGACTATTGCTCAACAGGCGTCTAAGTTTTGTCATGGATTGAATGCTCCTTTGAACACATGCCTTGAATCTGTGCGCCCAACCGATCTCAAGATGCTTTGATTCACGCAACACCTCTTGTTCAAGAGATTTAGTCAAAGCCAAGGAATAATAGGCTTTGGAATCAAAACAAAGGGACTTCATGGGGCTATGTTAAGCGAGCCAAAGGTCAGCGTCCACTTGGTCAAGGAAAGAGGGACAAAACAAATGCAGTTGGGAACTTTATACCTATGGGAAGTAATTCAAGAGTACCTAGGTGTTTCCACTATAATGAGCCAGGCCACTTTAAAAGATAATGCCCAAAGCTTGGCCAAATTCCTCGCCAAGGACAGTACAAAGGTCAAAACCAAGCTTCAATTGCAAAAGGAAAAGTATCTGTTGTAATTCTTAAAGAGCTTGAAGAAGAGTGAAACCCAACTATGGAAGCCGATATGGAGAGGAAATTAGTTCACGCTGTCCTTCATAAGAAAGGCCCAAATCGCCAGTTTTCAGTGATTCAAACACCAACTAAATATCACAGTAAGTCCTTTAAAATTCTAATTGACTGTGGAAGCACACACTCGTTCATGTCACCAAAGTGTGCCAAGAAATTAGGTATAGACACAATACCTACATCTAGGTTGCTTGTGGAACTATGTAATGAAAAAGATATCATGTCTACTTAGCAAACTTGCAAAGGGGCATTTAGCCTAGGAAGCAATCTCTCTAAAATGGAATTTAGGATCATGAATTTAGGGGCCTATGAATGTCTATCAGGTATGGATTGGCTAATCTCCAATGATGCACATATTCAGTGTAGAAAAGGCCACTTTAAAAACCTAAAGAGGGAAAAAGTGATGACCCAAGGTGAGGTAGGAAAACCCAAGGTTCAACTAGCCAAATCATCTCACATAATAAAAGGGTTAAGAAAAGGATTACTTGTGTGTCTCATAAAATTAAATAAGGTTGAGCAGAATAAACAAGACGAGGGAGAGCCATATTGGCTGAAAGAATATGATGACATCTTCCCAGAAGAGCTGGTTGAATTTCCACCTCAAAGTAAGTGATCATGAGACCAGACTTGAACCAGGAGCTGCTCCAATCACTAAGAGTCTATATAAAATGTCTATCCTTGAAGCAATTGAGCTGAAAGAGCAACTCAAGCAGTTACTAGATCAAGGATACATCAGACCCAGTAATTCACCATGGGGAGCCCCAGTACCGTTTCAAAAGAAAAAGCAAGGAACTCTTCACCTTTGCATTGATTACCGAGGTCTAAACTAGGTGACAATCAAGAATAAGTATCCAATCCCAAGAATAGACAAGCTACTTAACAGGCTGCAAGGAGCGAAAGTCTTTTCCAAAATTGATCTATGATCTGGTTATTACCAAATAAAGATCAAGGAAGAATATATCCCCAAAATTGCCTTCGATACTAGATATGGTCATTTTGAATTTCTTGTAATGTCTTTTGGTCTAACTAATGCCCCTGCTACATTTAACAGATTAATGTATGACATTTTTTACCTTATCTTGATGAGTTTGTCCTACTCTTCTTTGATGACATCCTAACACAATCCAAGAGAGATGAAGACCATGAGCTGCAATTGCGCATTGTGCTGGACACAATGATGATGCACAAGCTCTATGCGAAGAAAAGGAAGTGTGCCTTTTTCAAACAACAGAATAGTAATAATACCCAAGAAATGAAGTCCCAAGTTGCCTAAATTATGCACTTGATGTATTTTGATTGTAACACCTTGAGAGGTGGATTTTTTTCACTTATTCGAAGCCTGTTTGCCTAATGTAAGTTAGTCCCACACTCATATAAGCAAAAACATGCATTGATAATGTGATTAGGACATCTAAAATGCATTCCCTCTTGAGTATACAGAATCTCCTATTGTACCAACAAGCACTCCAAAGCTACAAGCTACACATAGCTACACATGCCCTACCCATTCTCTCAACTAATCATAAAATAGAAAGTAAAAAGCTTAAGAAGCTATTTTATAGCAGGCTCATTGTTGCTTACCTCCCCCCTCATTGTAGTCCAATCCTTTGGAAAGAAGCATAATGACCTCACGATCCTCCCATGTTCTCCTTGAACATTCCAAGATTTCAACTTTCTCTTCAACCACCATCACTACCATAAGGTAAAGAGAGGAGGAGAAAGATACGGAATAAGGGGAGAATATGCGAAGCCTCTCCCAATGTCTATTGTGTACTCTCATTCTCACTCAGCCTATGGGATGAACAATTTTATGAGAAAATTTATCCAATTCTCATGGGAGTGATCCCAATGCTCAAATTTAACAATAAAATTATTTACATGTTATAGATTTTTGAAAATGATTACAAAATATGGCAACACAATTACGAGACTCAAAATATGAATAGTGACACAATTTTAATAGATAGTAAAGCCTTAAATATTTTCAAAAATTACCTTGAATTATTTTGGCTCTTGCTTTGGTCTCTCATTTTTATTTATAGTAGTTTGGTCTTCACTTGCAATTTTGAGTAGCTTCTACTTTTAATGTTGTTATTTTTAGTAGGTGAACATTGCCTTTGCTTTTAGTGTTGTTATTTTTAGTAGATGACATTATCTTTGTTTTTTTCTCACTCCTTAGCTTTGATAGTTCTTTTTCTGCTTTTGTTTAAACTGGTTATGATTCAGTAAGAATATATGTCAATTTTTTCATATTATAAATGGCACTATATCTCACTAGGATCAACAATAGTGATAGCTAGTCAATACATCTACAACTAAGCTAGTTACTCTTGATAATAGTGGTAGACCTATCATTTACATCCATAATGTTGGAGCTCTTTGTTGAAAAAGGATTAGATTTGCTTAGAAATATAGGCTATGGCTTTGCTACAACTTTAGGTTCGAGAGAGTGAAAGTGATAGAAAAATATGAAATGATAGAGTGGAAGCGAGAGAAAAATATGAAATGATGTATTACTAACTCACATCACTTAGGCACACAAGTTTTGGGCATTATTATCTAGGCTAAGGTGCATGAATAACCCTTTGATCCTTATTAAATGCAAACGGGTGGAAGGGATGTTGATACTCACACTTGCATTCATACATAGATAAATGTGGATCCACATGTAGAAGGAACTAATATCCAACTTGTATTTTAGCACTCATGTTCTCCCATGTGAACCACCTTTTATTGTTTGAAAAGTATTCCCTAGATATTCCAAAGACTATAACTTTATTCTTTGTAATCGTGTGGTGCTATTATTATTATTACTATTCTTATTGGGCACTTCTTATCTTGCTTGTACTTTCTCTTAAAGAATAAAACTTAATACACACATGCACAAAATACATGAGTGGTTGCAACATCCATGAATGGGGGAGGCCTCATAGCAATTCGTGGCACCCCTTGTGGCATTTATCTTCATTTATGATTAACTTCTGTTGTGATTTGTTGATTATATCTTAATTGGTTCTAGTTATTTTCTTGTGATAGTCGCTTGTGTGTTTTCATTATGCAATGTTGATTTTGCATTTCCTTAAATAGTGCTAGGTGATTAATGTGTGATTTGTGATTGATTATCTCGAAATTTGTGTAGATTTTGACAAATATGCATATGGAATTGTGGTGAGTTCTTTCATATCCTATTAATACTTTGACTTGATTTCTCCTTTGGGATCACATGGAAAGATTGTGCTTTTGCTATACATATTCTATTCACAAAAGAGTGTACTATCTTTTGAACAAACTTCTAGTTTAATGCCTTTGCTTTCACATACACTTTTGGGGATATGTATAATGATTATTCTTTGGTCCACCAACACTAACAAAATGTTTGTCTACTTTAGGGATCCCATTATTTGTGATCTACATCCTTACCCTTTATTAATTTGGGCCTAAGGATCGAAGAGAAGAAGGCATGAATATGTGGAAGGGATTGTTTAATCCATGCTTGGACTTTTTGTGGTTAACAGACCTTATTACAATTAATACAATCTACAAACAAGTCATGCACTAGTCAATTGCACCCAATCTAGTGTTTATGCATGCCTTGTGGGTCACTTTGTCCATATTTTAGCTCAATTATCCATTTTGTCAAGGGATTTTGTTGATTTTATAAATGTATTTAGTTGTAATTAAGCTCTAATATCAACAAGTAAACGCAGTTTGGCATGTGACATCAACATTAAGTCCCATCTATTATATCATACAAGTCAAATCACTCTCTTTTCTTGAAAAAAGCCATAAGAAGATGAAACAAATGGCCATTGCACCATCAGAATGAGGTCATGTGAGGGTCAAGACTAGCTTCTTTATGCATATTGCAATTCTCTCTCTCTCTCTCTCTCTCTCTCTCTCTCTCTCTCTCTCTCTCTCTCTCTCTCTCTCTCTCTCTCTCTCTCTCTCTCTCTCTCTCTCTCTCTCTCTCTCTCTCTCTCTCTCTCTCTCTCTCTCTCTCTCTCTCTCTCTCTCTCTCTCTCTCTCTCTCTCTCTCTCTCTCTCTCTCTCTCTCTCTCTTTGTGAGTGTGTTTTATTATACTAGGTACATTGGCTATTGGAATTGCCAAACCATCCAGTTTACAAGAGCTCAAAATAAAAATATCAAACCCCTCTATCCTCTATCAGAACTAGTTTTCCTCAGCCAAGAGATAATGCATGGTTTGAGTAAACAACTTCTTGGAAAGCTAAAGGATGACCTATATTGTGACTAGGACACATGCCATGGCTATGCAATGTAATCTATTCTCTTATTTTTGTTAGTTATTACATATAGTGTTGCCATGGTCGCATCCCTTCATAGCTTAAAGTGCCTCCTTGAGATGACATCATGAATCAATTGAATGCTCTTGACATGAGCTATGCAAGCACGTAGTGTTTAGGTCTCCTCTACTTTTTCTTCAATTACTAAGGCCTCAACCTCATGTAGGGTTTGCCTATCTTGACCACGATTGGGAAAACACACACACACACACACACACACACACACACACACACACAAAGTATGTGTGAGTGTTTGTGTGTGTCTCCTCCTAGCTTACTCAACAAGGGTACCACTTTCGTTTATCTCCTCTTCTACTTCCCTTAGTTGAGCAAGTGAGCATGTGACAAGTTTCTCTTCTTTTTCACTCCTATGAAGAATATATCACTAGCAAGAAGGAATATGTTGGATGTGTGCCAACATTGGATTTATAGGATCAAAGGTGTTAGTTGTTTGCTTGTTGATTAGACATTAAAGGTAGCTATGGCAGCTTGTGCAAGAGGAATTTATGATAAGAATGGATGAAATGATAGTCGTCCATCTTGTGAGGAAAGGGCTAATCCTACAAGCATTTGCCTACCTTGCCCTAAAATCCTGCCACATGTTGAAATGCTTTGAGGATGTCAAAAAGGATGCTTGTACCCTTATTAGGCAAAGGGATGTGCTTGTGGATGTTTGTGCTACTATAACATATGTGCTCTATTGCTTTGTTGTCACCACAAGAAAGGTTGGATATTGTGAATTGTTTCACAAGTTGGAGATTGTGAAGAAGATGGCTATAATAGCAAGCAAGGTTGGATGTTGGGAAGAAGATTGCTCAAGACATCATGACAATTGCAAGTTTTAAATTGGTTCTCAGTAAATGCATTCTTTCAAGAGGATGTACCATGTTGAGCAATTGAATATTTGCAAAAGTCTAGTCCATTTTGACGGAGAAGCAAAAGACCAACACACTAGCATCTAATTCTTTGAAGAATCATTGAAATACTTGTCCTCTTCATCTCGAGCAAACAACCTTAGAATTCTATGAATTTACCATATTTCACCAAAGTTGTCTTGCCCTAGGGAGCCATTTGGCCAACATTTGAATTATATAAGACCTATTTAGATGGTGTTTTTGCTACTAGAGTTTACAATAGATTATATATTCATATGTAAATCATTTAAATAGATCTCATTTTGATGTAGGAGTATCTCGAATTACACAAATAGAAAATAATATAGTGTTTCTAGTACTCATGCTTAAAATATGTGACCTAATTATTCTAGACGTATATTTTCTAGTTGGTTCTTATTAAGATATAAAGAAATCCTTAATTTTATAATATATTGCTATTTACAACCATTGGTCTACTACAACTCAATAGCCTTAAGAACTCCCATATAGTTGAATTTGATAATCCTACAGCTTTTGATGTTTTTATCAATCCACAAACTAACCCCTATAGGTTGAATTTCAATAATTCTATGGCCTGTGTCGATGTTATCATTCCAACACATAGAGAAATTTGGAGATCATCAATGACAACAAATTAATTTTTTTAGTTTGATTAATTAAATTTTATGATTGGAGTTTGAAAGGGAGCGACGGATCGAAGGTTGGACTCGAGAGCTATGGCAGGAGAGCAAGAGCAAGAAAGGGAGAGACTAGAAATGGGAACTCCAACAGTCACAATGTATGACCGGGCCTTCCTTTATTCAAACTTCCACTAAAAGAATAAAGAATAAAGTGACGGTGACGGGCACCCGCCACGTGCAGTGTGCAGTGGCGGTGACTGTCAATGTAGTAATACACGGGTGGCTAGGCAGAGGCGCCTTTACCCCCAACAACTTCCCACTTAAAGGCGAATCTGCCCCAGTGAGGAGTGAAAAGAAAAAGAAAAAAGACAGTACAACATGTACACATGTACAACAGGATGAGGAAAGACGTCATCTCATTCCACGCCCATCAATCTCCTGAGGAAGGCAAAGCACCCTGTAGAGAGGCTTTTAGTGAGCAGATTTGTAGGATTTTGGTCAGTCGAGATCTTGACAAGATAAACAAACTTGTCCTCAACGATCCCACGTATGAAGTGATACCTCACCTGAATGTGTTTCATCTTCGCATGGAAGACCGAATTCTTGGCTAACTGAGTAGCACTCATAGAATCCGAATGCAGTGTAGGGATAGCATCAATACCAAGGCCAGTAACTAAACGACCCAACCAAATGGCCTCCTTCCAAGCCTCAGTGGCTGCAACATACTCGGCCTCTGTAGTAGAAAGGGCCATGGATTTTTGCACCCTGGACATTTAAGAAACAGCACCTCCAGCATAGGTGAATACATAGCTGGAAGTGGACTTCCTACTATCTGCATATCCTGCATAATCAGAGTCAGTGTACCCCACAACTCCTATATCCTGGCTGCTATAGCATATGCACATATCTGCAGTGCCCTTCAGGTACCTATGATACCCTTCACGACATCTTAATGCTTCTTGCCATGTGTAGCCATATAGCGTTCCACAACACCAACTACAAAGGCAATATCTAGACGAGTGGCTATTATGGCATACATAAGACTGCCCACTGCGGATGCATAGGGAATCTTGGCCATCTTGGCCCTCTGCTCATATGTCTGCAGAGGATAAGCATGTGATACCTTTACATAAGAAGGCAATGGACAGCCAATAGGCTTTACGTCCTGCATGCGGAAGTGCTCAAGGACTTTATAAATGTACTCCCTCTGTGACAAGTAGAGGAGTCCCTGATGCCTGTCGCGTGTAATGCACATACCAAGTATGTGAGCGGCCTGTCCCAAATCTTTCATCTCAAAGCTCTTCTTGAGCTGAGCCTTAAGAGCATCTAGCTCATCATGAGCTTTCCCTCCTATCAACATATCATCCACATAGAGTACCAAAATCAATAAAGAACCATCACGAGCTTTCTTCGTGTAAAGACACGGATCCATAGCACTCCGGCTGTAGCCATGTGACTGCATAAAGGCATCAAACTTATGATACCACTCCCTAGGTGCATGTTTCAAGCCATAAAGACTTTTCTTCAATTTGCACACTAGTTGCTCCCTGCCAGGTTCTGCAAAGCCCTTAGGCTGCTCCATATAAATCTCATCATGCAAGTCCCCATGTAAGAAAGCCGTCTTAACATCCATCTGGTATAAATCCAAGTTAAGCTGAGCAACCAAAGCTAAGACTAAGCGCAGGGTGGTCATCTTAGCCACATGAGAAAAGACCTCATCAAAGTCCACACCATGCTCCTGCTTAAAACCCTTTGCTACCAATCTAGCCTTGTATGTCAGCTTGGGGTGTCCAGGGGTACTTTTTAGCTTGTACATCCACTTGCATGGCAAAGTCTTCTTGCCCGTAGGCAAGGAAACCAAATCCCAAGTGTCATTCTTATGCAGGGAGTCTATCTCAAACTGCATAGCCCTCTCCCAGGAGTGACTGTCACCCCTGCGCATAGCCTCATCATAAGTGAAAGGCTCTCTTGCATATGTAACCAAGACATAATGCATCGAGGGCTGAAATCTATTTGGTGGACGTCTGTCTCTAGTAGACCGTCTGCTGCCTGCACAGTTGCCTGTCCAACACCCTGACCATGAGCATCTACTGCAATTGTAGGCTGTCCAACTAGTTGTGCGGGAGCTCTCGGCTCCTCCTGAAATATGACCTTGCGGATCTCAATAACTCTCTCAGGCTACCTATGCATTTTGTCTTCATGGAAGACTACATCATGACTGCGGATGACTTTCCGCGCCTGCGGATCCCGGAGACGGTAACCCATCTCACCTGCATCCCCATAACCAAGGAAAATGCATTTGACACTCTTGGGTTCCAGCTTACTTCTCTTGTCCCTGGGCACATGGCAAAATGCCTCACATCCAAAGACACGGAGATGCGCATAAGAGGGGGGTTTTACCTCCTCTGCAACCTGGAAATCCAAACCACTAGAAGGTGATTTGTTTATGACATACACAGCTGTACTAACTGCCTCAACCCAAAAGCTTTGTGGTAGGCCTGCATGACTAAGCATGCTACGTACACGCTCCTGGATGGTTCTATTCATCCGCTCAGCCAAATCATTTTGGGGGGGGTGTAGGGGGCAGTCAACTGACGCTTAATACCCCTCTCATCACATAACAGCTCAAAAGCACGTGAGACATACTCACCCCCATTATCTGTCCTTATGCATTTTAGCCTATACCCAGACTAGTTCTCAACCAATGCAAGCCATCTCTGAAAAAACAACCAAGACATCGGATTTCAGCTTAATGGGATAAGCCCAAACTTTCCATGAAAAATCACCTATGAATGTAACAAAATACTTTGCACCACCCATAGACTGACAAGGCATGGGCCCACAGACATCCGAATGTACCAATGCCAAGGGCTCACTCATGCGTGGCCTACCAGGCTTCTTATGCGTAGACCTAGTTTGTCTGCCATAAAGATAATGCTCACATAAATCAAAACATGCATAATCAAGGGGCGGTAAGTACTGCAAACCAGAAAGCATTTTCATTCCCTTCAAAGACATATGGCCCAAACGGGCATGCCAAAGAGATACATGTGGGATAGAACCCATAGACAAAACATGATCAAGGGAAGAAGTTAATACAATCAAGGGGTAGAGACTGCTAGCCTTGGCACCTCTCACAATCACAAGTCTGCCATGAGTGATCTTCCATGCAGAGTCTCCAAAAGATACATGATAGCCTGCGTCATCAAGCTGTCCAGCTGACATGAGACTGCATGTCAAAGCAGGTACATAACGTACATCCTGCATAACAAAATTGCTGCCAGAAGGAAACTGCACCCTAACATCACCAATGCCCACAATATCAAGAGAGCTGTCATCACCCAAGTGCACAGTACCCGAAACAATACGGTATGAATGAAACCACTCTCGGCAAGGTATCACATGAAAGGATGCACCTGAGTCCAAGAGCCAACACTATGCATACATAGAGTGTATCTCTGTCATCTGTGAAGCACTAGAAGAAGCTGCAAGGATGTAATCATCATCATCAACATCCTCAGGTTGCATAACATTGATCTCTTCAAATTTAACACCGGACTTTGTAGGCACTATGTTGCGATCAGAAGACTTATCCTGCACTTTGCCTTTCCCCTTATGTTTGCGCCTTTTATTGTAAAATTCATGGCATTGTGGCCTAATATGGCCCTTTTTCCCACAATGGTGACAAGTAACATCTGCATTCTTGCCACGGGATTTGCTACGTGACTTCCCACGAGACTTGGACCGAGATTTTTGAGAATCCCGTCCATGGCCACTACCACTGCCATGCTTTCCATATCCATCATTCCTGCCTTTAATTGTCATAGCATGTGACACATGAGAGGCATTCAAATTCTTACGGTTAACCTCTTCTTGCAGAAGAGCACTCTCAACATCAGATAATTTCAAGGTAGCAGTAGAGGCACATAATGCAGTGCGGAATACATACCATGACTCATTAAGAGTACCAAGCAAGAAAAGAGGAGTGACATCCTTTGCAAAAGTGATGTCCTGCGAAGTCAAGTTTTTGAGTATAGCATGGAATTGGCTCAAGTGAGCAAAGATTCTTGATTTTATCCCACAACTACCATGCACTATGTTCTTCCTCAAATACATTGTAGTGAACCTGTTCTGTGAGAGACAATACAATGGTGAACTTGCATAACTCATCAAGCTCAAGCCATTCCTCATCTGGCATAGTTGCAGGCGGATGCCCGCTTAACCTCAAAGGTTTGATCTGCGATTTTTGCACCAATACCTGCCAAATCTGGCTCTTCCAATAAGAGTAATTCGTACCATCAAGATTAGTGATGTTGAAAATAGCATGATCAGTGGGGACGAACTCGCCATAATGCAGATTGGAAGACTGTAAACAGTTCTAAACTGCTTGTTGTTTACTGCAGAAAATGACAAAAAAATCACCAAAATCGAGGGAAAATGGCGAGGAAAGTGGAACCAAAGTTGCTACCCACCAAATACTAGTGAAAGTACATCATTTCAGAGTGTTTCAACATGAAAAATCCATGTCAATCCATACATATATGCTTGCTGTAATAAATTTCAGATTTCAGTAAAAAAAGCTAACAGTGCCAAAATCGGATCCCAAGGCAATTAGATATTGCCAAGACCAAAGCCGGCATCATGCGGGCATAGCATAAGCATATGACAGTCGATAATCATGAATCCAATACCCAAGTATGTCATACAAACATCTGCTAGTGAGTAGGCACACCCCCAGGCAACGGGGCAAAGTGTTCCTGCCACTACCAAAACTTGACACAAGTAGGTGTCAGTTCACAAAGATACGGATCCAAAACTGAGACTTGGCTCATAAGCATACAGTGAACCAAGACATATGATGTATCATCCCAAAAGGTAAGAAGTCCCAAAGTCTCAAGTGTGTGTAACTGCTCAATAGCATGTAATGGCTCAATGCATAAAAGTACCACCTGCTCAATGTCTGATAAGCATTCAAGAATGCTCCCACTGGCACAAAAGCCATATGTACGAGCTCAAGAGCTCAAGCCAAGGCAAGACACAATGCTAATGACATAAGTCCAAGACAATACATCAATAGTACATCCCGAACATGTAAGCGGTAGAGCATCCGTATGTAGCATCCATAAGCATGTAAGACATCAAGTACATCCCAATCCAAACTTTGACAAGTCAAGTAACATCCGTATATAGCATTACATGTAACTTCAATCCCCCATTCAATCGGGATGCAATAGGCATCAAACCGGTTATGTAGTCATGCCCAAACAAGCATAGGCATACAAATACATGCTGTCTCAGACCTGAAATTTATTGCAAAAGATTTTGTCATCAGAATTTGGCAAATCCGACATCACCCTCACATTCGAAGCATGCCAAAACCCCAACTTAGACTCTTACCTTGCTTGAATCGGGTTTCGAATGTCCGAGATATGACAAAAAGAGCGATTTTTGGGCCAGATTTTGAAACATGCGCAAAAAAAACGTGAGCTGGCTGGGGGGGTCTGCTATCCAACATGTCAACAATGGGGCCCAAAGGGGGCACAAATGAGGGCCAAAGAAGGCCTACACCAAGCCTCAACAAGCCTTGATAGGCTGGAAGCAAGATCAAGGTGAAGGAAGCTCCAAGAGGTGTGAGCTATGGTTGCCCACAACTTGTTTACAGCCTGTGAGACCTGAGAACTGAAGTAAAGCCTAAAGAAAATGATCAAATACCTATGATGTAATGCCCTAAAGGTGCCCAACAATGCCGGGAAGGTGCTCGGGAAGCCGGGGAGTGACGGGAGCTCGAAGGAGTCAGATATGGTTGCCGGGAAGGAGACCCAATGCAAGTAGGGAGTCGATGGGATGCTGAGAATGCCACGAACCAAGCTCAAGAGTTGGAAAGCAAAGCTCTGATACCAGTTGAAAGGGAGCAACGGATCGAAGGTTGGACTCGAGAGCTATGGTGGGAGAGCAAGAGCAAGAAAGGGAGAGACTAGAAATGGGAACTCCAACAGCCACAATGTGTGACCGGACCTTCCTTTATTCAAACTATCACTAAAAGAATAAAGAATAAAGTGACAGCGGGCGCCCGCCACCTACAGTGTGCAGTGGCGGTGATTGTCAGTGTAGTAATACACGGGCGGCTAGGCAGAGGCGCCTTTACCCCCAACAGAGTTATACAAAATAAGTACCCAGTTTATGGTGGTTTTGACATCACAATCTATGTTAACATAATGGCAATATGTTCTTGCAAATTTATAACAAGAGGCAACAAGCCAAAAAAAAAAAAAAAAAAAGAACCTTGCAAGGGCAATACTCACGCATGCTAGCCTCCCCTTGTTGATTTATGATTGCGCATTTCAATACAAGGCATACAATTTGATTGAAATTCAAGTCAATAATTAGACGACAGAAAAATTAATGTTGAAGGAGGGCCTCACACAACTAGATTCTTGATTCTCCAATATGGTAAGTATTTGTTATAAGCACAAAATGTGCCCCCACTTATACTCTTCATTGTTGGGACAAAGTGTGCCATTTTTGTGAATCGATCAACCACCACCAAGATGGAATCATGCCCTTTGGAAGAAGGTAGTTCGACAACAATGAAGTCCATGGGTAAAGATGACTTTGGTTTACTTGGAATAGGTAATGGTTAAAGAAGGGCATGAGGTCAATGATGAGGGACTTTCGCTCAATTGCATGTGTCACAAGAATGCACTATCCTTGACTAGTTTCCACATTTGTGGCCACCAAAAATCCCTTGATACTAGTTCAATTGTCTTGTTAACCCCAAAATGCCATGTTGAGGGAAGATCATGTCTCTTTTTGAGCATATCCACTTGTAAAGGATTGAGAGGAATATGAAAAAGTCCTTCATAATAGAGAAATCCATTTATGTCCTAGAAATCCCTTTGAGTTGGTTATTGGCCTTGATGTAATTGTCTCCTTATGTCCTTGGTGAATAAGTCTTTTGTAAATTCCTTCTTGTCCTTTGATAAGAATCCAAAGTGTTCTAGGGCTTTGTTGATAACTGCCCTTAACTTCACTTGCTCAGGATTCAAGATTACTAAATTCTATTGGTCTTGGGTTTCATCTCCTTCTTTTGGTGCTAGGTAGGATTCTTCGAGATAAAGCATCTAGCTTCCCTCATTGGTGGCTAGGCCTACAAGTAATGACAAAGTCAAATCTAGGTAGGAAACCACTCCATCTTATTCAGTGATGATTCAAGACATGAGAAGTCATAAAATATTTCAGATTCTTGTGATTTGTATAGATAGTGATCTTATGAGGGGCATCTTCAAGTAGGTGTCACTAAGTCTCCAAGGAGTCCACAATAGTAGAAGTTCTTTATCATGAATTTCATAGTTGATTTTTGCAGGAGATAAATTTCTCAAGTGGAAAGCTACTAGATGAACTTGATTGTCATCACCGATCTAGGATAGAACATCTATAGTGTAAAATTTGAGGTATTTGTCTCCATGATAAAGGGCTTCAATGGATTTGCATGGATGAGGATGGGTGCTATGGTGAAGGCTTGCTTTAATATTTGAAAAACTTGTTCATCCTTTTGATCCCACACAAACTTGTCCTTTCCAGATAGGTTGGTTATAGAGGGGCAACAATATCAAAGTAATCCTTCATAAATATTAGACAAAAGTTTGCAAATCCCAAAAAGCATTAAACATCTCGTATATATGAAGGAGTCTCCCATTCTATAATAGCTTGTACCTTCTTAGGGTCCATAGAAATTCCCTTCTCAGAAATGATATACCCCAAAAACTCAACTTCTATTTGATGAAAATGATACTTTTCTAGCTTTGCATACAAGCCTACCTCCCACAATTTATTTAAGATAATTTTGACATGATGCCCATGCTCCTCTTGGTTCTCGAAAAATATCAAGATGTCATTCAAATAGATCACAATAAAGTGAGTCTAGTATTCTTGAAAGATATCATTCATCATATGTTGGAAAATTTTTGAAGCATTTGTGAGGCCAAATAGCATGACAACATATTCAAAATATGAATGGAAGATGGGTTTTTGCACAAAGTATGGGCATTTTGAATATGTTGTCATGCCATTTGGCCTCACAAATGCTCTAGTAGTTTTCCAACATATGATGAATGATATCTTTTGAGAATACTTGGATGACTTTATTGTGATCTATTTGAATGACATCTTGATCTTTTTCGAGAACCAAGAGGAGCATGAGCATCACATCAAAATTGTCTTAAATAAATTGCAAAAAGTAGGCTTGTATGCAAAGCTAGAAAAGTATTATCTTCATCAAACAGAAGTTGAGGTTTTGGGGTATATCATTTCTAAGAAGGGAATTTCTATGGACCCTAAGAAGGTACAAACTATTCTAGAATGGGAGATTCCTTCATATATGTGAGATGTTCAACGCGTTTTGGGATTTACAAATTTTTATCTAATCTTTATGAAGGGTCACTTTGATATTGCTAGCCCTCTAACCAAACTAACTAGGAAGGACAAGTTTGTATGGGAGCAAAAGGCTAAACAAGCTTTTCAAATTGTTATGGCTGTCCAAAACCAAAGCTGAAAATATACAAACACATGATTGTGCTAGAACACGTAACATAAACATAGACACAATTCATACACAGACTCCAATGGCCATAACTAAGAATTATTTATAATTTCATGACTTCATAAGCAAAGACTTAGATGTTCAAAGAATATGGCACAAACATTTTTGATAAATCATCCATGACTATTAAAACATAGCACTATTCCTTCTCTATATTCCCAATTCATATAGTTCATAATCTAGAATACAACCGCATGCATACCAAAATCAGCACCTAACATACAGGTAACATGTCTCATGACATTTATGGAGACACTCACATAGGCTGATCTCCAATGACTATATTCATATATTAAAGTAAGAAACTAAGGCAACTATTGGGATTCAAGTTCTGGGGATTTGTGCCCCTAACACTTGGCACAACTCGGTGGATGACTAGCACAGGCATGACCTAAACCCACAAGCATAAAGTAAAATACTAGATGACACAAAGAACATACTTATACCCTAGTAGAGGCCTTGCACCTTTGAATAGGCCACACTGAGCTACCATGAGTAGAACTCCTCTGAGATATTTCATAATCCTCTTGTGCAGTTGCATAAGCAGTTCTAAGGCATAAAAAATAGACGAAGTACAACGATCCAAAAAGAAGTAGCATCATGATAGTTTAAGCATCTAAAAAGAAATAGGAACATAAACTATGATGTCCCTACAAGAGGACATTTGCACTTGAGGAGATTGACATCATGTCTAGCCAGGTACATCACCATCCATATCCTGAAACTCTCCACGCACTTCATTAACCACCTCCTACACTACATCGCTGATCACCTGCATGAAAATGCTTCTCCTACAACAACGTAGCAATGTAATTCTCACTGTTTCTCTTAGCCTACAAAGCCTCCTGCAATCTAATTTCCAAGTCATGACATTTCTCCTCTAGTATAGATATCTTCTTATGTAACCCTTCATCTTGATGATCGTCAACCGGCTACTCTACCGTAAAAACATCCTTAAACATAGCAAAAGGAGATTGGGTCATTGTTGATTGACCCCTTGGTGTCATTTGCAAATTGATTGAGAACCATGTGCTTGTTGTTTGGGAGTTTGATACCTCTAATATATCCTTTGTCTATCTCATCTTGTACTAGCCACCCAAGTGCATCAGCAACAATGGCAAAAAGAAGAGGGGCCAAAGGACATCCTTATTTAATAGATCCCTTGAGGGGGAAGGAGTTTGTCATTTCTCCATTGATGGCTTTTGTTGTGGAGGCATTACCAAATAGGGTACTAACATACTTTATGAATTTTCTCCCCAATCCATGTCCTGAAGGGACTATGAAATTCCACTCAAGCTGATCATATTCTTTATAAAAGTCAAAGTTAAAGAAGACAAATTATTGATGAGTTTTTTAGGCATATTCAATGCTCTCCCAAAGAGCAATAATAGAATCTAGGATATACACGCCTTTGATAAAACCCTTATGTTCTTTCCTTATCCATGAATCTAGATTGTTAGAGATTCTCCTAGTTAAGGCCTTAGCATATATTTTGTATGCAAATGTTAGACATGTGATGAGTCTATTATTAGTTAGAAATTCCTTTTAATCTCTTTTATGGATCAATTTTACTACCCCTTCATTGATAATGTGTGGTAAGGCTCCAAATCTCAAGGATTCCTTCAAAACTCTAAGAAGAGGGAGATGAGGAATTCCTTGAATTCTTTAAAGAATTCATTGTGTAATCCATCGAATGCTGGGCTCTTTCCTTTAGCTAGGGCAAGGGACTCTTTTAACTCATCATACTTTTGTGGAGAGGTGAACCACAAACCTAGTGGTGTGTGGCTCCCTTGCACGCATTTTCAATCATTAGAGTCCAATTTTTGTTAAAAAGGATGGTCTAGATTGGAAACATCTATACTATTAGTTAACGAGAGGTGGGGGCGGGTGCCACGCGTCCAGCACCCGCCCCCGCCCTGGCGTGAAGTGTCGGGGCGAGTCTAAGCGCGGAGCGCCGAGTAGAACTTATATTTGAGCTTGTCAAATACGACTGGAACAACTCCTATCGGGGCCAATTGCCTCTATTGCTTGCAGACGGCATCGTTGCTTTTTCGGTTGCACACCCGCACTTTGGGGTGTAATGCGCGGCCTGGTGTGAACAGATCCTAAGTCACATAGAAGTCTTGGAGGTTTGGTCTTACTATTGGCAGGTGACACGTGTCGGGTATAAAAGAGCGCGTTCCATTTTCAGCAACCTCGTGTTGAAGAAAACATTTTGGCCCGAATCACCGAAGCTCGATATCACCTACAACGCGGAAGGAGGAGGAGGACCGAGGAGGAGGAAGAAACGAAGAAAAGAAAGAACGGGAGAAGAAGAAGAAGAACAGCAGGATTGAGGAAGAAGGAAGACGAAGGCCGATCGAGACGCAGGAGAAGTAGGAGAAGACGAGCTGTCCGCTGTTTCGAGCGATGTCGTATGATAAGAACCCCTTCGACGAAGATCCCGAAGAAGTTAATCCTTTCTCGGTAAGCTCGTTGCTGTTGGTAATCGAAAGATTTCGATCCCGTGCCCTTGATTTATAACAGCTGAAACTTTTCTCGGTCTAGAGCTGAGACGTGCATGATTTCATACATTTGCTTTCTTCAAGCAGAAATTGACGACATGTTTACATCTCACTAGAATTCCAACTCATACACACATCGACCCTTGCTGCTCATCTTTCCCGGATCTTCATCTGCATCAGTTATGTAGATCTTCTAGGCATTTCAACTACGCAGGAATTGAAAAAGCAGACCTGATTGGAAGGTTACCAATAAGTTAGGCTGTTCATATGCTCTAGGACAAATATACGCTGCCTGCCACACATAGGAATGCCACTCTTAGGGATCCTCTTCCAACAAGCAAACATTAAACCTCGGCAATGTTTTGCTACATCTGTGGAAAGGGTAAATTTGGCCAATGCTTAGTCTCATCCATTGAAAAATTGAGGTTTTTCTGTGAAAGAATGCATGAAGCCATGTTGGGCAGTCCTAGGTGGCTTAAAACAGTCTTTCACATATGAATATGATTGAGTAGACTTTGGAAAGAAAAACGCAAAGGCTGCAGGTCAAAAAGAGGCATTAAATGCAGTTGCCAGCACTAATGTAATGCAGAGAATTGGAAAGCGCAGGCAGCAATGGCAATGCAGTCAGGGCAGCCTGTAAGATGAATGCAGTAGCAAAATGCAAAATTTTGATGACTGAAAGGTCCTTGAAACAGGTCGTCCAGCTGCACCAAACAAAGAGGATCAGCAAGCAGCAGTAGAAGGTGTGCAATCAGCAGAAAACAACAGCTGGAGCATAGATCGTGAAATCTGATACCATGTCTGAAGTGGATGCAACAATGGAAGCATAAACAAATGTTGTTATAAATTGTTGAACACGAGGATAGAAGAACCAAACATGAGATAGTCATGTGCAACAATGAGTCATTGGCTGCATGGGGCAACTACTTGGTCCATGAGACATCTAGATTTGAGGCCCATTGTATCATACCCAACATATTTAGTTATGTTGCTCATTGTGTTTTTCGCACACTCTTTAAGTCTCAATCTTTGTTCAAGCATTTCTTTACTTGGTATCAAAGCTAGATACATACTTAATGATACCTAAGCCTCGCCTGGAAAGCTTGACATTGAAGAGAAATAATTATGTAAAATAGAAGAGTATCTCAGCAAAGTGAATAGAAGTAAGAATGCAAAAGAGAAGAATATTTTAGTCAAACTTATTGATGAAGTCATCCCTGAGGTCTATTTCGTTGGCACATTGACACTTGCTTCCGCGCAGATCTTAAAGGAGTAGTATCATTCTCTTGAAAGGCAAAGATCTTCCAACATGAGCGGAGGAATTTTGTCGAGGGGTTTGTATCTTTTTACACAAGATGAATATATTGAATTTCTAAGTAGAGGAGAAGAGAGAGGCACTAAAGGAACGGGCAAACCTTTGGTTTATACTGCACTATTTTTGTCCCTTTGTCATATACCATTTGGATGATTCGATATACAACTAGACCGGGGAGGGGAGGGGGGTGGGAAGCAACAACTCGAGTATGATGTTGATGAGGAATTCAAGGTCCTAGTCGGAGCATGATAGATCGACATGGAATATGTACTGCAACTAGTCTCTCCATATTCGTTAGATTTGGTGAAATGTAAACAAGTTTGAATTTCATCTAGTTCTTCTTTCTTTACTTTGGTTGATGTGCATGATGTGGATGTAAGTGTTTACGATGACCTCTAACTTGTACCAAAATGTGAATGTACATAGAGGTGGCTTAGGAAAAAAAAGAGATCAGATAACACCTCTTGTTCATTTGTAGACTCAGGAGAGGTTTCTTTTGTTGTATCACTATTCGATTACATTCCTACCACCCATTCCACGTATCTCATCCACTATAGCCACTTCTCATATGTATTCCACTATACATTCATCTTGGCATTCACCTTTGCAACACTTACACTAGAGGGTACATGATTGTGAGACTTAGTTTGTTATGGAGGATCGGGAAACGAGAGACATTGTGACCTCAAGAGAGTGTATTAGCTCAAGATTGCACGATAGGATGAATGTACAGAGTATAACTAAGGTCTAAGGTTGACCTAACCACACCCCTAAACCCTAACTAGAGTTGGATTAATGTAACTCTAGAGTCTAGTATCACGACATTTAAAGTCCTAGACACACCATACTTTGACACTTTAATGAGTGCCCACACCACACAAATTACTTTGGGCACTAGCTAGAATTGGCAAATTCTAACACCCCTCTGTAGTGTTGATACGATGAAGTATAAGAATCATTAACCACCAAAGGGTAACAAGTTCAAAGACTTGTGGAGAGCCTCAAACTTCTCATGCAGTAAAGTCTTGGTGAAAATGTTTGCAACATTTTCTTGTGTGGAAACACACATCAAGTTGATCTCTTGTATAAGATCTCTCCTTGACATAGTGGTGGCGAATCTCAATATGTTCATGCAAGCATGAAACATAGGATTTTGTGCTACTGCAATAGCACTCTAATTGGCTTGAGAGAATGGGTGTATGACCCGCCAACAAAATCTGTAGATCAGCCAACAATTTGTGTAGCCATACAAATTCAACTATTAGTGTGAAGGCTGCCATGCACTCAGCCTCACAAGATGAGGTAGCCACTGTAGGTTGTTTCTTGCTAAGCCATGAAATGCATCGATGGCCCAAAAAGAAATAATATCCGCTAGTAGATTGGTGAGTATTTGAGTCTCCAGCCCAATCTGAATTGTTGTAAGCCTGTAGCTTGCGAGGCTTCCCCCCCAGGAAATATCAAGGCATGTGCCTAAGTACCTTACAAGTAACAGAAGATTCACTTAAAGTAATAGAAGATTCACTTAACTTAATAGCTTGCCAATGAACCGTATGTGGGCTGTTCATAAATCTGCTCACTTGAGATGCTGCAAATTGTATGTTAGAATGTGCATTGCAAAATATAGATAAGATATGCAACAATGTGGCTGTAGATTGCAATATCAGTTATCTCACTACCATCATGCATAGAAAGCTTTAGCCTTGGCTTCGTAGGAGTACTCATAGGTTTACAATCCTGCATGTTAAACCTATGTAGAAGTTTTTCCATATATTGTGATTGTGAAATTGAATCCCCAAATAGTAATGTAAAAGGCCCATATTTGACATAGCAAATGTATTCTTCAATTCAGCCTTAAAATCTGCAATTTTATCCTCTTTAGGTCTAGTGTGCAACATATCATCTACATAAAGAATGATGACCAACAAATCCACCCCCTTCATTCTTAATGTATAGAATAGGAGCAATTGGATTGTTCTTGAATCCTTAGCAGTGTAAATAAGCATCTATCTTTGAATACCATGCATGAGGAGCTTGTTTCAAGCCATACAAAGCCTTGTTCAATTTGCAAACCAAGTGCTCATTGCCTTCAATCACAAACCTTGGAGGTTGTGAATCATGATACATAAACATCCTCATGCAAGTTACTATTAAGAAATGCTGTCTCAATGTCTAGTTGATGCATTTTCTATCCATGATGAGTAGCCATAGCAATAACACATCTAATGATACTCATGCAGGATGTAGGAGCAAAAGTCTCCCGAAAATCTTTGCCCTTTTTTTGAGCATACCCTTTGGCAACCAAGCATGCCTTGTACTTGTCAATAGAACCATCAACCTTGCGTTTGAGTTTAAAAACCCATTTAGTGTCAATAGCCTTCTTGCCAAGTAGCAACTCAACAAGATCCCAAAAACCATTAGTAGCAATGGAGTCCAATAGCTCTTTCATGGCTTGCAACCAATGTACATCTTGCTGTGGGTCATCAATTGAAGTGGAATCATCTTCATCCAAAAGTGAGCTCATAAATGCACGCTCATCAAGAAAAGCATGTACTTTTAGATTTTCCACAAAATGTGCCCCCCCTGCATCATGAGCAGCCTATTTGGTAGCCTTTCTAGTGTGTTAAGGTAGAGGAGCATCAATTTTACTCTCTTAAGAGTGTTTGTAACAGCTGTTTAGGGATTGTTTTTACTACATTTATGGCAGCCCTTTCTTTGCTCAAATCCATACATAGGGTTTGCATATCAAAAGCTGTTTCTACTTCCAATTTTTCAATTAAGTGTTTGAAGTGCATAAATACACATCCGACTTTGCTTTAAGACCTTTGAGACCATACACCCATGTACAACGAGAACAGTCATCTATAAATGTGAAAATACAAATGACCATTGAGTGCTCTCATCTGCATAGGACCACACACATCAAAGTGTATGAGTTGCACTTACCAGACAGGATGCATGGCATCATCCTTCTTAAAAGCAAAATGATATGTTCTCCCAAGTATACACTCCTCACATGCATGGGGAGATGGAGTATCAACAAGAGGCAATGCATCCATTATTTGACAATGCTGAAGTATTGTCATACTACCAAAGCTCATGTGAACGTATGCCAAAGCTTCTAAAGAAGACCTTTGTACAAAGTCCTTGACAACCGAAGAGCATAATCAAGCTCTCTATCTTTGACAATGCATTTGTCATCGTCAAAGATGACTTGAAAGCCTTGCTTATTGAAGACTGAAATTTAAAGAAGGTTTTAACTTTTATTAATCCTAGGCATAAACAATACATCCATAATGCCACAATCATCATAGCTAGAGTTGTTTGCACAAGAAACTTTCTTCCTTGCAAGGGTTGATTGCATGGATGCAAACACACACTTTTGTGAAGTGATATGCTTGGATGCCCCACTATCAAGATACCATGTAGCTTTTTAGCAGCATTAAATGCTGAATTAGCCATATATTTGTCATAGCTGTAAGTTTGAGTGGATGACGTTTCATGGACAGCCAAGCCGGAGTCCTCCTTTGCTAACCTCTTTCGGCATTTGTCTATGTAATGCTCGTGCTAGTGGCATTTTTGCTTCTTTTTCCCTTTATCTGAATCTTGGGCAGCCTTGCTAGATGGCTGTTCCACATCAGCCTTAGGTTGATTTTTCACTTGTTGCTTGCTCTTGCCCTTGGTTTTATACCTAGAGAGCATAGCTACATCACCTGATCTCATAGCCACATTCTTTTGAGTTTGTGCCTTTTGCAATAGGAGACCGGTTAACTCCACGAATGTGAGGGGCTATTGTGCTCCTCTCAAAGACAAATTCAATGAAGTGTGAAAACCAAGATAAGACTTTGGAAAAAAGTTTAGGGTGATATTGACCATCTCCTTATCAATCATCACCTCATTAATATTCAGAAGCAGCTCTCTTAAATCTTGAATGTAAGTAAGGTGATTTGTCATGGCATCATCTTCATCCGTGCATGCATTTGCTAATTCTCTTCTCAAGCAAGATTTTGGTCTCATTTCGTGTTGCAAGCATCTACTCAAGGATATCCCAAGTTGCCTTCGAGGTCTTACAAGACTAAATATGAGGTATTATTGCTCTCTTGACTGAAAGATCTTAGAAGTGGATGCAGCAATAGAAGCATAAAAGAATGCTAAAATAAACTACTGAACACAAGACAAAAGAGAGAAAACAAGAACACTGTTACGGAGAACTTAGAGATATGCTTGGGAAGTGGAATCCATATACCAAACACGAGATAGTTGCATACAATAGTGAGTCACTAGTTGCGTGGGTAGTGGCATTGGCTCCCTCTCTCCAATAGAACCCTGCATTGGAATCTACAAGTGGTGAATGACTGATTGTGGAGGAGGGAGCCAGAATATAAAGACAAAAAATATGCCAATAATGTGATCAGGTCTGCCAGCAATAAATGCCAAATAATCATCATAATGACAATAGAAAATACCTAAGATACTCAGTGATCTGATACAATACAAGGATACAAGGATAATGACTCATTATAGGCCTTACAACAAAGACCACCAAAATAGGATCATGGATATCCAAGCAGTGGGTGATGAAGCCACCACCAAGGTGTCTTCTTGGAGAGAACTTGATTGTCGATGTCAATTGTACCAAAGCCTAAAAATAGAGAAGAATCATAGTAACGCTCTATGTCCATCAACAATGCCTCGCAGTAGTATACATGACCATCTTCTAAAAAATGACTTTGAGCATACATGAACATGATTCCTTGCCCTTGGCCAAGACTAAGAAAGTGTCCCCTTGTGCGAGCTCGGAGTAGGAGCCAATTTTGCTCTTTGTCAAGTAACAGGCCATCATGAACTTGGAAGTCAATCATATTGAGCTAAAATAAGGATTACATGCTGAATCACTCTCTCAAACAGTCCCAAAAATGCATAATTAATGAAAACCCTAAAATGGTCCATGGTTCAAGAGAACTTTAAACAGTGTGTGGTACGAGGTCTTGAAACTTTCTTTAAATAGGTAGGTTGCCCTTCATTCAGTCTAATCTTGTCGAAACCAGCCTTCCTTTTCAGATAGGGTAGTAATACTTAATTAAGCACTTAATTATAGTATGAATAAATGAGCATAAATTGAAATGCACACTTTACCTTAATAATCTTGGACGGTGGATATCTTGTTGGCTCCAAAACTTGCGTCCCTTGCATTATTTCTTTAACTTATATTGCCAATGGATTGCGTACAAGCTGACAAACAATCAGCAAGCAGTTTGGGCTAATTGCCCCTTGGTTTTCATCCAAGACTTGCCCTAATGAAACTCCAACTAGCTAAATGCTGCCCCAAATTCACAATGGATGAGTCGGTATTTGAAATTCCTAACGGTTTCTTGGTTTTCAGGTGCAGATTTCAGTGTACGATGCCCTTGATTGATGGCACGGGTCCTGAGGTGGTTGCCAAACCCTAATTTTTGCGGAATTTTAGGATTACAGTAGAATTCTCATTGCTGTCCACAAATTTGGCTGAGATCTTATGAGAATGTTTGAGAAATGCTGAAGAGAGAGAATTCCCTGATTTTCCATGTGAAAGAACTCAAAAAACTGTTGCTTGCCTGTCTAGAACAGCCTTCGATGCTGTCGCGTGCTGCCAAGAGGGCATTAAATGCTTTCGTCGGTCCCTGGTTGCTGTCGTGTGCACCTAGGAAGATTGGAACTGCTGTTGCCTACTCCTTAATGGCCTTCTTCTATTGTTGGCTGCCCCAGAAGATCCTTCAATGGCTTCAAATTAGACCAGTAGCACCTCCTTTCTCTCTCTTGTACGTTGAATAGATTGAATAGCTCAAACCAGCCCCAATAAATGTTTTTCTCAATTGCATGGGTATTTGTACTAAGTGATAGCTTTCTAAACCCGTTTTTTTAGTGTTATCCCGCCATTAAATTAATTTTAAAAAATGAATAATTCAAAAAATTAATTTCAATCCTTCTGACCCTACCCAAAATTAAATGTGCCCATCCATAAATAAATTGGCTAGGCTATTTGCAACTTGGAGTAGTTCCCAACCTCAGTTGACCCTTAGACAAGCTAATTAATGCCTAGTCACTAGTGTCACCATTGACACTTAATGGTGAGACAATTGTCCTAGGGTCAAAATTGACACCAATTGACAACCAAAACCGAGTTGGCATAACTTGTCACAACTTTTACCTTTGACATCCACTGCATCCTCGGTGTTCTTGGCTTATTACCATGAAATAACTGCCATGTGCAATATGTGCTTAACAACTTGGCACATTTGATTATTAACTTAATCAAATGTTACTAGTAAGATTAAAGCATCTAAAAAATTTCACGTCCTCATGATAGATCTCCCTCTTGAAATCCTTGCGATCAACCTCGATTGCACTGCATTGTGCCAAAGCAAAAGTATACTGCATTGGAACCATAGTATGGGGGAAACGGAAATGGGAAAAACCGAAGTTTCGAAGTTTCGGCCAAATTTTGGAAATGGGGAAATAACATTTCGGATTGTACACTAAAATAAATATAGTATTATGTGGGTATATGAATATATCAATGCCTACAACAACATGTATCCAAATTTTATATAAAACTTTGAGTCTTCATGTCATATGATTGAAATCATGATTCATTATACATGTGATGACTCACAAGTGAAGATTGAAGAGTCAAGACTCAATGGTTGAAACTTAAGACAGCTTAATACAATTAAGACTCAATTTTCAAAACTTAAGGCAACAAAATGAATTATAATTTACGACTCATGAATTATCTATGATCTAAAGAGCAATGAAGACTGACATCAAGAACAATGGAATAAGAATCAAGATGCATAATAAGTGAAATCAAATACAACGATACATGTAACTACGTCAAGTGAATAATGTGTGAAAACTCCAAAGTCTAGTGAGCACTGAACACTATGTACTAGTCTCTAGACTCTAGTAACTATTGAGTAATAAGTATCAACATCAATGACAACTTGCAACTGTAGTCTGGACAACAAGGCCCGATGTCTTTGTTGGGAACACATGCCAAGTGGTCTTTCACGCGCGTTATTCTCTGTGATTTCTCCAATCCACAATAGTTGCACCGCCACTTCTTTGATCCGCCAGAACTCTTGTATCCCTTGATTGGGGTGATGTGCCTCCAATATGGATCCGGTGCCATGCTTAGCCTTTAGGTAATGGGTAGAAGAAGAGGGGGAGGAGGAGGAGGCAGCGGCGGCGGCGGGAGCTGGAGTGCCCTGAAACGGACCGTAGGATGCCGAAATGCTGGTTTGCCGTTTCTGTTTTGGTCTGAAACGGTTGGTCTGTTCCGGCAGCTCTAAAACGCCGTTTCGGGGTACTATGACTGGAACTTCCTTCACAATCACAACATTGGCCACTATTGTTTAACCATGCCATATGCACAAAACTTGTTACAATTTTCCGGCCAGCATAAATGTAACATAAAACTGAAAATTAGTTTAGAACTATTGCTAGAAATCCATTGGATGCATCCACAACTCATGTTTCTCAATTATTTTGACTTCATAGCCATAATAAAGCATAAACTATGGTTGAAACTGTCAATGGCATTCACTAACATGCTGCTGTCCAAGGGACAAGTTGTAAACCATTTTTGGCATGTTTACCAAAATTAAATGTTGGTTGGTCATAATTTGGCCCCAAATTTCAGGTCGGCCAGATTTGGGGGCATTTGGCTATTTATAGCCTTCCCTACTTAGTTGGCACATCATTCATTCATCTTCCTCCTTCCTTGGCAGGTGCACACTCCAACTCCATCATCTTCTTGTGTCTCTGGTGCTGTAGTCATCATTAGCCGGAACTAGTGCCCTCACTGACGTTGTGGGCTGTGTGTAGGGATTGATTAGTCCTTTTGTATTCAGCATCCTTTCCTTGTTCAATGCAGATTTCTTTCTTCTTTTCTTGTAGTCTCTCTTTGTTCCTTTGTCTTTGTGTTCGTGTTCTTTCTGTTGTTGTGCATTCTCACAATATTCAATTTCAGATCAATGCAGATTTGTTCTTTCTTTCGCTGCATTCACTTTGCCACTCTCTTCCTTTCTCCCTCCATGGTTATGATTTGCTTCCATTGTGCACTCTCACAAGACCTTCCCTTTAGTTTTGCATTCACATTTATCTCATACGAAATGTTGCTTATGTTAGACTTGAAATGGGGATTCTTAGTAATTTCTCTCCTCGTGAGCTAGTGTGTATTAGTGGTGTGTGTGAACACTCTCTGCATGTCCACCTTTAATGTGGGTCAGGGTATTAGGTATAGTCTTTAGTCTGATAAAGGCTAAGGCTCATATGCGTTTTCAGCAGTCAAGAAAATCATTTGAAAGCAGTCAAGAAAATCATTTGAATCTTTCTATCTCTTTGCCTTTTGTGTCTCCCCGTCTTCTCTCTCACCATTGCTTTTCTCCTTTCTTTCTCCCAACATTATCAACCTCTGTCCATGCACTAAAGCTTCACCCACAAGAAATCTGGATTGAAATCTTGTATTGTTTGTTGGTAGTTGGATCTTATCTAGTATCCCGATTCCCACCCAAGCCAATATGATAGATCCCTTCACAAAGGTTCTGTCTGTTGGGCACTTGGGCTCCTTTGGTTTCAGGCCTGCCTCAAGTTCTGGAAGGGTCTCAATAGTTGGTCTTCCCTTGCTTAAGCCCTATTACATAGTCAGCAGGACATAGAAGTTCTATTTATTGATTGTTCTTTTCATGTTTTTGGTTGTCAGTTTAAATCATGCTGGATTGATCAGTGTAGGGCTGCTGGTCGGGCACCCACCATATGGTCTGTTGCCTATTTACAGCTGCTGGATGAATCACTATTAAATTCACAGCAAGTGGTTATGTTAGGTTTTAATGGATGTTGAAGAACCTCCAAAGTCACAGTAGACCATATGAGCAGCCTCAATAATCACGGGCTTTTTTGTGGGGGTTGTGAACAGATGCAAACAAAGCTGCATAGTAGAGAGGCTGGCGCTATCATGCTGGAACGTGTTCCAAATGTGGTTGCGTGTCTTTGTGTATTCTTCATTTTTACAACTACTACTTAATGTAAACAGTAAATTGCGCTTCTGCTTTTGTTCCTTTTGTTGTTTTTTGGGGGGGGGGGGGGGATCATTTGATCCATACAGTATACATTGTGGTCTAATCATGCTGAGTCTTGAGTCCTTATTAATGTTCTTGATAGGTTTTAGAATCTAAAACATCAATCTTATCCTGTAGGATCCAATTGTACGTGCACAGGGAAGTGCCTTTAATGGAGGAGCTTTTTACAATCCAGTGAGTATTCTTGTTTTAACCTCTGAAGGCTTGATATGTTGTTGCTTCTTTGTTTTCAAAGACAACTGATGTGCTATGGTGAGTCTTTATATCTGAGAGTGTACATCAGATATCTCAGCTGATCAAGGCACCCGTGATTTTTAAGAGCACCACAATATGGCAAATACCGGGTAGCAGGATCAAAGTCTGACCCAAATTATGCAAAAGCGGCAACTTGGTTCAAAAAAAAGACAGTTCGAGTGTAGTGTTTTAGCTCTTCCATTGATTGCTTGATTGAGCAGTCATCTGGGAGCTTGGTCTTATTTCGAAATGATAACATTAGCTTTTGCAAACAGAGTCAAAAAGCCAACTATCAACGATTAACAAAAAAAAATCTTACCTTGTCAGCATGTAGACATGCTGCACATAGCCATTTGAAATCTCTTTAAGCTCTCAAGACCAGATGATCTACTTCAACCCTCATTCCCAGCTCATTCCAAGTGTATATGCAGCTCGCATCTCAATGAGTTCTTTGTCGAATATTTCACTCACAAGGATGGCACACTTCCTATTCTCTCCTGCTCTCCATGTCATGTGTGAACCCATGGCTTGCTGTTCTTTCTACTCTTAGCTTTGGAGGTAGATAGAAATTGATCGGCAGTGTATTGGTGTAGGGTCCTGATGACCTATTTCTGTGGTGTCTGTACTACTTGTTTAGATCCATTCACATGCAAAAGTCTTTCAAGCAGATACTAACTGATTATCAGATGTCTTGAAGAATGTTCCATTTTTATTTAAAAATGCGTCTGTACTGATGGAGTTCTTACATATGTGAGTTTTTTCAGGTTATTTTTCCAGATAAGGTTTTCATTAGGCAAGAAAACAGGCTGTGATGCATGATGCTGCTGCCTCCCCTATCCCTGTGCTGCCTGTATGCCACCACAGCTGTGTAGCTGCCTCTCTTACCTGCCCCCTTGCTGCTTGTCACTCCTGCTAGTCTCTGCAGCCTCCTGCCAGGCCAAACTACCTGCCTGCCAGCACCCACTGCACCCCTGCTGCATCCCGTCACTCCTCCCCCTGTCACTAGCAGCCTGTCCAACCTGCCTGACACAGTCTGCTCACCCACCTGTGCCTCTTGTTTGACCCCACTCACTCCCCAGTTGTTCTATTGGCTCTGACAACTCACTTGGTGGCCACTGACAACCAGTCAACCACTCCAAGCCGCCTATGCTCTCTTTCCCTCAGTTGTAACAGGTCACCATCAGCACACCTGGGTGAGCCTTAGAGAAGGCATGCAATGGAAACCTTTGGTCTGATGTTGGAGCACTCTATTGGTGGCCCGCAAACGCCTTGCATGTTGTCCTCACTCAGGAACAACTTCAGTCAGTTTGTGTGATGGAGAAAGAATTGGAGGAGACCGCGATACAGTCAAGTTGTGAGTCACTCTTCCTTTAGAGCACAGCTTCATGATTGGCTTTATTCCACTTTGCACATGGGCACCTTGCTAGATGTGGAGGTGGTGTTGATGGGGCAAGGCATCTTCATGGTGTGACTCACCTCAGCAGATGCAATGCAAGAGCTTATTAAAAGCTCCTTGGTTGTATCCTCAAAGGGAGTCATCTATATGGTTTTGTGGTATAGTGGCTTGATGGTCATGGACTTTGCACTTAATAATAGAGTTCCCAAATATTCTGTTACCCTCCTCTTCCCCCAGCCTGGTATCGAATACTGCCGAATGATGGAAGTTCTTTGGTGATTTTTGGGCATGACCTTCCCCCCTCATTTGTTGATATAGTGATGTGTGTAGGGGTTTTGAAGATATGGGTGGTGTTGATGGACTCAAATAAATCCCTAAGTTCTTGGAGATCGAGGTAGGAAGTCATGAGTTTACGTAATAGATAAGGTGTGCGTGTGCGGGCCCCCCCTCCCCCCTCCCCCCTCCCCCCTCCCCCCTCCCCCCCCCTTCACCCTCCCCCTCCTCCACTTTTGAATATTGCCCGTCGTCACCCACCAGTATCCCCTCATTCTCCTTCCACATGCAACAAAGAGCCACACAAACCTTGTTCTCCCTCCTTGCCCAAAAAAAAACCCACCCACCACCACCACCAAAAAAAGAAGAAGAAAGAAACCTTTGCCCCCACACCCACACCCACACCCCCCTCCTCCCCTCCTCTCCCCCCCTCCCCTTCTTCACCCTCCCCCTCCTCCACTTTTGAATATTGCCCATCGTCACCCACCAGTATCCCCTCATTCTCCTTCCACATGCAACAAAGAGCCACACAAACCTCGTTAACCCCCCCCCCCCCCCCCAGATAGCAATTGAATGGTCATTTCCACCTTGCCAGTAGCACCGCTACCCTAGTAGCAAGCCACACCTTTCTGTGATATGCTTAAATCCTACAAGAGGATTTCTATTGCTATGGCCCTTGGACATTCATTAGGGTTGCAAGGTACATGGAATTCCCATTGCTCTTGGAGGTGGGGATCTTTGTAATTTGCAAGTTTGGGAGTGGCAGGTTGTATCTACTAGTCCCTTCCGATAGGTTGAATTACTATTTTTTTCTCTAGACTTTCCACTTGGGCGGATGGATGAAGGCTCAGGTGGAGGTGGCCTTATGAGATTAGGTGTCTATGCATGTCTCACAGTGACTTGGAGAGTTAAGGCTATGGTTACTTCTAGAGTAGCGACTGAGATATAGCATGAACATTAGCTGGTGGTTTAGTGCTGAGTTTCCACACCTTTGTATCTAGTGTAAATTAAACTATGGAGTAGTTGCTAGGGTTTGCATTGAGGAAACACAAAGTGTATGACCACGATAGAAATACAATGATACAGATATAGATGTGCAAAACTCAAACCCTAAAAGAAAAAATCAATACTCAAAACACAAAAACAAATACAAGCAAAAGGAGAGAGAAAGAACACAACTCTAAAGTGAATGAAAACTATAAATGAATGAAGAGTATATAGAGTGCCCAAGGGTAGAGCAGTAGTGCCGAAGAGTGATGTCCTCTAAAGACAAATCCCAAGTACTGTTAACGCTAGTTAGAGATGAGAGAGTGTTGAATAATGAAGGGTAGCAGGCTGGTCACCAAAACACAGTAGTCGGAGATTGAAATTTGGTAAATGCTCACCCGAGGCAGAGAATTATCAAGTTACAATAGGAAAGGTGTTTGTTGATGTAGGTGGCTTTCTTGATAGCAAAAACACAGGTATTGCAACAGTTGCTTGATGGAGAGATGGTAGCAGCCTATTGCTTGGCGCTAGATGTTGAAAACGTAGGTTGATCAGGTGCTATGATGCCACAATAGGTAGAGACCTCTAGACAGTAGATGGTAGGTGGTTGATGGCTGAAATTTGCATGGTAGAGTGAGAAACTTGCACAAGAAGAAAGAAACCTTTGCCCCCACACCCACACCCACACCCACACCCACACCCCTCCTCCCCCCCTCCTCTCCCCCCCCTGCCCCTTCTTCACCCTCCCCCTCCTCCACTTTTGAATATTGCCCATCGTCACCCACCAGTATCCCCTCATTCTCCTTCCACATGCAACAAAGAGCCACACAAACCTCGTTCCCCCCCCCCCCCCCCAGATAGCAATTGACTGGTCGTTTCCACCTTGCCAGTAGCACTGCTACCCTAGTAGCAAGCCACACCTTTCTGTGACATGCTTAAATCCTACAAGAGGAGTTCTATTGCTACGGCCCTTGGACATTCATTAGGGTTGCAAGGTACATGGAATTCCCACTGCTCTTGGAGGTGGGGATCTTTGTAATTTGCAAGTTTGGGAGTGGTAGGTTGTATCTACTAGTCCCTTCCGATAGGTTGAATTGCTATTTTTTTCTCTAGACTTTCCACTTGGGCGGATGGATGAAGGCTCAGGTGGTGGTGGTCTTATGAGATTAGGTGTCTATGCATGTCTCACAGTGACTTGGAGAGTTAAGGCTATGGTTACTTCTAGAGTAGCGACTGAGATGTAGCATGAACATTAGCTGGTGGTTCAGTGCTAAGTTTCCACACCTTTGTATCTAGTGTGAATTAAACTATGGAGTAGTTGCTAGGGTTTGCATTGAGGAAACACAAAGTGTATGACCACGATAGAAATACAATGATACAGATATAGATGTGCAAAACTCAAACCCTAAAAGAAAAAATCAATACTCAAAACACAGAAACAAATACAAGCAAAAGGAGAGAGAAAGAACACAACTCTAAAGTGAATGAAAACTATAAATGAATGAAGAGTATATAGAGTGCCCAAGGGTAGAGCAGTAGTGTCGAAGAGTGATGTCCTCTAAAGACAAATCCCAAGTACTGTTAATGCTAGTTAGAGATGAGAGAGTGTTGAATAATGAAGGGTAGCAGGCTGGTCACCAAAACACAGTAGTCGGAGATTGAAATTTGGTAAATGCTCACCCGAGGCAGAGAATTATCAAGTTACAATAGGAAAGGTGTTTGTTGATGTAGGTGGCTTGCTTGATAGCAAAAACACAGGTATTGCAACAGTTGCTTGATGGAGAGATGGTAGCAGCCTATCGCCTGGCGCTAGATGTTGAAAACGTAGGTTGATCATGTGCTATGATGCCACAATAGGTAGAGACCTCTAGGCAGTAGATGGTAGGTGGCTGATGACTGAAATCTGCATGGTAGAGTGAGAAATTTGCACAAGAAGAAAGAAACCTTTGCCTCCACAACCCCCCCCCCCCCCCCCCCCCCCCCCCAACTTTTGAATATTGCCCATCGTCACCCACCAGTATCCCCTCATTCTACTTCCACATGCAACAAAGAGCCACACAAACCTCGTTCCACCACACACACACACACCCCCCCGGCCCCAAGTTAGCAATTGAATGGTCGTTTCCACCTTGCCAGTAGCACCGCTACCCTAGTAGCAAGCCACACCTTTCTGTGACATGCTTAAATCCTACAAGAGGAGTTCTATTGCTATGGCCCTTGGACATTCATTAGGGTTGCAAGGTACATGGAATTCCCACTGCTCTTGGAGATGGGGATCTTTGTAATTTGCAAGTTTGGGAGTGGCAGGTTGTATCTACTAGTCCCTTCCGATAGGTTGAATTACTATTTTTTTCTCTAGACTTTCCACTTGGGTGGATGGATGAAGGCCCAGGTGGAGGTGGTCTTATGAGATTAGGTGTCTATGCATGTCTCACAGTGACTTGGAGAGTTAAGGCTATGGTTACTTCTAGAGTAGCGACTTAGATGTAGCATGAACATTAGCTGGTGGTTCAGTGCTGAGTTTCCACACCTTTGTATCTAGTGAAAAATAAACTATGGAGTAGTTGCTAGGGTTTGCATTGAGGAAACACAAAGTGTATGACCACGATAGAAATACAATGATACAGATATAGATGTGCAAAACTCAAACCCTAAAAGAAAAAATCAATACTCAAAACACAGAAACAAATACAAGCAAAAGGAGAGAGAAAGAACACAACTCTAAAGTGAATGAAAACTATAAATGAATGAAGAGTATATAGAGTGCCCAAGGGTAGAGCAGTAGTGTCGAAGAGTGATGTCCTCTAAAGACAAATCCCAAGTACTGTTAACGCTAGTTAGAGATGAGAGAGTGTTGAATAATGAAGGGTAGCAGGCTGGTCACCAAAACACAGTAGTCGGAGATTGAAATTTGGTAAATGCTCACCCGAGGCAGAGAATTATCAAGTTACAATAGGAAAGCTGTTTGTTGATGTAGGTGGCTTGCTTGATAGCAAAAACACAGGTATTGCAACAGTTGCTTGATGGAGAGATGGTAGCAGCCTATCGCCTGGCGCTAGATGTTGAAAACGTAGGTTGATCAGGTGCTATGATGCCACAATAGGTAGAGACCTCTAGATAGTAGATGGTAGGTGGTTGATGGCTGAAATCTGCATGGTAGAGTGAGAAACTTGCACACATGGATGAAGATTGAATGGGGGCAGCTCGTCTATTAAATATTTATAGACGTGGATGGACCCTCCCAAATTAGGATTTCACTGGAACTCTCTTGAACTGCACACCGTTTTTACAGTTTTCATTAAATAAGCATGACTTGGGGCTGTTTAAAAGGCTAATCAGCATGAAATGCATTTTTTAGCTCAACATCTTCCCTTGTGTCTCATCACATGGAGGTTACCGATGAGTGGCCATTAGCCTAGAGTGCCCGATATTACAAGGACTAGAGGCTTGCTTCATAGCTTTGCTCTTAGAGGTGCTTGCAACAACTAGGGGGAGCAAACATCACCCCTCTCCTTTGTCCTTGGACTACCATGGGGAGTGGAGTTTGTTCTCTCAGCCCGTCACCAAGTCTGCTTAGGTGCTACACAACTCCTTGGCCTCTTTTTCTCGCACCACATCGAGCAATAACTTGTTCGACAAACCATAGTGTTTCCTCATGAGTATACACATCACATCTTGGAACATGAACAACCTCCACTTCGGTGGGGCACAAGGGCTTTGAAGCTGATTGTGTGGTAGGAGCTGCAATCAACCCTTGCTGAACGTATTGACATTCTATTTCTACAAGAGCATAAGCTCACCCCCTCTCAAGCCAGCAAAGGAGGAAAGTTTCTTTCGTGAGGTTGTCACACCAATTGGGAGTACTCTATTGGCGCCCATGACAAGAATGGAGTATGTATCTCGATTGACCTAAGCCACTTGGTTGTGAGTGAGACCATGGGACAATTGTAGTAGGGAGAGTCTTGTGGGTGGTGAGGCTAGATATTATGGATTTTGTGAGCAATTCCAAGCTCCTTCAGTCGCTCTTTTTGTTCCAAGACAAGCAAGGCTAGTTCCTCCTAAAAAACAATGCTCCAAAATTTGGAGGTGAGTAGGGTAATGTAGAAGATGTAGTGACCGGGAGGCACGAAGATCGAGACAGTTAGTGTTCGTTAGCAGGCAGCAGAGAGAGACAGAGTGAGAGAGAGCAGAGTAGAGGGTAGAGAGTGCACGATTCTTTTGGGTACAATGACGAGTGCACCACTTTAGGTTTGTAGATAGATATATATATGTAAGTACAAGTGCTAAGGGTGTGTTCACACCCAAGCACATTAAAAGGCACGAGGGCCTTTATTCCCAACCACCTCTCACCTAAGGCAATGTGCCTTAAGAGGAGAAAAGAATCAGCTAAGTCTAGGTATGTACAAAGCTGAAATACATATATCTATGCAACTCCCATTATCTGTCTGCAATGAGCAAACCGCTTTGTTGGAAGACCCTTTGTGAGAAGGTCTGCAGGATTATAATCTGTATGCATGTTGACAAGCTCAATGCTCTTGCTGTCAAGTACATCTCTAATGAAGTGGTACTTCACCTGTATGTGCTTCATCTTTGCATGAAAGATGGGATTCTAACTCTGTAATGCCAAACTCTCCCACCAGACGTGAAAGCCATAAAGCCTCCTTGCATGCCTCTGTGGCAGCCACATACTCTGCCTCTGTAGTAGACAATGCAACACACTTTTGTAGCCTGGAGATCCAAGAGATTGCTTCTCCTGTGAAGGTAAACACATACCCAAAAGTGGACTTTTTGAAATCCGCATGACCAGCATAGTCTGTATCCGTAAAGCCAACAACAGATGCCTTCTGCTTTCCAAAGTAGATGCACAACTCCTTTGTGCCTTTGAGGTATCTCATAATACCTTTCACTGCTTCCCAATGCTTTTTACCAAGGTTTGCTATGTATCTGCTAACCACTTCCATTGCAAAGGCAATGTGTAGCGACCATAGCATACATAAAACTGCCAACAGCTGAAGCATATGGTATCTTAGCCATTTCAGCCTTCCTATCATCAGATGTAGGGCTGTCCTCTGCACTGAGTTTCACATATGGAGACAATGGAATGCCAAAATTGTTTCCCCCCCCTCCAAATTGAAATGTTGCAAAACCTTGGAGATATACTCTTGTTGAGATAGATATGTCAGAGTGCAGCGGTGCGGAAGCGTAGGACTGAGAGAGAGAGAACGGAGAGAGAGAAGAGAGAGAAAGAGACAGTGGAAGATGAAGATCTGTTGTATAAAGTGTGCTGAATACAAAGATATGCAGATATCTACACGGGCGCAGTGCGCTGGACTGTGTGTCTCCACCTCGACGATGCAACCTGCTGTTCACCTCGAAGTCCGTTGCAGTCTGCACTGTCTCCTGTCTGAAATCTGCGAACAGAGACGGAATCTGCGCGTGCCACCGATCTGTAATCTGCGAGCAGAGAAGTGTAGGAGACTGCTGAAGTCCTCGGCTATTTATAGCTAGGAAACTGGGCGAAAACGAGGGCAGGTCAGCTGCATTAAATGCAGCCGACTGGACTGCAGGCAGTCGGACTGCCACATGGCAGTCCGACTGCACAGTCCGACTGTGCAGCCGACTGCACAGTCCGACTGGACTGTGCAGTCCCGTACAGGCACTGATCTCTAACACCCCCTCTCAGAGCCTGGGCGGGGCAGAAGCCTGAGGGATCTGGAATGCCTCCGAAGTAGAGCGTGAGGAAGTGCCTTCGTAAACAAATCTGCAAGATTGTCCTCGGTCTTGCAGTACTCCACAATGATGGTCTCATCCAGAAGCTTCTCTCTGATGAAGTGGTATTGGATCTCTATGTGCTTGGTCCGGGCATGAAAAACAGGATTCCGTGCCAAGGCAATGCAACTCTCATTGTCACATTGCAGCAAAGTAGGACGAGTCTGGGGGCAGCCAAGCTCCTCCAACAATCTCCGAAGTCACACAGCCTCACATGTGGTGGAAGACGCGGCCCGATACTCCGCCTCAGTAGATGAAAGGGCTACTGTGGGCTGCTTCTTGCTACTCCATGAGATAACACCTGCACCCAAGGTAAAACAGTAACCTGTAGTAGACCGCTTGTGGTCCACATCACCGGCCCAATCCGAGTCGCTCCAACCTGCAAGTACAAGATCTGAACCATCTGTCCGTGCGGGATAATGAATCCCTAAATCAGACGTCCCCCTCAAATACCGAAGTATCCTCTGAGCAGCCTGCCAATGCACCGTCTTAGGTGCACTCATAAACCCTGCCAAGAGCCCAACAACAAAATAAAGATCAACACGAGTGTTGAGAAGCCAAATCAAGGATCCAATCAACTGACGATAGCGGGAAGCATCCGCCATAGGAGAAGCTGAATGGGAAGTGGGGCCTTCCAGTTCGGATCCATAGGAGTAGAAAGGGTCCGACAATCCTCCATCGCAAAAGACACCAAGAGCTCCTGTATATATCTCTGCTGAGAGATGAAGATCCCCCTCCGAGACTGATAAATCTCATGGCCCAAAAAGAAATGGAGTAGACCCAAGTCCGTCATCTCGAATGTCCGATGTAAAGCTGACTTCGTCTCTTGGACCTGCTGTGCATGATCACCTGTGACAATCAAGTCATCAACATACAACACAAAAAGCACACAACCATCCTCGGAAGTGTGAACATAAAGCTGCAGATCGGCCTTAGAACGCCGATATCCCAACTGAGGCTGAAGGAACGAATCAATCTTCTCGTTCCATGCACGCGGAGCCTGCTTGAGGCCATACAAGGCCTTCTTCAACCTGTAGACTTTCCCATCTGAAGATCCAAAGCCAGGAGGCTGCTCAACATAGATCTCCTCCTTCAAATCACCATTGAGGAAGGCCGACTTCACATCCAACTGGTAAACAGGCCATCTCCTATGGCCAGCCAAGGCAAGAACAGTCTAATGGTCACCATACGAGCAGTGGGGGCAAAAGTATCACGACAATCAATCCCTGGGCGCTGTGCAAAATCTTTAGCAACAAGGCGAGCCTTGTGCTTATCCAAAGAACCATCGTTAAGGTATTTGGTCTTGAAGACCCATTTGACGCCAATCACCTTCTTATTCGGGGGGCGGGGCACGAGTGACCAAGTGCCATTCCTCTCAATAGCCTCCAACTCGGCTTTCATAGCTTTCTTCCATGGTGCAGACTGTAAAGCCTTCTTCACGGAGGTGGGCTCTCGATCTTGCATAACACGGGTCATCAAACAATAGTTAGAGCAAACAAGCTCCGTAGAATGTGCCTGGTGCCGCCGTGACCGCCGCGGACCATCCTGCGGTCCCCACTCCTCAAGAACTCGCTCGATCCCTGAATCACGGAGTGTGTCACGGGCCCATCTAGGAGGAGGCCGAACCTCCCCTCGACTCTCTCCATCAGCGGAAGACTCTGGAATATCCACCGGTGGTAACTCCTCAAGGGTGAGCGGTGGAACAGTAGACTCTGTGTCAGAAACAAAATCATAATCAAAAGGCACGGGCTCCAATGGAACGGTAGCAGGAGCCCAACTCTCCCCTGGATCTCCAAGAACGGGATGCTTCTCACCCGTTGATATGGCCGGAACCTCCACAAACCGCACATCGCGACTAGTGTACACATCCGGCTTGACGGGATCATACAATCGATAGCCTTGGGACTGGGAGCTGTAGCCAACAAATACCTGTATTCAGGAAGCTGCTTCAAATTTATCACGGTGAGCCTTGGGAATGTGAACATAGACATCACACCCAAAGACTCTAAAGTAAGAAACATCGGGCTTAGTCCCAAAGTAAGCCTCAAAAGGGGTCATCCCATCAACGGCCGAATTGGGGGATCGATTAAGGATGTGGACTGCAGTAGCCACAGCCTCGGCCCACAGAACCTGAGGGGTCTGTCGGTGCTCCATCATGGTGCGCGCCATCTCGATCACACTGCGGTTTTTCCGTTCAAGAATGCCATTTTCTTGAGGAGTGTTGGTATTAGCAAACTCCTGGTGAATACCTTTATCTGCACAAAACCGAGCAAACTCATTAGAAACAAGTTCACCACCCTTGTCGGATCGCAAGGTCTTCAACTTCCGGTCCGATCGGTTCTCCTCAAAGAGAAGCCAATCCTTGAAGTGGGAGAAAGCTTCTGACTTTAATGCCAAGAAATAGGCCCATGTCATCCTGCTGTAGTCATCTACGATCAACATGAAGTAGAGCTCCCACGCAAGGACTCGTTCCTCATAGGGCCACATAGATCCGTAGATACAAGCTCCATCGGTGAAATAGACTGCTGCGAAGCTATGTGGGGAATGGCATCCCTATGCTGCTTCCCACGAATGCAGGAGACACATGGCTGCTGGCTCACCACTATATCCGGCAACCCTCGAACAAGCTGTCCACGAGACGCCCTCCGAAGATAATCATAGTTGAGGTGACCAAACCGAGCATGCCATAACTCTGACTGTGTCTGAGAGGTAAGAAGAAGAGTAGAGAGGGCGGTGGAAGACTTCAATTTATAGATGCCGTTCTCCTCATATCCGGATGATAGAACCTTCCTTGACCCACGATCAAGGACTCGCACTGAGTTACTGTCAAACTCCATCTAAGCTTTGTGCTAGCTACAATATGCACAGTTTGCATAGCAAGTGGATGGATAGGTCCATACAACTCGTTCTGATTCATGAGAAACTATTATAATAGGATAAAGACATGTACATTGAAGGATGCATTATAGTCTAGCATTGGGAAGATTATAGGTTCTGGTGATACAAGAATCTCCCTTAATCTTTCAGCCCCAAAGTACATGACAAGACGCTGCTCGAAGAAAATCTCCTTACTGATACATACATTAACTCGGATGTTTTGTATAGAGTGGAAGGTATAGAAATTCGGGCCATTATTATTATTCATGAGTGGAGACTACTTAAGGGAGTAGAGGGAATGCACTTAAGGGAGTAGAGGGAGCAAATCTTATGAACTGACAGGAGATGATACCCTAATCCTGGTACATGCAAGACCTCTGAGGTATGGGTACCACCACGTCCATCTGGAATAAGCTGCATCTTAACCCGTCCTGCAATAGACACTGAAGAGCTATCTCCAATGAGAATTTGCCCACGCGAGGGTCGCAACTGGGCAACACCATCTGATGAAGGAGTCATGTGCCGGGAGGCACTACTATCAACGATCCACTCTCGAGCTTGGGGAGCCGTCATCGCAGCATTAGAAGCATTCGGTGAAGAGTCCTCAATGACAACTAGATGAAGAAATGCAGCTGATGAGGGTGCAGCCACTGGTCCAGAATCCTTTGTGTCCTTCTTGTTGGTGTCCTTCTTGTCTTTGTCAGGGCAATCCTTCTTCCAATGGCCAGTCTTTCCACAAATATGACATGTGGATTCTTTGTCCTTGTCCTTCTTTAACTTGTTATCCCCCTTCTTCTTCTTTTGGTCCTGCCCCTTCTTCTGAGAGGCTTGACCTGTCAGTGCCTCCGACTTGGAAGCATTCTGTCCCTTTAGCTGTTTCTCTTGGTCCAAGACCATAGGAACCAACTCTTCCCACCGAAGAGTAGACTCCCGCCCCGAAGCAATAAGGGTGGAGTAGAATGTACCGAATCGTGGCGGCAACTGGGACAATAGTATGATCGCCATGTCTTCGGAGGAAATCGGCTTCCCCACATTCTGAACCTGCATCTGAAGCTGTCTTAGCTTGTTGATGTGCTCCTGTAGCGAAGAAGACTTGTTTACGGACAAGGTCCGCATCTGAACCTCCAAAGAAACCCGCTTCATAAGGGTCATCCGGTTGTACATCTGATCAAGCTCCAGCCATATCTCTCGAGCCACCGTCAAGTGCTCGATGTGAGCTATCACGGCTGTAGTGCAAGATAGAAGAAGAAAGGAACGAATCCTGGCATTCAGTTTGTCCCAGTGAGACTGAGCCTTGGCCAACTCTGCACGAGCATCGGAAGAGAGTTTGGACTCATCTCTTACCGAGGGCCGGTCGATCTCCTCCTGTACAAGCTCCGCCAAATCATAGGACTCAAGGATGGCCAACATCATGACGCGCTAGATGCGGTAGTTGTCGCCATCGAGCTTCTGATCTGTGGGAAGAGCCGGTAAGATAGGCACCTTCCGGTCCATAATCGTCTGGAACTCCAAGTCAATCTCTGTAGACATCTTCACCTGTAATGCCTTCACAAACGCAAAAGCAGCCCCCTCTGACTAGGAAAACTCAGCCTGCTAAGGCTCTTCCGCGTCCTGAAACTTCTTCACCCGCCGGAGGTGATGAAAAAGCAAAACCTGCACTTGAAAGCTGAAAACTCAAACTTCCTCCTCATCAAACAGCAGTAAACAGCAGCAAATCCACCACCTGGACTCCTTTCCTGTGCGCCCACGCTCGCTTCAGCCTTGTTCCGAGGCGCAGCCCTCTTGCCTGCCCTCAAACGCTGAAAACGCAAATTTGTGTCGCGATAGAAACTCCTCTTCAGGTTGGTTCTGCGCTCAGTCAGCCCTCTAACACTGCTCTGATACCATGTCAGAGTGCAGTGGTGCGGAAGCATAGGACAGAGAGAGAGAGAACGCAGAGAGAGAAGAGAGAAAGAGACATTGGAAGATGAAGATCTGCTGTATAAAGTGTGTTGAATACAAAGATATGCAGATATATACATGGGCGCAGTGCGCTGGACTGCGTGTCTCCACCTCGACGATGCAACCTGTTGTTCACCTCGAAGTCCGCTGCAGTCTGCACTGTCTCCTGTCTGAAATCTGCGAACAGAGACGGAATCTGCGCGTGCCACCGGTTTGTAATCTGCGAGCAGAGAAGTGTAGGAGACTGCTGAAGTCCTCGGCTATCTATAGCCAGGAAACTGGGCGAAAACCAGGGCAGGTCGGCTGCATTAAATGCAGCCGACTGGACTGCAGGCAGTCGGACTGCCACGTGGCAGTCCGACTGGACTGTGCAGTCCCGTACAGGCACTGATCTCTAACAAGATAGAGCAATCCTTTTGACCTATCTTTGAGTATTCACATGCCAAGAATGTGATTTGCATCACCGAGATCCTTTATATCAAAGCTGCCATGAAGACTTTGCTTCAGTGAGTCCAAGGCATGAGTATCCCTGGCAGCAACTAGCATGTCATCAACATACAAAACCAAGATAATCAAGCTGCCATTTGCTGCCTTCTTAGTGTACAAGCAGTGATCCACTTGACTTCTATGGAAACCTTTGAGACTACATGAATGTACCAAACTTATGATACCATTCTCATGGTGCTTGTTTCAGCCCTTACAAACTCCTTTTGAGTTTACATACCATCTTCTCTTTCTCTTTTTCAACAAACCCTTTAGGCTGCTGCATGTATATGTCTTCATGCAGATCACCATGTAAGAATGCAGTCTTTATATCCATCTGTATGAGCTCCATATCTTCAGCTGCAACCAAGCCCAAAATGGTTCTCAAGGTAGTCATCTTGACTACAGGAGAGAAGATCTCATCAAAGTCAATTCCATGTTTCTGCTTGTACCCCTTCGCAACCAATCTTGCTTTTACTTTGGTGAGGAACTAGAAGTGACCTTCATATTGTAAACCCATTTGCATGGGAGTGTTTTCTGCCCTTTCGGCAACTACTTCAAGTCCCAAGTGCCATTTTTCTCAAGAGATTCCATTTTTGATAACATGGCTTTATATCATCTTTTGCTATCCTGTCTGTCCATTGCTTCCTTGAAGCAAGACGATTCACCACAGTCTGTCAACATGACATAATCAGCCACATTGTTTGCACCAGGAATGAATCTATCAGGATGTCAAGTAGCCCTAGACGATCTCCTAACCCAATGATCATTGTTTGCTAGTTGTTGAGTATTTTCAGCTTGCTGTCCTAGCATTTCAGCCTGCAAATCAGCATTAACAGCTTGTTGTCCTGGCTGTTCTTGCACATGTAGTGGCTCATTATCATGGGCAATAGCTGGCTCATCATTTCCAGCATTATTTTTTGCATTTACATGTTAAAAAGGAAAGAGTAAGGGTGGCATCCCTTACACAAAAGATTACGAATAACCCCAAAAAGCTCAAGAGCATCTTAACTTGGCATTCGCTTAGATACATGTTGTTTTTGAAACTAGCCTCACAAGGGCTATTACTAGGATGGAGGGAGATGTAGAATGGATTGACACTAACATGCTACATCACATGGACTCACATCTCTCCAATGCCCTTTTCAACAAAAGCCACTCGAGGGAGGAGGTGCCCACCTGTAAACACATAATCTCATTTCAACAGAAACTATATGATAAATCAATAATCACCATTGTTAGAACACTTATTGATGATGGGTTGTTGATTATGTGAAGGACCTTAAGGCCCAACTAAATCTTGCTACCACTACCTTGGAGCATGTAGATTTTGAGAGGGAATTCATAGTGGTGACTTAAAAATTTGCTAGTAGGGAAAGACTTGTGGATCACCTTCATCATGTAGGGTATGATGACCATGACCTTCGGGCCATGGGTCTTTGGGTTGCTCCCTCCTCATTGTTTATTGAGGATCTTCAACACTTGAGAGAGAGAGAGAGAGAGAGAGAGAGAGAGAGAGAGAGAGAGAGAAAACCTTCCATGGTTGACTATAGACAGTGAGTATGAAGGGGCCACCATAGCTATGTCAAAGGGATACATGCTAGAGGAGAGTAAACCATCACTGGATTGCCCATGAAGAGAGGCCTACTATGGTGGGTGTGTGTTCAATTGTTGTTGCCACCCTAAACTTTGTAGGGAATAGAGTTGCAAGACAGGTCCTGATTCCTTTGTCAGGATATGCGCATGGTGTAAGAGGTCCAAGTGCTCTCCAAGTGTAGGCCATTGCAAGAGAAAAGAAGAGATGGCTACTATGTGAGGGTGTCACCGTAGCCAACATCTAGCATCCAAGGAAAGAGATGCAGAACAATAAGTTGAGTGTATGGCAAGATCTACAGGCTACCAATGGAAGCCTTTGATTTGGTTGCCTTTATGGGCATTGCATCCAAGAGGAGGTTTCCTTCTGGAGGAAGACAAGAGCATCCTCTTGCAAGGGACTATCCTTCAAGATTAATATTATGTGCTCCTCAACCTTAATATCTACATTGGTCTATGTAAGAGAAGTTTCATGAGCTCCTTTGTGGGTTGGGAAGTGGATAAATGGAAGGGTTGAATGATGATTAGCAAGGTCTGCTCATCCACATTGCCTAAGCCCAAAAAAGTTGTTCTTGAGATTGTGTGGTGAAACCTGCTCACGTCCTTTGATCTTAGTAGATGTAATAGATAGGGTAGACATGAAGGCAATCCATTAGTTCCAATACAATCAAAGGTAGTCTTATTTTATGCTTGTTCAAGCTTCTTTGATTCTCTCATTCCCCATCAAAATAATCCTAGGGAAATAATGTGTGACATAGACCTACATAGAAGCTTTTTCACAACAATTTACTTGCCTTTTGTTATTGATGTATAGAAGCTTTTCTATAGTACTTCACCCACCATGGCTTGTTGTTGATGGATGGAGAGAGGAAGAGAGTGTGTGTGTATATGTATGTGTGACCGACTCAATTGACCACCACACGAAACCAATCTCCCTCGCTCATCTCCATTGACTCCTTGATAGCGATAGAGACTCGTTGCATAACCATCTTCATCAACCCTCTACCAAAAATAGAATGGAACTTGCATGTTACATACGCGCGAGAGAGAGAGAGAGAGAGAGAGAGAGAGAGAGAGAGAGAGAGTGTGTGTGTGTGTGTGTGTGTGCATGTGCATGTGTGCACTCACACCATGGATGATTGTAGGTCACAGATATGGAGGGGCCACCATGGCCATGTCAAAGGGGTACATACTAGATGAGAGTATTCCATGAAGGGGTTGCCCATGAAGAGAGGTGTGATGATGACTTGCTATGGTGGGTATGCAATCAATTGTTGCTACAATAATTAAATATGCAAGGAATAGAGTTGCAAGCTAGGTCCTCATTGCTTTGTCATAGTACACATGTGGTGTAAGAGATCAAAGTGTGGTGCATTGCAAGCAAAAATAAGAGAGGACTACTTGTGAGGGCATCACCATAGCCAACATCTAGCATGCAAGAAAAGAGATGCATAATATGAAGTTGGGTGTACAACAATATCTAAGAGTTGTCAATGGAAGCCTTTTGATTTGGGTGCTTTGGTGGGCATTAGATCTAGGAGAAAGTTGGCTTCTAGAGGAAGGCTAGGGCATCTTCTCATAGAAGATTATTGTTCTAAATCAATATAGAGTACTCTTCAGCCTCAATATCTACATTGGTATACTTGCTATGCAAGAAAAAATTTCAAGAGTTCCTTTATGGTTTGGGAAGTGGATATGGAAGAGTTGAAATGATGATGAGCAATGCTTGCTCATCCACATGACCCCAGCTTGGAGGTCATTGTTGTTGATCTTGTGTTAGGAATATATAGGTCTTGTGCCATATGACAACAACCATATAGAGAGAAAGAGGGGCATATCTATGCTCCTCTAGAGCTTTGTAATGTGAGAGCATATCCTCAATCTACCTTATCCTACCCTCCACCCTCTAGGACCTTCATAATAGCTTGCATCTTCCACTTCCTCTTCCTTAAAACAGACACACACACACACACACACATACACACAGAGGCTTTTGCAAGCGTAAGAGAGGTCTTGTGCCCTATTACAACAAACATATAGAGAGAAAGAGGGGTATACCTATGCTCCTCTAGAGTTTTGCAGTGTGGGATCATATCCTCGATTTTCCTTACCCTATCCTCCACCCTCTAGAACCTTCATAATAGCTTGTATCTTCCACTTCCACTTCCACTTTCCCAAAACACGTGCACGCGCACGCGCGCGCGCACACACACACACACACACAGTAACCAGCCTGTTCACTGGGAAGGGCGGTAGTGTACAACCAAAATATATAAATGCTTTCACCCAATTCACAGTCGCCCACCTTACCTGAACTTAATGACACAGAATCAAAAAGACATACATGAAGCTAGAATGCTCTTGTTGTGACATAGATACCCTGTTGGCCCCTAAGTTAGGCGCCCCTTGCGGTATTTCTTTATTTTTTTTAAAAAGAGAAGGTACAATGGGCTGTCTTTCACCTATTCTGGGTGAAATTTGACAGCATAACAGTACAATTACTGACCCAAACCAAGTTGACCAGGAGGGGAAACTCTGCCCAAGTCTGAAACTTCTGGTTGGAGTGCAGAACTGACCATTTCAGCCTGCTGTAATTACTGGTTCAGACCTGTTCTGAAACCTGTTTTCAGTTCATACTGTTCCCTGCACTATTCAGCCCACTGCAATTACTGGTTCAGACCTGTTCTGACACCTGTTCTGAGCTCATTTTGTTCCCTGCACTGTCCTGCATCATCTGGGCCAAGTGCCCCTTGATTCTGAAATCAATTGGGCTCTGAAATACCCTCTGAACAGTCCAGAATCAGTTCTGGTTTAGTGCTGTTTCAGGCACTTGCTTGGTGAGGTTACCACCCTCACCTGTCCCTGCTGGGAACTGCAAACAACTGCTCCTGTTCCTGGAGAAAGGAGGCTCTTGCCTCATGCAAAAACAACATATTCCACACAGTTGTACTTGAATTAGAAGAAAGGCCTTTGATTCTGCAGCATAACCATACTGTCAGGGAGAGAACGAGAAAGTAGGGAGCAAGCTTCTCCATCTGGGCATCATAGACAAGGTAGGCCAGCTCTCAAATAGCTCTCCATTTGCGGCTATCCATCTTCCCTTTCACAAATGAGCCCCCAATACCCAAAAAACTGCACGGCAGCCCCTCTTTAAAGAGGTAAGTGCACAAATTTGTGCCAAATGGCAGCACTGGAAGGTGTTTCACGTTCTAGCCTTCTGGTCTAATATTCTCCATCCTCTGTTCAAAATTTGACCTCGGCACAGACCAGAGGATTAATCCTCGTGCAAAAATGAAGATAATGACGCGAACAGATTTTGAGGTCCAAAAATAGTAACTCCCTAAATTTTAGGAGTTGCTTCCATTGTATCCCACTAGTCTTCTAACCATCTTTGCAGACTATGGCTACATCCAAATTTGCAGTGTAGCTCAACTGAAAGTGAATTTCCACTGATGACCCCACATGGACTAATCTCTTGGAGATTTGTTCATCTTCACTTTGAACTAGTCTCTTCCAAGCTAGTTCTTCAACACACTTCATATACACTTTCACAAGTCTCTTCCAGATTTGTACTGGACCTTAACTGTCCAGTCTTGACTCATTGGACATTCCTGTCCGTTTCACATACTGGCCATGCAACTCAGGCGTTTAGATTTCAAGAGGGATCCTTCCAAAAAGAAAAACCAAATAAAGTAGTAATAAAGAAATCAGCAAAAAGATAATAGTTGTCACAGTCTTGTGACATACCTCCCTCTCGAAATCGCAAACGTCCTTGTTTGCATGAATGTCATACATGCTTCTAGCTAACCCAGTGAACTTACACTTGGCAGCACATGTACAACACATACATGCTATCAATCAACATTGTGTACTGAACACACTGTTAACACATGTATGTTTAACTGTGAAACATGGTAGACTATCATCGTGTGACTCCACATCATTGTTTCCAGATGTAGTAGCCGGTACACCACAATGATATCCCCATAGTGGCAGATTCTCATTTGATGACTCCACATCACCCTGACTAGAGATCTAGTGGCTGGTACATCAAAATGATATCCCCACTGAGTCAATTCACAGAATACATGCCCGATCGAGTAACCATTATTACAACATGTATTCAATTCAATAGAAGTAAAAACTGTATTCTTGCAAGTACTTACTTCTTTAGCACTGAGAAAACCATATGGACACAATAAGTGTTAACCTGTACAAAATCTGTTTCTGTACATAATTTCTTTCTTGAGCAATTGTGACTTTGACAATCTATTTCAGCTTAGAGATACATGGGGTCAAGGTAGGTTGCAAGCGAAATGCTTCAAGGTAAAGTTCCAACACATTAGGTGACTTTGCAAGTTTACCTTCGTCCATCCACTTAGCATCTATAGCTGGATAGTTCTTGAACTTAACCAAATACCTTCTAGCAACCTTGCCTTTCACTTTCCTTTCCTTGTGTGCCAGTACCTGTTCTGGAACAAGAATTTCATCAAGTTCTTTAACTTCGGGCTGTTCCTCAGCTGGCATATCTTCTGGCACATCACCCACATAGGGTCTAAGAAGACTTACATGGAAAGCATTATGAATCTTCCAATTGTCAGGCAATTTCAGCCTATAGCTGACATCACTAATCTTCTCTGTTACTTGAAAAGGCCCATAGTATCGCATACTAAGCTTAGTGAAAAGACTTTCCTTGCCTTTCCGCTTCTTTAAGCGTGCCTTTTCAAACCGCAACAGTACCCAATCACCAAGTGAAAATAACAATTCACGACGGTGATGATCAACAGCTTTCTTTTGCTTTGCCTGAGTCCTTTCAAGGGCATGCTTAACTTTCTAATACATTTCATCCATACTCTGCACATACTGATTTGCTTGAAAAATCTTATCCTTTGTATGCAAAATGGGAGGAACCTTTTTATCACCTTCAACAATTTCAAAAGGAGCTTTGCCTATTGACGAATGCACAGTATTATTGTATGCATACTCGACCAAAGGCAAATACTGTTCCCACTTTGACTTGTGCTCTGACACATAGCACTTAAGCATATCCAAGACAGTAGAATTTGCCTCTTCTGATTGTCCATCAGTCTGTGGATGAAATGACGATGAGAACTTAAGTGTTGTGTCCATGTTCTCAAATATGCCTCTCCAGAATAGACTTGTCATCTGTGGATCACGGTCACTGACAATAGACTGTGGCATACCATGGTACTTGAAGACATTGCACATAAACAAACGTGCCATCTGATCTGGTTTTATCTTCTTCCTGACAGGAATGAAATGAGCTTGTTTGCTAAACCTGCAAATAATAATCCATATCCCATCATTTCTTGTCAGTGTCCTTGGAAGATCAAAGATAAAATCCATAGCTATGCTTTCCCATGGTTTATCTGGAATAGGCAATGGCTGTAAAAGCCCTGGTGCTTTTTGCCCGTCAAACTTGACCTTCTGGCAAATCAAACACTGCCGCACAAAAGCATCCACGTCTCTTCTCAAAGTAGGCCAATAAAAGAATGTCTCTACTTTTTTGACCGTTGCATCAATACCATGATGCCCTGCATACGGTGGAGAGTGACTCTCTGTCATAACTTTCCGTCTCAATGGCATAGTCACACATAGTCTACCATGCATCAACATGAAACCATCCTTGAGAAGATAATGCTCATGATATTGTCCATTGATAAGCTGATCAAAGATCCTTGCAAAATCTTCATCATTAGCATACTGTTCCTTCATATCATCAAGCTCATGATGATAAGGAATTGACATAGCTGAAATTTGTGGCTTCCTTGACAAAGCATCAGCTACAACATTCTTTTTGCCTTTCACATGCACAATCTGAAAATGGAACATTGACAAAAAGTTTGCCCAACGCATATGCTTTTCTGACAGTTTAGTCTGAGTTAAGAAATAACGCAATGTTTGATGATCTGTTTGGACAACAAAATCTGCCCCAAGTAGGCAGTGTTTCCAACAAGAAAGCGCACGAATCATAGCCAACAATTAGGTCTTTCTCATAGACCTGCATAGTCTGCTCTGGCCCTCGCAAGATTCTGCTTTCATAAGCCACTACCCGGCCATCTTGCATTAACATTGCACCAATGCTATTGCCACAGGCATCACATTGGACAACAAATGACTTCCTAAGATCTGGCAGAATGATCACTGGACTAGAAGTCATATTTTCTTTAAGAAGATTAAAAGCTGAAATCTCTTTCTATGTCCACTGGAAAGAGACTACTTTCTTCTGTAAAGCATGTAAAGGTGAAGAAATCTCTGCAAAGTTGCGGATGAACCTCCTGTAGTAAGAACACAAACCCAAGAAGCTTCTAACATCATGGACAGTCTTCTAATTTGGCCATGTTCTAATTGCTTCAACCTTAGTAGGATCCATTCGGACACCATCCTTTGACACTATGTGCCCCAGGAATTGGATTTCTTCCAAGAAGAACTCTCTCTTCTTGCCATTGATAAGCAACCTATTACTGCAAAGCTCATCAAAGATTGCTTTCAAGTGTTCTCTATGCTCCTGTTCATTCTTTGAAAAGACAATCATGTCATCAAAGAATGTACCAACAAACTGCTTGTATGGACGAAAAATCCTATCCATCATTCGATTAAACGTAGCAGGAGCATTAGTAAGTCCAAATGGCATTACCAAGAACTCATAGAGACCAAATGTGGTCCTAAATGCAGTCTTATGCACATCCTCTCGCTTAATCCTGATCTGATGGTATCCATTCTTCAAATCTATCTTGCTGAAAATTGACGCTCCTTCCAAACGGTCAAGGATGTCGTCAATTCTTCGAATGGGGAACCTGTTCTTGATGGTACTCTTGTTCAACGCATGATGATCTATGCACATGCGCCAAGAGCCATCCTTCTTCTGCACTAAGAGCACTGGTGAGCAAAAGGGAGATGAACTTGGCTGAATCAGCCCTTTTTCCAACAGCTCATTCACCTGGCTCAATATCTATTTCTGTTGGGCTGCACTAACCCTATACGGAGGTCTATTTGGTGGGCTACTGCCTGGCACCAAATCTATTGCATGATCCTCAGACCTCTCTGGTGGCAACTGTGATGGTAATGAGTTAGAAAAACAATCAGTGAACTGAGACAAGAAAGCAGACCTGTCTCTATTTAACATAGAGAAATTTGACTCATCATTATCCTTGACATCACGTGCAAAAATCAAGTACGCAGAAAGATGATTCTTTATTACAGATGTAATGGCAGAAGCCGATACAACAGGTATAGACTCTCCTTTAAGCTTCACATCAAGCACATGAGTCTTTCCCCTATGTTCCAAAGTCAGTGTCTTGTTAAAGGCATCCAACACACCATGCTTTCTGAACATCCATGGCATTCCCAACAAGACATCACAGCCTTCAAGTGGCATGATATAAAATTCTTCTACATCAACATAAGACTGTATATGAAGACGCAGCTGTCTAAGAATGGGTGTCACAGACTTTGAGTGGCCAGGACATGCCAACCTTGCCTCTGCTGTGTAGCCTATCTCATCTGCTCTGATGCCCAAAGTAGAAGCCAACTCTGGTGAGATAAAGTTTGCCTTAGCTCCAAGATCAAAGAAAATAAGTACATGTTGATCCCTAACTTTACCCTAAGCTCTGCAGAGCTCATTAGCATCTGAGTGTGGCTTGTCTCCCAGCATATCTGGCACTAAACCTGCTGAAGGTTTGGGCTTCTTCCCTTTCCTGTCCTCTTTATCATCATCAGCTGATCTCTTATTCTTGTCCGGACAATTAGACGCAATATGACCAGTCTGCTCACAGATAAAGCATTTCCTCTCAGCCATTAAAGCCTTTCTCTCTTCAAGAGCCTTGCGCACAAAAGGTTTCTTCTGGTCCTTTGGCTGCTGTCCAAAGAACTTGGCTGGCTTCTTCTTGAACTGCCAAGATTTACGTGTGCTTTGAGAAATCCGAGAAACCTGTTTACCAAATGGCTTCTTTGCTGAAAATTTTTCAGATTTGTCTTGTTTAATGCTGCCCCCAAAACCATGACTGTCCCAACAATAATGCATTTCCTGTAGTGGCATTCTCAATTAATTGAGTCAAAGTGGTGAGCTTTGTCTTTGTACAATAATTCCGAAGTTCCTTGGGCAGCCCGCAGCAATATTTCTCTATCTGCTCGGTTAGTGGCACAACCCTGTAAGAAGTGACTGGAAGTAAAGCCTCCCAAAACTTCTTGTTATAGTCTTCCAGATCCTTGCATTTAGATGCATCCAAATTGTGCCAAGCTGACATAACATCAATCTCAAATTCATTGGTCAACCAAGCAGAAGCAAATACTTGCTTAAAGTAAGTCCAAGTGGCAGGAGCCTGTCCTTGCATCAATAGTGTACTCCACTACTGACTAGCATTGTCCTTAAGAAAAGTGGTAGCTTTCCGAACCTTAGAAGGCTCTGTAAAATTCCCTCCTGCAAATGCGGCATCAAACTGCTGTAAAAAGGAGAGAGCCTTAGTTCTATCTTCAAATCCTCGAAATATGTCAAACTATACGGTTGCACCGCCTTCCTTGTATGGCTTTGGCTTCTCATGAGCCATCAAAGGATCCGTAGGATATGCTTGTAACATAGGAACACTAACAGGTGGCATAGGAGTTGCCGGACCACTGACTACAGGGCTTGTAGACACAATACTTGCTTGCTGATTTTGATAACCAGCCATACCAAAAGTGCCCTGTGGCATGCCAAAAATGCCTTGAACTCCCTGAAATCCAGGCTGCATACCTATATTACCATACATGGGGTTTCGAAACACTGTTCCTGGTACATAAATTTGGTTTCCAGGTGCATAACCAGCCATACTCTGAAATACAGATCCACCTCCAAAGTACCCAGGATGTACAGAGGTCGGTGGGAAAACTTGTGGTAAAGCCTGAAAACTGTTTCCCTGTCCATTTAAACCAACATTTGGCTACTGTAAAGTGGCGAGCGGAACTGGTAATGCTTGTGTAACTAGTGTTTCCGCCACTTGTTCCTGGACAGTCGGAACCAATCTTGGAGTCTCCATTGACTCCGCAAGCTGCCTTGGTGTTTCCATTGAATCTCCAGCATGCTTACCTTTATCCTGGACCTCTACTGGATCCAAAATCTTTGCAGATGGCTGCAAAAATGCCAAAAACCTTGGATTCTGCTTCACTTGAGTAAACATACTCACAGCAGCAACTAACTGAGTCTTGAAAGTGTCTTCATCCATAGAAGAAGCCGTAAGAACTTGTGGCTCAACCATAACAGGAGGAGTAACAAACTGTGGAGGTCTAGAAGACTCTCCCACCTCATGAACAACAGGGATCTCCTGTGATGAAGATGCTTCCTCTCTGGTGTCTTCCTTTCTATCAGCCATAATGCACAATTCTGTGTCTTACACCTAAACAAACCCTGGCTCACTCTTTAGGGAAAAAGTGATTCAAATCCCGGCAATGGAACCATGTAACTGGCCCTTCACTGGGAAGGGCGGTAGTGTACAACCAAAATATATAAATGCTTTCACCCAATTCACAGTCGCCCACCTTACCTGAACTTAAAGACACAGAATCAAAAAGACATACAGGAAGCTAGAATGCTCCTGTTGTGACATAGACACCCTGTTGGCCCCTAAGTCATGCGCCCCTTGCGGTATTTCTTTATTTTTTTTAAAAAGAGAAGGTACAATGGGCTGTCTTTCACCTATTCTCGGTGAAATTTGACAGCATAACAGTACAATTACTGATCCAAACCAAGTTGACCAGGAGGGGAAACTCTGCCCAAGTCTGAAACTTCTGGTTGGAGTGCAGAACTGACCATTTCAGCCTGCTGTAATTACTGGTTCAGACCTGTTCTGAAACCTGTTTTCAGTTCATACTGTTCCCTGCACTATTCAACCCACTGCAATTACTGGTTCAGACCTGTTCTGACACCTGTTCTGAGCTCATTTTGTTCCCTGCACTGTCCTGCATCATCTGGGCCAAGTGCCCCTTGATTCTGACATCAATTGGGCTCTGAAATATCCTCTGAACAGTCCAAAATCAGTTTTGGTTTAGTGCTGTTTCAGGCACTTGCTTGGTGAGGTTACCACCCTCACCTGTCCCTGCTAGGAACTGCAAACAACTGCTCCTGTTCCTGGAGAAAGGAGGCTCTTGCCTAATGCAAAAACAGCATATTCCACACAGCTGTACCTGTATCAGAAGAAAGGCCCTTGATTCTGCAGCATAACCATACTGTCAGGGAGAGAAAGAGAAAGTAGGGAGCAAGCTTCTCCATCTGTGCATCATAGACAAGGTAGGCCAGCTCTCAAATAGCTCTCCATTTGCAGCTATCCATCTTCCCTTTCACAAATGAGCCCCCAATACCCAAAAAACTGCACGGCAGCCCCTCTTTAAAGAGGTAAGTGCACACATTTGTGCCAAATGGCAGCACTGGAAGGTGTTTCCCGTTCTAGCCTTCCGGTCTAAAATTCTCCATCCTCTGTTCAAAATTTGACCTCGTCACAGAATAGAGGATTAATTCTTGTGCAAAAACGAAGATAATGACGCGAACAGATTCTGAGGTCCAAAAATAGTAACTCCCTAAATTTTAGGAGTTACTTCCATTGCATCCCACTAGTCTTCTGACCATCTTTGCAAACTATAGCTATATCCAAATTTTCAATGAAAGTGAATTTCCACTGATGATCCCACATGGACTAATCTCTTGGAGATTTGTCCATCTTCACTTTGAACTAGTCTCTTCCAAGCTAGTTCTTCAACACACTTGTCTATATACACTTTCACAAGTCTCTTCCAGACTTGTACTGGACCTTAACTGTCCAGTCTTGACTCATTGGACATTCCTGTCTGTTTCACATACTGGCCATGCAACTCAGGCGTTTAGATTTCAAGAGGGATCCTTCCAAAAAGAAAAACCAAATAAAGTAGTAATAAAGAAATCAACAAAAAGATAATAGTTGTCACAGTCTTGTCACACACACACACACACACACACACACACACACACACACACACACACACACACAGAGTTTTGCATGCATACATTTGCAAAGCTTGGCCAAACTTCATATTTAGCTACTATTGATCAGTAAAATTGATGCACACAATTCTCTTCTGCAATGTTGATAGGAATTCAAGGAATGAAATTGACTATCATGAATGCATGCTCAAATGCCACCATGGTACGGTGGACTAGTGCGCATTATTTCTATCGTGGTCACACACACACACTCACACACACACACACACACACACACACACACACACACGCGCGCGCGCGCAGACATATCTCCCTCCCTACCAGGTCTCTCCCCCCATAGTTTTGACAACCATAATGCAACTACCTCCTTAGCACCATCATTGGTCAACACTCACCCTTGTCACCATATCCTAGGAAAATGCATTTATAGGACTTTGGCTCAAGTTTGCTGCATTTTTCTTTACAAATGTGCACAAAATCCTAGCAGCCAAACACTTTCAGGTGAGCATATAAAGGTGGCTTTCCCGACCACGCTTCTTGGGGAACTCCCCTTCCTCTCCTCCCCCCCCAAAAGACTTATTTGGTGACCGATTAATTAAGTGTACGGTTGCCATAACAGCCTTTGCCCAAAAACCATGGGGTAATGCAGCATGAGACAGCATCGTACGAACCTTATCTTGTATGGTTTGATTCATACACTCTGCAACTTCATTTTGGAGTGGATTATGAGGGGCAGTGAGCTTCCTCTTTATCCCTTTATTGTCACAAAATGGCTGAAAGGCCTTGGACAGATATTCCCTACCATTGTTAGAGCGAAGACACTTAAGTGTCTTGTTTGTCTGATTTTTAGCAAATGCCAAGAATTTTTTAAACTTGTCAAGCATTTCATCCTTACTACGAATAGAATAAACCTTTATCTTTTGTGTAGCATCATCGACAAAGATAACAAAATATTTTTTTTTTCCTAAAGATAATCTTGGCATTTGATATAATCTGAATGTACTAACTCTAGAGGAGAAGATTTCAGGGAAAGAGACTTCTTGTGAGACGTCTGTGCATGTTTATCATAAACACAATGATTACAATGCTCAAAATCAGCATAATGAAGACAAGGCAAGTAACCCAAACCAAAAAGTACTTTCATTCCTGTTTGATTCATGTGTCCCAACCAGCCATGCCACAAAGAAACACTTGGCTGCTCGGTCACGGCAACAACATGATCACTCACACTAGATACATGGAGAGGATACAAGGTATCACTTTTACAACCTCTGGCAATCACTCTAGGTCCCTTACAGATCTTCCATTTTCCATCACCAAAGGTGGTATGATATCCATCATTATCTAGCTGCCCTGTGCTAATCAAGCTCTTCTTGAGCTGAGGTACATGCCATACATGCTGAAGTGTGAAGACAGAACCATGCTGAAACTGCAATTGCACACTGCCAATACGTGCAATGTCACATGCATAGTTGTCCCTAAGATGGACAACACCATGTTGACCCCCTGTATAGGCAGAGAACCACTCACGATGAGAGGTGACATGAAAGGAAGCACTTGAATCGAGGATCCAGGTATGCATGTCATCATCTGTATCTGCAAGTAAAGCATGTGCACCAAAGTGTGAAGAGACTAAGAGTACGTCATTCCCATTGTAACTGTCATGAGTGACTACATTCACCTCTTCAATTTTGACATTGCTCTTCTTAGGTTGACCCTCTTTCTTCTCTTCCTTGCTATCATCTGTCTTCTTGCCCTTTCCTTTCTCTTTCTTCCATTTGTAGCAGTCACGTTTAAAGTGACTCTTCTTGCCACAATGATGGCATTCAACATCTTTGCCACGTGATTTATTGCGTCCCTTGCTATCAGATTTGCCTTTTTGTTGTGATTTGCCCCTAGTATGCAAAGCACTAGAAGACTTACTGGATGCATTGTTCTGTTGATTCATTTCTTCCATGAGTAAAGCACTCTCTACATCGCATACAAAAGAATTGCATTAGAATTGCTCATAGCAGTTCTGAATGTATCCCAACTCTCTGGAAGAGTGCAAAGCAAAAATGTAGCCTTAAATTCTTTATCAATCAAGAACTTCAAGGCAACCAGCTGGCTGAAAATGGAGTTAAACTCACTCAAGTGAGTAGACATTGCTGTACCCTCTTTCATACGCAGAATCGAAACCTTCAATGTTAAACATCAGGGCATCAGAAATCGATAGCTCGATGGTTGAGCATGCAAGCTCATTTAACTCATCCCAATCGTCCTGTTCCATATCTGCAGGCTTTGCCCCTTTGGTCTTAATCGGCTTTGCCTGCTTCTTTTACAACAGGATATTGTAGCATTGTCTTTGCCAGATTGCAAAGTTATGTGCTCCTTCAAGCTTCTTTATGTGTATGAGATTATTGTTGTCACTGCTGCCAACCATGATTTTCAGCTCAAATGTGACTAAAAAATCAGCAAATGCAAGCCCAAACTGTCACGCAAGTGACCAAGGTACAAATGTTGGGATATAAAGGCCTGGTAACCTCCATGTATAGTACACGCACATTGTACATGTGAACGCATCCTTTACGTGCTCCAATTATAAATACATTTTATTCTTTGTGTACCAACACATTGTTGGTACACTCAAATCGACTTGTACTTTTCACTCTGCTCTGACTCTCTTTAGCCGCCACACTCACATGCTCTCTCTTGCTCGACCTCTCTCTACTGTGCCCCTATTAGTCCAACACATCAGGCCCCGCACGCTTCCCAAGATTAGGCCAGCTAAAGACATGAACTGCTTGACAAGTCTGGTTTGACCTGACGGGATTAGGTGACAAGAGCTGGGCGCAGCTATCAGGTCGATGTGAAGGACCAGGTGGGACCAGGATCAGGCGAGGTGCTGAGTGTGTGGCGACCAGCAGGTAGTAGTTGCAGCGTGGAGCAGGCAGCGCCAGCAAGCACACGCTATAGGGAGTCGCGACAACCTGCAGGGCGCATGCGAGTACGATGGTAGGGATAACGCCGTCTGAAGCGTGCTAGGCGACAGGCGGGCACGACGATTTGTGCAAGCGGACGACGACTTCATCGTGACGGGCAGGTGCACGGCGGTCGACGGTCAACGACCTCCCGTCAATCTCTTAAAAGTTGGAAGTTTTTTTTAATTTTCAATTACACTCCTTTTTGATGGGAGGTCACGTGCCAGAAGTATAATCACAAATTTGTGTGGATTAGAGCCAGAAATTTGGGGCTTTTTCCAGATTTGACATAGCTCATGCCTGTCAGTGACTATCGAGTCAAAAATTGCAGACATTGCGAGCGGTGACCCAAATTAATTTAGGGATTTTGCCAAATTAGTCAAAATTTTACCTCTTTGAGCAAAATTTCCTGACATTGAACCCTAGAAACTTAGGGGTTTTCATGTATTGGCAAAGCTTTACTCAGTTGGGTCAGATTAACTGACATTTATGTAATTTTGGACTTCAAATTTTTTGGATTTGCACAGAATTTGGTAAATTTCTGCATCTTTTGTCCGTTTGTTGACTAGTTCATGTACAAATAGCAGAAATTTACTTCTAGTTGAGAAAGAATAGTAGTGCATTTTGCTGGTACAACTTGGGTTTTTTCAGATTAGTGCATTTACTTCTGTGTTCGTGATAAAATAGCTGCAACTTCTTCTAGTTCAGACATCAAGGGTTTGATGGAGATTAAACGTTTTGATGGTCATGGCTTTGACCTTTGGAAAGACCGTGTGCAGGGCATTTGGTTCTTGAAGGATTGTGAGGATGCTTTGCAGGAAGATAAACCCGCACTAATGTCTGATGCAGATTAGGCCAGAGTGAATAAAAAGGCTGTGGCTTACATAAAGATGGGTGTCATTGATGACATTCTGACAGACATTAAGGATTTAGACACAGGTTATGCAATATGGGAAAAGATGAAAACTACTTATGAGATCACCACACCTGTTAATTAGGTGCATTTAATGCGCAAGTTGGTGAATATGTGACTGGATGAGTCAAAGTTTGTAGCTGAGCACTTGAGTGCATTTATAGGGATTCTAAATAAGCTCAAAGATGCAAATTTGAACTTTGATGATAAGTTGAGGGCAATCTTTTTGATCATGACACTATCGGACTCGTGGGAAACCTTGGTGGTTTCATTCAGCAATAACCCCAATCTCTCATATGATGGGGTGAGGGGTTCTATCTTGAATGAAGAAATTAGATGTATGTCTAGTGGAGAAGGCAACAACTCAGCTTATAATGTAAGAGGCAGGGCTGAAAAGAAAAATGCAAATGCAGGACACAGAAATAGAAGCAAGAGCAAAGGAAAGGATAAGAGTGACATTACTTGCTATCACTGTGGTCGGAAGGGCCACAAGAAACCTGATTGTAGGTATTACAAGAAGGAACAAGAGAGAGAGAGAATGCAGGAGATAAAAAGAAGGAAGAAAAGACAGATGCATCGGAGACAACCAATGGCAAAGAGAAGGCCAATGTGGCCTCTAGTGTGGTCATAGAAAAGCTTTCAGATGCAGAGGCTGATGTATTATGTGCAGTTGATTATGATGCCTTGTATGTCACATGCAGGATATGGAGATTACCAAGGCTGATGTGATTGATGCACTCTTGTTAGTTGATGACGGTGTCACTCAGACTTGGATTGTAGACTCTGGTGCCTCTTTCCATGTAACTGTTGGGTATTTGACTCACGCCTTACTTACGCCTACGCTCATATGGGAGTGTCGGTGATCAGTAGGATAGTGGGGCACTTTTTACTCTCGGTAGGAGAGGTTTTTTCCCCCAGACTAATGGTCTTATTGTCGTATGTACTTATGTGCTTATGTTACACACATTTGGGCACTTAGTGTGTGTCGGGTGTGAACACCCCCCTACAACCCTAAGGTTTAAGGGTGGTACTTTGTACTTTCAGATTACACTCATTCAGTCTATTCTCTTGGGTGTCGTGCTTCAACTCAGTCTCTCACTCTCACACTGTCTACTGAATCTCTGCTGTACCTTGATCCTCTGTTCTCACATTTGGTATTAGAGCGGTCCTCAGTCAGCAGCCAGCAGCCCCCGCCAGTTTTGCCCCCGTGTCGCCAGCTCCAGACCTGCCCAGTCCTGCCTGCGCCTGTCAGCCCGTCAGCATGCAGCACCAGACGACTCCTCTGCCCTGCGCGCAGCTCCAACAGTCAGCGCGCAACACTTGCCTGTCCCAGCGCGCCACCAGCAGGAGCCGTTAACGTTAGTCTCGTCAGTCACGTCTGACATCAGTCTCGTCAGGTCAGCTGCAGGCGCTGACGTATGCCAGCGCGCTGTCCAACAGCGCAGTCCTCGTCAGCCCAGGCGCCTCCTAAGTCAACTGTTAGCCCACGCGACTTCCGTCAGACCAGCGCACGTCCGCCTGCCCAGTCCACGTCACGCCTGCTCGTCCGACGACCACGTCAGCCTGTCCTGCGCCGCCAAACTGCCCGCCGACCAGCACACGCCAGTTTGCTCCATGTCAGGTAAAATTTTCAACAAATTTTTTTAATTTCAGCCCAGAACACAGTTCTGGAAGCGGAGGTTCACACGCAGCAAGCACAGAACAAGTGGGGGGATAAATTTCATGCAAATTTCTGGACTGGATCGTCAGAAATTTTGGGGCTTTTGTGTATTTGGAGGACAGTTGCATTTGAACTGGTGATACAGTCACAGAAAGACTGTTTTTGATAGAAATTTTGGCAAAAATTTTGGGGATTTTGAGATAACAGTGATGCAGTGCACTGTTTGCACCTTGGGAAGCGTGCATTAAAAGACAGTTTTCTGACAGAGTATGCCCTTGCACATTAATTGCAGAAACGTATTTGCTGCAATTTCTGGAAATTTGCAGATTTCCAATTCATACTGCTTTGACATTGCTCATTTTGTCTTTGGAAATTTGTCATCATGGCAAATTAGGGAGGTGATGTTTTTATGTATGTATCCAAGGAAGACAGACTGGACAGAAACAACTATTCCCTTTGGTCATTCATGATGAAGAATGTATTAGTGGCCAAGAATTTATGGGATTATGTCAGTGGAGAGGAAACTCGACCGGGAGTTGTAGCTCCCGCTACTCCTCCTCCCCATGGCGCACGTGGACAACGGGGACCTCAGCCTGCTCCACCTCAGCCACTTCCTCCAAGAATTGCAGCTCAAAAAGCTTGGGATACCCGTGATGCACAGGCCTTGTCGCTGATTGCTCTGGCAGCTCAGCGGTCCATCATACCTCATATCCATTCGGCATCTTCTTCATGAGATGCATGGTTGACTTTGGAGCATATGTTTGTAGGAAAGAATGAGACACAGATCTCTTTCTTGAAGAAAGAGTTGGAAACTCTGAAGATGCATGAAAGTGATTCTATGCAGGATCACTTAAACAAGATTCAGGACTTGAGGGAGCAGCTCATGAATGTAGATGAGTATTTTTCGGATGCACAGTTGATATCCACCACCTTGAATTCCTTACCTCCTTCGTACTTGTCTTTTCATACTGCATTGAACCTCACCATGAGGATTGCTGAGCACCCACTCACTTTTATTCAGCTGGTTAGCTTGCTTCTAGAGGAGGAGCAAACACGGAAAAATAGTGGTGTGGATGCTATAGTCTCTGAGCAGGCTTTTGTGGCAAGACAGAAAGGCAAGAACAGCAAGGTGAAAAATGCTCCACAGAGTTCTGGCACTTCGGGCACATCGCAGAATCAGTCACAAGGGGGGACGCAAGCAAAGAAAGGAAAATGTCATTATTGTAAGAAGCCCGGCCACTATATCACTGAGTGCAGAAAGCGCATTGCCAAAGAGGAGTCAGGAATGTCTGTTTCTACTACTCCTTCCACTGCTAGTGAGTCCGCGTCCTTTGTTGTGGACAGGGACTATTGTTTTTACACTTGCAGTTATGACATCTCTTGGGCCGATAGAGCACTTAGCTCTACAGAGGATGCTGACACTTGGTTCTTTGACAGTGGTGCTTCTAGACATATCACATCTCGCAGAGATTTGTTTGCTTCAGTTAGTGCACCTCCCGTTGGGAAATCGGTACAGTGTGCCAATAATGCATCATACCTTGTTCGTGGTATTGGGGAGATTCAGCTCACAGCCATTGATGGCTCTATTCTCCGCCTGCAGGATGCTTTGTTTGTGCCTGGAATAAAGAAGAATTTGCTTTCTATTTCTTCTTTGGCACGTTGTGGTATGCAGGTCACCTTTGATGATGACTGGTGCATGGTTCGAGAAAAAGAATGCATGACTTTGGTCTTGACAGGATCTTTGTGTCATGGTTTATATGAGTTGGATGCTCTTACAGTAGATCAGTCAGCATACTTGACATCCACTCTTACTCCTGCTATGATACAGGTAGAGTTATGGCATGCTCGTTTAGGGCATGTAAACTTTGGCAGCTTGATGCTTTTACAGCGTACTCAGATGCTGGATGGCTTACCTCTCTTGGAGAGACCTCCTGAGCACTTATGCGAGGGATGCATTTTAGGAAAAATGCATCGGTTCTCATTTCCTCGTGATGTTGCTTTCAGAGTAACAACCAGATTGCAGTTGGTGCATTCAGATGTTTGTGGGCCTATGCAGACCATGTCATTGGGATGCATTTTGGGAAAAATGCATCGGTTCTCATTTCCTCGTGATGTTGCTTTCAGAGCAACAACCAGATTGCAGTTGGTGCATTCAGATGTTTGTGGGCCTATGTAGACCATGTCATTGGGTGGTGGTTATTATTTTGTGACATTCATTGATGACTTCACACGTTTTTGCTGGGTCTATTGTTTGAAAAAGAAGTCAGAAGTGTATGATGCATTTTTGGCTTTCAGTGCACTTGTTGAAAACCAATTTGGATGCAAAATTAAGACTCTCCGTTCAGACCGAGGGGGGGAATACATGTCCTCTATGCTGAATTCTTTTTTGCAGCAGAAGGGCATAGTACTCAGTATACTACAGCTTATACTCCATAGCAGAATGGGGTAGCAGAGAGGAAAAATCGGTCACTCATGGAGATGGCCAGATGTATGCTGAAGGCAAAGAGCTTGCCTCATAGTTTTTGGATGGAAGCAGTCATGTGTGCTTGCCATATTTTGAACAGATGCCCTACCAAAGCCTTGAAGACCATCACACCATTTGAGGCTTGGAACAGCCGTAAACCTTCGGTTGGTCACTTTCGTACCTTTGGGTGTCTTGCCTATGCTCATATTCCACAGGTACTTAGAAGAAAATTGGACAACAAGGCTGTTAAGTGCATTTTTATGGGATATAGCAATGAGAGCAAAGGCTACAGACTCTATGATCCCGTTACAAAGAAGGTTTTTGTCAGCAGGGATGTTGTTTTTGATGAAAAATCAGAATTATCCTTGGCTGGTTTGGACACATATCAGGCTGCCCGTGATGTTTTTGAAGGGCTGCTGCCCATTACTTTTGGTGATTCAGCTGGAGGTTCACAAAATGAACCTAATGTTCAGCCAGCTGCTCCTATGGAAAGTGCAGAAATTCAGCCATTGGCTGATCAGAATATTCAGCATCATGCTAAAACAGAAATTCAGCAAGAGCTTGCACACAGCCAGGATGCTAGACAGCTACCTAGATGGTATTTGCAGACTATGCAAGATAGTCCTTTGGATGCACCCATGGCTGGTCGTACTAGACGGCAAACTCGCTTGCATGATTCAGCACATACCATGGAGTTTATTATGGCAGCAAGTACTTTTGATAATGAAGAGCCTGAATGTTATGAGGATGCACGACACAGTGTGCATTGGATGGCAGCCATGCAAGCTGAATTAGATTCTATTACTAAGAATCAAACTTGGGATTTGGTATCCTTGCCATTTGGGAAGAAAGCCATTGGAACGAAATGGGTCTACAAATTGAAAAGAAAAACAGATGGATCCATTGATAAATACAAGGCACGGCTGGTAGCTAAAGGCTACGCACAGAAAAAGGGCATTGATTATGAGGAGACATTTGCTCCTACTTCCCGTATGACGACCATCAGGTCTATGATTGCTTTGGCTGTACATTATGGTTGGACAGTACATCAGCTAGATATCAAGACTGCATTTTTACATGGGGAACTTCAGGAGGAAGTTTATGTACAACAGCCCATTGGTTTTGCAGTTGAAGGCTCAGAACATTTGGTATGCAAGCTTAAAAAGGCACTATATGGTTTGAAACAAGCTCCTGGAGCTTGGTATGAAAAGATAGATGCTTTCTTGCTTGGTCAGGGGTTTCTAAAAAGCTCATCTGAGTCTACTCTTTATGTATGTAAAGAAGGGGGATCTATGCTGATTTTATGTCTTTATGTTGATGACCTTTTGCTCACTGGAACACATGCTGATCAGATTTCAGCATTCAAACAAAATTTGCAGCAAACTTTTGACATGTCTGACTTGGGAGTTTTGCATTACTACTTGGGCATCCAGTTCATACATACTGCTCGAGGTATTGGGTTATTACAGTCAAGGTATATTGGGCAGCTTCTTGAGAAATTTGGCTTACAGGATTGCAAGCCAGTTAGTACTCCCATGGAACCTGGACTGAAACTGTCATTACATGATGACAGTGATTTGTTTGATATACATACATATGCTCCTGCAGTTGGATGTCTTATCTATCTATGCAATACTAGGCCGGACATACAGTTTGCAGTTTCAGCTTTGAGCAGGTATATGCATCAGCCACGCATGTCACATTGGCAAGCTGTCAAGCTTGTTTTTCGCTACTTGCAGGGTACTCGTTCTCTTGGATTGCTTTATGCCAAGGGGGGACCACTGCATTTACATGCTTACAGTGATTCTGATTGGGCTGGTGATTATGATACACGTCACTTTACTAGTGGCAATTGTTTCTTTCTTGGCACTTCTTGCATTTCTTGGCTTAGCAAGAAACAATCCACTGTTGCCACATCGTCATGTGAAGCTGAATACAAGGGAGCTTTCACTACCACAGTTGAATGCGTATGGCTTAGACGCTTGCTAGCTGATTTGGATGTATCTGTTACTGAGCCTACTCCATTGTTCACTGACAGTCAGAGTGCCATTGCAGTGGCACAGAACCCAGTGTTTCATGCTCGCACGAAACACATTGAGATTCACTATCACTTTGTCAGAGAGAGGCTACATGCAGGTGATATTAGCCTTGTCTATTGTCCTACCACCAGTAATGTGGCAGACATCTTCACCAAAGCTCTTTCTCGTGACAAATTTGAAGCATTTCGAGATGCTTTAAATTTGATATCCTTTGGTGGCGGATGATCCTTGTACTCTTGATCACTCTTCACTCCAGGGGGTTTTGTTGGGTATTTGACTCACGCCTTACTTACGCCTACGCTCATATGGAAGTGTGGGTGATCAGTAGGACACTGGGCACTTTTTACTCTCGGTAGGAGAGGTTTTTTCCCCCAGACTTATGGTCTTATTGTCGTATGTACTTATGTGCTTATGTTACACACATTTGGGCACTTAGTGTGTGTCGGGTGTGAACACCCCCCTACAACCCTAAGGTTTAAGGGTTGTACTTTGTACTTTCAGATTACACTCATTCAGTCTATTCTCTTGGGTGTCGTGCTTCAACTCTGTCTCTCACTCTCACAGTGTCTATTGAATCTCTGCTATACCTTGATCCTCTGTTCTCACAGTAACTCCTTGCTTGAAGTGTTTTGCTATGTTCAATGTAGGCAGTTATGGAAAGGTGTATCTTGGAAATAACCATGCTTGTAGCATTGATGGGATTGGCACAGTACACTTGTCTTTAGACAATGGTCAAGAGCTTGTGTTGAAAGATGTCAGATATGTGCCTGGCATTAAAAAGAGTTTACTATCTGTTGGTCAGCTTGACTTGCATGGCTACACCACACTATTTAGTGGTGATTTGTGGAAAGTGAAAAAGGGTTCCATGCTGATTGCAAAAGGAACCAAGAAGGGCACTTTGTATTGCTTGCATTGTAAAGCCTTGAATGGCAAGTCCCTTGCAGTTGCTGAAATTTGCAGCCACTTGGAGTTATGGCATAAGAGATTAGGCCATATGAGCCAAAAAGGACTTGATGTCCTTACCTCTTTGAAGAGGGTTGATGGAAAAGGCTCTAAACTTGATTTTTGTAATGAGTGTCAATTTGGAAAGCAAATAAAAAATTCCTTTTATTTTGGTGTCTCACATAAGTCCAATGTCTTGGACTTAGTCCATTCTGATGTATGTAGTATACCCTTGAAATTGTTGGGTGGTGCTGCATATTTTATCTCCTTTATTGATGACTGTTCCAAGAAGATTTTGGTGTATTTGCTGAAAAAGAAAAGCGAAGTGTTTACTGTTTTTAAAACTTTTCATGCATTTGTGACCACTCAGGCAAGTAGAAAGCTAAAATGCTTGAGAACTGATAATGGGGGTGAGTTCACATCGACTGAATTCAAGTCCTTTTGTGACTTGCATGGTATTAAGAGGGAGCTTACATCCCTTCTTCAAATGGGGTGGCTGAAAGATATAACAAGACTTTATGTGAAAGAGTGCGGTGCATGCTGTCCATTGCTAATCTCCCTCATGCATTTTGGGGAGAGGCACTCAAAACCGCGGTTCACATTTGCAACCACTCTTCAAACAGGTCCTTAAATAATGGCATCCCTGAGGAGGTTTGGTCTAGCAAATTGGCCTCATATGACCATTTACTCATATTTGGCTGTGATGCTTTTGTGCATGTTAGGGATGAGTTGAGGAATAAACTTGACCCAAAATCCACCAAAGGCATTTTCATGGGCTATGGTGATGAGGGTGAATTTGGCTGCAGAGTGTGGTTACCTCAGTCCGAGTGTGGTTATCTCAGTCCGAGAAAATTATTCGCAGCCGTAACGTTGTGTTTAACGCGTTTATAGTCTGTAATCCAATGGATGTTCCCTTTTTCCCGTCTTCTAAGAGGGAGATTATACATATATCGGCAACAAATGCCACGTATCACCAGCACAAGGGCACCCCACCGGCTAATTGCCGTGGCCCTACCGCAGCTCTTCTACATCTTGGGGGTAAAAACGGGATAGCAAACAAGAGGGCAAAAAGAAGGGCAAGCAGCCAGGATATAAGTTGCAATCTGATATTGAGATAGCCACAGATCTTAAGAAGGTTCTTGAAGAATGGATCTGAAATAGTCGGGTGAAATTCACCCTGGGAGAGGTGCTTGGTATCACTAAGCGAGAATTTCATGATGAGATCATTGACATAATTAAGAGAAAGCGTTAGTTTCTTGGTGATACTACTAGTGTATTGCTGCAATTTGAAGAGGAAACTGGTTTGTTGGGTATTCGGGCTGAATATGAGCATGCAGTAAGTATTGGAATATCTATACAGGATGCTACTAATCAGTGGACAGCAAGTGGAAAAGAGAAGAAAGTGGCTGACAATGCAATCTTGTAGCGATATGCATGGTGGAGTAAGGCAGATGCAACAATATGAGGACGAGACTCTAGGATTTATTCTTCGAAGTCACTATACAAGAAATCATTGGGCTAGGGCTACCACTGAAACGGTAGTGAAAATAGGGGAATGTGAAATTCCTTGTATTGCTTTACTTGACCATGGGTCTTAGATAAATGTCATTAAGCATGGATTGTATGAAAATGGTACATGGCCTGTAGACACTGATCATGGTTGGTGTATCTGCAAGCATGGTTATTTCCAAGATATACTTTTCCATAACTGCCTGCATTGAACATAGCTAAATACTCCAAGCAAGGAGTTATATGGAAAGAGGCACTAGAGTTTATAATCCAAGTCTAAGTGACACCATCATCAACTGACAAAAGTGCATCAATTACATCAACCTTGGTAATTTGCATATCTTGCTTGTGACATACAAGGGCATCATAATCTATTGCACATAGTACATTAGCCTCTGCATCTGAGAGCTCCTCTATGACTACACTGGAGGCCACATTGGCCTTTTCCTTGCTTTTGGCTGCCTTAGATACATCTGTCTTATCCTCTTTCTTCTTTTTGTCTCCTGTATTTTTCTCTCTCTTGTTCCTTCTTGTAGTACGTACAATTAGGCTTTGTGTGGCCCTTCTGACCACATTGATAGCAAGTAACATCACTCTTTTCCTTTCCTTTGCTCTTGCTTTTGCTTCTTTGTCTAGCATTTACATTTTTCTTTTCAGCCTTGCCTCTAACATTGAAAGCTGAGTTGTTGCCGTCTCCACTAGACTTACTTCTAATTTCTTCATTCAAGATTGAACCCCTCACACCATCATATGAGAGATTGGGGTTATTATTGAGAGAAACTATCAAGGTTTCCCAAGAATCAGGGAGTGTCATGATTAAAAAGATCACCCTCAACTTACCATCAAAATCCAAATTAGCATCCTTGAGCTGATTTAAAATACTAATAAATGCACTCAAGTGCTTAGCTATAGGCTTGGACTTATCCAGTTGCATATTCACCAACTTGCACATTAAATGTACCTGATTAACATGTGTAGTGATCTCATAGGTAGCTTTCAACTTTCCCCATATTGCATGACCAGTATCTAAGCCCTTAATGTCTGTCAAAATGTCATCAGTGTGACATCCATCTTTATATAAGTCACATCCTTTTTGTTGACTTTGGCCCAATCTGCATCAAACATTTGTGTGGGCTTATGTTCTTGCAAAGCATCATCACAATCCTTTAAGAATAGTATGCCCTGCATATGGTCTTTCCAAAGGTCAAAACCTTGACCATCAAACTGTTTGATTTCGATCAAAATCTTAATGTTAGAACTGGAAGAAGTTGCAGCCGTTTTTATTAGAAACACAAGTGTAAATGCATTGAACTGCAAGAGCACAAGCTGAACCAACAATTACATTGATGTTCTTGCCCAACCTGCAATAAACTTCTACTGTTTTTACATAAACCAGCCATCACATGGGCAAATACTACAGAAATTTACCAAAATCTGCACAAAATCCCAAATTTCTAGGTTCGACAGTTAGCCAGTCTGACCTAGCTGAGCAAAATTCATCAATACATGAAAAGCCCCAAATTTTCTAGGTCCAATGTCAAGAAACTTTACTGGGATGAGCAAAATTCCAACAAATTTTGGCAAAATCCCCAATTTAACTAAGGTCAACATGCACAATGTCTGCAATTTCTGACACAAATGTCACTGTCAAAGCATAAAAACTGCATCAAATCTAGGAAATGCCCCAAATTTTTCGAAGCAGATTTGTACAGATTTGAAAACTATGCTTCTACGCATGAAACCCCATCAGAGCAAGGGGATAAGAGAGATTAAAAGAATTTTTGATTTTTTAAAAACTTGGGGGGGGGGGGGGGGGGTCGTTGACCTTGCTCGTCACGTCGCGACATATCATCTGTGCGTACCGTCGGCCTGTGCAGTCCACGTCAACTTTCTTGCATGCCATGTCACCTGTTGGACTGTTTGCTTGTAACGTGCGTATCCTGAGCTTCCGCATACTCCCACTCCCGTTTCCTGTTGCTTGGTACCTGTTGGACCTGCCTCCGAGTTGTGAGCACCCGTGCTGGTATTCTTCACACGACCTGTTTGTTGGCTGTTTGCACGACCTGTTTGTTGGTCTTTTGTATGCGACTTCTTCCTGCGACTGTAGCTTGGTCGACAGCTTCTCACCTGTGAGCTTGTAGTTGGCGACTAATGCCTATGGCTTGTGTGAACCATTGTGGCTTTGATACCAGTTGTTGTGAGTGGTGTTAATGGAAGCGTGAAGATTTGCAATATAACTGTGCAGGTGAGTGAGAGTGACAGAGAGAGAGTACAATCTGATTTGTTTGCTGTTTGCACGACCTGTTTGTTGGCTGTTTGCACGACTTGTTTGTTGGTCTTTTGTATGCGACTTCTTCCTGCGGCTGTAGCTTGGTCGACAGCTTCTCACCTGTGAGCTTGTAGTTGGCGACTAATGCCTGTGGCCTGCGTGAACCATTGTGGCTTTGATACCAGTTGTTGTGAGTGGTGTTAATGGAAGCGTGAAGATTTGCAGTAGAACTGTGCAGGTGAGTGAGAGTAACAGAGAGAGAGTACAATCTGATTTGGGTGTATCAACAATGTGTTGGTACACAAAGATTGTATTTATACTTGGGGCATGTAAGGGTGCATTCACATGTACAACATAATAATACATGTGTACGATACACGGAGGTGAATAAAGGACCTTTACATTCCAACACCTGTTTCTTTCCTGTTGTCTCTCTCTTCACCTTCTCTTCATGTTTGTGTTCCTCTTTTGTTGCGTACTCTCACAGTCCCATCTCTAGCGACATCCATGATGGAACAAACTCTCCCCTTTCTCCTCCCCCTTCGTTGAGGAGGAGCTTCTCCACGATTTCTAGTTTCAGGACGGGCAGAAATGCCCAGGAGAGGATGGTCTGCCTAGGGCTTTTCTAGGGCTTTCTTTTCCTCCTACTGGTAGGAGGAGGTGGACCTCTTGCTATGAGCATTTCAAGAGATCTTTAGTTCAACAGAGATACGAGGCAGCATGTTAGTAGGTTTCTGACGTTTTTGGCTGCTATGTTCATACTCTGGTGTTTCATAATGTGGGGCTTATTTTTCATTATGCAAGTGGGTGGCTTTGGGTGGTAGTACGTTGTCGGAGGGGGTTTTGTCGAAAGGTCGAATCCATCGGGGATCAGAAGTAGAAGGAAGTAGAGATAGGAGATGGAAGAGAAGATAGAGAATTTCCAAGTGGTAAACACTACAAAAATAAATCACAATGAATTGAAACAATATATATTGAAAGAACCTGGAATCTTTGCACTACTCAGAAGCAATCTCCAAGCATTAGTTCTCCTGGAGCTCCTTCGTAGACCAAAAACGTGGATCAGAAAAAATCAGCTCTTTCTCTGCTGGCCGGAACCCAAATTTGATGGTTCCATTGGCTCCGAAAGGGGGGTAAAACCTAGGACGCTTGGTCACGGATCTCCCAGACCACTCCTTCCTTCAGTTCAATCTGTAGTTTTCAGCTTGTTTACAGCGATTGCGACGCGTGCGATTTCGTCAATTTGTCTTTTTTATGAAAAATCTCCTAATTGGCTGAAAAAGCAACTAGCTTTTTGCATGCCATCCTAATCTAAAAGCTTTTTCTAACTTTTTCGGATTTTTACAATAAATAATATAAAAAATAGACTAAAATTATCTAAAAATCTAATATTTTTGGATAATCCATGCAACTCACACTAGTACTAATGGCTCAGATCACATTGACTCTCTAGATCAATAGAGAAGTCGGATGATGATGCATTCCATACTTTTTCACAGTGTCCTCATAACATCACGACAACTTGCCACTTCCATGGCATCTCCCCCCCATTCCCCCTAGACCCTCTTGAGAGGCTTATATATATGATGGTTTTCCAAGAGACCCAACCCCACCCACCCCCCCCCCCCCCCCCCCCCCCCCCCAAAAAAAAAAAGAAGAAGAAGAAGAAGAAGAAGCTCAGGCCATTTTATTGCCCTTACCTTGCACAGTAAAAATGAGTTTTTACATGTATGTGTGTTGGAAAAAGTGTGGAAATATGTTGCAGTACATATGCTTGCAGATCAATTAATTATTGATACTTGGAGAACAGTTTGCAGATCAATAGACTACTGACACTTGGACAAACGTCTTAATAGTCACACTTCGTCTTTTGAATAATGTGGACAGGCAAATCAAACCAGATATTGTAGCATTGGGTTTTGAGAGCAACATGGCCCAGTAGCATTTTCTATTTTAGCATTTGAACAGTTGATCTGAACTAGATGCAAGATATCCATGATAAAAAAATTTGCCTTCTTTATAAATCACAATTTTGAGTAGTATATATTGCCTATGGTCCTTGTTCTCTGGTTCTTTCTGGTGGATTGACTAGCATTAACTTCTGATGATTCCCCCTCTTTCTATGTTGGAATATTAACATATAGTTGTCTGATCTGTTTTCTGCAGTATCCAGGCAGTGTTCATCAGGCGTCCAACCCTGGCCTCTCACCGTTGCCTCATGAACCAGTAGCTTTTGATGCAAGCCGAGATGCGACAGTGGGTATACCTCTTGGAAATGCAAAAGTAAGTTGCCGATCAATATTATTGGAGAACAAAGTGAGAAAGATTATGCTAACTCTCTGATTTGGTTACTGTAGGACCTAAAGAAGAAGGAGAAGGAGCTTGAAGAAAAAGAAGCAGAGCTTAGGAGGAGAGAAAGGGTAAAAATTTTACTTTCAGATAAATCAAAGATTGTGTTTCACTATCCACACTGAAGAATTTGCAAGAGGTTTTCATATGGCTTGTTTGGTCACTGTATTAAGATTATCCATTAAGGATGAATGGCTAATGGTCCAATGCTGTGCTGTTAGTGGGTATCAAATTTGCCTTTTCTTTAAAAGAGGTAACATATAGATATTCAAATTGTGTGTGTCAAGGTAGGAAATGATGTCAAGGCTGCAGTAAGACAATTCTTTTTAAACTCTACATTGACTGCGTTTAGTGTGGGGTCTGCAGGCTGAGTGAATTTTTAAACATCCTCAAGGGCTAATAAATCTAGCCACCTTACTACACATTGCATAAGCTCGAGCTGTTTATACTTGATATATGCCTATTCATTCAGACCTGCCAGGACTTTGGTGTCCAATCGGTCTCCTTTCTCAATTTCTGCTTTCAGAAGCTGCATGGCCTCCTGATCATAGGTTAGTTTATTGTAGTTCTTCAAGAGAACTGTTTCTCTGCATGTGCCAACCCTCAAACATTAAAACAGTTTGCCAAACCTAGTGGAGGTGTCCATGCTTTGAGCTTTAGAAGGAACCTGCAAAACCGAGACTTTCGTTCTTGTGGAGCCTTCTGAAGTTCTATTGTGCAGGTTGAGATTATGAAAAATGCTGTTTTTGTAACTCAGCCCTCCAGTGAACATTTTTTTCATATGGGAGCTCGATTAATGCTAGCCATAGATTCCTCTACTTCACTTAAAAAGACTCATGCATGTATCAACCCTTAAATGTTGAATCAGTTCATGAAACCTAGTAACCATATGAGTAGCCCATCAAGGATGGATAGGTGCATGGTAAGTAGAGGATAGATATCCTTGCGTTAGAGTGGCCCACGGTACGAGGGACAACACACCATAAGCAGAGGATGGATATTCTTGTATCTAAGTGGCAGTGGGAGAAGTTTGGGGGACATGAGGGGATATCCAACACATCCATCCTAGGAGAGGTACATGTGCTTACCCATAGGTAGGTGTGAGGTACGATATGTAGAGGTGGCATTCTTGACAACATAGTACCAAGGTGCGAAGCGCATGCACCTATTTATGTGCGTACACACACACACACACACGCACACACACACACAAACACAAACATCTACTAAGACCAAAATGGGCCTATGAGTTAACCATGTACAATGAGGATCATCACTGAGTATTAAAGTGTAACATATTGAGTTGTCGTCTATGATGGCAAGATGTGATATGTGATGGTGATATATAGTGCCAAGAGAAACTACAAAGGTATGTAATACAGGATAATGTGAGTATGGTAGAGAGAGAGGGGGAATCTGTGGATCTGCTAACATCATCCAAAAGACGTGTGTGTGTCCTTTGGAGGCTAAAATTGAGCTATAGGACAAATCAAATTGTTCATTCCATTCCACTTTAGGTATCAGTGCCATTAAGGCACATAAAATGAAAAAGAAAAAGAAGATTAGATAGGATAAACTCTAAGCTCTAATGACCCATAAAAGCTTTAATTACAACACCAAGTTCCATTACGGATGTAGAGGGTAGCTAAAATGCATCGCTAGATATATTTACTTCTAGGGAAGTGGGGTGCGGAAGTCCCCAATGATTGCTTTTCCTCCTTGATACACTTCCCACTTTCCATTTCTTTGCGCTTCTTTGGCTTTGGCTAATTTTTGTTGATCGATTTTTGAGCTGAAGTCGGGTCAGCACATTTGCTATCTACACTTTTGTCCCTTCTACAGACATAGCCTGCTTCATCACTGCTATCTTCTTCCGGCCAAGATAGGGTGAGTTATATATATAGTTGCAACAACAGAAGGTCCTATGCTTAATGCATTTGACATTGAAGGAGCTTCTAAAGGCCTAAACACCGCCAAATCCTCACTCAGCTCCCTAGTTTCATTGATACATAAAAGAAGCTCCACTTTTTGTGGTCTGTACCCTCCAATAAAATTTTATCACTTTTTTAGGTGCATAACATGTACTTCTTCCTCATTGAGACCCCAAGCTTCATTGTCACAAAGAAGAAGCTTCACTTTTTACTCTTCCCTCCTTCCAATAAACTTTTCTTTGTTTTCCAAGTATTTGTGAATATTTCTTGAATAAAACACAACCCTTTTTTATTCAATCTATAAATAACCCATTTACATGGTGTCCTTTTGTATGGAAAAAATGTATAAAAATGATATTTTTGAAATCTCTTATTTAAAACCTTGTCTCCCTTAGATCTAATATTCTTCTCTATCTTTTCATAATCTTGCACCTCATGCGGGATCACAAAAACAAAAAACATTAACAAAAAATTTTCAATGGTTATAATAGAATAAAAAAAAATATTGTGATTAGCTCATGTACTTCCGTTTTTGTATGGCAGAAATACTACTCCATGATATAGTCCTCATGGTATCATCAACGAGTGTGGAATGGCAGCCACTAGAGTTACTTAGAAGTATATTCAGCATCATGCACATTGAATTTTACACCCTTATTTACCCTAACTATCCTTCATCCTTCATCATTGAAAACAATTTATATTTTTACTTTGCAGCTTGCACTATTCTAGCAAATGCATAAGCTTGTGGAAGGTTAGAAGAGCTTCATTCACCTGATTTAAATTCACTAATCAATTGGAATACTCTTGATGATGAAACCGTCCAAGGCTTATGCGACCTTATCTCCAGGTAGAGGACAAGCCAAGCAAAAGATAGGGAAGAGGAAGAAGTTGGAGTCTTATTTCCACTTTGATAGAGATTTTATGGGGAAGTGTAGAGGATATCCCATGTGTCCTCATTGTGAGAAGACCTCACACTTTGAGGAGAAGTGTTGGAGGATATATCCTCACCTTCGTCCAAGAGCGAAGGGTGGATCACAACCTTATGCTACCTCTACTTTGTCACCCGCTATTATCGCCGAGATCGTGTTTCTACACATGTATTAGGTGGATGAGCCTTCTTTGATTGTCTCGTCTATTGAGCAGCCTTGGCTCATTGACGGTGGTGCATCAAGTCATATGACTCCCTGAGGTGATTAGAGATTTATTAGAGGATCTTTGTCTGTTAGAGGATATCATCATTGTTGGTGACATTTCTTTGGTTCCTATTAGTGGTATTGACACCTTGCCTCTATTATTTGACCATCCATTGAGCTCCATTTTTGAGGCCCTACATGTTTTGGACTTGGGTTTCCCTCTTCTTTCAGTTCATGGCCTTTCTAGACTCGAGACCCGCATTGTTTTTATCGAGATAGCTTTCTTTGTTGAGGATTCTTCTACCGGAGCCACTCTTGTGAGAGATTGGTAGGAGAGTGGGCTATCTATGCTCCATTCCCCTTCCTTTGTGTAGGGCCCTCTGATGTAGCTTTCTATTTCCGCATCTATTTCCGGTTGTGCACCCTTTATCCCACGGGTTTCATCCCATCCCTAACCATCTCCTCTAGTGGTTCCCTCGCACCTCCCATCCCTTTTAGAGGGGGACAATATTGGTGATGTGGTTGTGGATTTCTTGGCCCTTTGTGTTTTAGAGAGACCTCTCTAGGATCATAAGTTTTTTCAGGGTTTATAGAGTACTTTGGGATTTTTCTTAATGTGGCAGCCTCTTTTCTTCATCATTGAGCCACCATCCCTTGCCGCTTGGCCCTTGGTCCCTAGTGTTTCTATGCAACTTATGTCGCCTTCGATAGTTTCTTACTATTGTCTCATAGTTGGGTTAGAGGCTTGGCTCACGCATTCTCGACTGGAGTTTTCAAGACTGATCCATTCAAGGCCTCTCCGTTTCCCCTGCCCTTTGATGGCCTTCTGTTTAATGAGATTTTTATTTGGAGAGGGGTCCTTGCTCCTTGCTTGACTTTCTTTATCAATGGACTTCATTAGCATTGGCACTCTTCCTACCACCCTCGGATCCATATCTCCTTTGGCCTTTTGCCACATCCAGGATTTGAGAGGGGGTGTTAGTAGAGAGAAGGAAGAATGTGATTGCAATGGCTGAAGGTACAAGGCTGCAATAGTCAGCCTCAACATGCAGTTCTATGTACCAGTGTGGGCGCCAGATGGTAGCAGGGAGATGAGAGAATGAGGAGGGCTGGCTGATCATGAAGGATCAATAATGGATAATGAAAGTGGGAGGGCAAGCTGCCTGTATATAGGCGCAAAATGGCAAAACTCTAAGAATGGCCAAAAGTGCCAAAAAAGAAATGCACAAATGTGCCCTCCATCTAAAGTGTCTAAAATACATAAAATGATAGACAAATACAATGTCAAGGCTCTTAATGTCCTCGTTTGACTCAAACTAAGGCTCATAGGCAAGAGATGACCACACAAGACACACATGACTGCCCAAGTGTAGAATAGGTTTTAAGTGTTGAAGATGAAGTTGTAGCTGAAGGTGTAGGAGATGTTGTGGCAGTCACAGCAGGTAGGAGAACCATGATCAGCAATAGATAAGGTCGAGAAGGCTGGCGTCAATGTTATGTAGCTGATGGATGCCACATGAAAGCTGGTGACAACAGGACGAGCATTTGCAAACAAGCTCACAGCAGCCAAGATTCTGCTGTAGATGGCTGGCAGCAAGGGCAGCACCTCCAGATGGTGATGATGAGGGTAGATGATGATGGTGACAACTTTGGATGCAAGGGAATAATGTGGGATACAAGAGTATGAAAAAATTGTGTGCACATTGAATCCCTTGTATGGAAATTGTTGGAGTTAGAAGAATAACTAGAGTGTTGTGCAACTGTCTAGTGTTGTAACTCGGCTGGCGCCCCCCCCCCCCCCCCCCCCCCCCACCAAAGAGAAAAAAAGAAAAAAAGAGGAAAGATTCTCTAAATGGATGCATCATTTTAAGTCATTTAAAGGTACAACATATTTCAAGATTTTGAATATAAATAACATATGTAATAAGCAAGTACATAGTTTTTAAAATTGTACATAGTTGTTAAAATTCTCTCTCTTTTTACTACGTTAAAAGAGTAACATCCTTAACTATTGCTACATAGGCTCCTTGCCATCAATATTGTGTAATACTTTCCTCTATAACTATGTCTACTTGATTAAAAATCTTAAAATACTTCAAGCTTTTTTTGTTAGAGTAAAAGGTGTTTACATTTCAACCATAAAATAAAATATATACACATGAACAAGACTAGAAGATGTTTTGGGACCCCTTAAATGTGACTATTGGCCCCTCTATGCTATGTTGTGTAGGTTCTTTGTCTCCCTCCATGACTTGAGATTGAGAGTCTAGGAGGAGTTGTTTCCAAACTCAACTTTTAGACACGTGAAAATGGAATCTTGGGAAGTGAGACTACATTCTTTAGGTTCACAATGGTGATCCACTCTATTCTATGCAAAGTACTGCCATAGTGCTCTGTACTTGCTACCTAAGTCAAACAGGGATGATCTAGTGGGCAGTTTATTTAGGCGCTTCTCTATCTGCCTTTTTTATTTGTAGGGTTCATCCCCATCATGTTAACATCATTTTGGACTGTTATTAGTGTCATCATGTGTCTGCTTTGGAGCACAGGAGGATATAGACAAGAGTAATTGTACAATTTATTGGATTTGTTTGTGCTGGCATGTAGGAGCTCAAGCGAAAAGAGGAAGCAGCTGCAAGAGGTATCTCTTTTATTTCTGATGAATATGGATGAGGAAGCATTGCCATTAGCTGCTGTATACACTTCACTAATATATTAAAGCTGTCTTGCAGCTGGAATTGTACTTGAGGATAGGAACTGGCCCCCTTTTTTCCCTATTATCCATCATGATATTCGAAGGGAGATACCAACTCACTTGCAACGTATACAGTATTTCGCATTTGCCAGCTGGCTAGGTGAGAAGAAATTGCACTTTTCCCTTTCTGTCCACATTTTAGTAATTATGTCCCTTATTGCTTGATCTCCTTTTGCAAAGTGCTCTATCTTTTTACCTTGTTGCAATTGATTGTACATTCTGTGGAGGTGATCAATTCAGGATACAAGATTTGATAATTTGATGAGCAATGTCATGCATGTGATTCTTAGTCCACTGATGTCAGACCATGCTCTTGGTTACTGTGATATAAATATTCTTCCCTACTACATATTCTACTAACATACAACTGCTGTCTTTTGTGCCTCAGGTATTGTGATCTGCTTAGTCTGGAATGTCCTTGCAGTCACTGGTGCCTGGATAAAGCTCAATTCACATGGTGAGTGTCCATGTGCTTAAAAGTTTGGACAATGGGTTATAAATGGAATGCTTGAAGAAATGATCTGTAGTTGAGCTTCGATTTGTGCAAGTCATAGAGCGATGGTGGGTTCCATGGCATGTTTTCTGTCTTTACTCTTTGGCTTCTTCTGTATCTCAGACAATGGAGAAATGTACTGCAGAGAGGGATAGTGTGAGAATTACGTAGGTTAATGTCAATGTGCCTAATGATAAGTTGTTATAAATTGCTTGCAGATGTGAAGATCTGGTTTTTGGCAGTCATCTATGCCATATGTGGGATTCCAGGATCCTATGTGCTCTGGTATAGGCCGCTTTATCGTGCCATGAGGTACTATCTTGGCTAAGATACGTCTGTACAATTGTGATATTTGCAGTCTCAATCCTCAAGAGAAATATTTGCCGTTGAAGAAATTTGTGGTGAAGTCTAACTAACAGTGAAAGGAATGCCTGGTCTTAGTCTACTTATGTTATCTGACTTCTAGAACTGTCACTGCAGGACAGAGAGTGCTTTGAAGTTCTCATGGTTTTTCTTGTTCTATCTGGTGAGGTTTTAAATTCAGCTGTACATGTCATGGTCTCTTATGTTTTATCTGAAAGTTTCCAGAAAATTTCCAGGATAGGGAATGTAACAAGGAGTTATTCAATTGGTGGTTAAAGTTACTTTTCTACCTGTTGGAGGGTTTTCCCAGCTTAGCAAGTTTGTTATCTTGCAGATCCATATTAGCTTCACAATTTTTGCAGCAGTAGCCCCACCGATTGCTTTCAATGGGAAATCTTTAACGTGAGTATAAAGAGTGCTTTCTGCATTGAGTTAATTGCATATGTTTTAACTTTCCAGATTGCTGTTGTCATATTGAATGGAATGTTTCAGATTGCAAAATTGTGCTAGGGAACTTTATAATGTGCTTTACAATGGTTGTCTTTGAAGATATTGCTGTCAGGCACTAGACCACATGAGGAGCCTAGCAGGTACCTTTTAGATATGCTTTAGCAAGCATAACCTCAAACAAAGCAACGCTACCTACATTAGCTTCATTGTGAATGTCTTTATTACAACCTAAAAATTGGAAGGAAGTTATACTTCTCATCCTTAGGCTAGGTTGTGAGGAGTGCTGGCTCTGTGTGTAGCAAGGTTACGGATCTGAAAGGGTTTATTGATGTACCCCATGTCTTTAAAACCTTGGAAGCTTCTGCAACCCCTGGATGATACAGACTCAGGCTGGCTTTCTGTAATATCGTCTCTTGAGAATGGAATCATAGTTTACATCAGTAGCTTTACTTACCTTTTCAGTTGAATGTTTTAGTCTTTAGGTGAGCCTTTCTGTCTGGACTTTCTCACTGTAGAGCATTCTGGGTGTGATTATGAATCTTTTTAAGGCATGCAAGTTCTTCAAACATATGACTTACTTGAAGATGGAGTGCTTTTGGCTTGCCAGATCATGTCAAATGCACTTGGGCTTACACACAATAAGTACTTGGTTCTGATTGTACTTCAAATATAGCTCCAATTATGAAGGTTTGATATAAGGTACTTCTGGTTTGATTTCAGGGGCATCCTACCACTTATTAACGTCATTTCGGACTCCGTAGGAATTGGGGTACTCTCTCTCTCTCTCTCTCTCTCTCTGTGTGTGTGTGTGTGTGTGTGTGTTGCACTGCACATGCATATGCCCATGTCAGAGAACTTAAACCCCTGCACCCCCATGTGTTTTTTTTCGGCGGATTCCAGGGAAAGATTACTGTTTTCACTTCTTTAATCTTGTATTGCTTGTATTACAGATTCTATACCTTATTGGTTTTGCTTTTTTCTGCTTGGAGGCTTTGCTTAGCATTTGGGTTCTACAGGTAAACTGCGACACTGGAATATATTGCATATGCATCTATTCTTTACGGGAACCTAACTGCAGTTTTGTTGTTCTGCAGCAAGTTTACATGTATTTCAGAGGAACTGGTAAAGCTGCAGAATTAAGGCGGGAGGCTGTTAGGTCTGCAATTTAGATTTTTCCTGGTGGGCTGATATCTGGGTTGTTCATTTGTACCCATAGGTCACTGTATTCTCCACTGACTCTGGTTTCATCCCGTTATCAATGAGCCCCAATCTTTTTGTAATTTCACACCTTTTGAATTTTACATCCTGTAATCTTCCAAAAATTGGCCAGTTTTTCATGCAAAGGTATCTGTTTTAAGACGGGAATGTAGTGAGTCCTAGCTTTACATGTACTACTGTGGTTATGTAAACCCTCACAGTTTTTGAAGGGTTTATTAACATTCTGATTGGAGATATTCTGTGACGACTCTTAGGATATCAATTTGTGGATACATGCAATTCTGCTTCCAGAATATTGACGATATTAGGACATGTACTGACTTGAAGTAAACTCTGCACGTATAGAGAACTTGACTCTCATGAAGCACAAATATCCAGAGACTTATTATGCGAAGTTTGGATGAAATGCTTTCAAGATGACCTCGTGTGTGCTACAGATGAGAGATGTTGACTGAGTGTGAGAGACGTCAAGGAACCCCAGTTTTGAATCAGTGACATTGATATAAAAGACATGTGGAAGCATATGCATTTGAATTGGCTTTTGTTACAATCATGCAGGCATCCATGTGGTCTTGGGCTGCTACTGTGCACATATCTAGGCATGTGTGACATCTCTTGGCTTTAGATTGTTGAAGCATCATGGAGCAATTGATTAAGTAGCAATTGGATTGCAGAGTGACAGACTTAACGGTCTATATGTCAGCTGAATGAGTGGAGCAAATTACATTGCCATAAATCCTGAATATAATCATAAATGTTCCCCGTACTTATTGTTAATAAGGCAAGTTGGCTTTAAATGGATCCTTTAGTATCACAAGCGATGCCTTGTACAGTCACTAGATTTTCGTATAATGTTGATCAGGACCTCCAAAATTGTGTGTTGGCAAGCATCGACTTTTGAAAGGTTTGAAGTTTATACTTGTGCTAAACTAACAAGGTGGTTCTTGTCTCTGCAGTTTTGATGATACAAATTGAGGGCACAATTGTTATAGAAATTAATGAAAGGTTGAATGCTTGCATAACTTTTGACAAATGTGCTTCCAGAATAGAAATGCGAATAACAGGCAAACAACTGGAAACACCAAGGAGAAAGATGTGTGGACTCTGCACATTTATGCACTTCATTTGTCAAGGAATAATGGTTACTTTGAGCCTTGATAAAGAGATGATGGTGCAACTGCAAAGCATTTATAAGGGATGATGGCTTGCTTGCTTCTTTTTCACGAAGCAATACCCAACTATGTTTTACACATACAATCACAACAATGCAAATGTGCTTACACGTGACAGCCTTGCTAGGACTGCATACATCTACATCCCTTACATAACTGAAACAGAGTTGGGAATTGAAAAGGAGCGTCTTACTTGGATCTCGTGCTGTTAAAGAAAGTATTGCAAAGGCAACTTAAACAGCTTGAACAACATTTTTTTTTTTTTTTGGAAGTTGAAAACCATTTTTTGTGGTGCTCGTCTTTCAGCCACTAACCTTAGTGGTTGACTACATCTTCTAAATGAAACTAGTTGTGCTTCAGCCTCGTGGATATATGAAAGTTTCGCAAGAGGATGGAAGCTGTGGATATTATCAATTTGTCCCACCATTACTAAAGACGATGTTAGTACTATTGCAAGAGCTCTTGGGTTATGAATGGAGAGATTGATGCTTTGCATAGCTACGCTCTTAAGCTATAGTAGAAACATAAGTTCAGAAATTGCAGGTTCGGTAAGCTGATGGTGTTGGTTATATTGATGGAGTGGAATATGAATGTAGAGAGATTGAAATTTAAGCACACTTTGTCCTATTCATTGCTTTACCTTTGTTCTTTTAATGTACTATGCATTGGTATACATCATGTTTCTCTTTGAGTCTACATTGATTGCATAATTGGCAAACATGGTGTTCTACGGTTGCATGTCATGGCATACTTTGTCCTATTCATTGCTCTACCTTTGTTCTTTTAATGTACTATGCATTGGTATACATCATGTTTCTCTTTGAGTCTACATTGATTGCATAATTGGCAAACATGGTGTTCTATGGTTGCATGTCATGGCCTCCATCCTTAATTCATGTGAATAACTAGCAAATGTGATGCTATATGCTTGCATGGGTCATGGCCTCTCCATCCTCATGCAAAAACCTAGCAAATATGGTGTTCTATGGTTTACATAGTCTCATGCCCCTTCCATCCTCAATTCATGCAAAGAAACTAGAATGGGTCTAATTGCACTTTGTCCCATTTGAGAGGGGTACATGCATGTATGTCAATACACATCCTACTTTGTCCCATTTGAGAGGGGTGCATCCATGTATGTTAACCTAGTAACAAGTCCATTAGGTGAGATATGTAGGAAGTGGTGTTGGTAATGAGCCATCTTCGTGCTACGTGGCTCTCAAAGGTACATCATAAGTCCCCTTTGTATCTAAACGTGGGCAGCTGTCCTAATGATTTGGTTCCTCTCTAAGCGGGTGAGCTCTAAATGCACGTAATCCAAGTTGTACTAAAAATGCGAGGGTGATATGTGGAATCCTCGTGCCTCAAGCCATGTCTAGGGTGATATGCGGAGTTCGTGTGCCTCAATCCGAGTTGTGCTAAAAATGTGAGGGTGATGTGGAATCCTTGTGCCTCAAGCCATGTCTAGATTTGAGGATACTAGTAGCTTATGTCCCTCTTCCTATTAGTGAACCACATGAAACTAATGCCAATTTAGGGCATTTGTGCTAGGCAAACTAATGCCAATTTAAGGCATTTGTGTTAGGGAAGCTTCAAAATCCTTAGCAGCCATGTAATGGGCTGAAATAAAGCCTCTTTGATCATTGGAGCAATTGCGGACTTGTCTCGAATGATCTCATGTGGTACTGATTGCTTGCTTCATATCATATACCAATCATTATAATTAGGGTCTCTTTGTACTTCACATATTGTGATCGAGGCTCGATTTCCATACGTTTGATTCTTACAAAAATGACATGGTAGGAAACTAGTAGGTAGTCTAAAGGTGAAGGCCTTGCTTGATGACACTTGATTTATATCCTTTCTCATCCATATAAGATTGTTTCTTTAACTACATTAAGTACTTAACATGTTGCACATTATTGTCTTTTTATGTTTACGATTTATGTGATTTGATTGTCATTCTAAGTTTTTAAAAAGAACAAGGAAAATGTGTTGTTAGGGATTATGCTAAAATGAACACATTAACATGTTAATGACATTGTTTGTTTATGGTTGGGATTCACATTTAGTGATAAGATTTTTCAATGTTAATGTAAGTGCATGTTAAAAATAAACTTGGTCACGTGCTATTAGTGGAGCCCAACCATGATATCTAGAAAGCTTAGGGAACATGTTGGCTTCTATGTTATCTTAGGGGACTTGTTGGGCTAAAGAAAAGATGGACAAGCTTTATTTCCTATAGAATAACAAAGTTGGGCCTATTATTAGTCAAAACAAATGCTTGAAGAGTCCACTTTTAAAAATTTGTTATCTATTGTTTGTAGTGTGTGTACTTTTGAATATCATGTCATATTGTGGGTAGTATGTGACCTCAAGGAGGGATAAAATGTTATGTTTGCATAGTTTGTTAGTTGAGTTTTTGTTTCTTGATTTTATTCAACAATTAGCATAGTCCATGGGTATTGAACTACTATACATGGTCTCAAGACATCAACGTCCAAAAACCTTATGATCATGTTACTTTTAGTTAGTTTCTTTGGGTTGGATCGCCAAAAATGAAGAGTGGTGGGTGAAACAAAAATCTTTTGATACCACATTTAACTTAAAGTGTGGAGGGATTTTTGGATTAGACTATATGCATGGCCACATGCTAATATAAAATCTTTATGAATTCATATGGTCTTAAACCTTCTTCAAGACTTGAAGGAAATTCCCTCCTTATGTCAAAAGGGATATCAAAGGAGAAATGTTTCCTAGTAGTTTACATTCCTCTTGGGAAAATGGTAGGGTTGACCTTGAATGCTTACGATAGACTTTCTTCAAGTATCCTGAAGGATTAATTGGTGTATGTGCGAGGGATCAATATTGTGGAAAATGAAGACGAAATTGTGGTCATTGGATGTTGATGAATGGACTTAATTTCTTATCTCAAGGTCTAGATCTTGGGCTTCCATGTGAAAAAAGAGTAGAAGCAACTGCTTCTTTCTTGTTCATCAAGAGGAGAATTGTGATGATTGATGTATGGGAACAAGTGATTGTTGTTGATGCGAGAAACAATCAGAGCCGACAATGAGGTTCGTATGAGGGGAATTCATTAAAATTGTGATGGTTAAGTAGGTAGATAAAGTATGGAATTGATGTTAAATAAATTTATGAGGGATTAAAAAGAAAATGCAAAGCCTCTAAAAAGTGTGTAAGAATGAGTTGATGGATGGGGCAAAGATCCATGTAAAAACTATATACAACATCTCTAGAACTAATTGAAGCATGTGACAAATGACATGATGCAATGTGCATATTATTGTAGAATACATGATGGTGACATAGAATGGCTCCAATGTGTTTCTTATCACTAACCCAATTTGAAAGAATTTAGAGCCAACATGTATGAAGATGAGGATCATAGCCCTTTCAAAATGTCGAAGAAGGTGAAACTTGGATGATTGATCAAATAGTGTGTCGATGGTGAGGTGCGTTTGGCACATTATAGAGTGTTTTGATGCTAAGGTGCCTTGAACACATTGCAAATCCTTATGAACAATCCAAGAAGTGTGTAAAAGACCATTCTCGAAGAAAAACTTGGTATTGTATCTTGAGGTAAAATAGTAAATAAGAAGATCAATACATATTTCGAAGCCCTGATAGCTTGAGAAAAGTCACAAAGTTATGTAGACCTTGTGAGGAGGTATCCATGATTAAATGTACAAATGTGGAAGGCTCAAAAGTGGATTAAGCTGATGGATATGAGGTACTCCATGGTAGAAAACCAAGACAACCATGCAATGGGCTAGCAAAATGAAGATGATGGAGATAGTTCCTCAATCTTGTTGAGGCTATGCCAATGTAGACTTTAAAGTCATATAAGAAGGTAAATGTGATAAGTTTCTTGGTGGCTTGCAATAGGAAGGAGGAAAGAAACTCCACAATATGCAATTATAAAGGCACATTGTTCAAATCATTGAGGGTAAATGTTGAAGCTAAAACAAAAAGCTAAAGTCATCTTTGAGGCCAACAACTAGATCTTTTTGTAACTATTATTGCATAGGCAAGAGGTTGTAGAATCTATTAATGAACAACATGCCAAGTGCAAGTGTCGTCTTGAAGATCACAATGACCAAGAAGTTTGTAAAGAAGATGAGAAGCACTCAAAATTTAATCGTTAAAGTGGCCCCAAGGTGACTAATATGATAGCATGCTTGGTGACATTGGCTAGCTCTATAGTCATGAAATAGATAGATATGACTGAAGAATGACTAGATAAGTTGTTCTAGAAAATTAATGTATCTAAAATGTTGATTAAGTGAAAGAGGAATAATTAATTTTACATGAGCCAAATTTTTGCACTTAGAAGACTTTATCTACATGTAGATAATATTAAATGAGCTAATCATGCTTGTCATCTTAACTACGCATGACAAGGCGAGGAATCAATTAGATGTAGATAATATTAAATGAGCTAATCGTGCTTGTCATCTTAACTACACATGACAAGGCGAGGAATCAATTAGATGAAGAGAAGGTTGATGAACCATGTCATCCTAGGTAGGAAAATGATTAGGAAGTAATTTCCATTTGTCAAAAAGATAAACATGTTTTAATAAAATGGCACACACACAAAATTTATCGAGGGTCTTTTTTCAAATACCTTGATTCTCAAGATTTCTTAGACATCCATGTTCGGCTTGAAGCACTTATTTAGCGTGCCCAAAAAAAAAGCAAGGCCAAAGACAAAAAACCTAGGTGGAAACTAGAGTAGACAATCTTTGCTAATCCATCTCTCATGGATGTTTTGATGATGATTGATGTCTGAATTAGAAAAAACACTAGAATCTAGTTGCTGCAACAGATAAGCAAATAATTCTATACTTTCTTTATCTATGAGCCTCCCTTCACAGTCCTTTAGACCACAATGCTAATATATGGCATAAGAAAGACAACTCAAACTTTGAAGTTTGCTGACAACCAATTGAGCTTCTTTCATTTAAAAAAAAAAAAAAAAACGAAAAGTGTTTGGAAGAGTCATCTGCATAAAGATTTATGGTTGGCCTCACCCAAAAAAAAAAGGATTCTTTACAAATAAGCAATGACATCTATGCCGTTGTGGGCTCAAATGAAATACCCAATGATGGACACTTTTTAGTATTTTGTTTTTTATTTATTTAGCAGAGATCTCCTTCAGGCAAAAAATAAGTCTTTACAAATTCCTTACAAAATGTAAAGTTAAATAGTCTAGGCCTAAATTGCCCATAAGATACCGTTAGCTCTATTTGGCCTGCAATCGTTTCAAACACATGAGTGCATGCTTTATTGTCATTTTAGTAACTTATAGTGTTTTGTGGTCTTTTTATAAATGCGAAAACTAAAGGATTCATTGCTTTTCCTTTTTTGTAGAACTTGTATAAACACAACCCTATTTGCACCTATCAATTATGAACTTGCTATTGTTATGAAAGACAACCCCTAGGCTCAGCACAACAACGAGTACTGAACCTTCGTTCCCACGGCTATGATACCACAAGCCCAAAGGCAAATCTTGTGCCACTCCACTTGGTCATATGTAACTAGTATACATCGTGGCTCCTGAAACTCGTTCATGGAATTTAAGATGTTTCTCTCGCATAATCAACTTAATGATGAAGCATAGCGATCGAGTTTCCCTCCCCTCAAAAAACCCCATGCGACAACATGGCATATCCCCCCCCCCCCCCAAACGACATGGGTGGAGCGGGGTTTTTTTGGGGGGGGAGGGAGGTGCTGTGTTGTAGGGGTGTGTACTGTGTTGAGGGGGGGAGGGGGTTGGAGTGGGGTTTTTTGAGGGGGGGGGGGGGGGGGGGGGGGGGGGGGTGTGCCATGTCGTGGGTGCGGGGGTGGGGTGGGTGGAGTGGGGGGGGGGGGGGGGGCGCCATGTTGTGGGGCTTATTGAGGAGGGACGGTATGCCGGGGGGCGGGGGGGGTGAGGTGGGGTGGGTGGAGCGTGGTTTTTTGAACGGGGGGGGGGGGGGGGTTATCTTCCTTGCATGCGTCACATTACCATAATTCTTCATGAGTGCATCCCAAGCATTCTTCGGGGAATAACAATTGGTAATTTGTATAGCCATTGCATCATAAATGCATAAAGGAAACCAATGCAGTACTTTAGTAGCTCTTTATGACCACTATCAGTGAGCTCTCTGCTGTTCTTGTGTAGGATTCCATTCAGGCAATTTGGGTTCAACTTTTGTCGCAGGGGAGGGGGGGGGGGGGGGATGTGCCGTGTTGTGGGAGGGGGGGCGGGGAGATGTGGCGTGCTGTAGGGGGCGGGCACAATAAGGACAATGCCACCTATGATAGACATATTGAAAGAGAAATGCAAGATGATATTATTCATGCATAGTGGTGCCTTACATAGGCTAATAAAAAAAGGTGCATCCATCATAGAGCTCATATCACAAGTTAGATCAATGTGGCTACATCAAGGATGAGCTCAATTACATAAGAGAGACTTTCCATATCAAGATGACAAATGTACTTTGTGAAGTTTATTTTTGGAGTTATAGAAGGAGCCATTGTTATCATTCCTGATATAGAAGAGGAATCCACTACTAGTAGCTTATCTTCCGGAGGCTATCCTAAGAGTGTAGATATGAAAGGCTCTAATATCCATTGCTGGTAGCTTTCGTGGCTACCACAACCCTATTGGCTTGATCACACATATTTTGTTTACGGTACCGAAAAAAGAGAAGAAGAGATATGTGGTGTGAATTGGACTGCTTGGGTTCTGGTGGAGGAAAGCTTTCGGGATTTGGATGAGAAACGGTAGGATGACATGCTGGATGCAGCAAAGTGCGAGTACGAGGAGGCTTGCAATAGAGAGCCTGGGCCTTGTTTTAAGGATGGTAGCAACAGCTTAGTCTACGGAGGCTCGTCTTAGTCAAGGCAAAAGATCAAGGATGGAGTCTACCAGAGCTTGGAATTCTTTGGTAAGGCTTACTAAGCCAAGTTCCACATTATTTTACAAATAAAATAAAATAAGACTGCCGCATCTGAGCAATTAATTGCCTTATATCAACTCGTGAGACCATGGCATGGTAATGAAATGTTTTTGTGTAACAGGAATAAGCTACAAACGCATAGGCGAGGCTTTGAAAATGCTTCTTTCGACACGTTACCTGCTGTTTTTGTGAGTTCAACCTACTTCAATTCAACATCCTTTTCGACATGTTACCTGCTGTTTTTGTGAGTTCAGCCTACAAGTTCTATTCACAAGTCTCAAAATTTCTACACATGACACGACATGTGTTCCCACAAAGGCTCCATTAGAAAAAGGTTTATATTCACCAATTATCCTCAGGTATCCCTAGTATTTCCTATCTTTAATGTATTTCATGCCATTTTCATGCAATGATTTTAAATAAAAATTTCTAATTTTCCTACACCACACTACACTCCACCATTCTATATACAAACACACACATGCCCACATGCAAGTGTACGCATATACACATACATATACACTTTTCATGCTTGTTTGCTAAAATCCCGTCGCTCTCTCTCATATATGAGGGTATGGATTGCCATATTACTACAAGGGAGCCATATTGATGCATTTTTTGAACTTTAAAAAACATAGGCGTATGTCTAATATCGTGCTTTACAATTTGTTAGGAGATTTGCATCCAATATAGTGTATATTTCATGAAGGAGAAATACAAATTTACACATGCTTTTATCTTACGTCACTTTAAATTGAATTTATATGCGCTACAACTACACTTTTTGCACACATATAGACATGCTAGATACTATGGAAGAAAAAAAGGAGTTGTTAATTACAAAACTTTGCCACAATTCTACAACTATGTTATCAGTTTTCTTGTACAATTGCCACAAAAATGACAATGGATGCACTCAAAACTGACATAGATAGACATTGACATCACTTTCGACATTCAGAGCTCGGGTTGAAGAGCTCAACATGATCACAACAGAGGAACCAAGCACAGAAAGGTAATCAAGGCTCAAGGCAGAGTGTATTGCTGAAATCAAAGTCAATACATGAGTTAGGGACCAAATGGTCACAACATAGTTCTATGAAATACAAAAGCGAAACACTAATGAACATAATGACCAAGGCAATAATATTGCCGAATACACTGACTGGGGATAGTACAATATAGCTCTATTGTTAGAGTGCACCAAGGATGCCAGTCAAAGGAGTCTAGAAGAAAGATTCAGGAAGGATATGGCATGGAGCAAGAAGATCTCTTGCTACTTAGCCTCCAGGACAATGAGTATGCTTGAATAACAACAACAACAACAACAACCATGCTTTGCTCCCTACCATTATATAGGTTAGTGCCTATGATAGGACCTTCTCTTTGCCCATATGTCATATCACGAAACGAGATATTCTCTCCGCCTATGTACCATGCTGGGTCGCCATTACTCCTTTGCTCTCATCAGCTCTTCAATGCACCATCGGTGGCTCTCTTGTTTAATGCCACCGCTACCTTTAACATTGGTATATTGCCACCACAGAAATGACGATGAATGCACTTAGAACTGACACAGACAAACATTGATATCACTTTCGACGTTCAAATTCTAGGTTGAAGAGTGAGACATAATCTCAGCACAGGAAACAAGCACAAAAAGATAATCAAGACTCAAGCCGGAGCATATTGTTGAAATCAAAGTCAATATATCAGTTAGGGACCAAATGGTTGCACCACAATTCTACAAAATAGAAGAGTGAAATACTGATGACATATACAATGACCAAGGCAGTGCTATTGCCGAATACACTGATTGGGAATAGTACAATATAGCTCTACTGTCAGAGAGCACCAAGGATGCTAGTCAAAGGAGACTAGAAGAAAGACTTAGGAAGGATATGGCATGGAGCAAGAAGACCTCCTATTGCTTGGTCTCCAGGACAATGAGTACACTAGAACAACAACAATAACCATGCTTCACTTCCTATTGTTATATAGGTTGTTGCCTGTGGTGTCAGGACCTCTCTACCCATGTGCTGTGTTAGGCAATGGGACATTCTCTCTACTCATATGTCGTGCTAGGTCGCCATTACTTCTCTGCTCCCATAATCTCTTCAATGCACCATTGGTGGCTCTTGTGTTTAATGTCATCACCATCTTTAACCCTCGCACACCACCATAGAAATGATGATGGACACACTTAGAATTGACACAAATAGACATTGACATCACTTGTAACATTTAGAGCCTGAGTTGAGGAGCGAGATATCACACCAGTCGAAACAAGCACAGTACGGTAATCAAGATCCAAGCCATAGTGTATTGCTAAAATCAAAGTCAATAGATCACTTAGGGACCAAGTAGTCACAACAGAGTTCTATGAAATAGAAGATTGAAACAACGATATATACAATGACCAAGGTAGTATTACTATCGAATACATTGATTGGGGAGTGTACAATATAGCTCTACTATTAGAGTACACCAAGGGTGCAAGTCAAAGGAGACTGGAACAAAGACTCATGAAGGATATGGCATAGAGCAAGAAGACTTCCTACTGCTTAGCCTCCAGGACAATGAGTATGCTCGAACAACAAGAAGCATGCTCCGCTTCCTATCGTTGTATAGGTTGTTGCCTATCGTGGAACCTTCTCTCTAACCATGTGCTATGTCATGCAATGAGACATTTTCTCCATCCATGTGCCATGTTGGGTTGCCATTACTAATGCTCCCATTGGCTCTTCAACGCACTGTTGGCAGCTCTTGTGTTTAATGCTGCCGCTATCTTTAATACTGGTGCCATAAATGAATGCTATATTAGCAAGATTGGCGACTTTCGGATTGAATTTGATTTGGAGTTAGGTGACCAATGGGAAAGACAATCAGAAATCCAGTGTGGAAGGTGAAGTGGGTGTTGGAAATAAAGGCCTCGTGCCTTTAAATGTGCTCGGGTGTGAACACACCCTTAGCACTTGTACTTACACATATATATCTATCTAAAAACCTAAAGGTACACTCTCGTCATTGTGCCTACAAATGTGCTCACTCTCTACTCTGCTCTATCTCACTCTCTTTGTCTCTCACAGTGCGTAACTATTGACTGTCTCGATCTTCGTGCCTAACCCGTCACTACAAACTGGTATCAGAGCTAGCAAGAGACAACTGCAGGCATCGTGGGTAGTTGCAAGCAGTGAGAACAATAGACAACTATAGACATCGTGGGTAGTCGATCACAGGCAGTGAGGATAGTCGACAGTTGCATGCATTGTGAATAGGCACCACATGAGACTCCAGCAAGAGATAGGTCACGGCGGGCAGGCCCACGATAGACAATAGTTGACGGGAGCAACAGTCACTAGGCCATGGCAGGCAACTGACAAGTCACGACAGACAGTAGTTGATAGGAGCAATGGTCACGCGATGGGTCTGGACTCTATGGCGGGTAGGTGCAGGTGACGTCTTGTCGGCGACTTGCACGGAGTCAACGGACCTCGTCATACGGTTTTTTTCAAAATCGTTTTGAAAAAAAGAAAAACAAAAAATAATTCAACTTCTATCCCCTTTCTTGATGGGGTTTCGCGTGCTAGGCACAAAAGGCCAGATTTGTGCAACTGTGGTCTAGAAAATTTGGGGCTTTTCTCGGAATTGGAGATTGTGATGCAGAGCAAGGTCATTTGTCTCAAAATTGCAAGAATTTTGTGACATTTTATCCTCGACATTTGGGGCTTTTTATGTACATGGACAAATTGGACTGAAACTTACCCAATTTCTTGACATTGATGCACATTGGACCCTGTGCAATTTGGGGATTTTGCAGTTTGGGCAAAATCTGTGCAGCATTTGGTCAACTTATGTACATGCAGGTTGAATTCCACGCAATTTGGACATCAACACTTGGTAACATTTTGGGTTTTGCTGAAATTGCTCTATTTTGGCAAAATTGACTTGTTCTATGCATGACAGAGAAAATGCAGATGTGTGTTTGATGCTTTGAGCACAAAATTTTGGGGCTTTTGGCTGTTCGAGTCAAATTTTATGCCCGTGGGTACATGTACAATAGAAATTGTAGCTAAAATTTGGGATTTCTCATATAATGTGATGTATACGCCCTTGGAATAGCTATAATCAATTGTGGAATGCTGTTGGGCAAAATCTGTGCAGCATTTGGCCAATTTATGTACATACAGGTTGAATTCCACGCAATTTGGACATCAACACTTGGTAACATTTTGGGGTTTTGTTGAAATTGCTCTATTTTGGCAAAATTGGCTTGTCCTATGCATGAAAGAGAAAATGCAGATGTGTGTTTGATGCTTTGAGCACAAAATTTTGGGGCTTTTGACCGTTCGAGTCAAATTTTATGCCCGTGGGTACATGTACAATAGAAATTGTAGATAAAATTTGGGATTTCTCATATGATGTGATGTATATGCCCTTGGAACAGCTGTAATCAGTTGTGGAATGATGTAGCACATGGTTTGGTGCTTCTGAAAATTTATTTACAGATCTAAAATCTGTGCTTCTACGTGCTCATTTATTGCTGGTTGGTACTTCTTTGTATCTTGGTCGCTTGCGTGACAGTTTGGACCTACATTTGTTGGTTTTTTGGTCACATTTGGGCTGAAAATCATGGATGGCAGCAATGACAGCAGTAATCTGATGCACATAAAGAAACTTGAAGGTGCACATAACTTTGTAGTTCGACAAAAGCAATGCTACAATATCCTGTTGCAAAAGAAGCAAGCAAAGCTGATCAAAACCAAAGGGGCAAAGCTTGTGGACATGGAACATGATGATTGGGATGAGTTAAATGAGCTTGCATACTCAACCATAGAGCTATCGATTTCTAATGCCTTGCTGTTCAATATTGAAGGTTTGGATTCTGCACATGCTATATGGACCAGAATGAAAGAACTGTATGCACAAAAGAGTGATGCAAGCAAAGTGTATTGGATGAAAAAGCTTATGGATTTGTGTATGAAAGAGGGTACATCAATGTCTACTCACTTGAGTGAGTTTAACTCCATTTTCAGCCAGCTGGTTGCCTTGAAGTTCATGATTGATGAGGAATTTAAGGCTACTTTCTTGCTTTGCACTCTACTAGAGAGTTCGGATATATTCAGGACTGCTATGAGCAATTCTAATGTAATCCTTTTGTATGCTGATGTAGAGAGTGCTCTACTTATGGAAGAGATGAATCGGTAGAACAATGCATCCAGTAAGTCTTCCAGTGCTTTGCATACTAGGGGCAGATCACAACAAAAGGGCAAATATGATAGCAAGGGACGCAGTAAATCACGTGGCAAAGTTGTTGAATGTCATCATTGTGGCAAGTAGGGTTGCTTTAAATGTGATTGCTACAAATGGAAGAAAGAGAAAGGAAAAGGCAAGAAGACAAATGATAGCAAGGAAGAGAAGAAGGGCAGTCAACCTAAGAAGAGTAGTGTAAAAATTGAAGAGGTGAATGTAGTCACTCATGATAGTGATAGTGGGAGTGATGTACTCTTTGTCTCTTCACACTTTGGTGCACATGCTTTACTTACAGATACAGATGATGACATGCATACATGGATTCTTGATTTAGGTACTTCCTTTCATGTCACCCCTCATTGTGAGTGGTTCTCTGCCTGTATAGGGGGTCCATCTTGGGGACAACTATGCATGTGATGGTTTTCATACCACCTTTGGTGATGGAAAATGGAAAATTTGTAAGGGATCTAGGGTTATTCTCAGAGGTTGCAAGAGTGATACTTTGTATCCACTTCATGTATCCAGTGTGCGTAACCATGCTGTTGCCGTGACTGAGCAGCCAAGTGTTTCTTTGTGGCACGGGTGGTTGGGACACATGAGTCAAATAGGAATGAAAGTGCTTTGTCATTTGGGTCACTTGCCTTGTCTTCATTATGCTGATTTTGAGCACTATGATAATTGTATTTATGGCAAACATGCACAGACGTCTCATAAAAAGTCTATTTCTTTGAAATCTTCTCCTCTAGAGTTAGTACATTTGGATCTATGTCAAATGCCAAGATTATCTTTAGGGGGAAAAAAATATTTTTTCACCTTTGTTGATGATGCTACACAGAAGGTATGGGTTTACCCTATTCGTAGCAAGGATGAAGTGCTTGATGAGTTTAAAAAATTCTTCGTATTGGTTGAAAATTAGATAGATAAGACACTTAAGTATCTTCTCTCTGATAATGGTTGGGAATATGTGTCCAAAGCCTTTCAGGCATTTTGTGATAGCAAAGGGATAAAGAGGCAGCTCACTGCCCCTCATAATTCGCCCCAAAATGGAGTTGCAGAGTGTATGAATTGGACCATACAGGATAAGGTCTGTATGATGCTGTCTCATTCTGCATTACCCCATGGTTTTTGGGCAGAGGTTGTTATGACAGCCGTTCACTTAATTAATCAATCACCAAATAGGTCTTTGGGGGGGGGAAGGGGCCCCAAGAAGCGTGGTCGGGAAAGCCATATACTCACCTGAAAGTGTTTGGATGTGAGGCTTTTGTGCACATTCGTAAAGAAAAACACAACAAACTTGAGCCAAATTCCTGTAAATGCATTTTCCTAGGATATGGTGACGAGGGTGAAATGGGGTATAAATTGTGGGATCTCGAGAAAAGGAAAGTAGTATGCAGCAATGATGTTATCTTCTGGGAGAAGATTGCATGTACAAACAGTCCGAAAAAGTGAGGAGGTCCATAGGGTTGTATTCCAGGAAGAAATACATTTTGGATAGCAAAATGTGCCCGTTGTACAGCAGCAAATACCTGCTGTAAATGAACTTGTAAATGCAGGAAATGATGCTGGAAATAATCAGCCAGCTATTGCCCATGGTAATGAGCCACTATATGTGTAGGAACAGCCAGGACAACAAGCTGTTAATACTGATTTGCAGGCTAAAATGCCAGGATAGCATGTTGAAAATGGAAATTTGTAGGAATAGCCAATAAACAATAACCATTGGGTTAGGAGATCGTCTAGGGCTACTAGACAACCTGAGAGATTTGTTCCTGGTGCAAACAATGTGGCTGATTATGTCATGTTGACAGACTGTGGTGAACCGTCTTGCTTCAAGGAAGCAATGGACAGATAGGACAACAATAAATGGTACAAATCCATGTTGTTAGAGATGGAATCTCTTGAGAAAAATGGCACTTGGGACTTAATGCAGTTGCCTAAAGGGCAGAAGACACTTCCATGCAAATGGGTTTACAAGATGAAGGTCACTTCTGGTTGCTCACCAAAGTACAAAGCAAGATTGGCTACTACAAAGGGGTACAAGCAGGAGCATGGAATTGACTTTGATGAGATTTTCTCTCATGTAATCAAGATGACTACATTGAGAACCATTTTGGGCTTAGTTGTAGTTGAGGATATGGGGCTCATATAGATGGATATAAAGACATCATTCTTACATGGTGATCTGCGTGAAGACATATACATGTAGCAGCTTGAAGGGTTTGTTGAAAAAGGGAAAGAGAAGATGGTATGTAAACTCAAAAGGAGTTTGTATGGGCTGAAACAAGCACAAAGAGGATGGTATCATAAGTTTGATACATTCGTGTAGTCCCAAGGCTTTCATAGAAGTCAAGTGGATCACTGCTTTTACACTAAGAAGGCAGCAGATGGCAGCCTGATTATCTTGGTTTTGTATGTTGATGACATGCTTATTGCTGGTAGGGATACTCATGCCTTAAACTCATTGAAGCAAAGTCTTCATGGCAGCTTTGACATGAAGGATCTTGGTGATGCTAATCACATTCTTGGCATGCGAATACTCAGAGATAGATCGAAAGGCTTACTCTATCTATCTCAATACAGTATATCTCCAAGGTTTTGCAGCGTTTCAATATGGAGGGGGGGGAAAAAATTGGGGTTCCATTGCCTCTATACGTGAAACTCAGTGCAGAGCACATTCCTACATCTGATGATGAGAAGGCTGAAATGGCCAAGATACCATATGCTTTAACTGTTGGCAGTTTGATGTATGCTATGGTTGCTACACGTCTTGACATTGCCTTTGCAGTGGAAGTGGTTAGCAGATACATGGCAAACCTTGGTAAAAAGCATTGGGAAGCAGTGAAAGGTATTATGAGATACCTCAAAGGCACAAATGAGTTGTGCATCTTCTTTGGAAAGCAGATGGCATCTGTTGTTGGCTTTACGGATGTAGACTATGTTGGTCATGCGGATTTCAAAAAGTCCACTTTTGGGTATGTGTTTACCTTCACAGGAGGAGCAGTCTCTTGGATCTCCAGGCTACAAAAGTGTGTTTCATTATCTACTATAGGGGCAGAGTATGTGGTTGCTATTGAGGCATGCAAGCTTTATGGCTTTCACGTCTGGTGGGAGAGCTTGGCATCACAGAGTTACCTGTTCTCCATTGTGATAGTGAGAGTGCTATCATGCTAGCATGGAATCCTGTCTTTCATGCAGAGACAAAGCACATACAGGTGAAGTAACACTTCATTAGAGATGTACTTGACAACAAGAGCATTGAGCTTGTCAAAGTGCATATAGATGATAATCACGTAGACCTTCTCACGAAGAGTCTTCAAGGAGAGTGGTTTGCTCATTGTTGACAGATGATGGGAGTTGGATAGATATATGTAATTTAGCTTTGTACATACCTAGACTTAGCTGATTCTCTTCTCCTCTTAAGGCACATTGCCTTTAGGTGGGAGTTTGTTGGGAATAAAGGCCTCATGCCTTAAAATGTGCTTAGGTGTGAACAAACCCTTAGCACTTATACTTACACATATATATCTATCTAAAAACCTAAAGGTACAATCTCGTCATTGTACCTACAAACGTGCTCACTCTCTACTCTTCTCTATCTCACTCTCTCTGTCTCTCACTACGTGTAACTACTGATTGTCTCAATCTTCGTGCCTAACCCGTCACTACAATGGGTGAATTTGGACTAATGGGGAATGGGGGTTGGAAGCCTTCCGCATGATGGTAATGCTGTTGTTGGAATGCATTAATAGGCCTTGGCAGCAACTTCTCTCACAAGTTGATTAAATAAAACAAATTAGTGCTAGAGTCATGAAATACCCAGAACAAACTATTCCATTAGAATTTAAGCTTGTTTGGGAGTTTCCTCATCTAGGTTTTGAAAACTAGGATGAGTTGGCCTTTGCAGAAAAATGGCTTCTTGGATGGTTGATCGACTTGGTGTTTCTGTCGAGCTTGGACTTTGGATAGGATGTGAGTGATTCGTATTCGATCATCTTCAAGTTGAGCGATGGCTTTCATCTAGAATGGGAGGGATTCCTTCAGAATCGTGGATCTCATACCACCAATCGGAAACTAGGGACTATAAATTGCAGTGGTGTAATGGCTTCCATTCCAAAGGCTAACTTGTAGGGAGTCATGCCAGTTGTCAAGGAGACAACTTTTTATGGACAATTAGAAATAATGATGTGAGCTCTTTGATGACCTTATTTTCAAAGTGTATACCTCAATCACCGAACAATTCGATCGGCATGCCATACCTGGTGAAGATATCCCAGAATAGGCACTTGGCTCTATTGACTTGGTGGTGTTGTTCGGTAGAGCCCAAGCTTCTATCCATTTGGTACAGTAGTGTGTTGCTGTTAGTATTATGCACTTATTGTGGGTGTAGGTAGCAGCTGGAGAGATGGATCCAACAAAGTCTAAACCCCACTTTTGGAAAGGTTCCAAGGGTAGGATTGGTTGGAGTGGTAAGTGATCTTTGGTGGCCCAGAATCACAATGCTAAATCCACTTGTGAACATCCCCTTGCATTGTTGGCCACCATAGCCTAGCTTGTTGGATTTTTCGGATTGTGATCTTAGAACCAAATTGATCATTGGCAACTCCTCGGTGTCTATCTTCTAAGACAATAGGATGCCCCATCGGGAGGACCACTCGTTATAGCAATTCAAAGAGAGTGCGGTGGTACAATTGGCCCATTCATGACCTCAAAAAGTTGGCTCTAGAGAGCTAGTCGTTTCTGGTAGTCCTTCTAAAGATGGGGTGGGGGTACACCTGTTTCTAGGAAAGTCATCATCTCGTCATACCAAAACCATGGAGGGTTTGGCAGCTTAAGGTCTATGCCATCTGCTACTACTGGGACGACAAAGAGTTTGTAATAGATTGATCATCCAATCTTCAATTAGGGACTTTAACTAAAAGAGATTACTGTTCAAAGGCCCTAAACAAATTGGTTAAGCTAATTACAGCCAAGGAAAAATTCAATAGGAGTTATTAGATTGAAACTTTGAAGCTCTTAGAAACTTTCAAGGTGAAGAGAAACCAAGTTGAAAGGTTGTTTACTAGGCTAAATTCTACTTTTGATTGCCATCATGTTTCAATAGTGCTTGCAAAAGCACTTGGAAAGATATACTGTATTGTATATTTAGGATCCTAATTGAATTTAAATTACAATAGGATAAAATAAAGAGTCATGCTAGACCTTCCCCAAGGCTAGTTGCAGAACCCTACACTAAGGGAATTGGTTTTTACCACCTCGGAGAGCTTGGACCAATGTCGATGGCGAGAGGTCACTCCATAGGGAAAGACTTGGACAAGAGGAGGTGAGGGTGCCAGGAGGGCTCTAGCTAGTAAATCCTTTCGGCTCTTAAGAACAACCCAACCCTTGCCGTGACTTAGGATGGGGACTTCTCAAGAGCCCTGATATTAATTAAGGGCAGAATTTTGGTGGAAATAAGATATTCGAGTTGTTCTTTCGTATGGGCAGAAAGTGGAATTTATAATACTCTTCAAGATAATTAGAAGTCATTTATCAAATGACTATTTTCTTTTATTTGTGTATCATATCCCTAAATTACATGAGCAAACCATGTGCTCTAAAACATTAATTAAAGAAGTTGGTTTATATATTCAAGTATAAGCATGATAAGTAATTAGTTAACTAAAGCTAATCAATGGAGAGAAATGGGAGGGCATGAATTTGTCCTTAGGTAGGGTGGTCTCAATGAGTCGAGAGCTTCTCCAAAAATCTAATATGTTAACTAGAAGTAAGTGTTGACCAAGTAGAGATTAGTGAGAATCCTTGTTTTGTGTCATTTTAGGGGACTAGAGTGAGATTGTGCCTTGATGTACCTATACTTCCCCTTGTTTCTCACTCTCCTTGAACTAAGTGTGACACGAGTTGGCTTTGGTTCGAGTGATCTAGCACAAGGAGATACTTGAAGATTGATGCTACATAAACTAATAGGCAACATTAGCTTACTTTAAGAATCCACATTTTAGGTTGATCTTATGGGTTATGGTTGAAACCTTTCATTGCGAAGTGAAATTGAGAGGGCCTAAGCAACAAAACCCATGTCATTCTAAGGAGTACCAAGTGGTGTTGCTTAGGAAAAGTCCCTCGATGGACTACTAAATTGCGCTACCAAGGACTCCTCAGTCAGGTACATCACACATGGTATTAGAGTGTAAATGGAGTTATGATTATGTGGCAAAAGGTTATCGAAATCTTGTTAACCTAAGTTAGGGGTTCAAGAAGTTTTCTCATATTAACGTGGGTGTACCTTCAACAAAGTATGGAAGCTTGGGATCATTTTCTCGTGTTCCAAGCCACTTATACATTAGTGATACACTCCTCTAACTACAGATGGAGGAGAGAGGTGATGTGCATCTTGGGCCTACTGCATGATTTGTCCCCATTGTATAGAGAAAGAAGATGGGTTTGGGGTGGGTATTATTGTTACATAGATGTTGATCATTTCCACTACATTCAGACAAACTTAAAGAAAATTCAATGGATGAAGAACTTAAATGTCGTAATTGCTTTTATATGAATCTCTCCATCAAGGAGAAATCCCACTTTGTACACCCATGGTAAAGCAATTCACTTTGACCACTATGTTTATGATGAAGTGACAAGAGTAATCCCAGCAAACAGAGCATTAGTATAGGGCTATGTATTCGATATAGAAGGTCTTCCTTATCCTCCTTCACAATATAGGCTTTTGGATATCCACCACAAACCACCATCCTATTATTCTATTTATCTACTTAACTATCATTCTTAGGCTTCTATCCTGAATGTTGTAAGCCTTTGGGCTATAAATAAAGGAGCTAGTTTCTTCTTGTTATCTACCCATACAAAGCATTTTCCATACTTAAAACTTTCCACCTGATGTAATAAAAATCGGCTAGCATTACCACATCCCTGAATTATGAAAAAGATCTCGATTTCTTTTCAAGATTATGCATCTTCGTACTAAACTCTTACTATAAACTTAAAATTGTGGAATCAAGTACTGAAAGTCTTAAGGAGAGAGATGAAAGTTGTCACTTGCAAAAGTTATATCTAACCATGCAAGATTTTCAATCCCAAGGTATCATGCCTTCTACACCTACGCTTACCCTAGTGGAAGTGCAAGAGAAGAAATTTCTCCTCAAGCAAATCAATCCACCCAAGTTCAATGGCAAAGGGAATGATATTGAATCCAAAGCAAAAGTTTGGATTGATTCCATGGAGAATTACTTTTCCGCCCACAGTAACTATTCCCTCAAATCAGGCTATGATATCCAAGCTAAAGGTGATATGTGAAGCTCGACTTTGGTGAAAACAATGGTACAAAGACCAAGGGATTTTTAAAGCAACCATCACTTGGAAGAGGTTGAAGGAGGTTGTGCATGAGTGATACCTTTCACCAACATACCACACCTTAAAGATGAATGCATTCTTTAACTTGAAACAATTATGACTAAGCTTAGAAGTCCACTATTCTAGATTTGTATCTCTTTTGAAATATGGCCCATCCACGTGGACATCTCCCAATAGGTGTCAAAGTTCTACCATGGACTAAATCCCGCATTGAATACTTGACTCAAAGCAATGTGCCCATCCAATATGCAAGATGCATTAATTCGAGTTAAGACAATTACTCGAAAACTTAAAAAAACCCCCGAGTAGTAAAATTTGGGGACAAACTTCTCCTTACAAAGGATTTCCGTGCAATTATGTTAAAAGGATTCAAGGACAACACCAAGTTGATCAAAGAAAGAAAGCCAAAACAAATGTAGTTGGAAACTTTGTGCCTACAGTTTGCAATAATGAAGCATCAAGGTGTTTCCATTGCAATGAGCCAAGCCACTTTAAGAGATAGTGCCCAAAGCTAGGCCAAATAGTTTGCCAAGGATGGTTTCATGGCTAAAGTTGAGCTTAACTTTGGCCATGAAACCATCCTTGGCAAACTTTATGCCAACAAGAAAAAATGTGCCTTCTTCAAGGGGTAGATTGAATACCTTGGATTCATAGCATCTGATGAAGGGATTATGGTAGACCAGGCCAAATTTAAGGATGTGCAAGAATGGGCACCTCCAACAATGATTAAGGAAGTCTGAAGCTTTTTGGGTTTAACAGGATGGTAGAGAATCTTTATCAAGGACTATGCCTTGATTGTTACACTCCTTATCGACTTACTCAAGAAACAAGTTACTATTATATGGACTCTCACTAAACAATCTAATTTTGAGAAGCTCATTATTCATATCTCCCACCCTAAAAATACTTGAATTGAACTAAGAATTTGAAGTTGTGATCGATGCAATCTCACTTGTGTTAGGTTGTGTTCTCATACAAGAAGGTTGTTCGATAGCCTATTCTTCTAGAAAACTGAATACTCATGAGAAGAATTATGCTACCCATGATCTAGAGCTACGTGCTATGATTTACGCTCTCAAGTTATGGAGATAGTATTTGCTTGACAACAAATTAACTTTGGTCCACTGACTACAAGAGTCTCAAATGGATCTTTACTCAATCAAATCTAAATATGAGGCAAAAATAGAAGTCTTGCAAGAGTATGCTTTTGAAATCAAGTATAGATCAAGCAAGGAAAATGCAGTTGTGGATGGCCTAAGCCACAAAACATTTCTCAATGTCCTCATCTTAGAGGAACCCTCTAAAAAAATATCTCTAGTTGGCATGGTGTTAATGCCTGGTAATCTGATCATAGAAATGGCCAAATAGAAAGTAATTAAGGATCTAAAGTATCCAAATTAAGGATCTAAAGTTCCTCATCTTAGAGGAACCCTCTAAAAAAATATCTCTAGTTGGCATGGTGTTAATGCCTAGTAATTTGATCATAGAAATGGCCAAATAGAAAGTAATTAAGGATCTAAAGTATCCAAAGGAGATCCTGTCCAAGGAGATAAACCCTAAACTCAAGCTCAAGTACTTAAACTTCTCTATAGAAAGATGGAATTATCTACTTCAAGACAAGGATATGTATACCCTCAAGTCAAGCACTCAAAAAGAAGATATTAATTCTCATTGTTATAAGAAGAAGCTACCACTAGGAAAAGCTCAAAGGAGACGTACTTAAATATGTCATTGAATGCCTAAGCTGCCATGAACATGTTAAGAGTCCATGAAAATTTTAGCCACTTAACATCCCACAAATGAAATGGGAGTTTATTAGGACGGATTCCATAGTTGGATTACCCTCAGTCCAAGGAGGATATAATTCAACTCTAGTGATTGTGAATTTGTTGACAAAGGTTGCTCACCTTATGCTAGAGTTAAGACCAACTACAAGGATTTAGATATTGTAAGATTCTTTGTGAAATGGATCTTTAGGTTTGTAGGGAAGATTGCTTAAAAGGATTGTCATTGATTATGATTTTCTTTTTACATTTCATTTTTGGAAGAGTTGGTTTGAGGCTATTGGTACCCAACTTTGTTTTAGCACAACTTATCATTCCCAAACTGATGGCCAAATTGAGCGGGTTAATTGAGTCACTGAGGCCATACTTAGAGCTTACTATTGCAGGAAACCTAAATGGTGGATACAATACTTACACTTGGTGGAATTTGCCTACAATGCATCCTATCATCAAAATGTTCAGATGACTCCATTCCAAGCATTGTATGGACATGAATGTCTTAATCCACCATTGATACTTTCAGAACCTATCCTATATGTAGAAGCTTCTAAGAAGATGTTGGAAGAAACGGATGAGTAGGTTAAGGCTATCATGGAAGACTTCCAAGCTTTTGGTAAAAAACATACACTAATTTAGGAAGGTAAGAGTGGATCTTCAAGGAAGGTGACATGGTTTTTATTTGTCCTTGCCCTAAGAAGAGTTCCTTGTCCTTAGGAAAATTCAAGAAACTAAGTCCAAGATATTGTGGGCCATATGAAATCCTAAAGTGTCTAGGATTGAATGTTTACAAGCTACAACTTCCAGAACCCTTGAAAGTTCACAATGTATTCCATGTTAGCCTATTGAAAGGTTATGTAGCCAACCCAAATAGTGTTCTTGATAATCAACGAGCTATAATGCCAAGCCAAGGATTCCTTGAGATTCAGCCTAATAGGATACTTGATGTAAAATAACACAACCTTAGAAGTAGAAACCTTAGAGAATATCTCATCCAGTGGAAAGTCTACCTTCTAGAGGATGCCACTTGTATCAATGAGGAAGCCCTATGTAAGTAACACCCCCAGTTTCCTTCAAGATGAGGAGATATCAATTTCTCTAAGGGAAAGAGGATGTAATGTTTATTTCCCCCCCTCCCACCCCTTGGGTGAACTAGTTCTTGGGAGGGGAAAAAAGTTTAAAGATTTACTAATCCTTTTTATAATTAAAAAAAAACCAACTGTAAAAATCATCACCTTTGTTGATTGATTTTTCCATCTCTTCTCCTTGATATCATTGTAACCTCAAATGATGCATCATTGCCTTGATCATACACACTCCATCCACCTATTTGGCTAGGAGTCAACCTTGGGAAGAGAGAGGGAGGGGGAGTCCATCATGATGATGTAGCACCCATAGCTAAGCAAGAGATTAGGAATAGCCTTAGCCTTACTAAGGCTATATAAGCCTTAGCAAAGGCTTAAGAGAAGCTTTAATTTACCTAGTCTTGCATATGAGAGAGAGAGAGAGAGAGAGAGAGAGAGAGAGAGAGAGAGAGAGAGAGAGAGAGAGAGAGAGAGAGAGAGAGAGAGAGAGAGAGAGAGAGAGAGAGAGAGAGAGAGATGTGTGTGTGTGTGTGTAAGAGGGACAATGAGAGATTATTGGGAGGAGAAGAGGAAAATAGTAGGGAGAAGGGGAGAAGAAGAAAATAAGAGGGAGAAGAAGAAGGGAAGAGAGAGGAGGTAGAAAAAGAAGAGGGGATAAAGATAGAGAGAATAAGAGGTAGGGAAAAAGAAAAAGAGGAGGAGAGAAAGAGAAGAAGAAGTAGATTAAGAAGATAAGAAGAAGAGAGAAGAGAGAAAGGAAGTGGAGGAAGAGAAGGATCTAGGAAGCATCATCGGATTTTGATAAAACCCTCTGAGTTTGCTAATTAGGCTCGCTTGAGTCTACCTCATGGTGGAAGTTTCGGCCGCTCCCACGAGAATCAACTTGGGTTTTTCTGGTTAAATCTATTACTAACAGCTAATTAGTATTGGTAGATTCTAAAGTGATGTGAATTAGGCTTTCTGGTTTTTAATGGTCCCCATCAAGTGTGATTTTTATTCCTTCTTACGAAAGCTCTCGGCTTACTGAGACCACCTAGCCATAGGTTTGGATCCGTTGGGATCCATCTCTCACTTCCCTCAAGAGAGTAGTTTTAGTTATCTAATTACCTATCACTTTAGGTCCAACATATAAAAACAACTTCTTTGAATTATCTCCTGATACAAATTTGTTACACGTCCTTAATTCACGACGCAAATATAGAGTAAAGCAATTCCTTCTTAATAGTTCATTTAAAAAAATGACATTTTATAAATATTTTCTTGTTTGAATATACTATTCTCTCCAAGTTTTGTTCCTCAACTATTTTCGAAACTTTCAGACACAGTTTGGAAATCAAAGGGTAGTTAATAGTTCGTAAGAGACTAAGAAGTTTATGACTAGAGCTCTCTGGTATCCTCACCTGCTCCTGTTGACTAGAGCTCCCTACGACAAGACATTTCGCATCATGATTGGTCTAAACTCACTAACATGAAACAAAAAAAAGAAAAATCCCTTGGAGTAGGTTTTATTCACGCTGGCCTTGGGGAGGTCTAGCGCCATAAAAAAACACTATCTTAGTCCTCAATATGCTGTGTTCACCGGAATACTACCTTAATCGGCGATCTGTACTCAGTTATCCATCTTTTAGCCTGATGATTTTGGAAAAGATTAGTACCTAGCTTATAATCCCAAACATCTTATTTCGAATGCATTATACATAAGCTTTTTAATAAGTTTATTTTTAAGAAAAATATTTTCATTCAAAAAATAATAACATCAAGGTAAATTAGCATAAGTGATAAAATAACTTCGAGACAAATCAACATAAGTGGCAATACCTTTCAATAGTCTTCCTGGACTTCCTCTTCCTTGGGGATTAGTTTGGACTGAATTTAAGCAAGAATTTCATACTTGAGGATAACTTCATTGGAGTTTTGTGAGTCTTTGCCCACAATAAAAGAAAATCTTGGTTAGTTTAATTATGAACAATATCATTTGGCAATTGCATCTTAAGGTCTTTTATATACCAAGGATTAGTGTTTGTGATTACCCATCAGAGATTTCGTTTGATCAACACAAAAAGAAATCAGAAATATTAAATCTTTTAGGGACACAGTATCTTCCTCATACTTGCTTAGGTTCATCTTTTACAAACCCAAGTTACCCCTTGGAATTTTCGATTAACAATTTCTCAAAGAAATTATATGCAAGAATCAAATAAAATCTTATTTTATGTATGCAGCTTTTGTTGCCTATTCATGGGATAAATGCTTGCTAGCTATTTTTATTTAAGAAAAATAGTACATGAGGATCCGTGATAGGTGCTCGGTTAATGGTATTTGTGGCTTGATTTGTAATCCCCGTACTTGCCATTCCATTTGTAATAATTGTGTCTACAACGTTATTGGCAACTCCTGCCTCCGCGACCTTCATAGCTTTCTTCTTCACGGCCATGGTCTTTAATCATGAGATTGCAAAAAGGGAAATTTGGTGAAGGAGCTTGGGGGTAATTTGATTGACGGAATTTTGGATTGATAGGAGGGAGGGGAAAAAAGTAATTACTAAGAATTTTGAGAAATCAAGAAGAGACTTGATTCCATAGGAGAATAGAATAGAAGGAACGAAGGAATTGAATTCGAGAGCTCGCGGAGTATCCTCCTTGTCTTCTTGACGAGAAATTTCCGTGCTCGCACTTCTCTTGCCCCACTTCCTCTTGCTCTATACTCCCGAGAAGGGACTTTTCTCTCTTGCTCCAATTACCCTCAACGGCTCCCCATGCCTCATATTTATAGCTAAATTGGAGAAGAAGGATTGTGGCTAAGAAGAAGAGCTCTTTATGGAATGGATCTTGGCAAAATCAGCAATTTGAAGATTCCAAGATGCAATCTGATGGTTTCGTTAGCTCTAAAAGGGGGGTAGAACCCCAGGACATCCAGGGCACCTAGTCAGAATTCTTCCAGACTACTTTTTCTTCTTCTTTCATTATGAGTGCAGTTTGCTGCTTGTAAACTGCGATTGCGACGCACACGATTTTGCCAATCCTTCTTTTTGCATAAAATCTCCAAAATTGACTAAAAAAGCCACTTGCTTTTTTAGCATGATACCCTATTTTAGAAGTTTTCATAGCTTTTTAGGATATTTACAATAAAATATAATATTTAAAATATAAAAATTATGCTAGTTTTGTTCAAAAATCTAGTATTTTTGAACCGTCCATACTATAGACACCGACACTAATGACTAATATGGTTCATAACTCTTGTTCACACGGTAACTTCTGTGACGGGTGGCTATAGTCCTTGTCAATCTGGAAAAACGTCGGGTTACGATCCTCAGGTCTTTTTGCTTGTGATATTCTTTATTTAATGATTTTAGAGTTCTTCAAGTCAAACTCCTAAGAAAACCATGTCACCTTCTTTGAAGATGCGTTCTTACATTCATTGATCGACATATGCCTTCTGCCGATCCTTGGCAGCTTGAGTATCTTGCCTTACAGCTTTCAGTTTCTAATCCATTTTTTCCAGTATTTTCTTAGATGCTTCTACCCGTAGGGTAGGATCGAAAAAATTTAATGGTGTAAGACAATCTTGCCCATATAGTGCCTGAAAAGGAGTCATTTGAATGCTTTGATGGTATGATGCATTATAGGCAAATTCAACCAAGGGTAGATATTGGATCCATTGTTTGGGTTTCCTATTACAATAAGCCCTCAGTATGTCCTCGATAACTTGGTTGACCGGCTTTGTTTGACCATAGATTTGGGGATGGTAAGTAGTACTGAAGTAGAGCTAGGTTCCTAGAGCTTCGAATAAACTCTTCCAAAAGTTTGAGGTGAAGAGAGAATCACGGTCGCTGATGATTCTTTGGGGTAATCCATGTAACCAAAAAATTTTCTTAATGAAAAGCCTAGCGATATCAGAAGCCTTGTAATTGGTTTTTATAGGAATAAGGTATGCAACTTTTGTTAGCATATTAATGACTACCATTATGGATTTATATCCTCCTTGTACCGGGGGTAATCCAACTATGAAGTCCATGCTAATATACTCCCATTTCATTTGAGGGATGTCAAGTGACTAGAGCTTTCTTGGCAACTTGACATGCTCGGCCTTAAATTGTTGTTGACAATTTAGGTATTCGGTGATATACTTGAGTACATCACCCTTGAGTCTTTCCCAGTAGAAGCTTCTTTTGACTGTATTAAGAGTCTTAGCATAACCAGGATGACCCGAAAATGGGAAATTATGAGCTGCTTAGAGTATTTTGCTTTTGAGTTTCTGACTTGCAGGAGTACATAGTCTTATCCTGTAATAGGCAAGCTCCTTGTTTATGGAAAAATCTTGATACTTAGTCTTGAGTTTTGGATTTGAATCCTTGATGGAAATTTCTCTTAATAAGTTTTGATAGCTTGGATTTTTTCACTGCCTCTCTTCTCTAGCCATTTCTATGAGAGGATTTACTGGACATTAAAATCATTGTGACAAGAGTTCCAACCCTAGAGGGTTCTTTTAGGATTGGAGCATTAAGGAATGATTTACGACTTAAGGCATCTGCAATCACATTCTCCTTGCCTAGTCTATACTTGATTTCAAAGTCAAATTCTTACAAGGTCCTAATCCATCGACGTTGTCTTATATTGAGATCTGATTGAGTAAAAATCCACTTTAGGCTCTTATGATCAGTGACTGGAGAAAACCTATTACGAAGCAGGTAATGTCTCCATAGTTTAAGGGCATGAATTACAACAAGTAATTCTAGATCATGTGTGACATAGTTTCTTTCGTGGATCTTTAATTTTCTTGAGGCATAGGTTACTAGATGTCCTTTTTGCATAAGCATACAACCCAAAGCAAGAGTGCTTGTGTCAGTTATGACTTCAAATTCTTTACTGAGGTTGATAAGCCTTAGGATGAGGATGGTTACCAAAATCTGCTTAAGATTCTCAAAGCTAGATTGTTCGCCGAATGTCCATGTAATGGAGACCTACCTTTTGAGAAGGTCGGTAAGAGGTGCGGTGATTGAGGCATAATCTTTAATGAAGACTCTATAGCAACCCATTAGCCCTAGAAAGCTTCGCACTTCCTTGACTGTTGTCGAGGGTGGCCAGTCTTGTACATCTTGGACCTTGGCAGGATCCACTGAAATACCACTTGTTGATAATATGAACCCTAGATATTCAATCTACTTCTTGAAGAAATAACACTTCTTCTTTTTAGCATACAATTTATGGACTCTCACTGTTTCAATAACTGTTCGTAGCTATGGTTCATGGTCTTCTTCATTCTTGGAATACGTTAAGATATCATCAAAGAAGACAAGGACAAAGTCGTTAAGGTAGGGTCAGAAAATGTCTTACATCTATCTATTGAAGGTGGTAGGAGCATTTGGTTAACCCAAATGACATTACAATAAACTCATAATGATCGTTCCTTGTGTTAAAAACAGTTTTAGGGATGTCTTCCTCCCTACTTCTTATTTGATAATATCGATCTCAAGCAACTCATCTATCTTGGGAATTGGATATTTATTTTTCACTATCACCTAGTTTAATCCACGATAATTGATACAAAGGCGAAGAGTTTTGCCTTTCTCTTTCTGAAATAAAACCGGGGCTCCCATGGTGAATTACTTGGCCAGATATATCTCTGGTCTAATATCTGCTTGAGTTGTTCTTTTAGCTCAATGTCCTCATGAATCGATATTTGGTAAGGCTGTTTGGCAACGGGGTAGCGCCTAGAATAAGTTGAATTTCATGATCTACTTCCCTTGCTGGTGGGAGCTTTGTCAGGTCTTCTGGAAAAACATCCACATATTCTTTTAGCCAAGATGGTTGATCCTTTGCTTCACTATCCTACTTAGGCTTGTTGAGTTTAATTAGATAGAAGGTAATCATTTCTTCAGTTCATTTACTATTCGGGAAGCTTTACCTAGCTGAACCTTAGGGTTTCATGCTTCTCATTGAGTGGTTATTTGTTTTTCCTTTGAGTTTTGGAATGTGATTTGGTCCTTTTTGCAATGGATATGGGCATTATTTGGAATTAACCAATCCATACCTAGTAGACATTCATAAGCCCCGAGGTTCATAATTCTCAGAAGTTCATTTTGGAAGAATTGCCACCCAAGCTAAAACCTACCTTGCTAGTTTGTTGCATTGATAGAACTTCTTTGTGACATTTTTGCTAATTCCACAAGCATTCTAGGTGCGAGGAGAGTGTTTATGCCTAGCCTTTTTGCGCATTTTAGTGATACGAAAGAGTGGGTACTTCCACAATCAATTAAAATTCAAAAGGGTTTACCTTGATAATTTGCTAGTGTTTGAATTATTGAGAATTGGTGATTTGGACCCTTCTTATTGAGAGTGCATGTACTCTAGCTCTTTCCATATCGAATTCCATCACGGGATCTTTATCATTATTGATCTCCTTTAGGTTTATTCCAATGACCTTTCCCTTGGCATCTTGGCTTTGCTTGCAAAACTGAGCTTGGCTAAAGCTTCGGGCTACTACCTCTTAAAATTTCATGGTTCCTTACAATAGAAATACCTTAGAGTCTCATTGCTCCTTCCTGTGGTTATAAAGCTTCCCACAACATTTGATTTGGCCTTGTTTGTTTTGTTTGGTTGCTACTATCCTTGGGGTCTTTTTGCATAACCTTGGAAGTTGCCCTTATTCTGACTGTTTCTATTCCAAATTTTTGTATTTCTTGGCCTTTGTTCAATCTCTTGAACTATTGGAGCTACTTGAATCAATGCATCTTGTAAATTCGATGGTCTCATTGATTCAAGACATGTATTCAGGGGTGGATTTAGACCATTGCAAAATATGGATACTTGCTATGAAACATCCATCGTAGGTGCATATTTTAGAAGTGTTACAAATTTAGACTAGTAGGCTTCTATGCTTAGGCTTAACTACTTTAGATTGAAGAACTCGTTCATCTTCTAGGCTTGATATGTGAGCGGAAGATATCTCCCATGTACCGCATCCTTAATTTTGTCCCAAGTGATAGTGTCTTTGGGCGTTCTTTGGTCCTTGCACTATTATTTCCACCAAAGATGGGCATCTCTTGCGAGTTTTAGCTTGGCGATCATGGGATTCAAGGGTGTAGTCCTTGCAACAATGAAATAGTCCTTTATAGATTCTATCCATGTTTCTGCTTCAGGTTGAATGTCCCTTCCTTAACTATCAAACTCTGATGGGCTTGTATTGCTTGATAAGAAATTGCTTCTCTTGGGCTTCTAGAGTATTGAGATTCGTGGTGACGTTCTAAAAATTATGCAATTTTATAATCAGTTTTCTTTCCAACCATACTTAGAAAAAAAAGATGTTCACTTGCTTACTCTACCTCATTAATTTAGGAGGAATATTATGTAATACTTGTCCTTTTCACAACGATCACGGTTTATACTTTAAAAGAGAGTTTTAATTTTTAATTAGGAAAAAAAGTCTATCTATTAATTTTGATTTATCAAGGAGGCAAATAGATTGACAAAATAATTCTTTACATCAATAGGAAGGGAATACATTATTCAAGTAGTTGGGGAGCTCATATATTCTTGAAAAATATTTTTCTACCACAATCTAGGCATGACATTGTGATACATCCATCGCATATTATTTAGGATTCCAAGAATAAATATCCAAAAATCTATATTTCAAAGGAAGATCAAGCAATCCATCTTTCTTGTAGTTGTGACAACTGAAACGACCTACAACCATGATCCAATCAGTTGGTATAACCCTTATAACCTCCTCATAGATGTACCGGTTTAGTTTGACCTATCCCCCTCTAGTGAACACGTTTGAGTTTACTCTGGCCTCATAAAAGAGATAAATCTTGGCAACCTTAAGGGCTTTCATCCATCTTAATCTCTTTAAATTATTCTACAGGTGAGCAAGATGGTTTGCGTCAATGTAAAAATACCCTCCGCTTAACATCCATCGCCTTTCGTAATACATGGGTGAAGGATTGTATATCTGATCTAATATTTGCACCATCTAGTTTCTCGAGCTAAAGCTAGAGGAGTGCATTGCTGACATAAACATAACTTGGAAAATCAAGAATTGTTCCCAAGGTTTCTCTTTTTGCCAGAAATCAAGAACATATATAAACAAGAGAAGACTTTACTACTTAAGGGAAAATATATTTTATGCTGTAAATATAACTAGTTTTATTTACTTACGCCGTGTCCTACATCAACGTGCGCTTTGATACCAACTGTAACATGCCGTTTGAGCTTCTCTTGGTGGTACGTTCTTAGTAGCCCATCAAGAGATGTCCTAGGAAGCGACGTTCGGAATTTTGATAAAATCCTTAGGGTTTGCCAACTAGACTGACTTGAGTCTACTCTGCAATGGAAGTTTCGACCACTCCCACAAGGATCAACCTGAGTTTTTCTGGTTAAATCTATTACTGGTGGCTAATTAGTATTGGCGGATTCTAAAGTGATGCAAATCAAGCTTTCTGGTTTCTAATGGTCCATTAAGTGCAATTTTTATTCCTTCTTAGGAAAGCTCTTGGCTTGCCGAGACCATCAAGCCATAGGTTTGGATCCGTCAAGGGTCCATTCTCCCACTTCCCTCGAGAGAGTAGTTTTAGTTATCTAATTACCTACCACTTTAGGCTCAACATATAAAAATAGCTTCTTTGAATTATCTCCCGATAAAAATTTGTTACATGCTCTTAATTCATGACACAAAAAAGAGTAAAGCAATTCTTTCTTAATAGTTCATTTCAGAAAAATGACATTTTATAAATATTTTCTTGTTCGAAGGTATTATTCTCTCCAAGTTCCGTTCCCCAACTAGTATTGGAACTTCTAGACATAGTCTGGAAATCGAAGGGTAGTTGGCAGTTCGTAAGAGCCTAAGGAGTTTATGACCAGAGCCCTTGGTATCCTTACCTCCTTCTATTGACTAGAGCTCCCTACGATAAGACCTTTCGCATCATGTTTAGTCTAAGTTCACTAATGTGAAACAAAAAAATGAAAAACCCCTTGGAGTAGGTTTTATTCACAGTGGCCTTGGGGAGGTCTAGCACCATCAAGAACACTATCTTAGTCCTCGGCATTATTTGTTCACCGAAATACTACCTCAATCGGTGATCTGTACTCAATTATCCATCTTTTAGCCTGATGATTTTAGGAAAGATCAATACCTAGCTTATAATCCCAAACAACTTATTTCGAATGCATTATACATAAACTTTTTAACAAGTTTATTTCCAAGACAAATATTTTCTTTCCAAAAATAACAACATCGAGGAAAATTAGTGTAATTGGCAAAATAACTTCGAGACAAATCAACATAAGTGGCAATACCTTCCAATAGTCTTCCTGGACTTCCTCTTCCTTGGGGATTAGTTTGGATTGAATTTAAGCAATAATTTCATACTTGAGGATAACTTCCTTGGAGTTTCATGGATCTTTGGCCGCAATAAAAGAAAATCTTGGTTAGTTTAATTACGAATAGTATCATTTAGCAATTGCATGTCAAGGTCTCTTATATACCAAGGATTAGCGTTTGATTACCCATGAGAAATTTTGTTTGATTAACACAAAAAATTTAAATCTTTTAGGGACACAATACCTTCTTCGTACTTGCTTAGGTTCATCTTGTACATACCCAAGTTACCCCTTGGAATTCCCAGTTAAGAATTCCTAAAAGAAATTATATGCAGGAATTGAATAAAATCTTATTTTACGTATGTAGCTTCTGTTGCCTATTCATCGGATAAAGGCATGCTAGCTATTTTTATTTAAGAAAAATAGGACATGAGGATCCATGACGAGTGCTTGGTTGATGGTATTTGCAACTTCGTTTGTAATCCTTATTACTCGCCATTCCGTTTGTAGTAATTGTGTCCGTAGCGTTATTGGCAACTCTTGTCTCCGTGACCTTCATAGCTTTCTTCTTCGGGGTCATGATCTTTAATTGAGAGATAAAAAAAAGGAGAATTTGAAGAAGGAGCTTGGGGGTAACTCGATTCACGGAATTTTTGATTGACTAGGGGGGGAGGGGAAACGTAATCACCAAGAATTTAGAGAAATGGAGAAGAGTCTTGATTCTATAGGAAAATATGATAGAAGGGATGAAGGAATTGAATTCGAGAGCTTGCGGAGTATCCTCCTTGTCTTCTTGACGAGAAATTCCCATGCTCGCACTTCTCTTGCCCTACTCCCTCTTGCTCTATACTCCCGAGAAGGGCCTCTCCTCTCTTGCTCCAACTATCCTCAATGGCTCTCCATGCCTCGTATTTATACTTAAATTGGAGAAGAAGGGTTGTGGCTAAGAAGAAGAGCTCTTTATGGAAAAATCAACAATCTGAAGCTTCCAAGATGCAATTAGATAGTTCCGTTGGCTTCGAAAGGGGGGTAAAACCCTAGGACACATGGTCAAAATTCTTCCAGATCACTCTTTCTTCTTCTCCCCATTTGGAGTGCTGTTTGCTGCTTGTAAACTGCGATTGCTATCGTGCACAGTTTCACCAATCCTTCTTTTTGCATGAAATGTCTAAAACTGGTTGAAAAGCCCACTTGTCGTTTTTGCAAGACACCCTATTCTAAAAGTTTCCATAGCTTTTTAAGATATTTACAAAAAATAATATAAAAAATATGCTAGTTTTGTTCAAAAATCTAGCATTTTTGGACCATCCATACTATAGACACTAACATTAATGATTAATATGACTCATAACTCTCGCTCGCACGGTAACTTCCATGATGGGTGGCTACAGTCCTTGTCAATCCGGTGTCAGGTTACAATCCTCGGGTCTTTTTGCTCGAGATCTTCTCTATTTAATGATTTTAGAGTTCTTCAAGTCCATTCTCTGAGAAGTTAGGAAGATTTTAAATCAAAGTCGGGATATCACAATTCAGCGATTTTGTGGGTAGGGCACTATCAGTGGTTTTAGCATGTGACTTGTGACTTGTACTAGTGGCATAGGGCTATTGTTATTATGGTTCCCATGGATAAGTGTGTGTATGGATCTTCTTAAGGTAAAACAATGACTTTTGAGCATGTAGTTACATTAGTGTGGTCTATTTGGTAAGCCAAAGATTTGTACAATCTTGACAATATCCCTACCTACATAGAAGAGTCTTAGGAACCTAGTAGGGTGTTTTTTGGGGTATGTGATTGTATATGGTGCTTATTTTGTATTCATTTAGAAGGATTAGGGAGCCTTTAAGGTTGGGATATTGCTTGGGTAGTGGATTGGGGTTATCAATGGGATCAATGTGGTTGGCTGTCAATGCTCACATAGACCATTGGTTTTGAGTCTGTGTGTTTTGCAACTTTGATAAGAGGTCCATTTTAATTATGGGGATTTTTGTTAAGGTTGTGTTATAAGAGTCCTTTTTGGGATCGATCATAAAGTCAATCACCTAGGGCTAAAGGCTGAGATGACCCTTGTGCTCTCATATGCATACACTTGTCAACATAGTTGATGTGGCAATTTTTGATGAATTTAAATGACAAGATCTTGGCCCTAGCTCCTTCCTTGCTCTTTAGAACATAGAAGGAGACCCACATGGTCTTCATTACCATAATTAGTTGTACTTTACACTTACCCAATAATGAATAGGATTGTTGGCCTTCATAAGGTTGTAGCTTTGTGTTAGTGGGTTGTAGTATTGGTTGGCCTAATTCTAGCTAGTAACAATATGGAAGGGTAGTGTTGTAATCAACACCTTCATGAAGGACCATGTTAGCTATGAGCTCTTTCATGATAGCCAATCAAACTCCAAGGTAAGCAACTGTTGGAATTATAATGTCATCCTCTACTCACAAGTTATTGTGATGATGGCAGATCTGATGTTGAAGGTTCTACGAAGAAGGCTAGTTGTGGGATGGTGGTGAGTTGTGTACATTGCTCCATTTTTTCATACCATGTTTACTCAGTCATCTCACGATGGTTTGTATAGGAACATTGGGCTCCTTCATGGATGGCTTGTGCAAATGATGTCTTGGAGTGTAGGAGTGTTTGATGCGACTTCTATTGATGTAACCAATGCTTTATTTGTCCAAGGTTTCTAACTCCACATGTCTTGTTGATGACATGGGCACAATAGGGTATGAGGTCTCCAAGCCTACGATTTTTCTTGTGGTCTCTAATTAAGTATAGTTGTACAAGATCACCTTTCTCAAAGGGTCATTGCTAGATGTGTGTATCAAAACAAGAATTTTGTCAGGATTTCTCAAGTAGGGCATGAGTTGCAAGTATTTATTGTTTTAGTCAAGCATTTACGTTTTGTAATGTATTCTCTCTAAGATTTTGTACCTTCCCAACATTCTTGAATAGTGATGCAAAAACTTGGAATAAGAAACTTGACTAACATAACCACATCGGTCCCATAAGCTAGCCTAAAGGGTGCTTGGTCTATGATCATTTTATAGGCTATTTGATAAGATGAAAGTGTAGGACCATGAACATGAACAAAAGCGATTCAATAACCTCATGGAGGAAATGAGTTCCTTGGTCTTGGGCATTGACAATCTTGATGGGGCAATTGAAGCTAACTCCCACAATAATTCAGCCATGGTTTTGGTGTCATTCTTTTTGTTGGCCCTCACCTTGTACCACTTTGTCATGCCACTTGTTACTATGATAATATATTGTGCTTGCAAATACTAGGTGGTAGGGCTAAATGGTCCCATAAAGTACTGTGCTTTCGCAAATACTAGGTGGTGGGGCTAATGGGTCCCATAAAGTCTATCCCCTAATTTTCGAAGGGTTGGCAAGTAATTATAAGGGAGAGCTCCAAAATTTTCCTTTTTGATTACAAGTTTTGTGCAATGACACTCATTGTAGTGTTTGACAAAATAGATTGTGTCTTGAAAGAGATTGGGCCACCACAATTGAGAACATAGAACTTTCCTTACTATGGACTTTGTGTCAAAGTGTCCCTCTATAATTCCTCGGATTCTTTAGCACACCTTCAATCTCATGCTCATAAACACATCTACAAAGAAGACCATCCTACCCTAATCAATAGAATTAACATTCAATTATCTGATAGGGTCGATTCTTAATCAAAAAATGGGTGAGATGCACCTTTTCAGTGGGTCTTTTTGGAAGTCTTTATTATAATATATTATGGATGATGTTATTGTGAGATTTTCCTTAAATGGTTGAAATTCCTATTGAATACGGAACAAATGGATGTTAGGGAGATTTTCATCAATCCTAATTACTTCCTCTTCACTAGTGATGTGAGACATGTGATCAACAATATAGTGTTATTTTCCTTATGCCTACGACCACTAATAAATCAAATTGTGTAGCTGAAGTAGAACATATGGAGTAATACAACGTCATGCAGGGATTATTGACTAAATAAAGCAATGATTGATGGTTTAGGAACATTGTAAATGGGGTAGTGTTTAAGCTTCTTTGATGGCATTTATCTTCATTAATTCCTCATCTTCTATTATGGATCAATCCATTTTGGCTTCGACAATATGTCTGCTAGCAAAGCTAATAGAGAAATCCATATTACGTTCATCACGTTGGCACAACATGGCTCTAATTGTGATTTTGGATGCATTGATACACATATGGATGGTGATTGTCCAATTCAAAGCTCATAAAATGGGTGCTATTATGGGATCTTTTTCCAAAAATTGTAGAAAGCTTGAGATTCTCCTTCCCATTCCTAGACAATTAGCAACTTGTAAAGAGGCTATGCTATGGAAGCATAGTTTAGCACAAAGCAATGATAATAGACAGTATGTTTGAGGAAACATTGGATGCCCTTATGGCTAGTGGGTGGTGGGAGATCCATTATCACTTTGATCACCATTGTATCCATTACAGTACCATTCCTAGATATCACATGGCTCAAAAGATGCCATGTTTAACCTAGATTTGGCACTTCAAAGGATTCAAAGATAGGTGGTACTTTCGATAGGGCTTGAAGACTAATCGAAGCTTTTCGAGATATCTCTCCTAGCAAACTAATCGAGGCTTTTCAAGATATCTCTCCTAGCAAACTGGACATAGAGTTATCAACAAATACTTCAAGATTGCATCTCAACATGTCCTTGAAATGGTATATGTGAGTCTCTAGAAGGTTGTTGGTGCATTAGTTAAACCAAAGGCATGACAATGTAGGGGAAATTCTATTCGTTTGATGGCAAAGGTGATCTTGGTTTGATCATCCAACTATATCTACAATTGATTGTAACTAAAGAGGATTCTAGAAAGTTGTAAACTTCTTTTTCTACAACATGTTTGATCTTGTGGTTTGTTTAAGGAAGTGGGTAATGGTCTTTTTTGGTTCTAACATTCAGTTTTTTGTAGTTAATGCATACTCAAAAATTTTGAGTCTTCTTGAGTAACATGAAAATAGGTTAAACCCATTTTGTATGCTCAGTCTCATAAATGAATCCTATTATCTCAAGCTCTTCTCACATGTGATATGCATAGTGAGGATTCATGGGGTAGGTTTGTCACTTATTGGACTTGGTGCCTCGATTTAGAGGAATTGTAAGCATCAGCACTTGGGGTGGAATGCCTTGAGATTATAGCAACTCCAAGGGAACACATCGTGATACTCTTTGAGTAGATGAATTTGTTACTTTTTTGTGCATTGACATCCTCAACTACGTAGATCACTTTAGGAGTTTCCCCTAATTTCAACAAGGTTGACTTCCTTGCTAAGCCCTCATTGTGTTTGCTAGTTGGCCCTTCCCTTTTTGTGCCAAGCAACACAATGTCAATCTCCTTTTTTATATTACCTACAACATTTATGGATATCTTATGGTTTTTTCTGACTCTTAGTTTGAGAGTATTTTCTAGATGTAATTTCTTTAAGGTGTTTGTACTTGAGATAAATTGAGAGTTTTGTTCTAGCCTTGTGAGACTTGGATGGTGGTGCTATCTTAGGGTTTAAATTTTTGCTTCCATCTATCTTTAAGTTTATAATCTCTATTCAGTAGAGCATTAAAAATTAGGTATTATTACTTATTTGGCAAGAGTAATTTAGAAGTGGGAACCCATTCAGTGAGTTGGTATTCCATTTGCTCATACTCTAGTACATCTAGGTACTCTAGCCTTCAATCTTGGATTTAAGTCTGACTATGCTTTCATTAATGAGTAAATATTCTATTTATGAGGGATTTGGGGGTTAGCCAATATTTGCTCTATCATTCAATCATTGATATCATAGTTGATTGGTGCCATTGTCTTCATCGTCATCCATCAATTTGTCACTTTCTTCCCTAGTGGAAACCCCCTATGAACAATGTCATTTTTATGATAATCAAACATGATCTAATGGAGTTTTGTCCACTACTAGGTGGGCCTATTGAGAAACTCTTCAAAAAGTAAGAGATGAGCTTTTGATTTGTCATGGAATCATGGCCACCATTGGCTCAACAACTTGTGTAATTCAAGCTTGTTTGTCAAAATTGGATAGCCCTTGGTGAAATTTTGTGGCATTGAGTTAAGGACCATCATGAATAGAGGCATGGAGATACAATCCAATTGAGGGTTGATTATTTGAATAGTAGTGTCTCATGTGCATTATTGGCTCTAGCATTCATGAACTTCTTAATATTTGGGCCCCTCTATGAAGAATGGAAATTCTAGAGTAGCAAGTATATTCATATAGTCTTGCTCACTTCAAGGGATGGAATGTAGTTTGTGAGAGGCAGCTGGATAGGAGGAAAACTGGCATCTATTGGTTGATTGGAGAAGATTTTCATGTCTCCATTTCTATTTTACATCATTTGTATTCCTAAGGAAGACTACACCTTTGCAACAATCCTCTATAAATAGTACGTTTTGCATCCAAGGATGTCCAAGAAATAGATCAAAGTTGACTCCTTTTATGACAACAAAGTCAATTGAGACTATTCTCCAACTATTTTGATTGTTCAATCTTTTAATAAGCCTTATGGGCAGATCTTGAATCCATTTAGCGATAGTCAGATTGAAGTGAACTAGTTTGGTTGGAGGATTCTCCAAGGCACAAGAACATTCTCATTAAAGATGGTATCTCTAGCCCTAGTGTTGACGATCCCTTACCTATCGAAGTCACATAGGGATTCCACTAGAAGTACTCCATGGTGTTCTACCCCTTCCTAGAAGGTATTGACCTCGAAGGCTCCTAGGCTAGGTGTGGATGTGGCTTTGATGTAGTCTCAAGGGCTATCATTGTCTAGGAGTTCCTTGGAACTTTGGTATTTTTCAATTAGATTCTCAAGGTTAGTGAGAACTTGAAATGTTAGGTGGGCTACTCCCCACATGTTTACTTCCAATTTTAGCTCATCTCTTTGCTAGGTAGAGAAGACTAGTTTATCCTCATTCAATGGGTCTCTAAAAGGTATGAGCTATGCTATGGCTAAGAGGAATGGCGCTTATATGGTTGTCATCTGCAAGAAAAAGAAAACATTTGTGAGCCTTTTTTAGTTAGACTTTAAATTACACCATTTTAATTTTTCTTACTAGAATTGAAAGAAAATTGAATGTGCACAACCTAGAGGCCCTAGCCTTACCTATCATGTAGCTTTACTTCATAGTCAATAGCTACTTGTTTTGGTCAAGTTCTTGGTTTATTAGTCACTCTTGGATTCCTAAAGATTTTCGAAGGTGTAACTTTTTGGTCTCTTGGTCTAGTCTTGGCAATCTGACCAACCTAGAATCCCAATCCTTACCCATAGTTTATCTTCATTTCATAATTCATAACCCTAGAATGACAAGGCCTCCAACTTTGAATGGGTAAGAAATCTTACATACTATTTTCCACCACCTTAGACATTTTTTCTCTAGTCTTCTAGGATCGTCAGCTCTCCTTCCTCATTTGTCAACCTCTTCATCATTGCACTTCAACCCTTATTGACACACGACTTCTCTAGCAAAAAACATGTTGCCTCAATTTATCCACCCCTTAATTAGTTGCTAGACTCTCTTTTTATATCCTATAGGAAAAGTAGCTTGCTCATTTGTGTTTATGATGGATTTTTAGATGCTTTTACTTACAACTTTCATTTTTACTTTCCATTTGGCATTCGTGTGCAAAATTTTGCTTCGGCAAATTTGACGGTGCTAAAGAGAAGGTTTTCGATTTTAGTATCTTGGGGAATTATGTTGAGGAGGTGACCATCTTGTTGATATGGCCTGTTATCACTTGGTGGTGACCTTTATGTGTGCTATGAACCCCACATGGGTTGCCACCAAGTGAGAGAACTCCATCATAGCAATGGAGTTCCCTCCTACTACTTGGTGGTGACTCTTGTGGGTGGCAAGGGTGAGAACCACAAGCAGCAAGTGTGATACAATGTTGCGGTGGCAATAGGTGGTGATCTCTAGGATTTAAAAATGTCAATGTTGACTATGGTATCTTGGGGAATTATGTTGAGCAAGTCACCATCATGTATGAAGGGCTCTATGTGGGTCACCATCATGTGAAGGAGGCACCTCCCAAGGGAGTTGTGGCCCATTATTACTTGGTGGTATCCTGCGTGTAGTAGTGTGAACCTTGCATGGGTCACCACCAAGCAAGAGAGCCCCATCCCAGTGGTGGAGTTCCCTTCTAACGCAACGTTCCATCCTGGTATTAGACAATAGCCCTTTGTTATAGAACCCAACATAACTTTGATACTATATGTTGAAACAAAATGTCTATTTCAAGATCAATAAGAGTGCACAAGGCAAATAGGTTATGATGTCCAAGTTTTAAAACAGAAGGTGATGGAAGGAGATAGAAAAATGGCATATGCATTATATCAATGACAATGTTGTTGCACTAGTTATAGTTTGCAAGCACGGGGCTTGTTACAATGACCACAATGGCAGTTCCTCCTCCCTACCTTAGAAAAGAGTTCCAACAACATGTAACCACCTGGAGATTTTTCCGTTGCACCAACCATCTTCGGATTAGCATTTGCCTTGGAAAATCCTCCAGTATCACCATCTAGGCTATCAACTATACCCTCGGCTACCCTCTGTCCATACTTGATCCCTTGCAGTCTCTTTATAGACCTTTGACCCTGTAGCCTCGTCCATAAGATTTCTGCAATTATTAGGAACCATGCCCTCCATAGCATCTAAATTTGCCTTCTTGTCAGTCCCCCTACAATCTTCCTTCATCCCATCAATAGCCCCCTCATCACTTTTGGTATCAATAGCATTCGGATCCCCCTCGATCCCAACAATATGTGGCATCACCTCATCAATCAAAGAGTCTTTCTTATCCCTAGTATGCTCCACATCTAGCACATCATCCTCGATATTCTTAGGTTTAGCAACACCAACTCTCGGGTTTGGATCATGTGGGACATCTCTCACCTTTTGCATAATGTATGACTCCTCAAACATGGGACTAGCAACAAATTTTGTTAGCCATGGCCTGTCATATTTCACATTATCTACAGTCTTTTCATCTTTGACGACCTTAGCCACATGTTCCTCATTTGTGTAGTAACCACAGGCAATTCCAAATGCATGAGCACACCAAATCAGCATTGTAATCCACATATAAAATAATCGTGATGGATAAATGTGCCAATTTACACTTTACATTGCAATGCCTAGTGATCCATACCTTTTCCATTGTAGGTATTTCAAAGTTGCACCCTTCTTTTATACAAAACCCATTGCTATCCAGAGCTGTGCTGAAGCAAAGGGGATGGTATTGATGTCGACACTCAAGCATGAAGTTGTCCATGACATGTGCCACTTCCAACAACTCCCCACACGTAGTACAAATGCCAACCACATGGATGTCTTATGCTCATCTACAATATGTAGCCTGGGAAAGAGGGTGAACCTCTTCCTCAAACAAATGGATGCTAAACACATGGATTTGTTTGCAATATGTGGCCTGAGGAAGAGGGTGAACCTCTTCCCCAAACACATGGATGGTCTTATATTTGTTGTCTACAATATGTGGTATAGGGAAGAGGGTGAACCTCTTCCCCTTCTTCATGTCAGTGATCATCTAGTTGACAAAGTCCATGTGGACCTGCCCTTCCTTACAAGATGTCCCTAGCTTGTCATACTACGACTGCCAAGTGAAAGAAATAAAGAGGATTAAACTTACAAAAACAAAACATCACATGAACCAAGCAGCAAATTTTCAACCATTATACCATTACCAACCATTATTGCAATGATACCCAATTTATAAAATGTATCAAATGTCCCCCAAACGATACCAATAATAGCTACAAATAACACCAAAGGGAACATTTGTACAAAAAGTAGCATGAGGAAGTACCTATAAACACCAAAGATACTAAAGAGTACAAGAAAACATTTAGTACCAAAGGAACCAAAAGGCACCAAATATACCAATTTCAATAGGCTACTTCATGTACCATAGAGCTTTAAGTACACCGAGTACAAAAACCACCAAAATATACCTAAAAGAGACTGATGTAGTACCAATTAAATTTTTAAGTATAAAAATAGCTAGAGAGTACCTAGAAGCTCCAGATGGTTTCTGAAATGGTTTCAAGAGTAACAAATGTTTCCAAAAATACAAAATGCTACAAATAGATTAAGAGGAAGTACCAAAGAGCACCAATTGCACCAAAGGTTCAAAAATGCTTCAAGTACCAAAGAACTTAAAATATACCAAAGAGTACAAGAACCACCAAAATATCCCAAAAGGAGCATCAGGTAATACAAATAATATTTTTAGTGGTGGTGAGAACAACTAAAGAGAGTACCAAGAAGCACCAAATGGTGCTAAAAGGGTTTCAAGAATACTGAATGTATCCAAAATAACAAAGTGCTACAAAATGATTAAGACGCAATAGAGCACCAATTTCACCAAATATTTAATAATTCCAGAGTAACAAAAACCACCAAATGCACCCTACATTTTCATATATACCAAAGGCAACCCGTAAACCTAATGCACTAAAGAGAACCAAATGTATCAAATAGGACCAAATGTACTAAAGAGTACAAGAAACATCCAATTATACCAAAAAGAGCCAAATTTTGTACCGATAAGCTTTTTAGTAAGGAGATAAGCTAGAGAGATTTCCAAGGAGCACCAATAGATGGTATTGAAAGGGTTTGAAGAGTGCCAAAAGTATTCAAAACCACCATGTGCTCCCAAAAGATTGATAAGTTTTTGGAACAAAAGCTTTTTAGTGGTTTTTGGAACCTTTGGTCTCATCTGTTTTATGTTCTCATTGATCCTGAGATGTTATAGCATTCGTTGGCTTGATCTCAGGTTAGCTTCCACCTCCTTTACCTTTGCATCATTACATAGAATTTGCTATTGAGCTCTTTAATGCCACCTTTTATGTTCTTGACCACTGCATTCGACCCCTCGTACTTGAGCAATGCCTCCTTCTTTTGCTTGATCAAAGTCTTCATCTCAGATAGCCTATTTAGTATACTCTTTGTCTTGCCAAGCATCCTCTCCAACAATGACTCCAAGTCAGTAATGTAATCACATAGATCGGCCTTGCATACCTAGGCCTCGGCTTGATATAAATTTCGCTCATAGACTTTGTGAAGTGAGGCTTCTTTTTAGGAGGGACACTGCCTTGAGAGGCACCATTTGCCCTTCTCCATATCTCAATCTTCTTTTCCAACACCCCTGGACATGCTCTTGCACATCCGAAACATATTTTTTCCAAACCTGGCCCATGCCACTTTGTGGCATGTGAGGTCTTCCAACCCATCATGGCATCACTCAAATGTATAGCACCATGCAAGCATGGCTCACCACAAGGTGGAGGTGCTTGATACACCTTGTGGAACAGCAACCTGCAATCCTCCACCAAGTGAGGATACGCATTGGCTTAGGTAGATCTTTGCACCTTTTCAGTGCTTGTGCTTGAAGAAAGTCAACCACTAGTCTTCATGGAGGGTATCTTTGCCTAAGTCCTTTGGAAGCACCCCTTTTAGACTTAGGCAGTACTCCTCATGTATCTCCTTTGTTGTATAGCAAAATTTACTCAACTATGGGTACTCCTCCATTTTATTTTTCCCTAAGAGATGTCAATCGATACTCGAAGTTAGACATACCATGGACGTCTTTTGAAAGTAAAACAATACTTAATGTATATAAAATTTGTTTTTGTTTATTTTTATTTATTTTTTGAGAATATTGTGTGGGGGATTCAACTACCCTAATTTATGTGGACACAAAGCAATTGCGTCAGCTAATGTAGTCTTGACTGAGGTTTTGCTGTAAAGGCTCTCTGCTTCTTTTTCTGGAAAGACTAGACAACTATCTACAACAAGCTCTCAGGAATCGAAGCTATGAAATCATGCAATATCGTTACTTTGATGTCATTTGACCCCTTCGAGGTGTGTGTGTGTGTTTTAAAAAAATAATAAAAAATTGTACCTTTACACATCAATAAAATTTTGTATTTACATTTTCAAAAACTTGATATTATTGCAGCAGATGACAATTTTCAAAAAAGGATTCCCTACTACAATCTAAGCATGACACTCGAAAACATCCTTTATGAAGTAACTTGGATTTTGAGAGTAGATATCTAGGAATTTATATTTTCAAGGGAGATCAAGAAATCCGTCCTTTTCGTAGTTGCAGTGGCTAGAGCGACCTACGACTTTTATTCTATCGACTGGAAGGATCTTTGTAACTTCCTCATAGATATATATGTTTAGTTTGATCTTCTTGCCCCTAGTATATAGGGTTGAGTTTGCACTGGCTTCACAAAATAGATAGATCTCGATAGCTTTAAGATATTCCATCCATTTTTCCATTTTTAGATTATTCTGAAGATAAACTAGATGACTTGCATGGATATAACAGTATCTTGGTTAAGTTACTCATCAATATGTGTGCATCATGTGGGCTCAGAATAAGAGATTTTTAAAATAGCATTTTTATACTCTTTTTACATACTGAAGGGTATAATATAAAGGTATTATTTACAGATTGAATAGAAAAGAGCTATGTTTTATTTAGGAAAAATTCACAAATAAGGATATTTATAAATAAACCTTGAACGCATGTGATATAGAGGATATACATATAGTAACTTCCATGAGAGCAGTATCCTCTATTAATCATCCACGGTCTTTCATGATATAGAGATGAGGGGTTGTAAAATTGATCTATTATCCGCATCATCTGATTCCTCCAGATAAGACTAGATGAATGCATAGTTGACATTAACATTACTTGGAAGATCAAGAATCTTTTCCAAGATTTGTTATTCTACCATAATTCAAAAACATACATTAACAAAGAGAAGAAAACATATCCTAGGTTATTTTTACCATCCTAGAATTTAAAAAAAAAAAGCTTATATCGTATTCTATTCTAATGAGCACTCTAATACCAACTGTGAGGTATCTGCTAGTCTCAATCAAAGGCGCACACATTTTAGTAGTCCATCAGTAGGTTTTCCAAAATAAAGTCACCCAACGCTCCCTTGGAGTATCATGGGGTTTGTCACTTAGGCCCTACTGAGTCTACATCGCAACGGAAGAGTTCCGGCCGAACCCCCACTAGGATTGACATGTATTTTTGGGTTCCTAAAATTAGATGGGTCTCCTAATAGCAAGCTAGCATCAATAATTTTGAGTTTCCACTTCCTACAGGATTACTCAAACTGAAGCGGACTTGCCAGTGCACTTAGTCCAAAGAGAATGGGAGATGGAGGGGAGTATGGTACCTCAACTCTCTTGCCCATAAGGCAAAATCCCATTCTGGCCCCCTACTAAAACACTACAAGTCGGTTTTACCTAACTATTAGTTGGTCAATTTATCATCTTCCTATTTCTATCACCGGACTCCTAGCTAATCAGGACCACCCTACTATTGGATGGACCCATCGAGGGTTACGCCCACCCGCTTTTCTTTGATGACTGATTTATCTTTAGTTTTTTTAATTACCTACATCACATTTATTGAAACATATACAACTAGATTCCTTAATTAGACCCTTAAATGACAGGTTCCTTCAACCCTTGAATAAAAATAAATTCTTTTATTACATTGAAAGTTTATTACAATTTTCATCTTTTTGATCCTGTGGAAGATATAAAGAATTCCACAAGGGTATTCTGCCCACCAAGATTTCTCCCTTGTAACTAGTATTAGGATTCCAGGATCCCATCTTGGGTCACCAAGGCAGTTGCCAGACTCTAGGAGTAATGCGAAATTTACAGCTAGAAGCCCCCCTGGCATCTACATTTCCTACTACTCAAGACTATCCCTACTACAAATAGCAGACCTTGTGAAGTGTCCGCCAGTCTCAATCCAAGGTGCACCTTTTAGTAGTCCATTAGTAGGTTTTCCAAAATGATGCTGCCTTTGCTCCCTTGGAGTATGATGAGGTTTGTTACTTAGAATCTACTGAGTCTACATCACAATAGAAGAGTTCTGGCTTGACTAGGATCGATCTGAATTTTTGGATTTCTAAAGTCAAATAGCTCTCTTAGCAGCCATGTAGCATCAGTAATTTCGAGTTTCCACTTCTTACAGGATTACTCGAACTGAAGTGGACTTGCCATTGCACTTGGTTCAAAGAGAATGGGAGATGGAGGTTCAAAAAGAATGGGAGACAGAGGGGAGTGCGGTACGTCAACCCTCCTACCCATAAGGCAAAATCTCATTTCGGCCCCCTAAAACAATGCAAGTCCGTTTTTGTAACGTGTTTGCTCGTCCACTTGTGGGACACATCTTAGCAACCCATCGGGAAGAGAGTCTAGAAAGCACCACTTGGCACTCGTAAGGAATGTTACAGGGTTTGCGATCTAGGTCTTCCCGAGTCTGCCTCGAGTGGAAGTATCTGGCCGTTCCCACTTAGGACCAACTTGAAGTGAGGGTTTCTTTCTTATCAACAAAGTCTCTAGGAAGTAGCTAGTGTCGAGCTCTAGATGAACCACTTTGCGTAGGAACAACAGAGTTGAAGCGGATTTATGCTGCACTTGGTTCATGGAGAATGGAAAACGAGAGGGATGCGAAACTCAACCTCTCTGCCCATAAGGCATAGTCCCATTCCGTTCCCCTAAAACAGCATAAATCGGGATTCTAACTCTACTGACGCTAGGTCTTCACAGTCTTGTTATCACGTCTTTTGAGAAAAGTTCCCAGCTAACCGGGACTACCCTTTCGTAGGACGGACTCAAGTCTCGTCCACCGCACTTTCCTCGGTTTTCTTAGTTATCTAATTACCTACCACATTATGTTTGACATGCAAAACCAACTTCCTTAATTAACCAATTTAAACACAAGTTCTTTCACGTAACTTAGGCATCAACACAAAAACAATGTCAAGCAAGTTCCATTCTCAAATATCTGATATTTATTTATCATAATCCTAGAATACATCAAGTATCATGCGCGAAGGCTAACCCAACAATCAACAAGACTGCTGCTCCAAGTTTCACCCGTAGACTAGTACACGGGCCTCGAGATCCCATCTCGAGTCACATCGGCCTCTTATGCAGGATCCAGAGGCAAGGAATTTACAACCAGAGCCTCCCCTTGCACCCAAGCGTCCTCCTGCTCCAAGCAGTACCCATGGAAAGACCTGTTGTGGCGAGTTTGGTCCATATACCCGGCGCGGCTAACAACCCCCTTGGATAGGGCCAGGCAGGCAGTTGGACGTAATTGAACTTGCATCTCCCTCCAGGATTTTAACCTGAAGCATTAAGTATTTTTCCTTGAGTTAGTTCTTTGAGCAAAGAAGTTTAAACAATATACCTAAGTATACAATCACGATCATTTCAGTGGTTGTTCATACGACCAACTGCTAAGGTGTGATTTCTTCTTCCCGAATGCTCCCAACATTTGGTCCTAGGTCGTTCATGACTTGGCGAGATTCCAGGGGCTTGGCAAGCTAGGTTCCTTGTTTTCCCTTTTTCTTCGGGTAAGGGTTTGTACCCTACCGACCCTAATTATCCTTACCTTAGGTCTCCTTGTAAGATGGATCATGGACAACCCCATCGTCCTCAGTTGGTCTACTTGCTGGTTGTCTCCTAGATCCCTTGAAGTACCTATGTACCTTTAACTTTGATCTTAATTGATCAAGATTGTCTATCCCCTTGACTATGGTTGGTCAAGATGGTTCCCTTTAGAACAATTCTACTCCGTCTTAAGTATAATCTTCTTAAGCTCTCTTAATAATGCTCACATGCACTAAGCTTTTACCTATCCCTCTTGAAGTCACCAAGGACTTTGACGTGGGACTCATGGATCTCAGTCCCATTTGATAAATTACAAACAACGTTGAATTTTCCCAACAACTTTAATGCATGCAACGTAATGTCATGCCTTCATTTCAATGCCTACAATTTTGATATAATCCATATGATATTTTATGCCACACATGTGAATGTATTTTCTATGCATGCAATCTTAACATTATCCTCTAAGTAATTATTTACATGATCTATAACCTTCTTGAATGATCTGATCTTTATAACTTTATGTGATTATTGAATGAGTCTAGCCGCACTTTAATCTTTTCTGTAATTTATTACATATACCTTAGAATCCTTCTTGCGATATGGAGATGCACTTTGCTTCTTTCGATGTCCTCTGAAATGTATTTTGCAAGAACTTGTGCAAGGAGCAATGGACTTTATGCAAGAATACATGCAAGACATTTTTGGTAGTTTACGATGCAATTATTTGATCAATTTAACCTATTATGATGTCATCTTAAAACAAAAATTATCTTGTTTGTTACATACATCACAACTAAGTTCATACCTAGTAAATTATCAATCGTGCAATTAATGTGATGCATGTGAATATGATTTTCACCATGATAATTATAATCTATGATTTAATAATAGAGCAACGTGGGTTTGGAGTGAAGTCTTGATTCCAGTGGTGTTTACGCCTGAGGATCGACCATTTGTGGTTGCAGTGCCGTCTTGATTCGAACCACCATCCACACTTGCAAGGTTTCTGGCCATCCTTGTGGAACTACACTTTGGGGCCATACTCGAAGATGCGTGTACGAGTGATAGAATTCTCGCACTCTCCTATGAAAAATTCTCGGTGCCTCTCCTTGAGTGGAGGAAAGATAATGAAGCAGAGGGGTGTATTTTCAGAAATATTGAGGGGTGTGTGACCTCCCTTCTAAGGAGGGAGGAAGAAGAACCCTCCAAAGCTCCCCTCCACCTCTCTCTCTCTCTCTCTCTCTCTCTCTCTCTCTCTCTCTCTCTCTCTCTCTCTCTCTCTCTCTCTCTCTCTCTCTCTCTCTCTCTCTCTCTCTCTCTATGATGATCACAAGGGGGGTTGAAATCACAGCCCCAGGGGGGCGGTGCCCTACTGAAGACCACGGGGGGGGGGGGGGGGGTGCTTCCCCTTATATGGTGGAGGAGGGAGGGCTTCACAAGGGGGGGAGACGGCCGTTGAATGGCCGCCACCCTCCACCTGGGGGGCTGCATGCCCCCCTCTCTTTACTCACGTACACTCTCTCTCTCCTCGACATGCTGTCAGCGGGGGAGAGAGAGGGAGAGTAAAAAAATTGTACTAATTAAAAAAAAAAATCTTTAAAAGGGAGGGTTCTCATGGGGGGAGGCATGGGGGGGAGGGGGGGGATATTACATCCTCTCCCCCTTAGAGGAATCGAGATGTCCTCATCTCGAGAAGACTTGGGGGTATTGTTGGTTGAGAGTATTTTCATCCATCTAGGTGGCATCCTCTTCTGGATAATCTTTCCACTGGATGAGTTATTCTCTCAAGGTCCTTGATCTCAAATGCCTCTTTCTAACATCTAGGATTCTATCAGGCCGTAGCTCAAGGACTCCTTGGCTAGGCATTACAATTTGCTGATCATCAAGTACATGATTCAGATTAGGTAGATACTTTTTTAATAGGCTAACGTGGAATACATTATGAATCTTTAGAGTTGCGAGTAGCTGTAGTCTGTAAGCATTAGGCCCTAGGCACTTGGTGATCTAATAAGGTCCACAATACCTTGGACTTAGCTTCTTGTACTCTCCCAAGGACAGTGAACTCTTTTTAGGGCGTACACGGATGAAGACCATATCACCTTCAACGAAGGAATTGTCTTGCCATTTCAAGTCAGCGTAAGCCTTCTGTTTATGCTTGGCAGCTTGAATGTCTTGTCTTATTGATTGGATTTGATCATCCATCTCTTCCAGCATCTGTCTTGAAGCTTCTACCCTCAAAGTTGGATCTGAGAAGTTCAAAGGGGTACGACAATCATGCCCATACAATGCTTGGAAAGGGGTCATTTGAATACTCTGTTGGTAAGAAGCATTGTAGGCAAACTCAACCAGTGGTAAGTATTGAATCCACTTTTTAGGTTCGCGACAATAGTATGCCCTAAGCATATCTTCAATGACTTGATTGACTCATTCTATTTGATCATCAGTTTGGGGATGGTTAGCTGTACTGAAACAAAGTTGAGTTCCAATAGCCTCAAAGATAGCCCTCCAAAAGTGTGATGTGAAAAGAGAGTCACGATCACTAATGATTCTTTTGGGTAACCCATGAAGTTTGAATATTTCCTTGATGAATAATCTTGCGATGTCTGAAGCTTTATAGTTCGTCTTGACAGGGATGAGATGTGCGATCTTGGTGAGCATATCTACTACAACCAAAATAGAGTTATATCCTCCCCGAACTTGGGGTAAGCCAACTATGAAGTCCATACTAATGAACTCCCATTTCATTTGTGGAATGTCAAGTGGTTGCAATTTCCCAGGCATTTTAACATATTCTGCCTTAATGCGTTTACAAGACAAACATTCCGTGACATATTTGAGTATGTCTCCCTTGAGCCTTTCCCAATAATAGCTCTTTCTGACTGTATTAAGGGTCTTGGCATAACCAGGATGTCCTGAGAAAGGGGAGTCATGGGCTTCCCAAAGTATCTTGTGCTTGAGAGTTTGGCTTGTAGGGATACATAATCTTGTCATAAAGTAGACGAGCCCACTATTGATGGAGAATTGTTGATACTTCGTCTTTAGCTTCGGGTCTTAATCCTTGATGGGGATCTTCCTTAGCATTTTCTAATAGACTGGGTCATGATATGCCCCTTCTTTTGCTTGCTCAAGAATCGAGTTGTTTGGCATTGATACCTTTGTGGCTAGAGACCTTGCTGTTGATGGATCTTGCAAAATGAGAGAATTTAGAAATGCCTTGAGACTAAGTGTATCGGCAACTACATTCTCTTTTCCAGGCCTATATTTGATTTCAAAATCATATTCTTCTAGCACTTCGATCCATCGACGTTGCCTCATATTGAGCTCATTCTGGGTGCAAATCCATTTAATACTCTTGTGGTCCATTACTAAGGAAAATCTGTTACCTAGCAAGTAATGTCTCCAAAGTATGAGAGCATGGATGACAGCCAACAACTCTAGGTTGTGGGTAGCATAATTCCTTTCATGGCTCTTCAATTTTCTTGAAGAATATACTACGGGATGACCTTTTTGCATAAGTACACATCCTAAAGCAAGTGAGCTAGCATCATTTACCACTTCAAACTCCTTACTAAGATTAGGAAGTTTCAGAATGGGTGCTGATACTAAGCTTTGCTTTAGTTTGTCAAAGTTGGTCTGTTCAACAGCAGGTGACTATGCAATTGCTACTTGCTTCTTTAGTAGATCAGTCAGAGGGGCTGCAATCAAAGCATAATCTTTGATGAAAATTCTATACCACCCTGTCAACCCAAGAAAACTACGTATTTCTTTGACAGAAGTTGGTGTTGGCCATTCCAAAATGTCTCTGACCTTAGCTGGATCTATTGAAATTCCTTCTGCTGATACAATGAATCCTAGATATTCAATCTCTCACTTGAAAAATGTGCACTTCTTCTTCTTGGCATAAAGCTTGTGTGCTCTCATTGTTTCGAGAACAATGCAAAGCTGGGGTTCATGATTCTTTCCTTGTTTTGAGTAGACTAGGGTATCGTCAAAGAAGACAAGTACGAAGTCATCAAGATAGGGCCTAAAGATATCCTGCATTAACCTATTGAAGGTAGCAGGAACATTCGTTAGCCTGAATGACATCACTAGGAATTCGAAGTGTCCATACCTTGTACTGAATGCAGTCTTCGGAATATCTTCTTCCTTGATCCTTATCTGATAATATCCAGATCTGAGATCTATCTTTGAGAAGACCTTCGCTCCTTGAAGATGATCAAGTAATTCACCTATTCTTGGAATGGGGTATTTATTTTTGATAGTTGCTTGATTCAACCCTCTGTAGTCAATGCATAGGTGAAGCGTTCCATCTTTCTTCTTTTGGAACAACACTGGAGCTCCCCATGGTGAACTGCTAGGATGGATGTAGCCTTTTTCTAACAGTTGCTTGAGTTGCTCTTTCAGTTTGATAGCTTCCGGGATGGACATCTTATATGGCCTCTTTGCGACCGGTATAGCTCCTGGCACAAGTTTGATTTCGTGGTTGACTTCCCTTTGGGGAGGAAGCTCCGTCAGATCTTCAAGAAATATGTATGCATATTCCTTTAACCATGAAGGTTCTTCTCTAGATTCTTGATTCTGATCTAGCTTATTCATTTTAATCATATAGATAGGTAGGTCTTTTTGAATACCTTTTATTATCCGTGTTGCTTTTGCCTACTGTATTTTTGGCTTACTAGCCTCACCTTGAGTCGTGACTAGTTCCCCTTTAGAATTTCGAAAGGAGACTTGGCTCTTCCCACAGTGGATGTGGGCATCATTGGGTATTAGCCAATCCATTTCGAGTAAACATTCGTGGACACCTAGGTTCATTACCCTGAATCTCACAAAAGTTGGCTTCCCACCCAGTAGGAATTTCACCTTAGCAAATTGCCTAGTACAAGTGACCTCATGACCATTTGCTAATTCCACAAGTAAAGTAGGTGCATCTATTGTGGCTATCCCTAATCTTTTTGCACAGATTGGTGAAATGAAGGAATGAGTACTGCCACAGTCAATCAAGGTTTTGAAGCTTTTACCTTGATATTTTGATGGAGTTTGAATCACCGAGAATCGAAAATTTGGACCCTTCTTGTGAAGAGTGGCGTAAACCGTTGCCCTCTCAATGTCAGCATCCTTGGATGGATCTTCTTTATTGTCCAGATCCTTATTGGAAACACTGGAGGTCCTCCCTCTAGCCATAACGGTGGTTCCTTGGCCATGAGCGGCTCTATTTTGACCTTGGAATTGCCCTTGGCGATGTCCTCTGCCAAGCTTGGGACACTCCCTCTTGAAGTGTCCAGGCTCGTTTCAATGGAAGCAACATGGGTTGTGATCATTGCTTTGTATTGGAACAAATTTGTTGACAGCATTGGCCCTAGCTTTCTTTCTTTGGCCCTGGTTTTGACCCTGTGCTCTCTTAGTCTGAGCCTTAGATATACCCTTATTCTGATCTTTGTAAGGCCAAATCGTGTTGTTCCTTGGTTTAGTCTGCACCTCCTGTATTATTGGAGCAGCTCGAATGAGTGCGTCTTGTAGGTCCGTTGGGTGCATCGATTCCAATTGAGTGTTTATGGGTGGATTCAACCCAATACAGAATTTTGACACTTGTTGTGTCTTATCCATTGGAGGTGCATACTTTAGGAGTGAAACGAACTTCGAATAATATGCTTTCAGGGATAATCCTAGCTGCTTCAAGTCATAGAATTCATTCATCTTTTGTGTGCGGTAGGCAGGTGGTAGATACCTCCCTCGTATGGCTTCCTTAAGCTTATCCCAAGTGACTGTCCCCTCCGAGATCACTTGGTCTCTACACCACTATTTCCACCAAAGTATTGCTTCGCCTATTAGCTTAAGTTTGGCGAGCATGGCTTGGTTAGCAGGTGCAGTTCCTGCTACCTCAAAATAGTCCTCCATGGACTCAATCCAGATCTCAGCGTCAGCTTGAACAGTCCTTCCCTTGCCATCAAACTCGGGTGGCTTAATTTGTTTGAGAAGGAATTTCTTCTCTTGAACCACAGCTGAACTTAGTGCAAGAGTCGGATTTGGAACTTGCGCTTGGGGTTGCATCTGAACAATAAGATTCTTTATGTTAACATCTTATCATACGTTCCCATATTATGTTAATATGACTAGCACAGCTTTTTAGCTAAGTGATTTAATCACTTAACACCTCAGTTAACATTTATGATCAAGATAGACAATTGTAAAAAGTCTTATCTATTCATGAAGGTATAACCCTTTGAGTACATTTATTTTGGATAAGTAGGACATGCTGATTGATACATCAGTTTGGGGAAAATAGGATTGTGTTACAATCGGCTATAGGGACGGAATAATAATATGGAGTGGGGTCATGGATTTTCAAGAAACGGTAAGTCATAGGAAGCTTGGGATATCCCTTCCTTTGATACCCGTTCTTCTCATAGCACCCTAACACTTTGATTCTGTCATTAGCAGAGATTACCCGGGTCACTTCGAAAACGTTAGTCTTTTGAAAAGATGGTAAAACACATGCAACAGAAAATGGGCTTCCAATGGAGCCAAATTTTGAAAATGGTGGCATCCAGAAGAGGTCAAAAGAGATGGTTGCATGGACAACATTTGTTGCTATAGATGTAGCCACATATGGGTTGAGAATTGAAAGGATCGAAGAAGCTCATAATGGAGGCATGGCTAAAGCAAAATCTTGCATTTGGATGCAAGCATTAGATTGCATGGAAAAGGGAAAACAACAAAGTCTGAATTGGTTGATGCAAATCGGAGCATACAAGGGAGAATAGGATGGAGTACACCAATGGATTCATTTTTAGTCTATGCTTATTTGGCTGAGGTTCATAATCAAGAAGCTCTCATGGAAGAAAAGAGAAGAAGAGATGAGGACACTATTGGTCCTTCCTCTTTAGGCCCATCTAATGCATAACACGAAGTAAAATGGAGTAGCACAAAGAGGCTAAAAAAGCCATACCCGAGTACATTATGGAGGATGCATCTCAAGAGAAGAAACAAGAAGGGAAGAAAAGGGGCAAGCAGCCCATTTATAGGTTACAATCGGATCTTAAGACTACCACAAACCTTAAAAAGGTCATGGAAGATTGCATACTTGGAAGTAGAGTGGAATTCACACTTGCGAAGTTCTTGGAATTGCAAAGCGTGAATTTCATGATGCAATCATTGATGCTGAAACAAAAAAGATAGTTTGATGGTGAAGTTTCGCAAGCATTGATGCAGGTTGACAAAGACATAGAGAAACAACTTCAGAGGGAATATGATGATGCATGTGATGATGATTTGGAGTAGGTTGATGTTGAAAATAGATTAAATGAGAGTGTAGACAGTAAGCTTGTTGTTGAAAATGGTCTTATGGGTAGGAGTAAGCATAGAGAGAAGGCTATGTATAATGGGGATGTCCATCAACAAGTACATGAAGAAGAAGATGCCCATTTTATTCCAAGTAGTCATTATTCAACACGAATGCATTGGGCTCATACTATAATAGAGACAATTGTTAAAGTGGGAGAAAGAGAGACGCCTTGCATAGCTCTCTTGGATCATGGTTCCAAAATCAATGTTATGGCACACAGCTTGTGTGAGAATGGAGATTGGCCGATTGAAGTAGATCCAGGATGGCGCATGCGGGCAGCAAACAATTCATCAGGGGATCTTTATGTGGCTTGTTTGAATGTATCCATTACTATTGGAGATATTAGAGAGGAATATCATTTTTTTGTGCAGGATTCATGTAGTTATCCAATGATTTTGGGATAGCCCTATATTTCAGAATCAAGATTGGAAACAAAAGCCTTGGATGATGATTTTTCATATGCTAAGGTTCGTAGTATGACAAAAATCAAGCAAGGCTACAAAAGAAAGCATGAAAATGAGAGCAACAAGCCACCTTCTAGCATATCCACCCTTCAAGCATTGCTAAAAAATAAAGAATACAATTGTGGATTAAAATTAAATACAGAGGCAGTACAGTTTCTCATTGTTTGTGTAAATCATCCCCACAATCGAGATAGGCTACGTGATAATCCTATGCCACCTAATGCACGAGAGTTTAAGGGTTTTTACACAACATTGCTATAAGTGGAGGCTATGGCAGTGCCTTTAGGAAGATAATTATGCCTCCAAGAAAGGGGAAAACTGTGTTTATGTCTAGATTGCAGGAATGGACAACATGTAGTCTTGGCAGTTTTAAAAATATTTTAGCCATGTGTAGGGCTGAAAAGAAATATGTAGGATGGGCTAAAAAAGAGATAAAGACATATGGTTTGATGACTGCAGATGAAGGTATTTCAGGGCTATTTTCAGGGTTGGTTGATGTTGATATAGTGGCTGAAATTTCTACAACAATTAATGCTGAAAACATGGTAGAAAAAGAGGTTATTTATGTTGACACTTTAGAGATGTATAAAGTCATTCAAGAGTTTGTTGAGCACAAATGTTATGTGTTGCAATATGGGCTCCAAAATAGGGCTGAAGCAAGGGTGGATATAAAGTAAAAAATGATTGCAAAGAAGGTTAAGGCTGTGGCTTTGCCTTTACTACTTGAAAGTGATGGGTTGGCTAAAAAAGTGACTAAAATGCCTAGTTTACAGGATCCACATGGAGTAGGACATAAATTTACAACTGAAACTTTACAAAAGCAAAAAATTGGTAATACAAGCTTCCTTTTGCCCTACAGAAGGAGCTTCTTTCTTACAGATGTTGGTAAGGCATGGGAAAGCCTTTGCATTAGATGAAATTGGATGTGTTGATCGACCATAGTTGCCTCTATGGTGATATTTATAGTATCTCATGTGCCATGGAATTTAAAGCCTATTCCAGTACCTTAGGCATATTTGTCTAAGCTGATGGGGTTTTTGAACAAGAAGATCATGATGCAGATTTTGGAGCCCTCTTCAGCTCCATATCCGAATTTGTGGTTTATTGTTCCAAAGAAGAATGGTTCTTTGAGGTTTATATAGGATTTACAACCAGTTAATAAAGTCACCATAAGAAACGTTGGATCAGGCTCGATAGTGGATGAATTTGCAAAAACATTTGTACGGAAGACAGTTTACTCTATGGGAGATTTATATTCAGGATATGTTCAGTTCCAACTTGCATTAGAAAGCTAGGATATCACTACCACGAAGACACCACTTGGATTGATTAGGATGTGTACACTTCCACAAGGAGCAACCAATTCAGTGGCGCATATGATGAATGCTATGCATAAAGTTCTGAGGGAGTATATTCCTCAGTTGACCTTACCCTTTCTTGATGATGTGCCGATCAAAGGATGTGATATCTATGAGAAGAATAAAGAGTTGAATGAGCATGGATGTATAAGATTTGTGGTTGATTATATTGTTGATTGTGACATGATTTTTAGCCGTCTTGAAGAAGTGTATTTAACTCTATCAGGAGAAAAGTCAGTTTTTGGAGTGGAGGAAGTATTTGTTGGGCACATGTGTGGACCTTATGGAAGAAAGCCCTCACATGCCATAAGTAGGATGTGGGAGATATGTTTGAATGTATCTGAGGTAAGAAGATTTTTGGGTGCATGTGCCTTTTACTTGATATGGATTCCACATTTTACTCATGTGGCTGAAAGTTTATATCAGCTCTTGAGAAAAGGAAAAAAGTTTTGGTGGGGTAAACAACATAGGAAGGCAGTTCAAAAGTTAAAGAGCTTATTGATTTCAGCCCCAATACTAAAGAGAGCAAATTATGAGAATAGATAGCCCATTATTTTCACCGTGGATACAATCCCAATTGGCATTTGTTGGGCAGTGGGTCAGGATGATGCTGATGGGAATAGGTATGCCATTTGGTTTGAAGCAAAGGCCATCAATGAATGGCAATGGTGGTATTCTCAAGTCAAAAGAGAGCTTTGGGGTGTAATGACAACCCTTAAGTGTGATAGGAAGTATTGTATGGGAGCTCATATAGTGGTAGAGACTGATCATCTATCTCTATTAGGCATGATAGTAAATTGTTCAACTCCTGATATTACCATGTTAAGGTGGATTGCATATATAAAGTCACTTGACCCTGATTTTCAGCATATTGCAGGTAGAGAAAACCCCATGGCTGACATGCTTTCACAAGCAAGATTTAAAGATGAAGAGGAGTTGATGGAAGATGAAGAGGACAATGTGATAGGTGCTGAAAATGACTTTATGACAGCATGGAATGAGTATGCAATTGTTGTTACTATAGATAGTACAACTGTTGTAACATGGATTTCAATAGTAAGAAAAGAGCTTACAGCCATGGAAAAGAGATGGGCAGCAGAGAGAAAGCATCATCAGTGTTATGCTTCAGTGAGAACACAATTTTTGGAAGAGTTGTATGAGGATGATTGGCTGAAAATAGGCCAATATCTCAGACTCATGACAAAGAAGGCTAAGTTGTTTGAAGCTGAATTCAAAAGGATTAAAAGGAAAGCTTATGGGTTTTTCTTGAAAGAAGGATATTTATGGAAGAGTACAAAGAAAGAGAGAGGAGCTCCAGTACGTGTATTGGGAGATAGGGCTTCTCAACAACAGGTGATGCAAGAGTTTCATGAAAGCTTATGGGCTGGACATAGAGGAGTTTGGGGCACATTTGCCAAGATCAAAGAGAAGTATTGGTGGCAAAACATATATAAAGATGTAGAGCATTATGTGGAATCATGCAGTGTCAAAGTTCATGGGCTGGACATAGGGGAGTTTGGGGCACATTTGCCAAGATCAAAGAGACGTATTGGTGGCAAAACATGTATAAAGATGTGGAGCATTATGTGGAATCATACAATTACTGTTAGATGTATTCCATGGTAAAGCATAGAGATGGGTTGCATTCGACCTATCCATTGTCTATGCATTACAAATGGGTAGTTGATTTGGTTACCATGCCTACAGGTTTATGGAATATGAGATATCTTGTGCTTGCATGAGAAGATTTTTGAGCTCTTAGTACAAAGACTACTCAAGTAGTTTGTAGGTTCTTATTGGAAGAAGTCTTTTGCAGGTATGGTTGTATTGGTAAAGTGGTTGTAGATAGAGGAGAATTGGATGCAGATGAGGCTTGTGACTTCTTTTCACGATTGGGTATCAAGATGGCTTTAACTTCAGCCTACAATCCTGAAGAAATGGAAAAATTGAAAGAGGTCATTAGTCTATCATTAAGGCATTAGCAAAGTCATGCAAGGGGAGGATGAAAGCGTGGCCAAGAATGTTACCCTTTGCTTTATGGGCTGATAGGACCACTCATAGTGTAGTTACACGATATATGCTTGCTAAATTAATAATATGGATAGTAGCCAATCATGCTTATTAAAGAGACTATTGCTACTTGGAGTGTTCTACCATGGGAAGAGGGTTTGAATAGAGAAGAATTGTTGGTCCTATGCATTAGACAGTTAGAAAGAAGGCATGAAGACATTGAGACAACCATGAAAAAGGTGAAGACTACAAAGATCAAGAATAAGAAGAGGTTTGACAAGGGACACAAAATTCGACCATGAGCTATACAAGAAGGGGTTTGGGTGTTCGTTTATGACAACATCCTGGAAAATCAGCATAGTGCTAGTCGGAAGATGGTAAAGCGGTGGTTTGGTCCATATTTGGTAAGGTTTGTTTTTGACAATGCTACCTATGCATTAAATGAGATGGATGGGACAGCTCTAGGGATTCCAATGGAATTGGAAAACATATCAAGCTTTTTTAAACGTAGGGATTCTTTAGCATATGAGTTGAAGGAGTCGGATATTGAGCATCAACATGAGAATATGGAAGAAGAATAGGTAGAAGATGAAGACATTGACATGGTAGAGGATACTTCTTTTGACACTACAGATCCATAAGACTTTGGCATATACTAGAGGATGTGCATGTTAAGAGGGGGTGGATGTCATGCCGCTACACATACACACTGACACAATGTGAAAAAATCTAGAGTGCATTGTCATTTGGCTTTCTTATTGATCTAGAGAGTCAATGGCATATTAGTCATTAGTGTTAGTGTCTGTAGTATGGATGGTTCAAAAATACTAGTTTTTTGGACAAGCTTAGCCTATTTTAGATATTATATCTTGTAAATATCCAAAAGCATTAGACAACTTCTAGAATAGGATGATATATAAAAAAGAGAGCAAGTGACTTTTAGTCATTTTTGGGGGATTTTATGCAAAAATAAGAATTGGCAAAATCGCATGACACACGATCGCTCTTGACAGGCAACATGACAAGCAACAAACAACATTCCGAATAGGGAGAAGGAGTGATCTTGGGAGAATTTTAGCCAAGCATCCTGGTACTTTACCCCCCTTTCGGAGCCAACAGAAGCATGAGATTGGCGGTCTGAGAGTAGCAGAAAGGAAGATATTGTTTTATGCATGTTTTTAGTCTAGAAGAGATTTATCTTCTTAGGATGCTGAAATAAATTGTTAGGCTTCACCTCTATGAGTATGCTTCTACATCTTTTATTTCTTTAAACTCCTCTTTCGTCTACTCTCCCTGAATCTCCCTTCACCCTACTGTCTCTTACCCCATGGTAGAGTTTCGACCCCAAACACTCTGACACTAGGTGTCTTGAAAAAGGTGAGCCATGTGCTTCCCAAAGTATCCTTCTCTTGAGAGTCTGACTTGACGGAATGCATGGTCTCATTCTGAAATAAACAAGTCCTTAGTCTTATTTATAGAGAATTCTTGATACTTAGTCTTGAATTCGGGATCTTGTTCCTTATTTTGAACTTCCTGAAACAATTATTGATGGTATGGGTCCTTATTTGCTTCATCCTTAGTCAACTCGATGATAGGATTAGTTGGCATTGATACCATTGTAGCCAAAGTTTCTGCCCTAGATGGTTCTTGAGCAATAAGAGCATTAAGGAAGGCTTTACGACTAAGGGCATTTGCTACTACATTTTCTTTACCAGGTCTAAACTTAATTTCAAAGTCATACTTCTACACAATTTTGATCCATCGTCGTTGCCCCATATTAAGATTAGGCGAGTAAAAATACACTTAAGACTTTTATGATATGTGAGACGAATGAAAACTTATTTTCAAGCAAGTAATGTCTCCATAATTTGAGAGCATGAATCATAGCTAACAACTCTAGGTCATGAGTAGCATATCTCTTTTCATGGGCTTTCAATTTTATCGAGGAGTAAGCTACATGATGACCTTCCTGCATTAGTATGAATCCCAATACAAGAGAGCTGGCATATGTGACAACTTCAAATTCCTTGCTTAAGTCAGGTAGCCTTAAGATAGGAGTAGTTATTAAACTATGCTTTGGTTGCTCAAAGCTAGATTGTTCAATTGGCGTCTAGATAATGGCAACTTGCTTTTTGAGTAGGTCTGTAAGAGGTGCTGCAATTTGGGCATAGTTTTTAATGAATATTCTATACCATCTTGTTAGACCTAGAAAAATTATCACTTCCTTGATAGTGGTTGGTGTTGGCCAATCTTGAACATCTTTGACCTTGGCAAGAACTACTAATATACCTTCAGCAGACACTATGAATCCCAAGTACTCAATCTTCCTTTTGAAGAGAAGGCACACTTCTTCTTCTTGGTCTTCTTGGTATACAATTTGCGTGTTCTCATTGTCTCCAAGACAATTTGAAGATGTGGGTCATGTTCTTCTTCCTCCTTAGAATAAGTTAAGATGTCATCAAAGAATACAAGAATAAAATTATTGAGATGAGGCTTGCAAATGTCTTACATTAACCTGTTGAAGGTAACTAGGGCATTTGTAAATTCAAATGACATCATGATGAATTCAAAATGATCGTATCTTGTGTTGAAGGTTGTTTTAGGAATATCTTTATTCTTGATTCTGATCTGATAATATCCTGACCGAAGATTGATCTTAGAAAAGATCCTTACTCCTTGTAGATGATCAAGAAGCTCGTTTATCCTCGGGATCGGGTACTTATTCACTGTTACCTAGTTTAGCCCTCAGTGGTTGATACAAAGATGGAGAGTTCCATCTTTTTTCTTTTGGAATAATACTGGGGCTCCCCATGGTGAACTACTAGGCCAAATATATCCTTGTTCTAGGTAGCAGTTGTTTGAGTTGCTCTTTAGTTCAATGGCTTTAGGAATAGACATTTTGTAAGGTTTTTTTGCAACTAGAGTGACTTGATCTCATGATCGACTTCTCTTTTCGAAGGTAACTTAGTTAGCTCTTCAGGAAATACATTGACATATTCTTTTAATTAGGATGGTTCTTCTTTTGTCTTTGACCATGTTGATTTACCTTGTTAAGATTGATCTAGTAAACATGTAATCCTTTCTTCAGGCCTTTCACAAGCTGAGAAGCTTTTGCTAATTGAACTTTAGGTTTCCCTATTTCACCTTGTGTAGTGCTATTTCATCGTTCAAATCCTGAAAAATGACTTGACCTTTTTCACGATGGATATGAGCATCATTGGGAATCAACCAATACATTCCTAGTAAACATTCATAAGCTCCTAAGTTCATTACTTTGAACCTCATACTTGAAAGGTTTCCTCCTAGGTTAAACTCTATCTTGGTAGTTTGTTGTGTAGAAAGTACTTCATTTCCATTTGCTAATTCCACAAGCAGTTTGATGCATTTACTGTATCTATTCTTAACTTCTTAGCACACTTGGGAGAAACAAATGAGTGTATACTTCCATAGTCAATCAAAACTTTAAATGATTTACCTTGGTGACTAGTTGGTGTCTGTATTATCGAAATTGAAAATTTGGACCCTTCTTGTGGAATGCAGCATGAACAATTGCTTTTTCAATATCTTCTTCCACAATAGGGTCTTCCTCCTTATTAATCTCTTTAAGGGTAATATTTGACATTGCTCTCTTGCCATAGCTACTTGACCATGGCCTTGGGAAACTCTGCATTGACCTCAAAATTGGCCTTGGCGATGGTTTCCACTAAGCTTATCTCTCTTGAAATGTCCTAGCTCATTATAATAAAAGAACTTAAGAACATTCTTTTTTCCCTGGGTAGGAACAAAATTTCCAAGTGCGTTGAATTTTGACTTTTTCTTCTGACCTTGGCAAAATTGGCCTTGTGTTCTTTTTGCTTGACCTTTGAATCCTCCTTTTTTCTAGTTATTGTAGCTCCAGAACTAATTATTTTAGGCTTTGATTGTACTTCTGGCACAATAGGAGCAACTGGAATCAAAGCATCTTAGAGGTCTATTGGGCACATTGATTCCAAACGAGTGTTCAGAGGAGAATTTAGCCCATTGTAGAACTTGGAAACTTGTTGAGAAGTATCCATGGAGGGTGCGTATTTAAGAAGTGAAACAAACTTGGAGTAATATGCCTCTAGGGTCAGTCCCATTTGCTTTAAATTAAAGAATTCATTCATCTTCTGGGTGCGATAAGATGGAGGTAAATATCTTCCTCTTACAACTTCTTCCAACAAATCCCAAGTAATGGTATTTTTAGGGACATCTTGATCTCAGCACCATTGCTTCCACATAAGTCAAGCTTTGCCAATGAATTTTAGCTTAGCTATCATGGCTTGGTTGGCTGGCACAGTTGCAGCGGCAACAAAATAATGTTCCATGGATTTGATCCAAAGTTTTACATCGGCTTCCACATTCTCGCCTTTCCTGTCGAATTCTCGAGGTTTGACTTACTTCAAAAGATTCATTTTCTTTTGGGCTTCATTTTGGAAATTATTGTGGGTGCGAAATTGTGGGAAAATTTCAACAATTTCTAAGTTAAACTTTACAAAATTTATATAGTGATAATATTAGACTTTGATACTCAAATTACTTCTCGATTAATTTACTGAAACAATTTCAAACAAAACTATTTTCCCATTACTAAAGTTAAACTAAAATTTCAAAGGTTCTAAGGAAAAAGTAGGGTTCCATTATTTCTTCGATTGATAAAGTATCAATCAATCTTTATTTCAACGGATGTACAAGATAATCAAATGGAAATGTAATATTTCCACCACGAAATATTAATAGTCCTAGACCCTGCACATCTCGTGCAAATGCAGTGCAACGTAATCTCCCGCAACGGACTAATGTTGGTGGCTAAGTGCTCCCTCCACGTGCATAATCAAATTCTAGCCCGCATTGCGCACAAGAAATCGTGGCTTGAAGACCGCAAGCCCACGCACGAACACCCTTCACGAGGAAAAAGGGGGGATAATGGTTAAATTTTGTCCAAATTTTTTTTACTATTAATCCTCTCCCCTCAGTCGATGCATGGCGAGGAGAGGGAGTATGAGTGTAAGAGGAGTTATGTGGGGGGGGGGGGGGGAGGAGGCATGCTACTGACCACGTGTGTGGCCATTCCCTCCCCCCTCTATCTATATGAACCTCCTCCTTAAGATTGAGGGGGAAGGAGAGAGGAAGGAGTTGATGTATTGCTGCTGGCCGCCATTGCCACCGTGTTACCCTCACGTCGTGCTGCTGCCGCCGCCGTGGCCACACCGCCGGCTGCTGCGCCACGCCCCACCATCATCATAACCATCATCCTCATCTCCTTCCTCGTCGACAGCATCATCTTCCTCCTTCCCAAGCATTTCCACCCCCCCCACCCCCCCTCCCCCCGCCAAACGTCATTCTGTGGAATAGAAGCTTGGAAGCTTCTTTAGAAGCTTCTAAACAAGGCTTCCATAAGCCTTGTTCTCACATGCTTCCCCGGGTTTTTTTAAAAACCACGTCTGTAAAGACAATTTCTGTGCGAGGGGGAGTAGGCAGCTTTTGGGGCTGATTTGCCAAAGCCTGGAGGGAGTTCAAAAATTGGAGAGAGGCAAGGACAAGTTTGCAGAGTCAAGGATCTACGTCATCGATGGCTCCAAAGCTAAAGACGCGAGGCGCACATGCAGGAGCCTCCAACCGGAGTTCACGCGTGGACAACGCTACGAGTCCTCATGCCCAGGTTCCAATTGTATTCTTGCATGAAAGGGATGCGTTAAGCATGATGGTTTTTAGGAAAATTTAAATGCATTTATTCATTCGTTTACGAAGTTAGTGCATGTCGTGCATTTGAAATTGCTTGCACTTCCAAGTTGCAATCCTGAACGCATATTGCATAGGTTAAAAAGATGGATTTGCCTAAATGCATCCTAGATTGCCTCGTGGAAAAGAACAGTGCATAATGCACTTAGGTGATAATTTCCTAATCATGACTCGTGCATGAGATAATCCTAGATGCCCATTGAATGTTGTCCAAAGTAGTCGCAAGGCATGAAAAGGAAACTATGAAGTTTGCCAATTGCATGTGGGGATGCTTGCATTTTAGGTCAGGTTGAGTGCTGAAGGAAGGATTAATTTAATGTTGGACTCATGGTATTCGCTCATGCATGGAGTCAAGAATTTGAATGCATCTCCATCAAAAATATTAAAGCTTGAATTCAATGCATTAAATGAAAGGGTTTTCGGCATAGTTCTTTATGTAAATCAACGTAGATTTATATGAGTTAGCCCTAAATTGTCAATCATTATGATTTAGGCAAGGAAAAGAAATGGTCATTGTAAATCTTATAGTTGCATATAAGGAAAAAGTCTATGAATCGCATAATTGCATGGAATGTTGTACCTTGAAAATTATTTACATCTTTTTAGGAAAAGTATTTGCATCTCTAAGGAGAGATCACCTCTTGTCGCAAAACAATTAGATCGATTCAGGTAAATCGCTTGTAATGGCCTAACCCACATAGGATTCATAAAAGCATAAATAGTTAGTACGATGAAGACCTCAAAGTGCTGGGTAGGGTTTAGTTACATTAAAAATTCTACCTAGTATCACACTTGGAATGCCAAGTCAAGACTTTCGATCCCTAAAATCCTACCCACATCCACTAAATGTTAGGGTTAGCTAAACGCCCATGCAAGAACGATCTAGGATTCTCACCCTTATGATCGGATGACCAACTCCTAGACTTCTGCAAGGAAGTTAGGAACCCTAAGGACCAAAGCGTTATCGGCCTAGTAGGGTTAGGGTTGGGTTGGGTCAAGAGGACCCCCGAACCCTACATCTTGACCAAGGAATACCATGCGATGGGAGAAATGATCCCACAAGATAGGTACAACACTTGTCTCATGCAACAAGTTGCAACATCACATGGTTTTGTGTTTGAATCACAAAATGGTATTGCTACTCCTTAGAACACGCTTAGCGAGTTCTAAGTGCAAGTTGAGTAGTCATCCTACTACATCACCCTTCCTTGAGGCTGATTTACCAAGTTAGGGAAGTTATGTATTGCCTAGCAAAATCAAGATAGGACAATCGGGTTGTCTAGGATTTATTGACCTTAATTTAAGGAACCTAAGGCGTTTGTTAATTTGGGTTAATAAGGTATAAACCCTAACCCAAGGAAAGAGGGTGAACTAGCAACACAGCTTATGAAACCCTTGGGGATCTTGCCAAATAGCAATTGACCCCAAATCGAATGCTGGATGCACTCGGAGAGAAGGAATTATACCTTAGTAGTTGGCCAAACAAACGACCACTGTATTGATTGTGTTTGTGCAGTCAGGAGCACTATTTGTACTTCTTTGCTCAAGGAACTAAAGCTGGAAAAATAATTAATGCTTCAGGTTGAAAGCCTGGAGGGAGAGGCAGCATCAGTTACCCTCGACTGTCTGCCTGACCCTATCCAAGGGGGTTGTTAGCCACGCCAGGTACGTGGACCAAACCCCCGCGAGAGGTCTCTCCGTGGGTGCTACTTAGAGCAGGAGGATGCTTGGGTGCTAGGGGGGATCTGGCTGTAAATCCCTTGCCTCCAGGTCCTGCACAAGAGGCCAACATGACTCGAGATTGGATCTCGAGGCCCGCATACTAGTCTACGGGTGGAAACTTAAAATAGTAATCCCTGAGAATTGTTGAAATTGCCTTCGAGCGGATTATGGAATTGCCTTCGGGAGGACTGTGGAATAGCCTTCGGGATGGATTATATGATGTATTCCAAAGACTGATAAATAAAGATCAATTGTTGAAAAGGAACTTGCTTGACATTGTTTTTCTATGTCAGTGCCTAAGTTACATGAAGGAACCAGTGACTAAATTTGCTAATTAAGGAAGATGTTTTTGCGTGTCAAACTAGATGTGGTAGGTAATTAGATAACTAAAGCAACCTGAGGAAAGTGCAGTGGATGTGACCATGGGTCCATCCTATGGAAGGGTAGTTCCAATTGGCCGAGAACTTTTCTCAACGGAATTAACATCAAGGTAACAATGACCTAGAATATAGAAAGCTAGAGTCTCGATTTATACTGTTTTAGGGAAACGGAATGGGACTATGCCTTATAGGTAGAGAGGTTGAGCTTCGCATCCCTCTCGTTTTCCATTCTCCTTGAACCAAGTGCAGTATAAATCTACTTCGACCCTGATGTTTCTGCGTAAAGTAGTTCGTTTGGGGCTCGACGCTAGCTACCTTCTAGGAACTTGACCATTAGGGAAACCTTGATTCAGGTCGATCCTAAGTGGGAATGGTCGGAATGCTTTCTCTTCGTGGCAGAATCGAGAAGGCCTAGATTGCAAACCCTGTGACATTTCGTGGGAGTGCGGGGTCTCTCTTGCTGATGGGCTGTTAAGACGTGTCCTACAGATGGATAGGTGGACACGTTTTAGTTGGTATCAGAGCAAACCAACGAGATTTAAATATTTACAAGAAAACTTTATGAGGAGAAATAAAGCAAATGTTGCTGTTAAGAATATTTTCTTACTTACTTACTGATGTTGGCTTGCAGAGTCGCGAAGCATGGAACAAATTCTTTGTATTCCAGGTTATGTTTATGACTGCAATGCGTGCTTCGACTTATCGACGGAGGCTCGATATGATGAATATCCTAGATCGCATCTACAATCGTTCACCCTTGTACATGGAACAGAGATGGATGGGTGATTCAGGAATTTATTACATAGCTGCCCACCGACTTGCGTACCTTCGGAACAACTTGAAGAGAATCAAGTGGATGGAGGACTTAAAGATCATGAAGCTGTTCATCTTTGTTGAGGCTCACGCAAATGCAACCCTACATGTTGGCGGTCGAAAGGTCAAGCGTAGAACACATATGTGTACGAGGAAGTGACTCGAATAATCCCTGCCGACAGAATCAAGGTGTTGGGACGTTATGAAAAGAACGGGTATCAAAGAAAAGGATATCCTAATCTTCCTATGACCTATCAATTCCTAAAAATCCATGACCCCAATCCATACTATTACTCAGTTTCCGTAACTGAATGTAACACAATCTTATTCTCCCCGAATTAATGTATCAGCTTGTTCCTTTTCCCAAAAAATAATTGTACTCAGAAAGGGCTATGCCCATATGAATGAAATAGACTTTTTTTTATCAATGTCTGTCATGGCCGTGAGTGTTGGTAAAGAAGTTAAGTGATTAGGTCACTTGGCTAAAAGCTGAATTGGACATAATGTGAGAAACGCTTAGCAAGTTTTTAACATAAAGAATCTTAATGTCTAGGCACAACCTCAAGTACAGATTCCTAGTCCGACCCCTACACCAAGTATGACAGTAATTCAGGAGAAGAAGTTCCTTCTCAAGCAAATCAAACCACTTGAATTCGATGGTAAGGGAAGGATCGTCCAAACTAATGTTGAGATCCGGATCGAATCCATGGAGGATTATTTCGAAGCAGTAGGTATTGCACCCGCTAACCAAGCGATGCTCGCCAAACTGAAGCTTACCGGCAAAGCAAGACATTGGTGGAAGCAGTGATGCAGAGACCAAGGGATCTCGGAAGGGTCAGTTACGTGGGAAAAACTTAAAAGAGCTGTGCAAGGGAGATATTTACTACCTGCCTACCGCACGTAGAAGATGCATGAGTTCTATGAATTGAAGCAGCTTGGTCTATCTCTTGATGCTTACTATTCAAAGTTCGTCTCTCTTTTGAAGTACGCGCCACAAATGGATATGACACAACAAGCGTCGAAGTTTTGTGCTGGATTAAACCCCCCTATAAACACCCACCTCGAATCAATGCGCCCGACAGATCTTTATGACGCACTCATTCGAGCTGCACCCATAATATAGGAGGTGCAGACCAAGCCAAGAAATAACTGGACTTGGTCTTTTAAGGATTAGAACAAGGGAGTGTATAAGTCCTAGGCCAAGAGAATGTAGGGACAAAGCTAGGGACAAAGGAAGAAAGCTAGGACCAACACTGTCAATAATTTCGTTCCTACCCAAGGTAATGGTCGCAATCTCCGTTGCTTCCATTGCAACGAGCCTGGTCATTGTAAAAGGCAATGTCCCAAGCTTGGCGGAGGACAATGTCAAGGGCCATACCAAGGAATCGTCCGTGGGCAAGGAGCCGCCATCATGGCCAGAGGGAGAACCTCCAGTGTTGCCAACAAGGAGCTGTGTGATGAAGAAGACCCAACCATGAAAGCTGAATTTGAGAGGGCAACAATTCATGCCGCTCTTTACAAGAAAGGCCCGAATTGCCAGTTCTCGGTGATTCAAACACCATCGAATTATCAAGGTAAAAGCTTCAAAACCTTGATTGATTGTGGCAGTACGCATTCCTTCATTTCACCAGTTTGTGCAAGAAGATTAGGAATAGCCACAAAAGACGCACCTATCTTACTTCTGGAATTAGGAAATGGTCGTGAGGTCACTTGTACCAGGCAAATTGCTAAGGTGGGATTCCTACTGGGTGGAAAGTTGACTCCGGTCAGATTCAGGGTCATGAACCTAGGTATCCATGAGTGTTTGCTCGGAATGGATTGGCTTAAACCTAATGATGTCCACATTCATTGTGGAAAGGGCGAAGTTTCCTTTCAAAATTCTAAAGGGAAATTGGTCACAACTCAAGGAGAGGCTGGGAAGCCAAAAATTCAACAGGCTAAAGCATCTCGGATAATAAAGGGAGTTAGAAAGGGGCTACTTGTCTATTTGATTAAGCTAAATAAGCTAGATCAGAATTAGGAGTCTAGGGAAGAACCTTCAGGGTTAAAGGAATACGCAGACGTATTTCTTGAAGAGCTAATAGAACTTCCTCCTCAAAGGGAAGTTGATCATGAAATCAAGCTAGCGCCAGGAGCTACACCAATCGCAAAGAGGCCATATAGAATGTCCATCCCGGAAGTGATTGAGCTGAAGGAGCAACTCAAGCAACTGTTAGACCCAGGCTATATCCATCCTAGCAGTTCACCATGGGGAGCTCCAGTGCTATTCTAGAAGAAGAAAGACGAAACGCTTCGGCTATGTATTGATTATAAAGGGTTGAATCAATCAACCATTAAGAACAAATACCCCATTCCAAGAATAGATGAACTTCTTGACCGTCTTCAAGGTGCGAAGATCTTCTCTAAGATTGATCTCAGGTCAGGATATTATCAGATAAGGATCAAGGAAGAGGATATCCCAAAGATGGCATTCAGCACAAGGCATGGGCACTTTGAATTCCTAGTCATGTCATTCGGGCTGACAAATGCACCTGCTACCTTCAATAGGTTAATGCAAGATATCTTTAGGCCCTATCTTGATGACTTCGTACTCATCTTCTTTGGCGATATCCTAGTCTACTCCAAACAGGAAGAATATCATGAACCCCAGCTTCGCATTGTTCTTGAAACAATGAGGGCACACAAGCTTTATGCCAAGAAGAGGAAGTGTGCATTTTTCAAGCGACAGATTGAATATCTGGGATTCATTGTATCAGCAGAAGGAATTTCAGTAGATTCGGCCAAGGTCAGAGATATTCTGGAGTGGCCAACACCAACAAGTGTCAAAGAAATAAGTAGTTTTCTTGGATTGATAAGATGGTACAGGGTCTTTATAAAAAATTATGCCTTGATTGCAGCGCCTCTGATGGATCTATTGAAGAAGCAAACATCAATTGTATGGTCATCTGCTGAACAATCCAGCTTTGATAAACTAAAGAAAAGCTTGGTATCAACACCCATCCTGAAGCTTTCAGACCTTAGTAAGGAGTTTGAAGTGATAACTGATGCTAGTACACTTGCCTTAGGATGTGTGCTTATGCAAGAAGGTCATCATGTAGCATACTCTTCAAGGAAATTGAAGAGCCATGAAAGGAACTATGCTACCCATGATCTGGAGCTGTTACCTGTCCTCCATGCTCTCAAGCTTTGGAGACACTACTTGCTCGGTAACAAGTTTACCCTAGTGACAGAGCATAAAAGTCTTAAATGGATTTTTACCCAGAATGAGCTCAATATGAGGCAACGTCGATGGATTGAAGTGCTGGAGGAATATGATTTTGAAATCAAATATTGGCCTAGAAAGGAGAATGTAGTTGCCGATGCACTCAGTCGCAATGCATTTCTGAATTCTCTGATTTTACAAGATCCATCAACAGCTAGATCTCTAGCCACAAAGGTATCCATGCTAAACAACCCAATTCTTGAGCTAGCTAAAGAAGAGGCATGCCATGATCCAACCTATCAGAAATTGCTAAGGGAGATCCCCATCAAGGATCAAGGCCTGAAGCTACATGCAAAGTATCTTGAATTCTCTATCAATAGTGGACTTGTCTACTATAGAACGAGATTATGTATACTGGCAAGCCAATCACTCAAGCAGAAGATACTTTGGGAAGCCCATGACTCCCCTTTTTCAGGACATCCTGGCTATGCTAAGACCCTCAATGCAGTCAAAAAGAGCTATTATTGGGAGAGACTCAAGGGTGACGTTCTCAAATATGTCACGGAATGTTTGTCTTGTCAACGCATTAAGGCTAAAATGTCAAAATGCCAAGGAAATTGCAACCACTTGATATTCCCCAAATGAAATGGAAATTCATTAGTATATGGACTTTGTTGTTGGCCTGCCCCACGTTCAGGGAGGATACAACTCCATTATGGTTGTGGTGGATATGCTTTACCAAGGTTGCACATCTTATTCCTGTTAAGACAAACTATAAAGCCTCAGACATTGCAAGGTTATTCATCAAGGAAATATTCAAACTGCATGGGTTACCCAGAAGAATCATCAGTGATCGTGACTCTCTCTTCACATCAACTTCTGGAGAGCCATCTTCGAGGCCATTGGGACTCACCAGTACATCTTACCATCCCCAAACCGATGGTCAAACAAAGTGAGTCAACCAAGTTATTGAGGATATGCTAAGGGCACATTGTTGTCGCAAACCTAAAAAGTGGATTCAATATTTGCCACTGGTTGAGTTTGCTTATAATGCTTCCTACCAACAAAGCATTCAAATGACCCCTTTTCAAGCATTGTATGGGCACGACTGTCGTAGTCCTTTAAACTTTTGGGATCCAACCTTGAGGGTTGAAGTTTCAAAGCAGATGCTGGAAGATATGGATTACCAAATCAAATCAATAAGGCAGGACATCCAAGTCGCCAAGGATAGACAGAAGGCTTACGCGGACTTGAAATGACAAGATAGATCCTTCGTTGAAGGAGATATGGTCTTCATTCGCGTATGTCCAAAGAAGAGTTCCCTATCTTTGGGTGAATGCAAAAAGCTAAGTCCAAGGTGTTGTGGACCCTACAAGATTCTCAAGTGCCTAGGGCCTAATGCTTACAGACTGCAACTCCCTGAAAACCTAAAAGTTCATAATGTATTCCATATCAGCCTACTGAAGAAGTATGTGCCTAACCCTAGTCACGTGGTTGATGATCAACAAGTTGTAATGCCTAGCCAAGGAGTCCTTGAGCTACAGCCTAACAGGATCTTAGATGTTAGGGAGAGGCATTTGAGATCTAGAACCTTGAGAGAATACCTTATCTAGTGGAAAGATTATCCCAAAGAGGATGCCACTTGGATGGATGAAAGTACTCTCAACCAACAATACCCCCAGATCTTCTCCAGATGAGGACATCTCGATTCCTCTAAGGAGGAGAGAATGTAACATTTCCACCATGAAATATTAATAGTCCTAGACCCCGCACATCTCGCGCAAATGCAGTGCAATGTAATCTCCCGCAACAGAATAATGTTGGTGGCTAAGTGCTCCCTCCGCGTGCATCATCAAATTCTAGCCCGCATTGCGTACAAGAGACCGTGGATTGAAGACCGCAAGCCCACGCAGGAACACCCTTCACAAGAAAAATGGAGGGATAATGGTTAAATTTTGTGCAATTTTTTTTCACTATTAATCCTCTTCCCTGAGCCGATGCATGGCAGGGAGAGGGAGTATGAGTGTAAGAGGAGTTATGTGGGGGGGAGGAGGCATGCTACTGACCACGTGTGTGGCCATTCCCTCCCCCCTCTATCTATATGAACCTCCCCCTTAAGATTGAGGGGGGAGAAGAGAGGAAGGAGCTGACGTACTGCTGCTGGCCGCCATCGCCACCGTGCTGCCCTCACGCCGTGTTGCTGCCATCATCGTGGCCACATCGCCGGCGGCTGCTGCGCCACACCCCACCATCATCATAATCATCATCCTCATCTCCTTCCTCGTCGACATCGTCATCTTCCTCCTTCCCAATCATTCCCCCCCCCCCCCCCCCCCCCCCCCCCCCTCCCCCCAACGTCATTCTATGGAACAGAAGCTTGGAAGCTTCTAAACAAGGCTTCCATAAGCCTTGTTCTCACATGCTTCCCCGGGTTTTTTTTTAAACCACGTCTGTAAAGGCAATTTCTATGCGAGGGGGAGTAGGCAGCTTTTGGGGCTGATTTGCCAAAGCCTGCAGGGAGTTCAAAAATTGGAGAAAGGCAAGGACAAGTTTGCGGAGTCAAGGATCTACCTCATCGATGGCTCCAAAGCTAAAGATGTGAGGCACACACGCAGGAGCCTCCAACCCGAGTTCACGTGTGGACAACGCTACGAGTCCTCATGCCCAGGCTCCAATTGTATTCTCGCATGAAAGGGATGCGTTAAGCATGATGGTTTTTAGGAAAATTTAAATGCATTTATTCATTTGTTTACAAAGTTAGTGTGTGTCATGCATTTGAAATTGCTTGCACTTCCAAGTTGCAATCCTGAACGCATATTTCATAGGTTAAAAAAATGGATTTGCCTAAATGCATCCTAGATTGCCTCGTGGAAAAGAACAACGCATAATGCACTTAGGTAATAATTTCCTAATCGTGACTCGTGCATGAGATAATTCTTGACGCCCATTGAATGTTGTCCAAAGTAGTCGCAAGGCATGAAAAGGAAACTATGAACTTTACCAGTTGCATGCGGGGATGCTTGCATTTTAGGTTGGGTTGAGTGCTAAAGGAAGGATTAATTTAATGTTGGACTCATGGTATTCGCTCATGCATGGAGTCAAAAATTTGAATGCATCTCCATCAAAAATATTAAAGCTTGAATTCAATGCATTAAACAAAAGGGTTTTCGGCATAGTTGTTTATGTAAATCAACGTAGGATTTATACGAGCTAGCCCTAAATTGTCAATCATTATGATTTAGGCAATGAAAAGAAATGGTCATTGTAAATCTTATAGTTGCATATAAGGAAAAAGTCTATGAATCGCATAATTGCATGGAATGTTGTATCTTGAAAATTAATTACATCTTTTTAGAAAAAGTATTTGCATCTCTAAGGAGAGATCACCTCTTGTCGCAACACAATTAGATCGATTTAGGTAAATCGCTTGTAATGGCCTAACCCACATAGGATTCATAAAAGCATAAATAGTTAGTATGACGAACACGTCAAAGTGCTAGGTAGGGTTTAGTTACATTAAAAATTCTACCTAGTATTGCACTTGGAATGCCAAGTCAAGACTTTCAATCCCAAAGATCCTACCTACATTCACGAAATGTTAGGGTTGGCTAAACGCTCATGCAAGAATGATCTAGGGTTCTCACCCTAATGATCGGATGACCAAATGCTAGACTTCTGCAAAAGGAAGTTAGAAACCCTAAGGGCAAAAGCGTTATCGGCCTAGTAGGGTTAGGGTTGGGTTGGGTCAAGAGGACTCCCGAACCCTACATCTTGACCAAAGGTATTCTTGACCAAGGAATACCCTGCGATAGGAGAAATGATCCCACAAGATAGGTGTGACACTTGTCTCATGCAAAAGTTGCAACGTCGCATGGTTTTGTGTCTAAATCACAAAATGGTATTGCTACTCCTTAGAACACGTTTAGTGAGTTCTAAGTGCAAGTCTGATTTGCAAGAGGACGAGTAGTCATCCTGCTATATCACCCTTCCTTGAGGTTGATTTGGCAAGTTAGGAAAGTTATGTATTGCCTAGCAAGAAATTGACCAAATCAAGATAGAACAACAGGGTTGTCCAGGATTTATTGACCTTAATATAAGGAACCTAAGGTGTTTGTTAATTTGGGTTAACGGGGTATAAACCCTAACCCAAGGAAAGAGAGTAAACTAGTAACACAACTTACGAAACCCTTAGGGATCATGCCAAGTCACAATTGACCCCAGATCGAATGCTGGATGCATTCGGAGAGAAGGAATTATACCTTAGCAGTTGGCCAAACAAACGACCACTGGATTGATTGTGTTTGTACAGTTAGGAGCACTGTTTGTACTTCTTTGCTCAAGGAACTAAAGTTGAAAAAATAATTAATGCTTCAGGTTGAAAGCCTGGAGGGAGAGGCAGCATCAGTTACCCTCGACTGCTTGCTTGACCCTATCCAAGGGGGTTGTTAGCCACGCCAGGTATGTGGACCGAACTCACCACGAGAGGTCTCTCCATGGGTGCTACTTGGAGCAGGAGGACGCTTGGGTGTGAGGGGGGGCTCTGGCCGTAAATCCCTTACCTCCGGATCCTGCACAAGAGGCCGACGTGACTAGAGATTGGATCTCGAGGCCCGCATACTAGTCTACGGGCGGAAACTTGGAATAGTGATCCTTGAGGATTGCTGGAATTGCCTTCGGGCGGATTATGGAATTGCCTTCGGGCAGTTTATGGAATAGCCTTCGGGCTGGATTATATGATGTATTCCAAATACTGATAAATAAAGATCAATTGTTGAAAAGGAACTTGCTTGACATTGTTTTTCTATATTAGTGCCTAAATTATGTGAAGGAACCAGTGACTAAATTGGCTAATTAAGGAAGCTCTTTTTGCGTGTCAAACTAAATGTGGTAGGTAATTAGATAACTAAAGCACCTGAGGAAAGTGCGGTGGATGTGACCATGTGTCCATCCTACGGAAGGGTGGTCCCAGTTGGCCGGGAACTTTTCTCAACGGAATTAACAACAAGGTAACGATGACCTAGAATCTAGAAAGCTAGAGTCTCGATTTATACTATTTTAGAAGAACGGAATGGGACTATGCCTTACGGGTAGAGAGGTCGAGGTTCGCATCCCTCTCATTTTCCATTCTTCTTGAACCAAGTCTAGTAGAAATCCGCTTCGACCCTGATGTTTCTGTGTAAAGTAGTTCATCTGAGGCTCGTCTGGGGCTCGCTAGCTACCTTCTAGGAACTTGACCATTAGGGAAACCCTGATTCAGGTCGATCCTAAGTGAGAACGGTCGGAATGTTTCCACTTCATGGAAGACTCGGGAAGACCTAGATCGCAAACCTTGTGACATTTCGTAGGAGTGTCGGGCGGCGCTTTCTGGACTCTCTTCCTGATGCGCTACTAAGACGTGTCCTATAGATGGACATGTGGACACGTTACATGAAAAAAATACATGATTCAGATAGTTCATAGGTTTATCTTTTTTAAAAAAAAGAAAAGAATTCCCTACTACAATCTAAGCATGACCCTCTAATACATCCTTTATGAAGTAACTTGGATTCTGAGAGTAGATATCTAGGAATCTATATTTTTGAGGGAGTTCAAGAAATCCATCCTTTTTGTAGTTGCGGCGGATAGAGTGACCTACGACTTTTATTCTATTGGCTGGAAGGATCTTTGTAACTTCCTCATAGATATACAGGTTTAGTTTGATCTTCTTGCCCCTAGTATACAATGTTGAGTTTACACTAGCTTCACAAAATAGATAGATCTTAACAACTTTAAGATCTTCCATCCATTTTACCATTTTCAGATTATTCTGAAGATAAGCTAGACAACTTGTATCGATATAGCAGTATCCTTTGCTAATCATCCACTGTCTTTCACGATATGGAGGCGAGGGGTTGTATAACTGATCTAGTATCCATATCATCTTATTCCTCCAAGCGAGATTGGATGAATGCATAGTTGACATAAACATCACTCGGAAGATCAAGAATTGTTTCTAAGATTCATTATTCTATCATAATTCAAAAACATACATTAACAAAGAGAAGAAAACATGTCCTAGGCTATATTTACCATCCAAGAGGATTTTTTCTTAAGCTTACATCGTATTCTATTCTAGCAAGCGCTCTGATACCAACTGTGAGGTGTGCGCCACAATCTCAATCCAAAGCGCACCTTTTAGTAGTCCATCATCAATAGGTTTTCTAAAATGATGCCACCTGGCACTCCCTTGGGGTATCATGGGGTTTGTCACTTAGGCCCTACTGAGTCTACATCGCAACGGAAGAGTTTTGGCCAAACCCACTAGGATCAACCTGTATTTTTAGGTTTCTAAAATCAAACGGGTCTCCTAATAGCTAGCTAGTGTCAGTAATTTTGAGTTCACACTTCCTATACGATTACTTGAACTGAAGCTAGCTTGCCATTGTGCTTGGTTTAAAGAGAATGGGAGACGGATGGGAGTGCGGTATCTCAACCCTCTTGCCCATAAGGCATAAAACAATGCAAGTTAATTCTACCTAACGACTAGTTGGTCAATTTATTGTCTTCCTATTTCTATTGTCGATTTAGAAAAGCTCCCAGCTAGCCAGGACCACCTTACCATGGATGAACCCGTCAGGGGTCACGTTGTCACAGCACGTAGGGTTGAAGGTCACCACAGGGGTTTGGCAAGAAAACTGGACAAGATAGATGGAGATGTGGCTTCAAGAGATAAGTAGATTACAATGAATGCTTAAATGTTCAAGAGGTACTTCATGGTCAATCATAGGGGTTTGAGAGAGAAGAATGTATGGGGGTTCAAGAGCTTAAACTCTGGAGATGGTAGAGATAAGGGAAGGATTGAAGGTTTCAAGCCAAGTTCTTGAAGATATTAATAGAGCTTTCAACTGCATGTTCTTAGCAAAGATCACAAGAGTATTATCTCATAAGTTCTAACTCAAATCAAGCTTTTTTTCTAGACTATAAGAGCAATCACCAATTATAAAATCAAGTACAATATGCTATCATGTATCATAAACAACTCTGCATCCCATCATTCATACATGATGCCATAGCATGAATCAACTTTGTATGATTACATTCAATGTAGACTATTAGGGACAAAAGCTTATGAGTCAATTATAAGGCTTGTGTAGGGCAAAGAGACTTGCTTCAAAAAGAGAGCTTCAAATTGAGTTCCTAATAAGGATAAGCTACCATAGCCATAAGAGAAAAATCTCCTCTTAATTCAACTCAAAGTATCTATGAATGATCTACAAACATTGCCCTGCCATAGCGGCACATAATACTTGAATATTTTGACAAAATGTCTTCTGTAGAGTAAGAAATGAATTAAAAGAACAATGATGTAGCTAATTCTTTGAATATGGCTGAAGATATCAACTCCAAATCAGCCCAAATATATTCAGAAATTCACCTCTGATGATACCATAAACTTCCTCTAACACAGTGTCGGTGCATTTGGCGTCGAGATTCCACATCGTGGGTAAGAGACAGTAGGATGAAGGTAGATTTAGGGAGAGGAGTAGACAGAAGAGAAGGTGTTCGAAGAAATTGAAGATGTAGGAGAATACTCCCAAAAAGAATTAGAAAATATAGAAGAATACTAACAGAGATGAAGCCTGTCAGTTTATTCCGGCATTATGAGAAGATAAAACTCCAATAGACAAAAACATGTATAAAATAATACATTCCTCTATGCTGCTCAAATCGCCAATTTGATGCTTCCATTGGATCCAAAAAAGGGGGGTAAAATACTAGCACACTTGGCCAAAATTTTGCCATATCACGCCTTCATCTTCCACTTTGGAGTGCTATTCAATGCTTGAAAACAACAATCACGCATCGTGGGATTTTGCTAATCTTTCTTTTTACATAAAATCCTCTCAAATTGGTTGAAAGCTACATGCTTTTTTTTACATCTCATCTTAATCTAGAAGTTGTCTATAGTTTTATGGATTTTTATAAGATATAATATCTAGAATATCAAAAATTGGCTAAAACTTGTCCAAAAATCTAATATTTTTGAACTATGGACACTAACACTAATGCCTAAAGTGGCATTGGCTCTCTAAATCTATAAGGAAGCCACACTCTAGATTTTTTTACATGGTGTGCGCATTGTAGTACGACAAGCCCATCCACTTTCCTTTGATGATGGTATCATCTTTAGTTTTTTAAATTACATATAGCACATTTATTGAGACATATACAACCAAATTTTTTAATTAGACAATTAAATTACAGGTTCCTTCACGTAATTTATTTCCTGGACATGCATACGATTCAAACAACCCTTGAATAAAAAATAAATTCCTTTATTATATTGGAATTTTACTATAATTTCCATCTTTTGATCCTACGGAAGATATACAAAATTCCACGAGGGTATTATGTCCACCAAGATTCCTTCCTTGTAACTAGTATTAAGGTTCCAGGATCCCATCCTGGGTTGCGAAGGGGCTCGTCAGATTCTAGGAGCAATGCAGAATTTATGGCTAGAGCCCCCCCTGGCATCCACATTTCCTACTACTTGAGACTATCCCTATGGACAGACCTTTCCGCTACAGAGCCGGTCTAAGTCTCTCAAAGTGATAATCATGACCCCCTTGGAGTAGAGTCTCGCAGCTAGCTTGGGGGTAGCCTAGCGTGATCTTTCCTTTTATCCTATTTGATAATGTTTTTAATTAGAGATCTAGATTCTAGCAAACACAAACAATCCTTTCAAACAATGCCAATCACACCATCGCGCAGTTTACAGTTTTACAGAGTCAAGATAGATCCTTAACCTTAGGTATCCTTACATTCTAATGAGGATTCTTCTTCTCATAAAGAAGTGTTGAGTATAAATCTTTCAACGTTGTTAAGCAAGACACGAATTTTCGGTTTAGGGCTAACTTATCCAACATAAGCAAATTTTCTTTAGTTGGTACTTAGAAAAATATTGTGATAATAATTTAACAAGATGATTTATAAGATTCTTTAAATAGTCTTTCACTTTTTAAGCATTAATCAACTCCTAACCATTGATATCAAGTTATTTTACTAATCTCGAGTGCGCAAAACGTCCTTTACTCATTTCATGCAATAACCTACTGCAATTATTTCCATCATGATTCTACGAATTATTATCTTGATTAATCTATCTACAAATCATAGGTAGCAGTTAATCATTTTGCACGTGTATTAAAATGCTATCTAGATGAAATTGATATCTCATGTAAGTATAAATGCAAAAGCTAACATTTTATGTACTTAATTAAAAAACCTTATTATTTTATGTGGCAATATGAAAATAATAGACTATTTTTGAGTTGTGACCAACTTGGTTTGGCACGACGTCATTGGGAATTTTGTTTTTGCTTGTGCTTGCGTTCTCTATTTCTGATGTTCTGTTGATAGTGGGGCAATTCTGGCAACCTCGGGCACTCTCGTATCTTTGGCCATTCTTTGATCAATTGCGGTGGATTCATAGTCTTTTCACCTCGTTGCTTTGGAGCCATAGTTCACGAGTGGGTTCAAGAGATAGAGAAGATGGAATGAATTCAGGATGGGAGAGTGTGAGAGCATCTTACCGAGTTGAAGACGGAGATAGGGGGAGGTTGAGTTAATTCGTTTTCTCTCTAGCCCTCTCTCTAATTCACTCTCTCGTAGTCTCTCGGGATCTTCTTCCCTCTCTCTCACTTTCTAATTCTCCCCCTCTCTAGCTCCCTCTCGTAGCCTCTCGGGGGAGGAGGTATACTTCTACCTCTCTCTCTTTTCCTCCGTCTTGCTTGGATCTCTTTCAATTGCTCCCCATGCCTCTTATTTATAGCTAAATTAGAGAAGAAGGGTTATGGCTAAGAAGAAGAGCTCTTTATGAAGGGGATCTTGGCAAAAGCAACAATCCAAAGCTTCCAAGATGCAATCTGATGCTCAAATCGCAAATCTGATGCTTCTGTTGGCTCAAATCGTAAAACCCTAGGACACTTGTTTAGAAATATTTTAGATCACTCTTTTTTCTCCCCATTCAAAGTGCTATTTGCTACCTATAAATTGCGATCCAATGTGCACGATTTCACCAATCCTTCTTTTTACATTAAATCTCTAAAACTGGCTGAAAAAGCCACTTGTTGTTTTTACATGACACCTTGTTCTAGAAGTTTCCATAGATTTTTAGGATATTTACAATAAATAATATTCAAAATATAAAAAATATACTAGTTTTGTTTTAAAATCTAGTATTTTTGGACCATCCATACTATAGATACTGATACTAATGACTAATATGGCTCATAACTCTCGTTCACGTGGTAACTTCCATGACGTGGGCGGCTACAGTCCTTGTCAATCCGAAAAAAATATTGGTTATGATCCTCAAAATTATTTTTTTGTTCGAGATCTTAATGACTAATATGGCTCATAACTCTCATTCACGTGGTAACTTTTGTGACGGGTAGCTATAGTCCTAATCAATTCGGAAAAAATATCGGGTTGCAATCCTCATTTTTTTTTCTCGAGATATTCTCTATTTAATGGTTTTAGAGTTCTTCAAGTCCATTTTGTGAGAAGTCAAGAAGATTTTAAATCAAAGTCAGGATATCACAGACCTTTCCACTACTACAGAGCCAGTCTAACTGCTTGAAGTGATAACCATGACCCCCTTGGAGTAGGGTCTCGCAACTAGCTTGAGGCGCCTAGCGTGATCTTTCCTTTTATCCTGTCTATCAATGTTTTTAATCAAGGATCTAGATTCTAGCAAACATGAATAATCCTTTCAAAAATATATCAATGATGCAATAACACCATCATGCAGCTCTCATAGCTTCACATAGCCAAGGTAAGCTTGAGTACAATTCTTTCAACTTTGTTAAGCAAAATATGAATTTTTCATTTAGAGCTAACTTACCTAACACAAGCAAATTTCCTTTAGTTGTTGGTACTCATAATAATATTGCAACAATAATTTAATGAGATGATTTACAAGACCTTTAAATAGACTTTTACTTTTTAAGCATTAATCAACTCTTAACCATTGTTGCGTTTGCCAATAAATATATCAAGTTATTTTACTAATCTTAAGTGTGCATAAAGTCCTTTACTCATTTCATGCAGTAACCTCCTGAAACTATTTCCATCATGATTCTATGAATTATAATCTTGATTAATCTAACTATAAATCATAGGTAGCAGTTAATTATTATGCGTGTATTAAAACACTCTCTAGATGAAAGTGTCATTTCATGTAAGTGTAAATATGAAAGCTAATATTTTATGTACTTAATTTTTATATGGATGCTATCCATGTACTTTTACATGTAGTTTTTGTACCATTTAATGCACAAGCTAACATTTTATGTAAAATTTTGATAAAAACCTTGTTATTTTATGTGGCGATATGAAAATAATAGCCTATTTGTGAGTTGTGAACAACCTAGTTTGGCATGACGACATTGGGAATTTTGTATTTGCTTACACTTAGATTCACCACTCCCGATGTTTCATTGGTAGTGGCAATTCTGGCAATCTCGAGTACTCTTGTATCTCTGGCAATACCCGTTCTTTGATCGGTTGTGGTGGATCTCATGGTCTTTCCACCTCGTTGCTTTGTTCGCGAGCGGTTTCAAGAGATAGAAAAGGTGGAATGAATTTGGAAGTGGAGAGCATGAGAGAAGATTACCGAGATGAAGATCGAGATAGGGGGAGGTTGAGTTAATTCTTTTCCTCACTAACTCTCTCTCTAATTCCCTCTCTTGCAACCTCTCAGGATCTTCTTTCCTCTCTCTCTCTCTAACTCTCTTCCTCTCTAGTTCCTTCTTGCAGCCTCTGGGGGGGGGGGGGGGGGGATATCCTTCTACCTCTCTCTCTCTACCTCCCTCTCGTAACCTCTCAGAATCTCCTTGCACCTCCCTATGAACTGAGTAGAGGGCATGCCTATATAGGCAGAAGGGAGTGTATGCTGCCTCTCCCTTCCCCTCTCTTTCTACTTTCTTTATGCAAAGACAGCTCCTCCACTTAGAGTGGGGAACTTCTTTTTCTTTTATTTTATTATTTTATTTAAATATTTTCTCTTTAATTTTCTAAACAAAGGGGGGGTTGTGAGGCTATCGATACCTATTTTTATGGTAAAGAGGATCATTATGATGAAGATGACGACGATGATGAGGATGGTGATGACGAGATGAAGATGATGATGATAATGATGAGGCGATTGACCTTCTTTTTCGACAGCCATAGTCGTCTCATTGTTGTTTTTAAACGTTAATAATTAATGTTATTTAGTTTTTTAAACGTTAGTTAGTTAGTTTTTAATGTTAGTTTTGCTTTAGTTAGTAAGGTTAGCTAACCTTACTAATTATTAACTTACAAACTTAACTAACTAACTTATCACTAGCTAACTGACTTAACGAACTTACGAACTAACCAACTAACTTTTAATTTTGCAGAAATATTACATTTTAATGGCCCCCTTCCTTGATGGAGTCCTCATAGCAAGAGGCAAGTAGGAAAATTGGGTGCAAAGCACCAAGAAGAGAGAGCAATATAGTAAAGAGTACATGGAGAGCTCAATGGCTAGGGGGGATCATGTTGTATTTGGGACAATGAGCTTTAACATGACTCTTGTGCCTTGTCGATTGGATGATGGCGAGGTTCATTTGAAGCACCAACTATGCACATATAAAATTAGTCCTTTTATTGTACCACTAACTGTGGTTTCACACACCAAGAGCTAATTTTCCCATGGATTGTGATTTTTTTTCCCAATGGTGTATTTTATAAGTTGTATAGCAATTTCTCTCTCCTCAATTTCTTACAAGGCCAAAAATTAACCTCATATCTCCCCTAATGGTACAAGTGATTTCCCTCATAGAATGCATAGATAAGAAATGCTAGGCTGATGTAATAAACTATAGTGATAGGTCAACAACCCACTGTGAGAAATCAAGATGAAAAAGCCTGGAGCAACTAACAGTGAAGACTATCACAATAGCAGTGTATTAGTAACCATGCATGCAATAAGCATAGACATCATTCACAGGGTAGGTCTCAAGGGTAAATGAAGAGAAATGACAAACATAAGTGCTAGGTCCAAGACAAGAGATCAAATCAACCCACGATAGGGTAACTACATCCAATACATATCAAGAGAACATGTACATAGCACAACGAGTCTCAATGTTTCATTGTAAGACACTCAAGCTCAACTGCAAATATCAAGTGCTCTATGTAACATCCAAGTGCCAAGTAGCAGCTCCCACTGGAAGAAAGGACAAATGCCAAATGAGCCATGTGTTAACCCTCAAACGAACAAAGGTGGAAAATCCGAAAAAGCTAAAGTAGAAGACAAAGACAAAGGCCAAGGCAAAAAGAAATGGAAGACAAAGACGCACAAGGAGAAGAGTCCTAAATAAGGGAGAAAGGCGCACAAGGAAAGGCGCAAGTCAAAACTATTGTAAAAGAGCGCAAGCGCATCATGGTTTAATTCAAGTAGCGCCGGGCTCTCACCCGTGCAATTTGTAAATGCAGATAGGTGGTGGAAAGGAAGCTAGGAAGATAGAAGGACAATGGAAAAAAGGGCCATGGCTACGGCCAGCCATGTAAAAAGGGGAAAAGGGGATGACTGCCCAAAAGGGATTTAGGGTTTTGTATATAAAGTTGAAAAGTGAATGAGAAGCTCATTCTTGTGTGTGGCCAAAAGTAGCTCTCCTCTTCTTCTTCTTCTTGTTCTTGCTTGCTTGAGCTTGTGCTTGAGAGAGGGAGTGTGAGAGTGTGAGGGAGTGAGTGTGTGAGGGTGAGGGACCGAGGAGGAGAAGCTCTCCATCTTCTCCTCTCTTCTTCTCTTCTCTTCTCTTCTCTTGTTTTGCTCGCGGCAATGGAGCTTGGAGCTTGGAGCGGGAGGATCGAGCTTGCTTGAAGCTTGCACTTGGATCGTGGAGCTACCGGAGTGCGCGGGAGAGGAGGTAACTCGAACGGTATCAAGGTAAGCTCACTACACCTGTAGATATGGATGGCGCGTCGGCTATGTGAGAGGTAGCCATTAGTTCTCGGCTTGGAACGCTTGAAACAATAAGCGGTCCGAGGGTCTTGGCGGTTGAGTGAAAGCTCCCACATTTTGGTTCCGTTGCCGGGACAAACGGATTCAAGCCTTGAGCGCTTGCGTGCTTCGAATTGAGCATCAAAGTAAGGGGTTTCCCCCGAACCGGTGCTTGAGGTAGATAGGTAGGAAGCGAGGGGGTTGAAGATGGTATTCGATCTCCTTGGCAAGTAGGTTTTTGCTTTCTTGAGATTTATGTTGTGGAATGAAGTAGTGTAGGTATTTACTTTATGATTTGGGTGCATTAGGGTAGGAAAAAACAAAGAAAAAGAAGAAAAACAAGCATCAGGGTTTTTGCTGTCATAACAGGGCATGAGGGTTTGATTCGTTGCTGATTTGCATTTTGGAGTTTATTGGCTATCCCAGGTATTTAGATCTCTTCCCCATCACTCCAGCATCATTCGTATGGAATCTTGTAGCTTACAATAAGCAATACCTTAAGATTTTGGACAAATTTGTGCTCGAAAGTGCGTTCGGGCCGGCGGACTCGGACATTCGACTCAGTGTCCGATTCCCAGAATCGAACGCTTGGACAACCGTCTGATCGGACCAACCCGTCCGACTCGGATGCTTGGACTTGGATGCTCGTCCGATCGAACCATCTTGTCCGATCGGACGTGCCACGTGGCACTCGGACCACCAAAATCAGACCAAATCTTAATCGGATCATCCTGTCCGATCGGACCACTCGGACCAACCCGTCCGATTCGGACACTCGGACCAGCCAGAATCGGACCACTGGGCCGATCGGATTCACCCAAAATCGGACGTCTGATTCTGATAATCGGACCCCTGAAAATCGGACATCTGAGAATCGAACAAAAAACGGTCAAAATCGGACACGTGTTTAGAACACAAATTCTGATACATCTAAACCCCGAGATTGACCCCTAAAGCTACGTAGAGCTGAAGGCACATCACAGATCCATAACCAGGCTAAAATTTAGAGCACGTAGTTCAAAATTTGGCTACAAACGGTCCTCCAAATTGAACCCTAGTGTAGTAATGACTCTACACGAGCATGGATTCTCACTTGCAAAAGAGCAACCAAAAGCCCGTGCCCGAATAGAGACAAACAGAGACCCTAGAACCTCAATGGGCCAATCTAGCCATCAAGGGCAAAAAGGCCACACCACGAGAACACAAAGACATTGTGTTTGTACCATGTCTAGTCAGAGCGGAATGCAACATCAGCAAGCTGCAAATGCCGAGATGACTAGACATGATACTTTGGACGAGAGATGTACCTTGAGCAACACTGCACAGACAATCCAAGACAGCAGTGGAGAATCCACGTCAAGTCATGCAAGTGGGGACTCAAGGGCATTTGTCAGAAGGCTTAAATTTACAAGCCAAGACCCGGAAGATGAAGACATAATACCACCTGCTTATCTTAGGGTCAAACTCACCACGAAAAGAGAGTATATTATCGATGCTCTAATTGATGAAGGAGCAGATTTTAATATCTTGACCTATGAATCATGGACCCTACTAGGACAACCAGAGCTCACACAGACTAGTGCAACTCTTAGCCCTTATGGGGGACACCCACAAGCACTCATAGGGAAGTGCAAAATTCTTGTGACAATTGAAATAGAAAGCTTGCCTATCCTATTTCATGTTCCTCCAAATAGTGCTAGCTACAGGAAAGAAACCCTCCTAGGAAGACCCTTCAAAAGGGCGACCAAGTGTGAGGCCGATTATGTAGCACAGAGGATACACCTGACACTACCGGGTGTGAGGATAGTCACAACCTTTAGCAAGGGTGACCTCATCAAACCTCAAGGGAAAGGCAAGGAAGGTGCTGATGTAATAGTCAAGCCTACTAACGAGAGCAAGGACTTGTTAAAAAAACTGATACAAGCACAGGTCGAACAATGAGAACTAGTGAGTGAGGCCAGGCCTGAAAAAAGAAGGTCAAGAGACAATGCCAAGGACGGGCTTTGGACTTACAAATATCGTAAAAGACCCGAGAAGAAGCCCAAGCCTTATAGACGCAGGCATCGATGGAGGGTCAGCACAACGCCGCGATGGATATCCAAAGCATTGCTACGTGCTCAAGGGTACTACGCAGGTAAACGATGGATTTGGGTACCAAAATCCACTGCTACACCACCTCTATCAGTTGAAGGCTTGAGTGCATCTAAGGCAACGAAGCACAGGAGGAGATCTAAGAGAAACTCTAGGTCTCGAGGCAAGAAAGCAAACATGAGTGTTCGAAAGAAAGAGCCTCAACCTAGCATGCTTAGCAAGCAGATATCAGAGGTAACTATCGAGCGTGCACAAGGACCACCAGTGCTCAAGGAGCCTTTGACTGCCCAAAAGGATAATGAGCACCATAGGCACAACATTGCTCATGGCAAGGCTACTCACTCAACAAAGCAAATGGCACAATCATCTAATAGCCTGGAGAAAATCAGTCAGCTAGTGCCACATCCACCTAGGAGTCCTAGATCTCCTACATCCTCTTTTTCCAAACGGACACAGGAAACACAACAATGGTTGTCAAGGGAAATTGCTCAATTTCAATCTCTATCTCTATCTAAGCTTCCAAATGTCCAAGAGGTGGGACATGACGTCATCTGTAGCTCTTGACCCAAGGATATGCATGAGCAACCCAATGTGACCAGATCAATTCATGCTTGATCCACACAGATGAATGCTCAAAGAGCAACAAAATACATGACCACTTCCAATCGACCTAAGGACTTAACACCGCAATCCACCAAGGGTAGCCAGCCCACTAAACTAGCTGCTACTACTTCCAATCAGGGATCACAGTAGTCACAGCCCTTGGCTATGAAAATGCCCCTTGTGGAACATGTCATTAGTAGTTTACCTGTGGAGGAGGTGTCGCAACCAAATCCCTCGACAACTCTAGCACTTTCAAAGTGCTTGAAGCCTAGGCTGGAGGAGTTAAACACAAGGGAGTTGGCTGAAGGGCTAGACTCTCCGAAAAGGGAGGTAGTTGTGCTCTCACAACCTGGAGAGGCTATTCAGCAGGCCACGGCCATGTCCCGTAAGGACACACTAGAGAAAGAGAATGCTGAGGCCCAACCAAGCACATCAACGGTTGACCTAGTCCAGGGTCCGGAGTCGTTGAGAGAGGCACCTTCATTGACCAAGAAAAAGAGGAGAAAACATCGAAAACAACAGCAGCTACAGGTTGTTGTGGACCCCAAGAGCATTGAGACCAAGAGCAAGGGAGAGCTGGGGAATAAAGCATCAAGTCCACCCACCAATGAACCCATTGATGTCTCTCCTAATAGCGGTGAAACCTCAGTCACATCCGTGTGCTCTGAAAAATCAAAGCAGTCATTGCCATCAATAGTTGCTTTCAACACTCAATCCACCGACAATAGAACTCACATCGACCAATCAAGAGTGGATACAACGTCATCACAACAGGGTGACAAATCTATATCAGTCACATCCGAGAAGAACCATGACAAAATAGCAACAAAACCTCAGGAGAAACGTGAGAACCCCACAAGCATAAGAAATCCTAGCGTTGACCAATCTTGCTCATCTAGGCCTGAGCCCCCAGCCATGCTAAAGCCTAAGGAAACTCTTAGAACTTTGCATGAGATAGCAACCGAGCAAGCCCTCTAATGAACTGACTGGGATAATAAGGTCAACAAAATCTATCCCTCTCAAGGATGTTGGGCTACCATGCTTAGGAGAATACCTCTTAAGGATCTCTACGCTTTGTCTAGCCCTTTTGGATATTTCTTGGACATTGAATCTTGTCTTGACGATCTCTATTAGGATATATTGAATCTATCTCAATGCTCTTTGGCATACACTAATCGACTATGTTCCTATTAGCCAAGGTTTAAAAATAGCTACTTTTTATGGCAAACACACCATCTGTCAAGATTAAAAAAGGGCCAAATACTAGCTCTATCAGATCTAGTTGAGCTCTTAGACACACTGGACGTTGAACATAGAAGTGTTGCAGAATGCTTAACTGAGTTGGAGGCTAAGCTCAAAGTGATCACGCGTGTCTACGTCCTTGCGGACATGGGCACAATCCCCAAAGAGCAGCTTGGAGATTACTTGACCTTTCCTCTATCGTGGGAAGAACAAGAACATCTTAACGGGCACTACGACAGGCTCCTGCATGAACATATGCAACTCATCTCTGACGAGGAAGCCGACGAACTGCGCTTAACTGTCACGTTCAATGAAGTGCTCTGTCGACCGAATCTCGTGGACATAGAGCAACTAAAGCGACTAACAAAGGGCCGAAGTCAATTTGAACAACGTTGGTGTGAGAACCGCGTTGCAACGACCGAACTAGGGGCTTAGATCATGACAGTCTCTGAGGAGCGATTGGCCAAATGGCGGTCTCAAAGAGACCCAACCTATGTGGCACCAACTTCCCTACGAGTGCTAACTGCCATTTGGGGTAGGGACTTGGCTGAACCTAGCCAAGAAAACTCTTTGTTTGATAAGGTTCTCACTGAGGAGGAGTTACATATAGCCAGTAGACTCGGACAAGGTTCCATGCTACTTGATGTGGCAAAATATCTATCGGTATTAAGTAAGCTGCCACGAATACTAGACGTGTGTGCCACGCTCCGATACAACCCTGAGTTCTACGCTTGGTTCTTATCCTCGTGAAGTGACATCATGTATATAAATAAACACTGATTCTTGTATCACCTTGTATAAACAATATCAACACACACAAGTAATGATATTCAAGCGCAGGGAGAAGAGTTGGTTCTCACAGGCTAACCTCCTCAAGTCCTCTTCTCATCACACATTTAAAAGCCGTGTGACCACTCCCACCTCCAAGTGAAGGGCATGCAACCCAAGTTACCGCCATAGGAAGCCTTGACCAACAACTTTGATGGTGTAGGCAGGATGTAGTACTTATCGACTAAGCCCCTATGATGTACAAGTAGCTTGGCAAGTCATCATGCCAAAACTTTTTGTTTTTGATGAGTAAAGGGGCAAGATCCCCACTTGTACACACTTCCTTCACCTACCGTTAATGTATGCGACCTTAACAAGTAATGGGATAGGCATCATAGCATTCTGAAAAATTATGTCTTAACATGATTGCATTGGTCCGATGTACTTAACTCAAGCGAGCATATACTCTCACAAAGTGACAAGTGGATGCAGAATGACACAGGTCAAGGGCTAGAAGCGTTTAATATCCAAGTCACCATAAGACTACCAACCCCACAAAGAACCATTATGGAGGAAGTGACAGGATACCAAAAAACAAAAGCCATGACGGAAACGCCACTGGATGGGAACCCAAGGACACCTTTGCAGAAAAAGCACATATTGCAATTGAGCATGGCCAAGGCATAATCATCGATTACCTCCTCGTTCTTGGCCAACTCTATGTTCGGGCAGGAGCCACACTCTCAACAAGGGCGAATGTCTCTTCATCATCCAAGATTCAATTCGCAAGATGCTCTGCCCTTGTCCATGCACAAGCTCACTCTAAGTGCTACCTCAATTGTTCGATGTCTCACATATTACAAAGAGGTTTGCAAAATCTCAAGTGTATCTCTTTATCTCAACAACCGTTCCTCTAGCATCAAGGCTGGTAACACAATCATCTCTGTAATATCAATTCTTCATAGCCTTTGGATCCCAACATTTCTCAATCCAAATGAAAGGCTAACAGTCTCAATGTATGGCATTGATTGTATTCACTTTTTCCACAATAAAAAAAGGAAAAAAAAAGGCGAGAAAGAAAGAAAGAAAAAAAAAAGAAAAAAGAAAAAAGAAAAAAGCACACATGATCACAGCACCGCACCTAGGGGTCCTCAAATTAGGTACGTCCAGTGACCTTGGTCGGCTAGCTCCGTCCCTAATCCCCTAGCCCTTTATATGTCCCCCACAATGGTTCAGGGCACATTAAGGGCAGGACATACCTAGGGAGCTCGCCTCGCCTATGGTTAGACCTATCACCCTGAACCACTTGCACAATTCTTTTGCACTAATCTCAATGCCATTACAATCCACAGTGTTAAGCAAGGCATGAAAGACAATGGAAAAGTACACCATACATTTCACGCACTATAGGTAGTCACTAGCTACCAAGCGCTAGACATCAAGGAGCTCACTTATGCTACATGGCCTTGACAAGACCATAATGATGTCTCAAGCAATCTTCAAGTGTACTCCCCGTCTTCATCGACAAATTTTTCCATCAACTTAGCCCCTTGCTTCAGTAATTGCTATACAAGGAACTAGGCCGATAGTCTTCTAACTAAGTAATACCTAAATATGCACGTGTACACACTTAATATTCACACTATAACCTACACACGGTTTGGGTCCTCAAGTGCAGGACAATACTCCAGGCTTGCTTAGAGTTCGACCTGTCTCCCAAACTAATCAAAATATGTCTTGTGCACGATAAGAAGACTAGCACTACCCCTTAGGGAGAGACCACATGAGAGGTTTTCAATTGCAGGTGTTGAAGACTCCAACGAAAGTGTCGTTCACTCTTCATCATCACCCAACTCTGAATGCTTATCCCTTACCATTCGACAAGCCCGCACAGAATCATCATGTGCAGAATCCCCAACAAACCAATACTGGTGCTGGCCATCAATGCAATCCCCAACACAGAATAGCCCTACGGCCAACTCCAACAACTTTCCACCAGCCACCTTGGCCACCAACAGGCCCCCAGGACCTTCTTCCATACCACCACCAACACTCCTCCACGGCAACCACAGGCGTCCTTGTCACCCACGTCTTCGGTGCATGCTAAACACTTGCTACCTACGACGGTGAGTGCCATGGGACTGGCACTCATCTAGGAGGGGGGTAATGTTAACCCTCAAACGAACAAAGGTGGAAAATCCGAAAAAGCTAAAGCAGAAGACAAAGACAAAGGCCAAGGCAAAAAGAAATGGAAGACAAAGACGCACAAGGAGAAGAGTCCTAAATAAGGGAGAAAGGCGCACAAGGAAAGGCGCAAGTCAAAAGTATTGTAAAAGAGCGCAAGCGCATCATGGTTTAATTCAAGGAGCGCTGGGCTCTCACCCGTGCAATTTGTAAATGTAGATGGGCGGTGGAAAGGAAGCTAGGAAGATAGAAGGACAATGGGAAAAAGGGCCAAGGTTACGGCCAGCCATGTAAAAAGGGGAAAAGGGGATGACCACCCAAAAGGGATTTAGGATTTTGTATATAAAGTTGAAAAGTGAATGAGAAGCTCATTCTTGTGTGTGGCCAAAAGTAGCTCTCCTCTTCTTCTTCTCCTTGTTCTTGCTTGCTTGAGCTTGTGCTTGAGAGAGGGAGTGTGAGGGAGTGAGTGTGTGAGGGTGAGGGACCGAGGAGGAGAAGCTCTCCATCTTCTCCTCTCTTCTTCTCTTCTCTTCTCTTCTCTTGTCTTGCTCGCGGCAATGGAGCTTGGAGCTTGGAGCGGGAGGATCGAGCTTGCTTGAAGCTTGCACTTGGATCATGGAGCTACCGAAGTGCGCGGGAGAGGAGGTAACTCGAACGGCATCAAGGTAAGCTCACTACACCCGTAGATATGGATGGCGCGTCGGCTATGTGAGAGATAGCCATTAGTGCTCGGCTTGGAACGCTTGAAACAATAAGCGGTCCGAGGGTCTTGGTGGTTGAGTGAAAGCTCCCACACCATGCAAGCTCAATACATTAAATTCATGACATTTGAGTATCCATGGTGCATGAAGAATAAGCCAAAGGCATAAAAGCCAAGGTGTTCTTCAAACTCATAACTACATAAGCCATTGAAGTAGTAAAGGCATGTAGCCACACCAAAGATAAAAGTCACCAAGCTCAAAATCGAAGCTCAATTCAAGGGACTAGAGACCAATATTGAGCATCAATGCATTGATATGAAGCACCTGAATGATTTCCAAGAGCAATGGGTATGTAGTGTTCCCTGATAAAAGCTTGCTATTCACTATATTATAGCAGTGAAATATTTGCTAAGACTGAGCCAATGCAAGCTCAAATCAAAGGATTTACACCTCAAGACATTTTCCAAACATCCCAATATCAAGGCATATATATAAAAGTATCAGTAGGCACATATACAAGCTCTAAGCATTGAAGTAAACCCTCTTGACCTTATACGATAGTAGGTTTTCTATATATATAGTAGATAATAGAGAGTACATATCTCAAATGATGCTCAAAATCACAAGACCAATGCCGAGGGAGTTGCCACAAGAATTGTCAAGATTACCAAGGGTGCTCAAGAGGAGCTAAAGATGATGGTCATGCTATTAGGGAAAATGACCTGAAAAATAGGTACAATTCATGTTGAATTTCTACTGTTGTATGTTGCTATTTCTAGGCCAAGTGAGGCAAAAGGAAAGCTCCAACAGGTGTTAGCAAAGCCCAGAAGCTGGGTAAAGGCCTTGAGGTGAAGGATCCATGGTTGCCTTGAAATGAACCACTGTAGGTATTTATGGGCTGAAGTAAATTGAAGGAAAGAGCTCCTTAATCAATGCTTTGATACCAACTAAAGGGAGTGAGCCCAAGTGGAAGCCTCCACGAGTAGAAGTAAGAGTTATGGTGGAAGGAGCAAGAGACCAAGAGCAAGACACACAAGATGTGGGAACTCCAAGAGTCACTATGTGTGACTAGCCTTCCCTTATTTAAATATCATCGAAAGAATAAATAATGAGGTGATAGTGATGGATGCCTACCACCTGCAATGTACAAGTGTGTGGGTACTATCACTATAACTAATACACATGAGGCTAGGCATAGGTGCCTTTACCCCCAATAATTATGGGTGATAGTGATAGTGGGGTTGCTATATCAAGGGCCTTTTGAAGAAAAAGTTTGAGATAAAGGATTCGAGTGAGCTAAGGTACTTTCTTGGTATTGAGATAATGAGATGTGCTAATGTTACATGGCTCTCCCAAATATAGTATGACTTGGATATGTTATCCAAGTATGGTATGACAACATGTAAGCCTCTTTCAATGCCATCGAAGAAAAATGTTAAGTTGAGTGCTGATGTTGGAGACGAGATAGAAGACCGTAATATGTTCATGAAAATAGTAGGGAGTTTTATCTATATGACTATCATAAGGCCATACTCGAGGTATGTTGTTGGACTTGTGAGTCAATTTATGCATGTACCTATGAATCCTCATTTGGATGCAGTTATATACACATTGAGGTATGTTATTGCACTTGTGAGTTAATTTATACAAGTACCTAAGAAGCCTCATTTGGATGTAGTCATATGGATATTGAGGTATGCGAATTCCAGCTTGCATTATGGACTTTTTAATGAGATAGGTAAGGATGTATAAGTGTTTGGGTACACATATGTAGATTGTGAGTTAATTTATACAAGTACCTAAGAAGCCTCATTTGGATGTAGTCATATGCTATTGAGGTATGTGAAGTCCACCTTACATTATGGACTTTTTAATGAGATAGGTAAGGATGTATAAGTGTTTGGGTACACATATGTAGATTGGGATGGTAGCAAGTCTCATAGAGAATCTACCAATGGATTCATGTTTTCCTTTAGTAGTGTATCAATTACTTGGAGTGACAAAAAGCAATTAACAATTGCATTATTGAGTATAAAGGCTAAGTATAGAGGTGATGTTATGGCAGCATGTGAGGTGGTATGGATGCAAATGCTATTGTTTGATTTGGATGTATTGAGTGTTGGGATAAAAGGCCCTTGGGCCTACCCGTATACAGTGATTGCCCATATTCTTTATTCATATATATATGATAGTGCAATAAGGCTATCTGTACACTTTTCGATAGCATCTATATTATGTGTGCTCTTCTCTCTCGCATCTTCCTCTTCTCCTTCTCCACTGCCATTGCATCCCCTTCAACTGCTATTAGAGCTTTGGATCAGAGTTTGATTGTGGAGCTTGGCTCGGCATTAGTTCAGCCTGGATTGAAGACCTAGGGCTTGGAGCTTCAATGCCAGCCATGGCTTCTTCCCTCTGAGGTAAGATTTCATCTCCCACCTCTCCCTGGCCCTCATAGGCTCTTTGCAGGTGTTCCTTGGTTTCATTGGGCACCTTGTATGCCCCCATTTTCCCCTTATTCTCAGGATAACCAGCAGGCCCCACAGTAGCAACTCACATTTTTTTTTGCACATGTTTCAAAATTTAGCTCAAAAATCCCATTTTTTCTCATATCTCAAGATTCGAAACCCGATTTAGGCAAGGCAAGAGTCTAACTTGGGATTTTGGCATGCTTGAGACACAATGGTGATGTCAGATCTGCCAAATTATGATCACAAAATTTTTTGCAATAGATTTGAGTTGATTTTACATCAAGAAAATATCATGCCCTTACCTTATGTGATGCTCCCGAGGCTTGGTATTTGATGCCCAGATGCTTTGGGGATGTTTGCCCAATGTTTTGAGATGCTTTGGGACTTGGTTTGAGCTTCCATAGCTCAATTTATGTAGGGATTTATTGTTGTACATTGTTTGTGTAGCAAGGTTTTATCAGGGAGATGGCTTATGCATAATGCTCTTTGTTGACATTCAGGTGTCCTATTGGATGTATTGATGCTTGATCATTATGGTTTATGCCTAGATATGCTATTTGAGAGCTATTGAGCCTTGATTTGAATTAGGACACTTTGTTGTTGGTTGGGATTTATGCTACCTTGGTTGACAGGTTATTTTACCTCCAATTTGGTTATGCCTATGGTCTATGGGTGCTCTTGACTACTCAGGATGATGTGTTGATATATTTGGATGATGCCACTTTGATGTTTATACTCCTGTATACTTCTTGAGCAAAGAGTAGAGCTAAATTCTTGGTTCATTGTCATTTTCTTTGTAGCTGGCATTTCACTTGACAAGGTTTATGCCCCATGCTACCCATTATGGGACTGATGTCTAATGTGGATGCTTTTGGGTTCAACTATAGTATGGAAGATGTTTGGGCTTGAATTGACTTGCATTTGAGAATTTTGTGGATTATTTTGCATTTGGTTGGCTTATTACTTATGCAGCTTGGATGCTATTTGGCCCTTAATGCCACAATTATGGATCTTGGATTTACTTGGATGCAGATACATGTTTGAGCAGTGCTTGCTCCATTGTCTTGGAAGTTGGTTATTGAGATTTCATTGCTCATTGATGCTTGGTTCTTTGCGGATTACTCCTTGATCAGTGGACTTCTTGATAGTGCTTGGGTTTAGGAGTTATGGCTTTGTTGCTTCTATATTGCCTAGCTTCTATGCTAATTGGGTTGCTTTTGCCCATATAGATCAGAGATCAGTTGCTCTTAATGCTTACTCGGCTATGCACTTTGTCTACTATCATGTACTTTATAAAGCCACTTATTTGGATGTTGTTGTATAGATACTTGGGCTTTTCTTGGAGCTTGACTCTTGCAGGATTTTTTTCCTCTTGCCGGTCTTGGCTTGACTTGCCTTTTTTGAGATGGCATTATGTACTGTAGAACTATGCTTATGTGTATGGCTATGGGTTGATTTTATGGCTAGAATTCGTATGCTCTTATGAAGATGTCTTGGCTTTTACACTATTGTGGTTGGTTATGTCTTGCACTTAGCTATGAGTCTTTTTCATGTGGGAGCTTCTGCATCCTTGGTTGATGCTACTGTGCTTCCCTCTCCAGTGAGGATGGAAGAGTACTTTTGCAGTAGCATGCTTCTACTACTTGTGCTTCTATTGAGAATTGTCTTCATGAGCAGGTTCCCTCCCTTGGGACAACCCTCAACTCCTTGAGCTCCGTGGATGCTATGGATATTCCTATTCATGATGACTTGGATTCCTTGTCATCTTCTATAGGTTCTTCAGTTATAGATGGTTATCTTATGGCTTTTGGATGTTGAGGCCCTTATGATGGCAGTCTACTTAATAGGACGTTGTGTCTAAATTTGGATGGTATTACACCACACGAGGCATGGAGTGGCATGAGACCCTCCTATGATTACTTTTGGATGTTGCGGCTGCCAAGCATTTGTATATATGCCAGATATGCCTATGTCACACAAATGTATCCTCCTTGGTTATGGAGATGGTGACTTTCAGGCTTACATGTTATGGGATCTGGATGCCTAGTAGGTTATACACAGCCTTCATGCTGTCTTTTATGAGACACAAACATCTCTCAAGCCTCTTAATGCATGTTTAGTGAGCTTTATGGTTGATGCTATAGGCGTATGTCAATCTTCCGCTTTGTTGAGCTGCATACTATCTTGAGACCCCGTCTTCGGGATGCTGGCCCTTCTTTTATGATTGACTTTGGAGAGTCTATGTGCTCTCAAGTATCTCCTATGTGCCACACTGATGTTATGGCTACTCTCATGCTTATGCATTACAGCCTTGCACTCATGAGTTGTGCTTGCTTCATGAGAAGTATTCTTGGATTGCTTCACTGTATGGAGTTGGGGGATCACTTATCTCCTGGATGTCATGGACTCGGGGATGCTTGACTCTTCTTTCACAAAGGTTTTCGCTTATTGTAGAGCTCGCTTTTCGATTGGGCATTGGTGGGTGAGATATCATGATTCCTCACCTTGTCTCTTTTCCTTTTTCTATGTTTTTTTTCACTCCATGGCCCATTGGCATTTTAGTGGGAGGTTGTTGGGGGAAAAGGCTCTTGGGCCTGCCTGCGTACAGTGACCACCCATATTCTTTATTCATATATATATGATAGTGCAATAAGGCTATTTGTACACTTTTGGAGAGTACCTACATTGTTTATGATCTTCTCTCTTGCATCTTCCTCTTCTTCTTCTCCACTGCCATTGCATCCCCTTCATTGAGTGATGATCAAATTGTTATTCAATGTGACAACATGAGCAATATAAAGTTGTCTAGGAAGCTAATGTTCCATGCAAAGACAAAACACATTGAGATGCATTATCATTTTGTGAGAGAGAACGTACTTGTACGGGAGATTGATATGGTATATGCCAACACAAGGGATTAAATAGCAAATATTTTTGAAAAGGTATTGGGTGTAGAGAAGCTTCAAAAATTTTGGAGCTTACTTGGAGTTGCAAAGATGCAGTTAAGCTTGAGGGGGAGTGTTGAGATGGCAAGCTTAATAGTGCGGACATTGATGGTAGACTATCTAGTTAGATGAATCCACATGTCTACACTTGGCATGTTGGTAGTCATTATGATCCTCACATGGTCACTGACTTATCACCTATTATATTTGGTTTGTTGCACTTATCTACATCTGACACAGTTATAGCGCTAATCGATTAGTATAGTTAGTTATACATTGTTTGACTTAGTAGGCCACTTTCATTTATACTGTATCTTATCTATACTTTGTGTACATTGTATTGAGTGAGAAAGAAAGAAAAAAAATCAGCAAAAAAATATTTTCATCTCCATCTCTCTTCTTATGCTCTTAAGTGAGCTTTCTCTTGTGTGTATTGTATGTTCGGCACAATAGTTCAAGCAAGTCCCCTCACCACGTGATTCATAATAATATACTCTCATTGTCAAGATCATTTATGTGAGTTAAAAGGACAAGAATGAGATCCAAGAATACGTAACTCACATGCATAGACTCTATAGAAGAATATTTGAAATAGAATGACCCAATCAAAAGGATGTCGCTACGATCTTCATAAATGGGATTAAAAGTGAAGAGTTGTACAAAGCTCTAGCTAGAAGTTATAGTTTGAGACAACATAAATCAGCAGAGGTATATGAAATGGGTATTAGAGTTAATTACCTATTGAAGAAAAGGAACAACAAAGGAATTCAACGAGTATGCATAATTATAATCAACATTGATGAGCCACCATCCATAGTGAATGAATAGTTCCTAATGAGTAAGAGAAAGGAAAGGAAACATATCTCTCCCAAGAGATGACAAATCTCAAGTTGAAGCTTGCAAATCTCTAGGAGGACTTGAAAGGAAAACCTATAAGGTCTACTATTTAATGCATGCATTGTGCATATGTTCATCTTCTAATGGAATTCCCCTAGCCTTGATTGAGATAGTGCAACAATTATGGGTGATTTGGGTATGATGCAACTAGCTATCAATTGTCGAGGAGCCTTCTGTATTCTCAATGCTACCATTAGAATCCTTATCAAATGAATTGATATTTTCACTATGATAGAGGGATCCCTTAGCTCTACTTGCACCAAATGATCAAAGGCAAATGATAGCTTTAGTGCACATAAAGTCAACAGAGATACTAAGACCCTCTACACCAATCATAGTGCTTCCACAAAACCATGCTTTCATTCACTATGTGGAAGAGTTAATGGAATAAGAATTGTACATGAATCCTTACATCTGCTATGACAAAGAGGATCATGTTGTCCTTATGGACTATAGATTAATGTGAGTGATGACACTAGACAGAGGAAGGAGTTGTGGGTTTGGAGATATGCAGCCTTAAGATCTAGAAACTGATTGAAATTGTGGCCACGTTGGACATTTCATCTTGATGCCTAGAAGCCAATAGAAACAAGTTAGAATTGAGATGTAGTGAATGCAATGTCACGCATGAAAAGATTTCACTAGAAAGACAATCATCTCGTTTGTGTCTTTAGGTCTCTTTGGAGGTGAATCCTTAAACAAAGAAGAAATCACATTTTTCCTTAATGCAATGACTACAATGCGAGAAAAGAAAGCGAGTGAATCAATACTAAGCAACTCGAAAGCTTCTTTGATTTGAAAAGAAAAACAAAAAGAAGAAGAAAAAGAGATTTGAGGGAAAGATTAACTAGAAGAGTGTCATTGATACTACACTTACAATGGGAATACAAGTAACATACATAGAATCAAAAACCTTAGCACCCAAAATTGAGAATAAAGGAAGCAACCAAATAAGAGAATACCCTAGCCCCCCTAACCATCATATCTAAATTATGGAGAAGGTTAGAGGCGGGGTAGAAGAGGTGCAAGTGCACCTTAATGATGCAAAGTCAATGTTACATCAAGATGCTCAATATTTGTCAAGCCTAGAGCCACCATCATCCTCAACATGCCTAAGACATATTGCAAATTAAAAATCTAACCCACTTGACTAATTAATGTTGGAAGAGAGGGAGAGAGACAAGTGGAGCGGAAGATGAGCCTCAGCTCATTGTTGTTGTTCTTCCATTATTCTTCCATCATACAAACTGCAAGAGACTTACACACATAGGCATGACTAACCAAGACTAGTCACTAGCTACATCGACTTATTGAATGTCACACACGTGTACACCTCTATCCAACTAATGTCCGTCACACACGTAAAGATAGACTGACTGAAGAGTAATGGGAGCTTGATATTCTAACACTCCCCCTCAAGCTCAAACCATCTGATAAACTCCAAGTACCCGTCTGAAGTATATGAACCTTTCTTTACCAAGAGACTTGGTAAATATATATGCTACCTAGTCTTCAGTCTTCACATGAATCAAGTCAATCTACCCTGTAAGAACCATTTCTATAATGAAATGGTAGTGAACCTCAATATGTTTGGACCTAGCATGGTACACAGAATTGCTAGCCAACATAATATTGTTGAGGTTATCGTAATGCAATCTCACTCTACTTTCCAGTTGTATTCCCAAGTCTTTCAGTAGTTTCATCAACCAAACTACTTCGCAAGCCGCTAAGGCAGCTCCTTTATACTTAGCTTATATACTAGACAATGGAACAGTAGGCTATTTCTTACTCTGCCAACTGATCATACTGCTACCCAATCCAAATGCATAACCACTGGTTGACCTCCTATCATAGGCACAACCAGCCCAATCAACATCAGTAGACCCTGTCAAGTCAAGAGATTTTCCATATGCATAAAAGGGCCCATAATCTATAGTACCCTTTACATATCTCATGATCCTCCTAACTGCATCTAAATGTGGTTTGCGAGGCTTCTGCATGAACTGACTAATTAGCCCCACTACATAAAATAAGTCAGGACGAGTATTAGTTAAGTATATCAAGCTGCCCACCATCTGTTCAATACATGGTTACATTCTCTATGTCATTCCCAAATCAATCTGTAGCTTGACATTGTGATCAAGAGGCGTTTCCATAGGCTTGCATTCAGCCATACCATACTTGTGTAACATGTCATGAGCATACTTCTTCTGTAGTAGCCATATACCTTGAGGCGTAGAGACTACCTCAATCCCAAGAAAATACTTTAGTTCACCAAGGTCTTTGACTCTGAATTTAGCCTGTAAACATGATTTAATTTTAGCAATGCCCTCTTCATTATCTCGAGTGATGATAAGATCATCTACGTAAACCACTAGAAACACATATCCACGATCTGTCTTCTTCATGAACAGACTGTGATCTGCATCACCCAATCTAAACCTATGTTGGTGTAAATAACTGTTGATCTGAGCATTCCATGCTCTAGGTGCCTATTTTAGCCTATATAAAGCCTTTTTCAACTTACATCATGTGTAGGAAAGTCTGGGTGAACATAGCCTTCAGGTTGCTCCATATATACTTCCTCAACCAAATCACCGTTCCAGAAAGCATTCTTGACATCCATTTGCCATAATTTCTAGCCTTTGCATGCTGCCAAAGTAATGACAATTCTGACTATTGCCATTTTAGCCACCATACTAAAAGTTTCCTCATAGTCAAGGCCATATTGCTGCGCATACCCTTTTGCAACCAACTTGGCCTTATAGCGTTCTAACTAACGATCTAACTTTCACTTAACCTTGTACACCCATTTGCAGCCAATGGGGACTTTGCCTTCAAGCAACTCAACCAATTCCTATGTCTCATTTTCAGCCAGGGTTGCATACTCCTCATCCATGGCAGCACACTAGTTATCATCTGTAACTACATCATCAAACTTTGTAGGTTCTTTGTAACCTATCGCACTAGCCATATATGCATAATGGCGGGCTGAATAACTAGTGTATGTAAACGGGTCTACAAAAATACTTGTGGATTAATGTAGTTATACTAATATCCATCACATTAATAGATTCCCATGTAGCGCTCTTGGTGATAGAGTTGCAGAGGAGATATAGTCTAGTAAGCCTCCCTTGTATGCACACTTATGAGTCTTTGGATTTGAGACTTTTTACCATAGCCAAGTGTAATAATTTGGATCCAAAGTATATTAAATGCATCTTTCTTGGATATGGGGATGCACGTGAGATGGGCTATCATCTTTAGGATTTGCATGCTCAAAAGGTTATCCACAACCATGATGTTATTATCATGAGGATAAGAAGTATATGAGACTAGAGCAGGTGATTGAAATACACAAGGTGATCTTTTAGGAGAAGCCTCTTGCCACTATATATCCAACCCCAATAAGACATCTAGTCTCTTACCACTATACAAGGTGATATTTCAGGAGGAGTCTCTTCCCACTATAGCCCCAATGAGATAGCCTACTGCAATTCTTAATGATGTAGTGGCCCAATATCTACCTGTTGTGCAAGATCATGATGTTGGATAGAGAGGATGAGCCATACAAGTCCCACAGTCAATTTTGTAAAACTATGTTAGAGCACCACATCCTCTTGATCATTATGAGCCCTCTATGGATTGTGTCATAGTGACAGACTCTACTAAGCCACTTACCTATTAGAAGACTTTTTGCATAGATATGATTCTCGTTCTTGGGGGAGAGAGATATATAGTTTGAGTCTGATTTGTTGTAGAAGAATCATACATAGGATTTAGTTTCCTTGCCTAATGGAAAGTTTGTATTGCCATGCTAGTGGGTGTACAAGTTAAAGAGTACCCCCAGTCACTCTAAGCCATCATATAAGGCCAGATTGGTTGCTAACAAATTTAAAAAGAAAAACACTTGATTTCAATGAGATCTTCTCTCATGTGGTCAAGATAACTACCCTACACTTAATCTTGGCCTCAGTTAGTTGGATTTGAATATTTATTATATGGATGTCAAGATGGCTTTTCTACATGGGGACCTGCATGAGGATATTTATATGGAATAGCCTAAGGGATTTGCAGAAAAGATAGGGAACACCTAGTGTGCAAATTGAAGAATAGTCTTTATGGACTTGAGCGGGCACCTAAGGAATGGTACCATAAGTTTGATGATTTGGTGCATTCACGAGGGTATTCCTACAATGCTATGGATTCATGTCTATACTAGAAGAAGGCCCATGATGATAGCCTTATTATCTTAATACTTTATGTTGATAATATGCTTCTAGTTGGGAGTGCTCATGCTAAGTTGGATGCTTTAAAGACTCAACTCAAGAAGAGCTTTGAGATGAAGGATGGGATAGGCCTCACACATAGTTTATATGTGCATTATGTGCAATCGCTCTAAGGGACTTTTTATGTATCCTAGAAGGAGTACATACAGTAAGTACATGAATGATTTTATATGCAAAAAGGTAATCCTATTTGATGCCCTTTACCTTCTCATGTGAAGGTCAGTTAGGAAAATTGTCCATCATTAGATGATGAAAGGGCATGGTATATGACTACACCTAATAGGTAACATTGGGATGCCATAAAATGTATAATAGGATACCTTAAAGGTACTTCAGATATGTGCATTTGCTATGATAGCCAAGATATGGGAATTGTGGATTACACTAACTCAAAGTATACATGGCATGCAAACAATAGAAATTCCACATCTGGGAATGTCTTTACCTTTGCTGGAGATGCTATCTCTTAGATATTCAAGGTGTAGAAATGCATTGCCTTACTACTAAGGCTAAGTACATTACATCCACTAAGGCTTGCAAGGAGGCTCTATGGTCAGGGCACTTAGTTGTAGATCTTGGTATGACCATGAGTCCTACATTGCATTTAGATTATATGAGTGCCATTCAATTGGTCCATAATCTAGTCTTCCATGTAAAGAGAAAGCACATTGAGGTACGCTATCACTTCATCAGAGAGTGGTAGAAGATAAGTCCATTGAGCTTTTCAAGGTACCTACGTATACGAATCCTGCAGATCTGCCCATTAAAGACTCCTATTTGAATGATATGCCTTCCTTAAGAGATTTATGGGAGTAAGATGAGATAACACATTTCCTTATCTTGTTATACTCTATGTAGTGCATGTTGGGTTTTTCTCTTTTTTATTTTACTCTTCACACTGAGATACATTTGCCTTTAACTGGGAGGTTGGGGAGTAAAGGCTACCTATGCCTAGCTACTTACATTTACTTGTATACAATACCCATACATCTATATACTACAATTGGTAGGTGCCCCCATCACTATCACTTTATTCTTTATTATTTTAGTGCCAATCAAATAAGAAAAGGCAAGACACACATTGTGAATGTTAAAATTCTCACACTCAGTTCTCTCTTTTCTTGCATGCACCTCCATAGCTCTTTCTTCCTTATTGCTTCTGCTTGTGCTCCCACATTCCACTTTACCATTTAGGTAGTTCATCAAGAGCTAGAGGATCTTCATATGGTCATGGAGACATCTTTACTCATGGTCATTGCTCTTGTGGTCGTGGAGAATTTATACCTAGAGCCAAGGGGAGATAATTTTGTAGAGATAGAGAATGATCTAGTCCTCATTGAGACGGTGCTCATCATTACCATGGATAGTTTTGCCATTTTGAGAAATAATGCTACCATAAATAGAATGCTATATCTAAAGGTCATGGAAGGACATAGTATGGTCATTATGCGAGTGATTATAGAGACACAAGCTATGATTCTAGAGGTGGTTCATCACCTAAGGGTAATCTCTTTGCTATAGAGTATGTACTTGGCAACATGACACATTCTCATAGAGAGGGGATGACTGGTTGCTACAAAGCATATGATACATCATATAGAGTGATTTGATAGGAAGAAATAAATGCAAATTCATGAGTATGTGGCTACGAAAGATGATACCTTGCATAAGACAACTCGCATTGGCATTGTTCATTTAGTGACTAGAGATGAGATCATAGAATAAGCTTGGAGATGCCTTGTATGTGTTTATCATCACTAAGAATTTGGCTTCAATTGGACAAATATTTGATCAAGGCTTCCAAGTAAGGTTCAATAAATATGGTTGCTTCATTTAGAAATGGAAAACCTAGCAAGTTGATTACTCGTAGTGGCCAAAAGAAAGGTGAGTTGTTTGGTTTGGATGTAGGTGTTCCTTTCATATAAAGTTCTATGTATGTGGAGAGTGGACATGGACAAGACAAGGATGTTGAGTTATAAAAGAATTGGGCATGTTAAATTGTAAAGGTTGAATCAAATGTAGTCTAGACACGTTATTTGTGGCCCTTCCCCAGTTTGGCTATGCCAAGTATGATCATACATATGAGACATATCACAATTTGGCAAGCAATCTAGACTCCTATTTCTAAAAGAGAGGGAGAATGATCACATATACTTTGAAAATGGAATATCTAGATATTTGGAGTCCATGTCAAAATGTTTCTTTGAGTAGGAGATGTAGGTTTTATGTTATGCTCATTGATGATTTCAACATGATGATATAGGTTTATTTCTTATAACATAAAATTGGGGCTTCTAAGAAGTTTTTGGAATTGAAAGCTATGGAAAAAAAGTAGCTTGGAAGTTACATAAAGTGTTTGAGATTGGATAATGGATGTGAATACATGTCAAATGAGTTTTCTATCTACTTGAGAAATCATGGAATTAAGAGACAGGTTACATGTAGATATACATTATAGTAGAATGGTGTTGTAAAATGAAAGAATAGGATCATTACTGAAGTTGCAATAGCTATGATGAGCCAAATGTATATACCTTTGACTTATTGGACTGAGATAGTGTCCATATGCTCTATATCACGTGCGTTCAAGGCCTATTTATAAATAACCTTATCTATGAATTTTTCATGAATAAAACATAACTCTTTTTAATTCAATCTATAGGTACTCTTTTATGACACATTTTTATATGTAAAAAATGTATAAAAATTGTGTTTTTAAAACCCCTTATTTTGAACTCACGTGATACATACATATATTCATGAGTGTCCTCCTCGAGAAGGTAGTACATATTACAAGAAAAAAAGGGGGAGGAAAAGAGGCCATGTCCTTGCAAACCCATATTAGTACTTTAAGAGTAGCTCTCTCGTACTAGGGAAAGGTCCTCTCAATGCTTGTCACATGTCACCATATGAGAATATACATGAAAGAACACCTATAGTTACATATTTCAGCTTCATGGAAGATTATCCTTGATGATAACATAAAACTCTTAATGCTCCATAATCTCACTTTGAATTTCAAAGTGATGACCTTAAGAACTTGCTTCTTCCAAAATTTCATCAAGTTCAATTAGTAACTTCTCTGAGTTATTACATTTGAACCAAGCATGAGAACTTCTTTACTTTTTGCTTTCCCTTTGGCATTATAATCTTCCACACCAATTCTAACCTTAATTGAAAAAATCTCCTCCATGATCACAAGTTCTGGCTCACATGAAATCCCCCTCTTGAGTCTTCTAAAACTAATGTACATATCTGTTTTTTTCATGCAATGTGTCCTAAAGAATATGCTTCGAAAAATGTACACCGTGCCCAATCATATATGAATTGAAGAAGATATACAAAGACAAATCCATGTTATGTAGTCAAACAAGCAATGTTTCAACATGAAAAATATGGATGCACTGGAAAATCGTGCCTAGCCTATCTACATTTGCATGTGCCTCATGCAACCTGCAAACATAGTTCCTTGATTATTTAATATTCTTATCCTCTTCTCTCAACACTCAAAGAGAAAATTATCGTATTGCGCTCCTCCCACCAAAATTCTTACTATCGCTAAAAAAAGATGGTTCTCAAGATGTTGACCAATAGAACAACCTAGCGGATCCTACATGACCCTCAAACTCACCCAACCACCTTACTCTCTCAACCAGAGGTTCCTAATTTGGTGATGAATATCCTAATTTTCGTGTGTGCAATAAACTTTGCATGTGCATTGAAGGTTCTCTCTCGAGTGCGCTTGTAAGTAAGGTTTACTACATATAGTTACAATAGGCCTCATGTCGTGCTAGTGCTCAATGATGGTGCAAAACGTGCATAAACCCAACCCATGGCATGGAAGTATTTGAAAAGATCAAGAGACGGCCCCCAAGTGCAGTGCATCTCATAAGTGCAATATGAAGTACTCATGAACCCATAATCCCTATGATGAGCAAGAGTATTGGCAGAAAAACATATCTATTCCACAATGTTCAGCAGCCATCAATAAACTCTAACTCCAACCTGTACAAAAAAATACCAAACTCAACCAAGGCTATCAAGTTTCCACACATAGAAAATCAAACAAAATAACAAAAACAAATCCTAAGCTAAACAATTACAAAAAATCTAATGACTAGATGACAAAACAAATAATCACTCATCTAAAATATAAAAAACATTTCCTATCTAAAGTTGTCCTAGGGGGTTTTTTTGTTTTCACAAAAACGCTTGACATATTTAGCGCTCCCCCTACTCTTCAAGCATTCATGAGCAGCAGTTGCTTTCAGAAAGTGATGCTACATCTATTATCCATTCAGTTTCCTCATTCTTTTGTTCAAGTTGTTGTTCTGACCACTCGTCTATTTGAATTGTCATTAACTTGAAACATACTTCTTTAATCTATAACCATTTGTTCTTTTTTTATGTGCCTTTCCATCCAAATTTTCCAATGCATAAGTCCCATTTTTTAAATTTTCGAAATTCCTGAATGGTCCTTCCCATTTTATTTGGAATTTCTTTTGAAAAGTATGATCCAATTTACTCTTATATCTCAAAATCAAATCCCCTTTTTGATATTTTTATTTTTGAAATTTTTATTAATTTCTTGTAGATTTCTTTCTTGGCTTCTTTCATATTGATCACACACTTTCTGTCTGTTTAATTATACTTCTTATAATCGCATCAACCTTTCTGTGAAATAATTTGTTTCCTCACCTTCACTCAAATTTTCAAACATCCTCAAAGCTAATATTTCTACCTATATAGGTAGCAAGGCTTCTCTTCCATAAACCATTTTAAAAGGAGAAAATTTTGTACTTTCTTTCTTTGCCGAGCAATAAGCCCACAAAGCACTCGGTAACTCTACGTCCCGTGTTTGAGGACGATCCTTTATCATTATGGACAACATTCTTATTAACTCACCATTGAATCACTCATTGAGACCATTAATCTAAGGATAACATGGTGAGGTAAATCTCCTTGTTATTTTCATTTTCTCACAAAGGTAATCAATCAATTCTCCCTTAAAACCTAGTCCTCTATCTAAAAAAATCTCTAGACTCAATGTTCCAAATTTACAACATATGTATTCATAAATGAAATTTTCCACATTTATGGCTCTAATGTTTTTTACATTTTAAGCTTTCACTCATCGAGAAAGATAATCTACTACAACCAATATATATATATTTCCTCTTGAAATATGCAGTAATGGACAAATTGCATCTATTCCCCATTTTTCAAAAATGTCACAAGCAATAATTATTTTTCTTGTTTCTAGTTTTAATATTTTCTTATTCATTCTTTGATATTCATGACAAGATTTACACCAATGATTGACATCTTTATGAACACTTAGCCATATATATCCATCAATTAGAATTTTTTGTAGGGTTATTTTGTAAGGATAATGTCCCCCACATACCCCCTCATGATTTCTTTCTAAAATATGATATACTTCTTCCTTCCAAGGCACTCTTCTCATGATTCAATCCACTCCTTTAGCATAAAGAACATCATTAACTATTTTACATCTTCCAACTCTTCTCAAAAACCCATATTTCTTGTCTTTGGGTATACTAGATGGTACTTTCCCAATTAAGAGAAATCCTGTAGGTCAAAAGATTTGCTATTGTAGCCCTAGTTGAGTCCTCAACCCGAAACTTATACTGAAATTCCTCAAGTTCAACAATCCATTTCATAACTCTCCTTGAAAGATTTGAGTTATTCACTAACTGTGGTAATAGTGTATAGCTTGTTAGAATAGTAAAGGGTTTTGGTAGTAAATACCTCCTAAACTTTCTACAAGTAAATATCACACTTATCATTACCAATTCAATTTTAGTATATGTTTTTTCTATTCACAACTTCACTCGACTTGCAAAATGATAGGTCTCCAACTGAAGGATTTATAAAAATTTCTTTTTTCCAATAAGGTGCTTGGACCAATGATGCATGACCTACAATTTCCTTAACTTGTTATGAATGAAAGTCATAAGTTTTTTTGTATCTGCAGGTGACACTAAAGTTACTAGAGCTTTCACTTTTGCACGATTAGGATCTATTCCATTTTCTGAAACTACATGACCAAGAAGTTTCACTTTTGGTTGAGCTATCTTGCATTTTTTTGGATTTAATTGATACCATAACTATCCAATCTTTCAAACACTTTGTCAAGTTTTTCACAATGTTCTAGTCTTGTACTATGAATACAAATATCATCAATGATTTCTCTAACAAACTTCCCTAGGAAAGAAGGTAACACTTTGTTTACTCTCCCTTGATACCAAGTTGGTCCATTATTGAGTCCAAAAGGTTAAACTTGAAAGTATCTAGAATATCCATCACAAACACTATACCCTTCATATCTTGCAACTGAATCTAAAATTTTATCTATGAAAGGAAGTAGATAATGATCTCTTTTTGTGACTACATTTAGAAGTTTATAATTTACGCAAATTCTCCAACCTCCAATTTTCTTTAATGTTATAACTATTGTGCTTACCCATTCTGAATGTTCTATAGGATAAATAAATCTTGCTTGCAATAGTTTACCAACCTCTTCTTTCAAAATTGACATTTATTTTGAAGTCAAGGGTTTTAATTTTTGACATACTGGCTTGGCATCTTCTTTAAGTTCTATTTTTAGCCCTTCCCCTTTCATTCCTCTGATTTCTATATATGAAGTTGCAAAAAGATTGGGATATTTATTGATGACTATTTGATATTGTTTTCTTTCTCCTTCGGTCAAGTCTTGACTCAACATTTTTTCCAAAAACTCACTTTTTTCTATGGAAATTAGTGGTCGTTCCATCAATTTTTCTAAAGTTTTTCTTCTTCATCATCTCCAATTAATATATTTCTTTGATTTCCTTTAGTTTTAACATTTACAATTTGAACTTTATTTAAAATTTCATGTTGAAGTTCTTCTTTTGAAGATAATTCTTCATCCTTTAGCAGAAACAAAAGTCCTTTTTCTTTAGAAGAAGGATGAAGATTATGTTTTTCAATGTTTCTAGATACTCTTGAAACTATTGATGGTCCAATATGAGTTATTGTCTTCTCTTTGTTGTCTAAATATGTTTTCTTTTTTTCCTTGTTTTTTTCAATTATTATTGATGAAACTTCTGGATCTAAGTCACTCTCTGAACTTGCATCCTCACTTTCTTCTTTTTTCTTCAGTACTATCACTTTCCTCTTCTTCTTCTAATTCACTATCATCCTCACCACTCTTTATGCATGAACGGTTGAGATAGAATCTAATGCACCTCAATTGAGAATATCGGAAAGACTAAGATATTAACTTGAGAAGCTGGTACAAATGGCTTTATAAAGATGCATTATGATATTATGGTATCTTATGCGCAACATGTGGATCCTATCTTCTTTTAAAAAGTAGTTTAAAGCGAAGATTGGAAAATGTAATGGATGATGAAATAGATTCTTTGACCAAGAACAAAACTTCAGATCTAGTGGAGCTGTCTTATAGCAAGAAAGCAATTGGGTACTACAAGTGGGTTTATGAGATCAAGTGCAAGTCGGATGGCTCATTAGAAAGATACAAAGAAAGATTGGATGTAAAGGGTTATGGAAGAACATATGGATTAGGGTATGAGGAGATATTCAGTGCAATTGCAAAGATAACTACAGTTAGATCAGTGATTGCCTTATCTATTTATGGCAGGAATTTATATCAAATGGATGTCAAGAATACTTTCTTGAATGGAACTTTGAAAGAGAAAGTGTACATGGAACACGGGGGATTCACTAGTAGTAATAAGGAGACGTCACTTGCATGCAAGAAATATATGAAAATACCCCTTATCTACACCCTATTTATGGGACCTTACCTTATAAAATGTACCTTCCTTCCCTTAAATAAACCCCCTCCCTTACACTCATGTGGTACCATACGGTAAACCCTAGTGGACCCCCCGAGACATGGAATAGCCAAAAGGTTATTTGTATCCTAAGTATCAACATTATGTATACAAGATAAGGCATTGTATAGGTGAAAGCAAGCACCTAGAGCTTGGTGTGAAAGGATCAACAAGTTTTCATGTAGTATGGGTTTTCAACAAAGAATGGATGATTATTCACTCTATATTAGACACGTTGAGGATGGAATGGTGGTTTTTGTCATCTATGTTGATGATCTTATCATAATAGGTACTCTTGAAAGAGGGATTACTAAAGTAAAGCATAGGCTACATGAGGAGTTTGATATCAAAGATCTTGGATTGTTCATGAGGTACTTTCTAGGCATTGAAGGAATTTATACTCCACATGGAATTTGGTCAATGCAAATGCGATATTTCTTGGAAATATTGGAGAAGTATGGGATGAGAGCATGTAAGCTAATTGATACACCATTGGACCAAAACATAAAGATGGTTGATGATGGACATTACCATGTTCAGGAAAATGGTTGGTAGCCTCATCTACTTAACCATATTAAGACCAAAATTGAGCTATTCAGTGGGAGTAATAAGCCAATTCATACAAAGGCCATGCAAGTCAAGGCTTGGATGCAGTGAGGAGAGTGTTGAGGTATATCAAGAAGATACTTAGCTTTGGCTTATTCTAGAAGAAAGGATCAAGCCTACACTATTTGGATACACTGATGCAGATTGGGCAAGAAGTATTATGGATAGGAGATCCACCAGTGGTTATGCTTTTTTATTTGATTCAATCATGGCGAGTTTGAGTAGCAAGAAGCAACCCAGATTTGCTTTGTCAAGTACAAAAGTAGATTATAGAGTAATAGCATTGGGAGCATGTGAATAGACATGGCTAAGGCTACTTCTATGTGATATGGGGATTGAGATAAATAGTGGAGTTATAATGTGTTGCGATAACATCAGTAGCATTATGCTTGCAAAGAACCCAATCTATCATATAAAAATAAGACAGATTGAAGTGCATTATCATTTCATCAGAGAGAAATTCATGGATGTAGAGATAGACTTGGTACACATTAAAATCAATGACCAATTCTCGTTGATATCTTTACCAAAGCATTAGGTGAAGATAAGTTTGAGTACTTTCGAAGTGCACTTGGGGTATTATATCTACAATCTCGTTCTGAGCTTGAGGGGGAGCTTGAAGACACATAGAAGTGCATTATCATTTCATCAGAGAGAAAGTCATGGATGTAGAGATAGACTTGGTACACATTAAAATCAATGACCAATTCTTGCTGATATCTTTACCAAAGCATTAGGTAAAGATAAGTTTGAGTACTTTAGAAGTGCACTTGGGGTATTATATATGCAATCTCATTCTGAGCTTGAGGGGGAGTGTTGAGAAATATAGCGTATGCCAAGTTATATCCTATGGTTGTATTAAAGTGGAAAAGAGGCTATGTGTAAAGTGTACTTAAGTCAAAAGTATCTATCCACTTTGAAAGATACTCATTGTGTGCATTTTGAGAAGAGAAGAAGATAGATTGAGCCTCCATATCTTATGCCATCTCCCTTCTGTTGCACATCTAAATCAAATCCTTTCAACATTGATTCTCTTTCTCTTTATCATGATTATTCTTTTCATAAGATATGACTATACTTACCTATATAGTATTAGAGGTAGGCACAAGGCTTTGCTCCAAGTTATTTGATTCCTAGTGAACACATTTTTTATTTTAAAGGGGATCATTGACATACTATGAAGCATTAGTTGCAATGCGATTGACTCCTAAACATTCAACTCCTTTTCAATCCCCTTTGGTTGCCTCTTACAATGCTCCATAATTTGCGATGAAAAAATCCCCGATGTAACCTTAAGAACACTAACTGGGTTTTTCTTTTGGCGGCTTAACATTGCTCATATGTGAAGAGTGCTATAAACTTGTAAACATCTCAAAGTTGACAAGGGCACATGGTAAAACTCTTAGTATAAAAATTTGCATTCTTCCACGTACTTTTGAGGATAACATGCGCACAAAAATATTTGAACCTTTCTCCCTTATGTGGCTAGATATAGTCACACACTTAGCATTAGGCTCAAGGGGTTCAAGTCTAAATGTAAAGCCTTGTAATTACATGTGTTCAAGGCTTATTTAAATACCCATTATCTACAACTTTATCATGAATAGAGCACACCCTTTTCCTATTCAACATTTGGATATCTCCATCAATTGATATCCCCTTGTATGTATAAAATATCTAAAAAAAGCATCATTTGAAATCCCTTCTACTAAATTCATGTGATTGACTTACCTTTTTATGACTATCCCTTGACGTATTGGGCAAGTCTTCAGATTGAGATTTGGATGGAGCTTGCCTTCCAAGTTTTGTCCATGCTTTGTATAAAAATCCCTCTAAAAGGTGTTAAGTTTTATATGACTAACCCCTTGAGCAATTGGGCAAGTCTTCTCACTGAGATTTTGGTGGAGCATGCCTTCCAAGTTGGGTCCATGCTCTGTATATAGAACTCATTGTTGAGATATCGAGCTCCACTCGTGATACGCCAGGGTGACCGTTGTGCATTTATGTCACCGACGTGTTAGTTGCAGATGCGGTTGGTACACCGCCCATGAATAATAGCTACATGATAGCTATCCTTATCTACTCTAGTTCGTGGCTCAGTTAGTATGCCACCTTAGTTAGTTGAGTTTGGTTTGAGACCCATATAGAGGGTTCTTCTATTTCTTTGTACTTGAGTTCTTTTGGCTTACACAACTAAGAAGAGGAAAACTGTTTTCAGCCTCCACCCTTGTGTGTCTTCCCCCATTGTGCAAGCAAGAAAGCTTCAAGCGAGACTCCTTCCTTCTCTCCCACAATCTTGACATGGTATCAGAGCCTTGTTCGTGGTAAGGAGCTCAAGAAAGCAAGCCAAGCTCGCGGTGGTCTGGTAAGAGGAGCAGTGTTGCTTTCATTTCCTGTTTTGGGAGCAGATCTCTGCAGGTAGCACAGCCGGAAATTGCAGGAGTGCTTTGTCTCAGGTTGAGACGCCCTTCGCAGTGAAGCAAGAGGGCAGTATATGCTGCGGGAAAGGGCTTTAGCCCTTGGCGACCTTGTTTTTTTGATTTGAGGCCATTTCGGGGCCTGTTTTGCAGACGAAAGTTTTCTGCACGCACTCAAGAAAAGGCTCAGTTTTATGCTGTGCGACCACTGTTCTACAGGTCGGTGAAAAGTTACTGTAGAAATTGCATCGTATGCTTGTGCGCAGAGACATTGGGAGTTTCAGAATCATCCTTGGTTCCTGTTTATGCAAAATCGTCACTAGGAAGTGACTGTGTGGTCAAATACCACTTTCGCCAGTTTTGCAGATTTGCCCTTGTGAGGGTGAAGCTGTGTTTTTTGCAGTGACAGAATTTCTTGCAGTATTCTGTAATGGCGTCTGATTCTCTTTCACAGATTGTCACTGAAAAGCTTGACAAGAACAACTTCCAGGCATGGAAGTTTAGAATGACGAATTTCCTTATGGGAAAAGGATATTGGGAATTTGTTGCAGGAAATGAAGAAGAACCAGTTCTTCCTGATGTTCCCAATCAACAACAAATGCAGGCATTTAAAACATGGCATGAGAGAGCCAGGAAAGTTATGTACTGGCTGTCTATCAGTATTTCAGACTCTATGATTGTGCATATTCAGGATGCAAGTACGCCAAAGGAGGCATGGGATACTTTGTCAAAAATGTATAGCACAAATACGCAAGCCAGGAAAATGCAGCTCAAGCAAGAGTTGCATAATGTGCAAAGAGAAAGTATGAGCATCAACGACTACCACATGAAGGTGAAGAAGATTGCAGATGCACTTGCTTCCATTGGGTCACCAGTGGAAGATGATGATTTAGTTTCCGTGACCTTGAATGGTCTAGGAAAGGATTATGCACAGTTTCGGACATCCATTTCAGTTCGTGAAAGATTTCCTGATTTTGAGGAGTTGATTGCTCTTCTAATTTCTGAGGAACAGAGAAATGGTGGTGCATCTTCTTCAGGAGGAACTTCAAAAGAAGCTGTCTTCTACTCAAATGCTGGAAGAGGTAGAGGCAGAGGTAGAGGAGGACGATTTGGAGGCCGTGGCAGAAATCAGAATATGCAGCAAACTCAAGAAAACCAGTCCTATGGAGGAGGACGTGGTAACTCTAGAGGCAGGGGGAGCCAAAGAGGTCGTGGTGGATGGCAAAGAGGCCAAAATGCAAACAGTAATGTTGAATGCTACTACTGTGGTAAAATGGGTCATATGGCTAAAGACTGCTATAAAAAGCAGAATGACATCATGAATGGAAAACTGCAACAAGGGAATTATGCATCTTCTAGTAGACAGGGTGATGACAGAAATGAGCATTTGTTCATGGTGCAGCACATGAACAATTCTATGACAAGTGCAGAAGAAAGCAATGATGTATGGTATGTTGACTCAGGTGCATCAAACCACATGACAGGTCATGCAGAATGGATGGAGGATGCAAAGAAAATGGAAAAACCAGGATTTGTGGAGACTGGTGATGATACTGCACATCCTATTGTGCAGATTGGAAAAATTCCCTTGTCTATGCAGGGTGGGAAAAAGAAATACCTGTCCGATGTATTTCATGTCCCGAATATCACCAAGAATCTGGTTTCAGTTGGTCAAATGGTTGAACAGGGCTTGCAGGTCAGATTTAATCCTCATGGATGCTTTGTTGAGGATATGAAAAATAAAGGTCGCTTGATAGCAAAAGGAAAGAAGAATGGCAGAATGTTTACATTGGATGCAGACATGTCTGAATTGAGTGCAGCAATGTTTGCACATGGGACCGGTGTAGTTGCAGATATTGATATCTGGCATAAACGCATTGGTCATGTTAATGTACAGCGACTTAAATCAATGCAGGCCCAAAATATTGTTGCAGGATTGCCCAAATTCAAGGTTGCAGAAATGCATAAGGTATGTGAAGCCTGTCAGTTTGGAAAACATGCAAGGAAACCATTTCCTAGACATGTTCAAGAGAGTGAGAAGCCATTGGATTTAATCCACTCTGATGTGTGGACTACTAAAGCTGCATCTCTTGGAGGCTGTCATTATTTTGTCACTTTTATTGATGACTATAGCAGAAAAGTTTGGGTGTATTTTATGAAAAACAAAAGTGAAGTTTTTGGGCATTTCAAAACCCTTAAAGCTATGGCTGAAAAAGAAACAGGTCTGCAAATAAAATGCCTGAGGTCAGATGGAGGGGGAGAGTACCTCTCAAATGAGTTTGCAAAGTTCTTGCGGGAGCATGGCATAAAGCAGCAATATTCATGCAGTTATACCCCACAACAAAATGGAATTGCAGAAAGGAAAAACAGGCATATTGGAGAGGTATCTCGTGCCATGCTCAATGAAAAAGACTTGCCAGATTTTTATTGGGCTGAAGCAGTTGCTACAGCAGTCTACATAATGAACAGGACTCCCACTGCAGCAATACATGGAATGACTCCAGAGGAGAGGTATACTGGTAGGAAACCAGATATTTCTCATTTGAAAATTTTTGGTTGCATTGCCTATGTACATGTGCCAGATGAGCTGAGATCCAAGTTGGATCCAAAAGCTGAGAAGTGCATCTTTATTGGTTACTCTCTGCAGCAAAAAGGGTATAGATGCTATAACCCTTCTACTCGTAAGTTTACAGTGAGCAGAGATGTTGTTTTTGATGAGATGAGTAGCTGGTATAAACCAGTAAATGTGATTGATGATGTAGATGCACAAAATGGTAATGCTGCACAAAATTCACAGCAGCAGTCACAAAATATTAGTGGACCTGGAGCGTCCTCTAGCAGTGGTTCACATTCTTCGCCATGGACAGGCAGATTGAGATCAGGAGATTCTTCTCAAAGCAATGCAGATAGTGGTATGCAGGTATCACGAAAAGGAAAAGAGAAAGTTGATCAGCCCATGTTTGATGTGAATGCAGGTCACTCTTATGTGGATGGTGAATCCAGTGGCTCAGAGCAGAGCATTGATGATGAGTTGGGTATTCCTTCTATTGTTACACCTGGAGTAAGGAAGACCAGGGATGTTTTGAGAGCACCTGGGAGTGAACCTACTTTGCGCAGGTCTACGAGAGCTAGGTATCCTGTGGATAGGCTGAAATATGATGGATTTACAGCCATTCACTATGCATATATGGTCAAGGTGATACAGGAACCAGAACCCACTTCTTTTGAGCAAGCCATGGGAAAAGAAAAATGGGAGAAAGCCATGGATGAAGAAATGGATGCCTTGGAAGCAAATGCTACATGGGAGTTAGTACCTTTGCCTAAAGGTAAGAATGCAATTGGCTGTAAGTGGGTTTATAAGGTGAAGCACAATGCTGATGGTTCTGTGAACAGATACAAGGCAAGATTAGTAGTCAAGGGGTATGCACAAACATATGGCATTGACTATGAAGAAACATTTAGTCCGGTTGCAAGGATGGCAACCGTAAGAGCAGTCATTGCTATGGCTGCATCAAAGGGATGGTCTTTACATCAGATGGATGTAAAGAATGCCTTCTTGCATGGTGATTTGCAAGAAGAGGTCTATATGGAGCAGCCACCAGGTTATGTGCATGCTGTTCATCCTGAGTTTGTTTGCAGGTTGAAGAAAGCCTTGTATGGCTTGAAGCAAGCACCTAGAGCATGGTCTGACAAGATAGGACAGTATCTTGTCACTATTGGCTTTCAGATTTCCAAGGCAGATTTCTCACTTTATGTGAGAAAAACAGAGAAAGGTATTATGCTGCTTGTCATTTATGTTGATGATTTGATTATGACAGGTGACAGTGATGAAGATATCCTTCATGTGAAAATGCTATTGAAGCAGAAGTTTGAGATGAAGGATTTGGGAGAGCTGCGTTATTTCTTGGGCATTGAGGTGATTAGATCACCAAGTGGGATACAGCTATTGCAGAGGCAGTATGGATTGGACATGCTGACCAAATATGGGATGACAGGCTGTAAGCCTATTTCAGTTCCTTTGGAGCAAAATGTGAAGCTGAGCACAGATGTAGGTGAGCTTCTAGAAGACCCTACTATGTACAGACGCATAGTAGGAAGTTTGATTTATATGACTATTACCAGGCCAGATTTGAGCTATGCTGTTGGATTGGTAAGTCAGTTTATGCAGGCTCCAAGGAAACCACATTTGGATGCGGCTAGACGCATACTTAGGTATGTGAAGTCCACATTGCAGTGTGGACTATTTTATGAGACTGGGGTTCAGATACAGTTGCATGGATACACTGATGCTGATTGGGCTGGTAGTATTTCTGATAGACGATCTACCAGTGGATATGTATTCTCTTTTGGGAGTGCTGCAGTCACTTGGAGCAGCAAGAAACAGCCTACAGTTGCCTTGTCGAGCACAGAGGCTGAGTACAGGGGTGCAGCAATGGCTGCATGTGAGGTAGCTTGGTTGCATAAGCTACTTTATGATATGCATCAGTCTACAGATGGGCCAGTTGTCATTTATTGTGACAACATGAGTAGTATACACTTGGCAAATAACCCAGTCTATCATGCTAGAACAAAGCACATTGAGGTGCATTATCACTATGTGCGAGAGAGGGTTTTACTAGGTCTTATTGATCTAGTTTATGTCAGCACAGAGGATCAGGTAGCTGACATATTCACGAAGGCATTGGGCGCAGAGAAGTTGCGCAAGTTCAGAGACCTGCTTGGTGTGCAGGAATTGGGATTGAGCTCGAGGGGGAGTGTTGAGATATCGAGCTCCACTCGTGATACGCCAGGGTGACCGTTGTGCATTTATGTCACCGACGTGTTAGTTGCAGATGCGGTTGGTACACCACCCATGAATAATAGCTACATGATAGCTATCCTTATCTACTCTAGTTCGTGGCTCAGTTAGTATGCCACCTTAGTTAGTTGAGTTTGGTTTGAGACCCATATAGAGGGTTCTTCTATTTCTTTGTACTTGAGTTCTTTTGGCTTACACAACTAAGAAGAGGAAAACTGTTTTCAGCCTCCACCCTTGTGTGTCTTCCCCCATTGTGCAAGCAAGAAAGCTTCAAGCGAGACTCCTTCCTTCTCTCCCACAATCTTGACACTCATCCATAGTGAGCTTGTTTATCCCAAAGTAAATAGCCATTTTCTTAAATAGACAATCAAGAGGTGGTATATCATGGGAGAAAACTTGCTGAATTTTACTTTGGAGATTTTGTAGCGCTTTGTTTGATTTGACCATCTACAACACTAGTCATAGACTTGTTACATGTTGAATTGGGCACATTTTGGGAGTGCATTTTTATTATGGAGTCTTTATTATACTACAAAGGGAACAAGCACTAGGAGTTACAAAACAACCCACAAAATAATCAACATTTATGACATGGTTAACTCCATAAATAACATCACTTATGGTTAGTTAACACAACAAATAATATCATTAGCATTTACAACATGATTAACTCCATAAGCACTATGCTTAACTCCATCATGGTCATTGGTTGTTGGATTCATGATCTCATCAATCCATCATGTGCATGTTCTTATGTATTGATATGGCAAATTGCAATTTGTTTTCCTTGGTCAATTTGAATTTTGTATGTATAGCGTGAGGGACATACTAATCTAAACTTTGAAGACATGATAGTGATATTCGTTTTGATTTGCCAAGCTAAATTGCATTGTTAGCCAAGATTCATTAGCTTAAGTGATAATGACTATGTACATTGTAAAAGAGACAATAGCTCCACTTGGTTGGTCACCAAAATGGATGTTGCAATGGAACTACATGCCGAGTCGGTAGTTGAGGGTTCTAAGTGTCACTTGGGTACAAGTCCAAGTCTAGATGCGAGCCTTGCCTAATATAAAGTCCTTTCTTGTGTAAATAGGATATGTTAAATTAAACTAGGATTCCACTAATCCCCTAAAGATTCCTCATATCATATATCATATGTGGAAATCGTTATCTCTATGGGGCAGGAACCATAGGAAAAAGAACTTGGCAAAATGATTGGAAGTAAGAGTGTTATGAATCGTGCTGTTCCAAAGGTCAGAGGTGTACGTGAACGTCTGGTTGACTTTGTGGATGGCGGGGTGTTGAAGGCGCTGGGGCTGTTTTTCTCACCCATCGGCGATCATAGATTAAAGGGCGGTGGCAATACATGATACACTGGGTTGGGTTCTAAGGATAATTTGGATTATTTAAGCGTGCATTATGATCTGGGAGTTACAGACCCGGAAAGGCAAGGGAGGGGGGGGGGATATGTTCGTCTTATGATGAAGCCCGGGATCCATGATTCAAGGCTTATTTACATTAATTTAATAACGATAAGAGTGGCAGTCTGCAGATCTAAGATGCCATGCAAACAAGAGAGAAAATCGATGGGTGGCTCCAGAATGCGACCGGATGCATCTCCCCACCACGTTTGCCGCTGGCCTTTGCCCAGGAGGCAGAGCCAGGGTTGACCATTAGCAAGGGTCAGAATCTTACCTTGCCCTCCTCATGACGGTAATTATTAAAATTATATAGAGCCTATATCGTAATTATGATAATTAACATAGTTATTATACACTACAGAGCCTATACGATGGAACAGAGACAGATTCTGTGGTTCCAAATTTCGAGGGTGAGTTACCTGGAAGGCCAGCAGGGACCACAGTGGTCCAGCGCGAGAGAGAGAGAGAGAGAGAGAGAGAGAGAATCACAAGGAATTGGATTCGGCCGTCCGCTGCCATCTCTGATACCCGTCTCAGTTCACTGTACTCGAGTGCCTATATAACAAGGCTTCAGCAGGCGTCACCTTCTATGGTTTCACGACGGATCCAATATATCAAAAGCGCAAAAGAGAAGTGCTGTTATGTGTCCAGATTACAGCTTATTCATTGCCAGCCTCCATTTGGTTGTAGCTGCTAGCAACAAACAGACACACAGGCTGCACGGTCTACTACATTAGCTCAGATCACCATCAATCGATCAATCATGAGGTCCAAGGTGGTGGATGGCGATAGCAGCGACAGTGCTACTTCTGCCCATCAATACAGTCAGGCCACTGGGCATGATGACGACCATCATGCAGGTACTCCGTCTGGGAGAAGGACCTCTTTTCCCTTGTTTTTCCTTGACATAGTATTTATCATCATCATGAGCTTCTTGCTCAAGAGGCACTTCAATCGTGGTTGGGAGAGTGGGGGCTGCCAGCCCGGGGTATGGAGAGAAGGGGCTCTTTTACCTTGTTTTTCCTTGCAGTGTTCAACGTCATGAGCTTCCGCTGGGGAGGGACCGCATAGCTAGCTAGGTGCGGCTTGGGGGCAACTAGCTCCCAGCCGCACCTGGCTAGGTATGCGGTGCCTCCCTCGCAGAAGCTCATGATGCTGTGGTTATTCTTAATGTGAGAATTTTAGCGGGAATACGTCTAAAACTTGTTGTGACAGACTATGAAGCAGGACGTGGTGGTGGGAGAGGAAGCTTGGACACAGAGCCCAACTCTGTCCACAGGGTTGTCATCCCCAAGAAAGGGACCTTGGTCAAGGGCTTCAAGTTTGCCGTCAAGGAGACCTTCTTCCCTGACGCCCCCTTCCGCCCCTTCAAGGACCAGCCACGCTCCCGCAAGCTGGCCCTCGGCCTCCGCTACATTTTTCCCATCCTCGATTGGGGCCGCGGCTACCATCTCAAGGACTTCAAATCCGACCTCATAGCCGGTCTCACCATTGGAAGCCTGTCCGTCCCACAGGTATGTGTATCATCAGTATCCTTTATGTTTACCTATGTTTTATGGTCGAAGATATAGCCTTTGAACATATCGCATGATGACCGTCTGATAATTATGGGTGTAACGTAGTTCCTCCGTATATTCAAATTCAGCTTTTTGATAATTATGTGCATGATCCTTGCATGTTAATTACTATTATGCCAGCTTCATCCTTCACGAGGATCACCGTCACCGTCTATATCCAACTCTAAATTCTGATAATATCGAATATGGGTGTCATCAACATGGCTTTAATCTTCCATACAAAATCTAATTTTTGTCACCTCATGCATAATATGGTTCCATCTCACGCATTATAAGCTCTTCATGATTAAGTCTGCTTTTGTCTTGCATAACCAATTGATTAATTACCGGTACAATTCGACACTGTAACAGTCGCCATATAATTATGCAAATCAGATCAAACTCGTACATTTCTGTAATAGGGAATATCTCGTTCACCATTTCAGGATAAATTGCTTTCATGACCAAACTGCAATGTGGACTAGACAATTCAAATTTTTCGCTGACCCCTTTTTTGACCATGCTGATAATCAACCCTCATCATCTTTTTACTAACAGGACATAGGCTACTCCAAGCTTGCAGGTCTACCTCCCATTTATGGCCTATGTAAGTACAAACCCTGTCTATGTATACACATATATTACATGTGCACACAGATATGAAATTCCAGAAACACACTTAGAGCCATTCAGATTCTTATAAAGTTTCAGCTTCTCTCACCTCGCTAAATTATATGTCAAGCATATTACACTGCGTATGATTTTCAGTCTATTGCTGCAGCTGATTAGGTGAGTTTAAGAATCCTATTTTTTGTGATTGTAGATACAAGCTTTGTTCCACCCCTAATGTACTCTCTGTTTGGAGTATCAAGAGAGATTGCAATTGGACCTGTGGCTGTGGTGTCCATACTGCTGGGTACACTGGCAAGGAATCAGCTACCTGTGCCAGCTGCTGCAGGTGCCAAGTGTGACTCCAGCTCCACTAAGTTCATCAACAGTGCCTGTTCTGACTACCGTGAGGAGTACCTGTCCCTTATCTTCACTGCTACCTTTTTCGCTGGGGTATTCCAGGCAGCACTTGGTCTACTCAGGTCGTAACCTCATTATGATCATCCCAAAATTGTCATAATAGTTGTCCTCATCATTGGACACTGCACAATAATGTGTTTAACTGACAGTCAGACTGATATTTTATTTAATATTCACATGATTCTACTTGCTGTTCATATTGTAATCAAATCTTTACGGATTGACTCGCAGGCTTGGGTTCATCATTGATTTTCTGTCCCATGCATCCATCGTCGGTTTTATGGCTGGAGCAGCCATCACTATTGGCCTTCAGCAACTAAAAGGGCTGCTCGGCATTTCCACGGCATCTTTCACCAGAAAGACGGACATTGTTTCTGTTTTGCATTCTGTTTTTAGCCATACAGACGAGGTACTGCTCTGTGTCTTGATGTAAATTATTTGAGTGCAGAAATTGACATACATACTTGCTGACTAATATTGGTCCTTAACAGTGGAGTTGGCAGACTATTCTGATAGGCTTATTCTTCCTTGCGTTCCTTATCCTTGGCAAATTCATTGTAAGTATGTTAATGTGCAACTTTGCTGAGTAGTACAATAATCAGCATGTATATTGTGTAAGATTTGAGAGTGCTTGTGGTCTCTAACATGCTTTATATTGATCAAAATGTCATTCATCAGGGGAAAAAAAACCAGCGTCTATTTTGGGTGCCAGCCATTGCTCCTCTGACCTCAGTTATACTCTCAACTATTTTTGTGACAGTCACTCATGTGGACCGACATGGGGTTGCAATTGTAGGCATTGCTTTAACTTTCAATAACCTCATTTCATCCTCAAAATGCACATATTTTCCAAAAGGTGTCATCTCAGATTTATGTTCAATGTTGCAGGTTGGAAAATTTAGTGGGCATATCAACCCTTCATCAATAGGACGCTTTGTTTTACATGGAAGCACTCTGAAGCATGCACTTGCAATGGGCTTTGAAGCAGCTCTGATTGCCCTTACGGTGAGATAAGTCTTTCGGTTTTGAAACATTTTGTGGTGTTATGATGGTTGGCAGCTATAAAGATTACATGGCCCAGTGTTCATTTTACTGTAAAGACGGTCACCTGGTCACTTTTAGTCTCTCCTCATCACAGAATGCTTGCAAAACTAACAGGAAGGCATTGCCATTGGGAGGAGCTTTGGAGCTATAAGGAATTATCAAATTGATGGTAGTAAAGAGATGTTTGCATTTGGCACCATGAACTTGGTTGGATCTTGCACGTCATGCTATGTTGCAACTGGTAAGGCTTAAGTCAGATTGCAGTCTGAAAGTCACACGTACAGCAGGATCTTCCTGCAGAATATCAGATAATAGTATTATGAACCATGTCTTGTACATTATCTCTTGGTTCCTACTTACAGCTGGTGAGCAATTATCTGAGGTGGACATGTATTTTTTGTGATTGAACAGGTTCCTTCTCCAGATCAGCTGTTAACTTCAATGCAGGATGCAGAACTCCAGTCTCAAACATGGTCATGTCAGCTATGGTCTTAATTGTTTTGGCAGTGGCAACACCCCTCTTCCAAAACACTCCCAATTGCATCTTAGCCTCAATTATTATCAATGCTGTGATTAGCTTGGTTGATATAGAGGCAGCAAAAATGATCTGGAAGGTGGACAAACTAGATTTCCTTGCATGCATGGGTGCTTTCTTCGGTGTACTTTTCCATTCTGTAGAGATCGGTCTCTTGATTGCGGTATGGACTTGCTCCTTGCAGTATTCCTTTACCTTACATGCAGCTAGCCGGTCACTGTGGTATTTTTCAACTTCCAAAAAGAACCACATTTTGTTTTGTGCACAGTGCATGTGTGCATGCATAGACTATTGGAAACATCATCTATTGTATATAATCAGGGCATTTGTTTCACAAGAAATCAAAGTGTGTGTGGCTGATCACGATGGTGGCCATGTAAGGAAAAAGTTTTAAAATCCTTGCAAGTCTAGAACATCTTTCTTGGACCAGCTTTGTTGCTATTTTCTTCCCCGAACAGTGTTAAGGTCTATAATTTAAGATGAACTCACAGCATGTTCTCTCTTTCAAAAGGTTGCTTTGTCATTGGCAAAGATTCTTTTACATGTGACGAGGCCACACACAGCTCTGCTGGGTAATATACCTGGTACAAGTATCTATAGGAATGTAGAGCAGTATCCAGATGCCAACAGGAAAACTGGAATCTTGATTGTCCGTATCGATGCAGCTATTTACTTTTCAAACTCCAACTACATACGTGAAAGGTACTGTTGCTGCCAATCTTCTAATGGGCCTACTGAGTTATTTAGCATACGTTCTTCGAAACTTTGATCATGACCAGTTGAAACCTGGCATGTTTTTGTAATTGATTTGGAGTTATGAGATAAGTTGGTAGTCCTGATATGTAAGCATCTTATAGACTGTGTGTTGTAGCTGGAGCAGTCTTATCTATGCTTCTACAAGCAATATCTGTTGTATGCACTTCCTTATCTCAAGTGTCTTCAATACCATTGCAGGATCTTAAGGTGGCTGGATGATGAGGGTGAGAGAATCAAGAAGGAAAACGGACTTCCAATCCAATTCGCTATTATTGAAATGTCACGTAAGTACTGCTTGATTTGCAGGTTGTGGTGGAAGCAAAACACACTACTTCTTGTGTTTTGGAAGCCTTTAACTTTCAGAAATCAAGGGGAAGGTTAAGATTCAAGCAAGTATCTTGCCCTGCTTAAAGAAAGTGTTGATGCTATGCCTGGAAAATATGACATTTGATAGGGGTGCATGTTAGGCTTGAATGCACATATATCTCTCTTTTTAACTCACTTTTCCAGTTAAATAGTTTGGTAACAGTTGATCTGCTCTGCTGTCTTTTAGCTGTTACAAACATAGACACAAGTGGTGTACATGCCTTTGAGGATCTGGATAAAACTCTCAAAAAGAGACAAGTACAGGTAAGACATTAACATGTGCATGTGCGCATTCGTGACATGCCTTGTGAGTTTACAGAACTATGTCTCACATCTGATCTGTGCTTGGTTTTTCGCAGCTTGCATTCGCAAACCCGGGAACTGCAGTCATTCACAAGCTGAATGATTCAGGCTTTGTGGACCATTTAGGGCAGGAATGGTTTTTTCTGACTGTCGATGAAGCCATACAAGTCTGTGAGAGACTGCTCAAATACAATGCCTGACAGAACCAACATCCATTATTCTTCTTGGTGGACAGGATTGGGATTAAAACAACATTGTACTCTAACAATGGGGCATCCTCACTCTTGGCCCTGCATGTGAAATATAGGATGGCCAATAATGAGGCAAGCATGCAATAAATCAATGCTTATGCGCCTTCACACACGCGTGGCGTTGTGCTCACACACACACACACACACACACACACACACATTTTCTGTAATAACTTATGATCCTATGGGAAACCTAAAAGGGACAAGTTCGTCCTTGCTAGTGTGGATTACAAAAGTTCAAATATACAGGACTGTATGCATATGTAAGTGCAAAGGGTTTAAAGATTTGGGAATGGAAGAACTGCTTGGCAATGAGAACCAAGCAATTATCAAATATACAATGGCATTCCTTGGCATGAGATCACATGTTCTGAATAAAGCTGGCAGGCCCAAATGCACTTCATCTCACTTGGACGTGCAGATCTGAGAATTCTCATCACTGTATTGATGGTTTATGTCGTTAAAGATCGGTGCTCCTTGATGCGCACTTGCCACTGGCACGTGAAATCCGCCTGATCAACCTAGTAACCTACTGGTCGTCACATGTAACGTGGACACCTCATGAGTCATAGCTCCAACACTTACTCCTGATAATCAACCGCATAATTTCTGAATTTCCAAAGGTTGATGACGTGCTGAGTTTGGTGTGTTCTTGCCAACCCAATCGTGCAATCCAAGCTCATCCATGGAAGCGTGAGAGTTTGCTATGTTGTGCGGTTCATGTGTTCCTTTCAATGTTGTATCGATGTGTGTGGTTGCAATGCATGGCATATCCATGGAGCATCTAGCTCCAAGGCATTTGAATGCATCTTGCATTATGGCCAATGGATGGCATTAAAGCCAGGTCTTACAAAGGTGCCACCTACAATGTGGGCACTATGGCCAATGCATCACTCACCTATAATGTCACAAGTGGCTCACATAAATTCAATTATGCACCAAGTAAGGTTTGGGCATTACTATATTAGTAACCCTTGCACTATTTATAGCTAGTGGTCCTTGTGTTAGCCCAACGAACATCCGATTATGCAACATCGAGTGTGGTACACCAATATGTCACCTACTTGATAGGTCATTGTACCGAGAAAATATATAGGTGTTTCATGAGTGGTTGAAATCTTACGAACCATCGTTGTCCTTGTAGGTTTGTGGGCATGGACTCTTTGATTGATGGTATAGGTCAAATATCATGTGATGATATGTCCATTAGCACTGAGGACACACCAACTAAGGGTGACGATAATTATATGATCAAATTACCACAGCCTTGTATGCCAAACCCATTTGTGTATGCCTCAAAGTACTACTTTCTCTTTGACAAGACGGGTTATTCCCCTTGTTTTAGTCAGATTGATTGGGTCCAAGCATGTTATGTTACAAGTGCTCAAAGAATACAATGTCACAAGATGTTTGGAGTTTTAAAAATGGAGGAGGATTAGAGATGGGTTATACAACGCGCGTTAGGGAGGATTTGGACTCAAGTTTACTTTTTGTTTTAAAGAGAGAAAGTTTATTAGCCAATAGAGAGAGAGCTACCATTGCAGTAAAAATGGGATTTAACAATTCTAAAGTCTTTTATCTCATTTAAAAAAAAATTAAAGTAAATGATTTTTAGGTATTTTTGGGGCACATCATGGAGGCATAAACAAGACGTATTGTATTTGTGTAATTTAAGACACTAGATAGAGACATTTCTTATCAATCTTGCAAAACCTTGTAGTTTCTCTGTCATTTTCTTAAAATTCTTGGATAATTCATCCAAATTCTTTTCATCGCTTTCCCTCCATTATAGGATGTCTATCTTTCTCTCAAAAGTCTCAAATGGTCTAACAAAATGTATTTCCTCCCTCCACTTTGCACTATATTTGCTATTTTCTCTTTTCATTCAATATATTGTTTTGCTTTGTCTTTTATTTCAAAGGAAGCTTCACGTTCTTGTCGTCCATTCTTTTCTATCAAGGCAATCACAATATACCACAATTTCGGTATTGACAATTAAAGGTGGATTCCTACCGCCATCTCTATTGGTACTTGGGTTATGTTGTAGACAAAGAGGAGGAGAAGACATGGAAATGAATTCATTGATACTTATAGAAGGTGAGTATTTCAAGCTCAAAGGACTAAGAAAAAAAAATCGAGGTGCTTATACAACATGCATATCATGCCATAGACCAAACTATAAGTTCAAGATATATCAACATGCTTTAGACTAGATTATACATTTTAGGAATTTGCAAAACTTTATCTGTTTGTAGATATATATCCATCAAACCTCAAAGTTTGGCAACCTATTGAAAGCATAGTTGGGATCTTTGATGCATTTTATGGTTCTATTGTGCTGAGTAGTACAAAGCTACATCAAGTAGGTCATTGGTTGAGGACATGTTTTCTTTTACGATAAATTTTACAATGCACTATCAAGCATGACAAGATATGTATCTCTTAAGCCTCTTCCACTCCCAAGCTCTAGATAGTCAAAATGGTTGATTCTCATACTAGAAACATGCTACTCTTTTAAATCAAAGATCAATACAAACATTCATAGATACGTGCAATTTAATGTAGCAAGTTGACAAGTAAAGGTCATAATCTTCATACCATTACATGTCTTTGTGGACTTCTTTTATGATAAGGAATTTCAAAAAATGTCCTGGACGTTTATGGGAATACATCAGTTGTAAATATATGGTTGTATCACAAAATTTTATTTTAACTTTCTATCACATGAGATGGCATTATGTGGATGGAAAGATTGTGGCAACTGATGAAGACCTTTAGGATGTCACTAATAGTTCAATGATGATGTTAGAGGTTTTGGCGCTAGAGGATGATGAAATGCACGTGCTTGTGGAACCTAGGGAGTAACATTGGGAAGTCACCTAGTCCCTTCTCCTAAGCATCGCTAGCTCAATCCCATGCAACACACGGCTTAGAAAGTTAGGTTGCTTTTGGGTCTACCTCACAAGGGAGTGTTTGGTTTGATCCATAAGGATCGATCTAAGATTCTTGATGACTCAACTACAGTCACTACCAATATTTTAGCATCGAGTTAAAAAAGCCACTTATGTGATCAATCAAACTCAAAGCGAACAAGTACTACACTTGGTTAAATGAGAGTCATAAACAAAAAGAGTAGAATGTTGATTCCTCTAGCTATAAGGCATAGACTCATGCCAACCCCCTAAAATGGTGCACTATTGGGTTCCAAAACCTGAACCCTAAGGAAGACAGTGTTTAGCTCTAAACCTAGTTGTTGAGAAGCCACTCAACTAATTGACTCCAGTCACCATCATGGAAGTCATCCCTCTATTTCCCATATACACACCTAAAACATCTTTAGTGTTCTAATAAGGATCCTAGCATACTTAGTTTGGATATTCAAAATTGGCTTCCTTAATTAATAATTTGCAATGGATTCATTACATACCTTTAGATTGCATACACAAAAACAAGTGAAAGTGGTCATTTATTTCAAATAAGTGGACAAAAATTGGCTTTGGACAGAACCACTCTATACCAAGCCATAAAAGCCACTTTGGATAGTCCATCCAAGCAAACCGCTCTAGATTGGAACTATCAATATCATGTGTTACATTGAATATGTCATCCGATATTAAGCAAGTTGCTCTAGAATAGAACTATCGGTACCTCACCATATCTCCTAACTAGTGTGGGGACCTTTCAAAATGCATCCAAGCTCCTAAGTCACCAATCCCGTCTTGGACCTACAAAAGTTTCCCTAAAGCCCCCTAGTTATCACAATCTCAGGTGATCAAATGCATCTTGCAGAGGAACCTCTCACCTACAAGCCTGGCCCAAGCACATATGATAGAACTAGTTCTTCATGGTGGAGCTTAGTGCAATGTGATTGGGAATAGCTACACCTACTCTCAATCCATTGTTAGCTTTCTTATTACTTTACAAGCACAACCATAAAATAGACATGCCAAGAGAAAGAATACAATCTTTTCCAAACAAAGCTTTTACTAATTATATATATGGAATCAAAGCAACAAGAAGGCAAGTAATATTTCTATTGCTTATCAACTACAAAAGTGCATTATGCTACAAAAGTACATTTCGAAGAAGAAAAAGAGTTTCTAAGTAGCTTATATAAACTCCACCTGATTATCCAGCATGGAGATGAAAGAGGAGCCATGCTTGTTTTTGCAATCTCTTGCTCTGTCACGGCCACTTGCTCCACTCCCATTGTGGTTGGAACTTGCCTCTACTATGGTTGCACACCTCTTCAAGGCCATCATTAGGAAGCACACAAGTAGTAGGACTCCTCAAAGAGAGGGGGTTGAGGAGATGGGGGGAAAAAGTATGGCCAACATTGGTAAGAGTTTTAAGGAAAATTGGCACAATGTAAGTTCTTGGAGCGCCCATTGCCCCTTATTATATAGTTTCCGAAAGAGGAGGGATAGATTTGCATTCATCATTCACGGCTTATGTCATTGATGATGTCAAACGGTTTTTTTTTAAGATGCCAAATCGCTAAGCATGGAGGCACATTATTTAGTACCAAAAAGTGAAAATTTTATCATTCTAACAAAAAAAGAGGATCACCAAATTGGAATGGCTGTGCAAAACATCAGATGCAACAACACGTGATGCCTATATTGCAGATCATGCCTAAGGTGGCACCATAGGTTGTGCAATGAGGTGACCATTTTCTTGTAAAAAAAGCTTCCAGGAGGTCACCCATCCTGGTTGTGTCATCACCCAAGTGTGCTTAACTGTGAAGTGACTATTCATCAAGCTAGTCCTTATTGATATCCTATATTATAAATATAATTTTTGTAAATTTGTTTTGCAAGAACTTCTCGAGTGTTTTCCACTTATGAATTGATATACAAATAGTGACTTTAATCCTAATTATTGAGATATGGTCAAAGCTAGTGTAGGGTATTTTATTGCATGAAAATTAGGTGCATTACAAAAGATGCGCTCTTAAGGATGCTTAGTGTAAGGACAAACATTTCTTTATGTCAAGTGCAAATGGACTTAGTGAATCAAGATCTAAATATCCCTACTATATATCCATTTAAGTGTAATGGTTGTGAGGTAAACAAAACATGTAATCCAAAATTATATTAGATTATCTAATATGCATGTGCTTCTTTAAATGAATAATGTTAATCATGGTGAACCTTATGTGCATGTGCCTCAAAGAAAAGAGAAAAATACTTCAAGTAGAGATATTCTCATGAAACAAGTTTTTCTTATGCCTCAACAAATCTAAAAGAAATATAGATTCAATGATTATAATACAAAGATAATTTAAATTTCATTACAAAGATGATTTTGCAATTTGATTATAAGGTTTTATACAAGAGGAAAATTTGTGATTTGAATACAAAATTTTATGGCTACCATGCATGTGGTTGGGCCTATTTACAGTCTTTGCATTCTCTTTGTATTTGAACCGAGAGTATCTAAACTCTTGAAGTCATCTATGATATCATCTAGACCATCTAAATCTATAGCATTAGGATGGGTAGATGTGGGTGTGGTCCCTCTAGGTGGTGGGTGTGATGGGGGAGGCACATAAGCAAGTGGTATTGTAGTATTTCTATGTGATGCATGATTGATGAGATTTTCCACCATCTTGACTCTAAACATAAGAAGGTCATCATCTTTATAATTTCCCAAGTGATCACCTTGCACAAAATTACATAAAATGAGGCTAAGTATTAAATATGTAATGCTTATGCTAGGTCAATTTAAGAAAAATTACATTGCTAGTTTGTAGCCTGAGTAGATGCTCCAAGAACACCATATTAGAGAATTTGGAATTTTTCAAGTCCCAGTTTTAAATAAGTGATAAATATTTGACCACATGACTAAATATTGATCCATATTTGAAAGTGGGATTTGGGAAGGTAGCTTATATAGCATTTAGAGTAGACTTCACCTTTAAGTAAGATAACAAGATTTGACCATGTGGTCAAATAATAAAGGTATTGGAGGTTCCCAAAGTGCATGGAAATTTACAAATTCCCAAATATAGTGTTCAAGGGAAATTAGACCTTGTAGCAAACTCTTCAAATCGTAGCTATAGAAATCACCCTACTCTAACACTTTGCAATTGATAATTGTAGTGTTATCTAACATTTCATGGTCTTACGTAATAGCCTCAAAGCCCTTAATAAGTTTTGCAACCTATCTATTTTGGTAAAAAACAATAATCTCTCTCTCTCTCTCTCTCTCTCTCTCCCCCCCTGATACTAGACTTAATGAACTTCATGCTTCACATTGTTATGGTATCCATCTATTGACTTGCCAATAATATATCTTCTTTTTGTAATATTGTATACCATTAAGATCCTATGAGACCTATGTGGCAACAAATTTACACAAAAATAAACTTGAGATCACTTAAAAGAAACATATCAAAGTGTTCCTTATCTTTCATTATATGCCATCATGAGATACTATACAAGATCCAAATTGTAATCCTTGTACCGAGGGCACGTGTCCAAAAGTGATTTTCTCTCTTGTATTAGCACTATCAATAAGAGAGAGTCTACTATGAACACATTCTCTTGTTGATCAAATAGTAGATTTACAAGAATTAACCTACAAAAGTAAATAAAAAATAAGTGATAAGCCGTCTTCTTACAATTCAAAATATGTGAAAATTTAAAAGTATTAAGATTTAATCATACCTTAAACCAACATTCATTACACAATCATTGACCTCTGTACTTTGTGAGAATTAAAATAACCTCCACGCTAAGGTGAAAAGCACTCATTTGATGCTTGTGAAGCTTTCTTAGGGGTAGAAGCACATCTAAATATGGGCCTAGCATTTCTAAGGTCTCATGATTATGCTTGTGCATGCTAGTATGCCTCTCCTAGAGATTCTTCCTCTCTATCTCACTGATCTTTTATTTTTCTTTGCTTATCTTCAATGTGTTAAGCCTTGTATTGCAATAATGGGATGATCCCTCTATCACCTTTGTCATGTTCACCTTTCTAGTTTTTTTTAAAAGAGAGGGATATGAAAATTCCTTCATTTTCCTATGTGACTTATCTTGACACTAGACTTAGCACTTTGTCATATCTAAAGCTCAAAAGCCTAAGGGATGTGAAGTCCCTCAATATAACTATCTATCTCTGTATGCATAGCCAAAATGTATGCATCCTAGACAACGTGACTGTGAAGTCTTCTACAGTCTCATGAAGGAAATCCAAGATTAAAGGATGCCAATAGAAGTCAAAATTGTTCTACTCACATATCTCTTTGATTACCCTAGTGAATAACAACTTCAAGATGGCTACTTTAGCATGGTTAATAATTCTCCCTAGCGCCTTTAAGATGAGACTATGTTGCTAGTGCCATTTCCACTAAGCTCTAGCTTGTAAGGAGGGGGGGGAAGGGATTGCAAATTATTGAGGGCTCACTCTCACATTGTGCAAATCCTAGACTGATACAATGTAGGGGGGGTGTATGGGCAGATGCAAAGTCTGAGCAAAATCTCAAGCTGTCCCCCTCATGTTGTGTCATTCCAAGTCTTGCACAACACAAGAGAGGGTCCTTGAGATTTTGCATTGGCCCCCCTTTGTGTTGTGGTCGTTCAAGACCCGCACAACTTAGATATGCCCCATCCTCACATTTTGTTGACCTGCAAAAGGGACTCTCAAAAAATCTCTAAACACCCCCACCTCACGTTGTGAGAGTCTTGGACCCACACAATGTAAGGGGACTCCGAGATGATCAGAGCCCTACTTTTATGTGCTAGCACAATACAACCTTCCCTCATGTTGTGTGTGTCCATGACTTGCAAAATGCTATTAGGAGGAGCCTTTCAAAATTCTCAAGGGCCCTTCTCACATTATACGAGTATAGGATCTTCCCAATGCAAGGAGAAGGGGGATCCCTCTAAAATTCTTTAGGGTCTTTCTCACATTTTGTGGGTCTAGGATGACTGGCACAATGTGAGGGAAGGTTGGTGGGGGGAGGGGAGGGCGGAGGGGAGGGGAGGGGAGGGGAGGAGGGGCTTCCAAAAGTTTCCAAGTTTCCCTTTTGTTGAGATGGCAAGCTCAATACATGTGGACATTGATGATGGAGCACCTAGTTAGATAGGTTCACATATCTACACTTAGCATGTCAGTGGTCATTTTATGATCCTCACACGGCGATTGACTTATCACTTATTATATTTGGTTTGTTGCACCTACCTAAACCTGGCATAGTTATAGTGTCAATTGATTAGTATAGTCATTTATGTGTTGTTTGACTTAGTATACTACTTTCCTTTATATTGTGTCTTATCTATACATTGTGTACATTGTATTGTGTGTAAAAGAAAAAGAAAAAACCAACAAGAAAATGGTGTATAGTGATGATGGAGGAGGCCCGTCCCGTGTGTGCATAGGGAAACAAGAATACACTGTCTCCAATGGTTGTAACGTCCCTCAATCCTCACCTCTCAGTTGATGAAAGGGAAATCAATCATACTTAGCCCCCCTATGTCTCATGCTCTATTGATGATTATAGAGGGCAACCAAGTTCCTCACACCCTGTTGATTGACTCTTGTCACTTGTGCAAAGGTTATATGCCTTGTGCACAATTGATGGTGCAATAGTGCATCCCGCCCTTTGCCGGCATACGGTGTGAAAAGAAGGCCAGGGAGCCTTACAGTACTGTGCACATGAACAATTTGTGCTTTGTGTATATTGAGAGGCCCAACCCGTGCATGCAACTTTCCATTCATATATCTCACCTCTCTGCTGGATATAAAGGGCAAGGATTGGTCACTCATCCCATCCTCTGTCTCACACTTGATTGATAAATATAGAGGGCAGCCCACACTCACATCCCTATCTGGTTAGGATGAAATCTCACATTGCTCAAGGTTTGTCAATGAAGATCGACTTCGGCTGGTTAATGATGTCAACTCGGATTGGTTGATAAAGAGGAGTACCCATGGAGGGAGCCAACAAGTCTGGGACTTGGATTGCATGTTAGAAATGTCGTCTGTTGTAGGAGTCAGAAGCACTAATGGAAGATCAATGAATGATTCAACTTTTTGAAACTGCAAGGTATTACCACCTTTTTCCATAGCTAGCTTCCTGTCCAAGGGTGTGTGCCACCTTTTCTTGGAACGAGGCCTGTTATGACAAGGAATTTCTTCCTTTTCTCCCATAACAATTTTGATTTTTTTTTGTTTTTTTCTTTATTTTTAAATTTTGTTTTTCCCTCTGTACTCCTAAGGGTGTTTCCACCATTTCTTGAATAATTTTCTCCCATGATCGATATTTTTTTTTCTTTGCTTCTTTTTTTTTCAAAACGAAGAATGGCAAGAGTACCTTGTAGTATTAGAACCATCCTTGCCTCCTCTGCTAGATCGGATGGAAGGGAGCAACGTTGGGGTGGAAGGTGATTGTGAGGAGCTAGAAGTATGAGACCACCTCAACAGGATAAACAAGAGGACTATCAAGAGCAATAGGCAAAGCCTTATCGATTGAGTCGCAAAGAATGAAGAGACTATCGACGGTGATTGTCAGGATCCCCAGGGAGGGTAATACTTCTTGAGGCGATAGCCATTAATTAGAAAGAGGTCATAAGAAGCATCAACTGTCTATTCTTGGACAAAGCCATTAGGGTTGATGGCAAGTACCTTATAGGGGCCCATCCATTGTTATTGAAGCTTTCCTAGGAACTTGCCAAATCTCAAATCATAAGACAGGACTAAGTCACCTTCCTTAAACTCCTTTTGCTTGATGAAGTTGTCATGATGGGCCTTTTGTCGTGCTTGTGTGGTTTCCATACATACATTGTAGGGCCATCTTACGAGTCTCATCCAGACATTCCAGATGCAAGAGACGATGCTACAAAGGCTCGTCATCGCCTAGGTGTTCTTTGATAGCCGCGTGCAGAGAGGGTAGCTCTAGTTCAATAGGGAAGACAACTTTTGTACCATACACTAATTGGAAAGGGGTCTGTCATGTTAGCAACCTTATGGGAGCTTTTCTACACCCAAAGGGCCTCTATAAGTTGATCATACCAATCACGGTGATTTGCAACAATTGTCCTTGTCAGAATTGAGCAAAGGATGTGATCGGTAACTTCGACTTGGCCGTTGGCTTTGGGGTAGTAAGGCATAGACTTGCAATGGTGGATCTTGAATAGCTTTGTCAATTATTCCATAATCTTGTTAAGAAAGTGAGTATCTCTATCGCTTACTAGCTCTAGGGGACTACCAAAATGGGTGATGATATTCTCGTATATAGGAACATGGCCACGTTGTTACCATAATCTCACTTTAGGGCTTTGGATTCACACCACTTTGTCATGTAGTCTGTACAAACCAAAATGTATATGTTATACTTCCTTTTGGTTGGAAAATCAATGGGACCAACAAAGTCAAACCCCATTTCTTGAACGTCTTTAGGGGAAGCATGTGTTGTAGTGGCATGGCGCTAGATTTGGTAGGCTTTCCCATTAATTGAAAAATATCACAATGTTTATAGTACTCATCTGAAGCATCCTTGTGGAGGGTTGGCCACCAATATCTTGCAGCAAGGCCTTTCTGGCTATTCTCGATAGGGCTCGTCATGATATTCTTTCAATACGATTCCAATGCCGTCTCTTGCAATATATCTATGCAGTACTTCATCTTTGCCTTTCATGTACAAAGCGCCACCTAATAGGGTATAGGGGGTTGATTCCAACCTAAGCTTATTCTTCTCACAGCTAGAGATACCAAGGGGATACTGTTGCATTGCCAAGAGGTTGGCTATGTTTGCATACCATGGGGTTACAGTTTCGACGAGAAAGAGGGAAGTATCAGGAATGTCTGGGTCATCCTATTCCTCTTCATTGCTCTGAGGGATTTACGACTGATGAATAGCCAGGACATGGGAGCAACCAGGTTTGGTAACCACTTCAAAATCAAACTCGTGAAATAGAAGGAATCATCTCATCATTCTTCCTCTCACATATTCTTTGTTCATCAAGAAGGACAGGGCCTCATGATCCACATAGAATTTGAAATGCATCAATAGTAGGTAGTGTCAAAACTTCTCCAAGGCGAACACCATGGCTAGGCATTTGAGCTTCTTTTTGTATAGTTTCGCTCTCTATCGATTATTTTTTTACTTGCATAATAGATAGGTTGATCTAACTTTGAGGAGTCTTTTTGGCATAAGACTGCACCTAAACCTTCAATTGACGCTCAGTGTGCACATGGAATTCCTTTGTTGAGGAGGTTACAAGGTGGGTGCATCAATCAGGCACTGCTTCAGGGTGTTGAATGCTTCGTCACAATCAATAGTCCATGCAAACTCAACATCTTTCTTGAGGATCTTATGAAAGAGAGATACCTTTGTCGCAAAGTGTGCAATGAATCTTCTGTAGTATCCCACATGGCCAAGGAATCCCCTCAACTATTTGAGGTTAGTTGGTGCTGGTAAGGTTGTGATCTTCTCAATCTTTGTAGGGTTTGTTGCTATCCCCTGTGCACAGACAATGTGGCCCAAAAGGACTCCTGACAAGACTCTGAAGATGTATTTGTCACGGTTGAGAGAGATCCCATACTCTCAACATTTGTTAAAGCACTGCTTTAGGTGTTCCCAATGCTCACGGATTAGGCTATAGACATAGAACTCATCTAGGTACACCTCAATAAAACCATGCAGATGGTTTTGGAATGTGGCCATCGATGACTCACTGGAATGTAGCATGAGCGTTATATAGCCCAAACATCATCACTTTGTAAGCATAGGTTTCCCATTATGTTGTGAAGGTTGTTTTGGAAAGTGCTTCTTCTACGAGATCTTGACTTGATTATATCCACTAAATTTGACCAAGAGGAAATAGAGTTCATGGTCTGCCATTGTGTCTAATAGCTGGTTTGTGAAAGGAATATGAAAATGATAAAGTCCACTTCAAGGAGCTTCAACAATTCAGCTTGCACTAGGGCAAAGAAATTTGGATTCATGTGCATCTGTCTTTGCTTCACAGGCTTGGCATCAGGCTCTAGGTTGATGTGATACTGACACATCGTAGGATCAATTCCCTTTAAATCTTTGTATGACCATACAAATACATCCAAGTTCTCCTTCAGAAGGTCATGCAGGACAAACGACATTTCCTCTTCTAAAAGATTGATTCCCACCTTCACATGCAGTTTAATACCATCTACATCCATGAATGTTAATTGCTTCTTATCTTCCACTTCACGAATGAAGGTCCCACTGACTACTTCTGGGTAGAGATCAAACTCCTTCAAGGGAGTACTTTCCTCTTCTGATGTTCCACTAGAACCAACTTCCTCTTTCAATGAGGGTTGGGTTGACCCCTTAGGATGTTGAAAGGGTATCAGGGTTGTTTCAAGTTTGGTTTGAAAATTAGTTACTTCTTGGCTCGAGGACTCATCTTCCAACGATGCATCCAAGAGCATTACATAGTAGGGACCTTCAAAGTTCTATTTGGGTTATCAAACTGATGATTGCTAGTAGGGTGCATAATCATCATCCTCTCCTCTTGAGAAATGTAACTTCGAGTGACAAGAATCATTGCTGAAGGAAGGTTTATTTTTCTTAATCCATTTCTTATGGATGTTTTGCATATGATGTGACTCATTAGCCAATCCAAAGGGTACCATGGTCATTCTATCGAAATAGCATGGGGGACTTCTGCTTCTGTAGCCTCTGGAACTTCTTCCTCATCTGCACCTTCTATGGGTAAGATAGATTTTTCAAACTCGATTTTATTGTCTTCTTCTACATTGTCATCTTCGTCCTCTTTAGACTCTAATTTGGTCTCTGCAAGGGCTTGCTAAGAGAAGAATAGACTCTCTATTATGTCATCTACTTCTTCTTTTGCTTTTATCTCTATCTTTTTCTCTGTCTCTGTCTCTGTCTCTGTCTCTGTCTCTGTCTCTGTCTCTATCTCTGTCTCTGTCTCTGTCTCTGCTATGGCCATGCAACAAAGAGAACAATACATCCATGCTTCTATCTCACTATCAAAGGTGACTTTAAAAGTAATTTTGGGTTCAAGCACGGGATATTCACCCCACTGGCAAAGACTTTACTTCTTTCGGGAGTTGGCTTACAGTGCCCACTGTCAGGGACTATGCCTTTGTTTCTTGGAAAACATCTGTTTGACAACAGCTTCGTCTCCTCATGTGCCATGTGTTACTTTGTTGGAAGAGTCTATAAAAAGACTTCAATGGAAGTGGATCCATTACCTTTTTGCAATCCATACAACTTTAGCACCACCTTATTGAGTCCTCTGCCTAGGGTTAGGGTTTCTTTGAACCAATTTGTCTATGCCCTTGCTTCAAAAAGCCATGGTCTTCCCAACAGTAGCAGAGGGTATAAGGTCCTATAGGAATTTGGTTTTACCACCAGATAGTTCATTCAATAATCTCTTCCTGCAAGCGCTATCTTCAAATATGGGAGAATGCCCAAAGGCTTAATTATGCTTTAATCTGCCAGGCTTATAAGCCACTATGTAGGTTGCATTCCTTACAAGCCTAGATCCTACATTGTCACATCTATCATGATGTTCACTGATGAATCTCCATCAACCAATGCATCTTCAATAAAGTATCCTTTAATCCACACACCAATCTCTAGGGTATCAAGATCCAAGAAAGCATTAGCTACATCCACTTCTTTCACACACTCCGGGGCTTTGTTGGAATTGGTTCCTATTTTGAAGGAGCAATCTTTAGGCCTCTTCTTATGGTTAATATGCTTTTGAATTTCTTTCAACGGCAAGGAGACAACATTAGCAACTGCCAGAATGTCAAATTTGGTTTGAAGGTGTCTAGGTCTTTGACCAAGTCATTTTCTTTGATAAGATCCACGGGCTTCTCCACTAGGCTAGGAAATGGGGCAACACCCACTTTTATCTTCATTTCTCTTCCGAGAGCGGCAACATCTACACTTCTACTTCTAGAGGTAATTCAACATCCTCCATCTCTTAGACCTCTAGTCATGTCTTTGCAATTGTCTCTATGGCTCTCTGTGGCTCTATAGCACTCTATACTTCATTGTTCTACTCTACATTGTTATGTTTCTCCTTAGAAAGGTTGAACTTCACCGTTCTGAAGAGGGAATGTTCTCTTTTGAAACTGTGGGTTCTCATTTCTTTGCAGGAATTATTGTGATAACTTTCAATTCCACCAAATTGGAGGCAAGTTATTGGGTCTTCTGTTGGGTATTAGTGGTAGCTTTTATAGGAGCTAGTTTGGGACAATCTTTTATAGTGTGGCCTTCTCCTTTGCATTGGCTACATAAGGGTTTGTAGTCCATGGGCCTTTGAGGGTTTGGGCAGTTTTGTGAGATATGCCCCTTTTCTCCATACATGTAACACTCCACCTTTGATCTCTAGCCACCACCAGATTGTCATTCTCTGTAACTTTGAGAGAGAAACCTCATTTAGTCTCTAGAGGACTCTCTTGCCAACATTTCTTCTGCTTTCTTCTTTTTTACATCTTTGAATTCAGCTTTCATTTCACTATACAGAGGAAGATATTCAATTCTAAAGGTATCAAAACTCATTCTTCTGAGCATCGTTGTGATGCCACCATCATAGTAATGCATACTTCTAATGGTTTCAACAAAGTATATTGTGAAGAACATTATGTCCACCAACTGTGGGAGCTTTCACTATACCGCCAAGACCCTCGGACCGCTTATTGTTTCAAGCATTCCAAGTTAAGCAGTAATGGCTACCTCTCACATAGCCGACGCGCCATCCATATCTACGGGTGTAGTGAGCTTACCTCCATGATGATCGAGTTACCTCCTCTCTCGCGCACTCCGGTAGCTCCACGATCCAAGTACAAGCTTCAAGCAAGCTCCATCCTCAAGCTCCACGCTCCACGCTCCACGCTCCAAGCTCCATTTCCGCGAGCAAGACAAGAGAAGAGAAGAAGAGAGGAGAAGATGGAGAGCTTCTCCTCCCCGGTCCCTCACCCTCACACACTCACTCCCTCACACTCTCACACTCCCTCTCTCAAGCACAAGCTCAAGGAAGCAAGAACAAGAAGAAGAAGAAGAAGAAGAGAGCTACTTTTGGCCACACACAAGAATGAGCTTCTCATTCACTTTTCAATTTTATATACAAAACCCTAAATCCCTTTTGGGCGGTCATCCCCATTTTTCCTTTTTTACATGGCCAGCCGTGGCCTAGGCCCTTTTTCCCATTGTCCTTCTATCTTCCTAGCTTCCTTTCCACCGCCCGTCCACATTTACAAATTGCACGGGTGAGAGCCCAACGCTCCTTGAATTAAACCATGATGCGCTTGCACTCTTTTACTAAAGTATTGACTTGCGCTTTTCCTTGCGCACCTTTCTCCCTTATTTAGGACTTTTCTCATTGTGCATCTTTGTCTTCTGTTTCTCTTTGCCTTGGCCTTTGTCTTTGTTTTCTGCTTTAGCTTTTCTAGATTTTCCACCTTCGTTCATTTGAGGGTTAACATTACCCCCCTCCTAGACGAGTGCCAATCCCATGGCACTCATCGTTGTAGGTAGCAGGCTTTAGCATGCACCGAGGACGTGGGTGGCAAGGACGTCTGTGGTTGCCATGCCGGAGTGTTGGTAGTGTTGGGGAGGAAGGTCGTTGGGGGGACGTTGGTGGTTTAGGTGGCTAGTGGTAGGGCTATTCTCTGTGGGGATTGCACTGATGGAGTACAAGTGGCAGTTTGTTGGGGATTCTACACATGACAATTCTTGGCGGGCTTGCAGGATGATAAAGGATAGGAATTCAGAGTTGAGTGTCGATGAAGAGCGAACGACACATTCGTTGGAGTCTTCAATACCTACAATTGAAAACCTCTCATAGGTGGTCTCTCCCTAGGGGTAGTGCTAGTCTTCTCTATCGTGCACAAGACATAGTTTAATTAGTTTGGGAGACAGGTCAAACTCTAAGCAAGCTGAGAGTATTGTCCTATATTTGAGGACCCAAATTGTGTATATATTTTGGTGCAGATATTATATGAGTGCTCATGCATACTTAGATATTACGTTGTTAGAAGACCGCGGGCTGGGTTCTCATAACGATGTGTGGATGAAGCAAAGTTATCCATGGTGAGAAGTACACGTGAAGGTGTATGCGACATCCTTTGCATTGTGACTGCACGACGTAACATAATTGAACACAGGGACACTGCACTATTGGTAGCTGGTCGCTATTGGACCTGCATGATGAGGACAGTGTACTTTTCATGGCCATTTGTGCAGTGCTAACCACAATTGATTGCAATGGTATTAAGGTAGAGTGCAAGAGGGAATCGTGTGAATGGGTCAAGGTGACAGGTCTAACCATAGGCGAGACAAGCTCCCTAGGTATGTCCTGCCCTTGATGTGCCCTGAACTATTATGGGTGATTCTAGGGGGCTAGGGAACTAGGGACGGAGCCAGCCAACCAAGGTCACTGGACGCACCTAATTTGAGGACCCCTAGGTGCTGTGCTATGAGCGTGGGTGCTTCTTATCGTTTCGTTCTTTTCTTTTCTTTTTTTTGTTTCTTTTTCTTATGCTTTTTTTCTTTCTTTCTTTCTTTTCTCTCTCTCTCTCTTTTTTTTTGTGACTTGCTTGAGTACAACCATTGCAATATGTTGAGGCTATCACCCTTTCAATGGGTCGGGAAATGTCAAGCTTCAAAGGCTCAGGAAATGGATATTACAGTGATGATGGTGCCCTAGCCTCGTTGTGAGAGAAGTAGTTGTTGAGATAGGGAGATGTACTTGAGATACTGCAAACCTCTTTGCGACACGTGATGTTGGTACAATTGAGGTAACAACCGTCGTGAGCCCACTGTAGAGTTTGACCTAGGAAGAGAGCGCAACTTATGACTATGCTTTGGTTCGTGCGATGTGGGCACTCGCAAGGGTGATTTTTCGTGTTTGGAAACGTGGCTTTGTCGTGGTCCTTTGTGAGGTTGGTGGTCTTGCGGTGACTTGGGCATTGAACACGTTTGCATGAAGACCTGTGTCATCCTGCATCCACTTGTCAATTCATGAGAGTATATGCAAGTCACATGCCTCAAGTACAACGAACAAATGCAATCATGTCAAGATATAACTTTGTCAAAATCCTATGATGCTAATTGCGATGCCTATTCTAGTGCTTGTTAAAGACATGGCATATATTAGCGATAGGTAAAGGAAGTGTGTACAAGTGGGGAGCCTACCCCTTTAACCATCAAAGACAAAAAGTTATGGCAGGATGGCTTGTTAAGTTGCTTGTATATCATAGGGGCTACTCGATTTGCACGAGGCGGGGTGAGTCCGGGTGGTCAGGCAATTGAGGCTCTGCTGGTGAGGGGCTCTTGTGAGGTTGGGCAGGGAAGATGTTGGCCGAGACCTAAATGGTGTAGTCTCTGGCCGCAACCATTTCCAAAATGCCTTTGAACAATGCATCAAATTCTTCCTTGTCTCGAGCTGCCCTTTCTGCCTTTGAGCAGCTGCCGCCCGAGCGTCTGTTGGGGGTTTCCGCCTAACCGGTGTTGCCACACCTTGTGTTCTTCTTTGAGCTTCTACTCCCCTGGCCTGGGGATTCTTCAGCCTACGTTTAGGACGGTGTTTCTTGGGACCTCATTTCTTTGCATACCTTTTGAGGGTAGGCACGTAGTGCACCGGCGGAGGAGCTTCTGCTGCATGTTCCCTTCAACAGTGGAGAGTGTCTTTGCAAGCCAGCTGCCCAAGGTGCTCCATGTCTTCCTCGTAGGGGGACCTGCAAAATGCGAACCAAGGATGACGAGAAGGGGAGGGGTGAGGCATGCAGTGTTTGTTGTAGAGGGATGGCCGCCATGATGATGTTCATTTAGCCTCCAACCATTAGCAGATCTTGGCTCATGCTAAGTTACGCGGACTGGTGGTCATGGAGTGGGGGAGGGCTCATCCTCGGAAGGATAGACCGGAAAGGGGGAAATGTGTATAGAAAGGGACGGTACCTTGTCTACACTATCAAAGATGTTGGTTAGGGCTTCCTATGGTGGTAATGAGGGTTGCATGCCCTCCGCTCGGAGGTGGAAATGGTCACACAACTTCTAAATGTGTGGTGAGAGGAGGACCTGAGGAGCTTAGCTTGTTAACCCCAACTCTTCTCCCTGTACTTGAATATTATTGCTTGTGTGTGTTGATAGTGTCTATACAGGGTCACAAAAGTCATTGTTTATTTATATACATATCCATGAATCCATGTCACTTCATGAGGATAAAAGCCAATTGTAGAAATCCGGATTGTATTGGAGCGTGGCACACGCATCTAGTACTCGTGGCAGCTTACTCAATACCGATAGATATTTTGCAACATCGAGTAGCATGGAACCTTGTCCGAGTCTACTGACAACATGTAACTCCTCCTCAGTGAGAACCTTATCAGACAGAGAGTTCTCTTGGCTAGTTTCAGCTAAGTCCGTACCCCGAATGGTAGTCAGCACTCGAAGGAAAGTTGGTGCCACATAGGTTGGGTCTCGTTGAGACTGCCATTTGGCCAATCGCTCCTCTGAGACTATCATGATCTGGGCTCCTAGTTCGGCCATTGCAACGCGGTTTTCACACCAACATTGTTCAAATTGACTTCAACCCTCTGATAGTCGCTTTAGTTGCTCTATCTCTAAGAGATTTGGTTGGCAGAGCACATCATTGAATGTAACAGTTAAGCGCAATTTGTCGGCTTCCTCATTAGAGATGAGTCGCATGTGTTCATGCTCTTTAGGGAATGCGCCCATGTCTGCCAGGACATAGACACGTGTGAACACTTTGAGCTTAGCATCCAACTCAGTTAAGCACTCTATGACACTTCTATGTTCAATGAGGGCTTGCTCGTTTGCCATCTCAAGCAAGGTTCTAGGAGTTTACCTGGGCTTTAGCATAGCTGGGGGCTCAGGCCTAGACGAGCAAGTTTGGCCAACGCTAGGATTTCTTATGCTCTTGGGTTTTTCATGTTTCTCCTGAGGCTTTGTCATTGCGTCATGGTTCTCCTTGGATGTGACTGCCATAAATTTGTCACCCTATTGTGACAGCGTTGTATCCACTCTTAATTGGTCAATGCGAGTTCTATTATTGGTGGATAGAGTGTTGTAAGCAGCCGTTGATGGTAACGACTGCTTTGATTTTTCAGAGCACACGGATGTGTCTAAGGTTTCACCACTATTAGGAGAGGCATCAATTGGTGCAGTAGTGGATGGACTTGATGCTTTATTCCTCAGCTCTCCAGCGCTCTTCGTATCAATGTTCTTGGGGTCCACAACCACCTGCAACTACTATTGTTTTCGTTGTTTTCTCCTCTTTTTCCTGGTCAGTGTAGGTGTATCTCTCAACGACTCAGGACCTTGGACCAGGTCAACCATTGATGTGCTTGGGGCCTCAGCATTCTCTTTCTCTAGAGTGTCCTTATGGGACATAGCCATGGCCTACTAAATAGCCTCGCCAGGTTGTGAGGGCACAACTGCCTCCCTTTTTGGAGAGTCTAGCTCTTCAGCCAATTTCCTTGTGTTTAACTCCTCCATCCTAGGCTTTAGGCACTTTGCTGGAGTTGTCAAGGAAGTTGGTTGTGACACCTCCTCCACAAGTAAACTACTAAGGACACATTCCACAAGGGGCATTGTCACAACCAAGGACTGTGACTATTGTGATCCCTGATTGGAAATAGTAGCGGCTAGTCCCGTGGGCTAGCTACCCTTGGTGGATTGCAGTGTCAAGTCCCTAGGGCAATCAGAAGTGGTCGTGTCTTTTGTTGCCCTTTGAGCATTCATCTGTGTAGATCGAGCATGAGTTGATCTAGTAACATTAGGTTGCTCAGGCATATCCTTGGGCCGAGAGCTATGAATGGTGTCATGTCCCACCTCTTGGACATTTGGAAGCTTAGATGGAGATAGAGATTGGGATTGATCAGTCGCCTTTGACGACTGCTATAGTGCTTCCTATGTCCGTTTGAAAAAAGAGGGTGTAGGAGATCTAGGACTCTTAGGTGGACTTGGCACTAGCTGAATGATTTGCTCGAGGCTATTAGACGATTGTGCTATTTGCATTGTTGAATAATTAGCCTTCTCACAAGCTGCGTTGTGCCTCTGGTGCTCATTATCCTCTTGGGAAGTCAAAAGCTCCTTGAGCACTAATGGTCTTTGTGCATGCTCAATGGTTACATATGACCTATGCTTATTAAGCATGCTAGGCCTTGGCTCTTTCTTTTGAATGCTCATGTTTTGTTTCTTGCCTCGAGACCTGGAGTTTCTCTTAGGTTTCCTCCTATGCCTCATTGCTTTTGGTGCAATCTGGCCTTCAGCTGATAGAGGTGGTTTAGTAGGGGGTTTTGGTATCCAAATCCATTGGTTACCTGCATAATACCCTTGAGCATGTAGCAACGCTTTGGATATCCATCACGGCGTTGTGCTAACCCTCCATCTATGCCTTCGTCTATAAGGCTTGGGCTTCTTTTGGGGTCTTCTACGATATTTGTAAGTCCAAAGCCCGTCCTTGGCATTGTCTCTTGACCTTCTTGTTTCAGGCATGGCCTCACTCACTGGTTCTTGTTATTCGACCTATGCTTGTATCAGTTTTTCCAACAAGTCCTTGCTCTCGTTAGTAGGCTTTATTGTTATGTCAGCGCCTTCCTTGCCTTTCCCTCGAGGTTCGATGAGGTCGCCCTTGCTAAAGGTTGTGACTATCCTCACACCCAGTAGCATTAGGTGTATCCTCTGTGCTACATAGTCAGCCTCACACTTGGTCGCCCTTTTGAAGGGTCTTCCTAATAGGGTTTCTTTCCCGCAGCTAGCACTATTTGGAGGAACATGAAATAGGATAGGCAAGCTTTCCGTTTCAATTGTCGTAAGGATTTTGCACTTCCCTATGAGTGCTTGTGGGTGTCCCCCATAAGTGCTAAGAGTTGCACTAGTCGGTGTGAGCTCTGGTTGGCCTAGGAGGGTCCATGATTCATAGGTCAAGATATTAAAATCTACTCCTTCATCAATCAGAGCATCGATAGTATGCTCTCTTTTCGCGGTGAGTTTGATCCTAAGATAAGAAAGTGGTACTATGTCTTCATCTTCCCGGTCTTGACTTGTAAATTTAAGCCTTCTGACAGATGCCCTTGAGTCCCCCATTGCATGACCAGACGTGGATTCTCCACCAATATCTTGGGTCGTCTGTGCAGTATTGCTCAAGGTACATCTCTCGTCAAGAGTGTCATGTCTAGTCATCTTGGCATTTGTAGCTTGCTGATGTTGCATTTTGCTCTGACTAGACATGGTCTGAACACAATGTTTGTGTTCTTGTGGTGTGGCCTTTTTGCCCTTGATGTGGCTAGATTGGCCCATTTATGTTCTAGGGTCTCTATTTCTCTCTGTTCGGGTATGCGCTTTTGGTTGCTCTTTTGCAAGTGAGAATCCATGCTTATGTAGAGCCATTACTACACTAGGGTTCAATTTGGAGGACCTATCACAGCGAGCGTTTTCTCTCCAACCTACTTGGGGGAGGTGTGGAGATGGCAGAGCCCCCTCTGTAGGGGTCCGGGGGGCAGTCCCCCCTAGCCCGTAGGGGCGTTATGGTAAACACCATGCGCAATTTGGAGGACAGTTTATAGCCAAATTTTGAACTAGTTGCTCTAAGTTTCAGCCCAATGATGAATCTGTGATATGCCTTTAGCTCTACTTCGCCTTTGGGGTCAAGTTTGGGGTTTAGATGCATCAAGATTTGTGTTCTAGATACCTGTCCGATTTTGACAATTTTTTGTCCGATTCTCAGATGTTCGATTTTCAAGAGTTTGATTATCAGAATCGGACGTCCAATTTTGGGTTGGTCCGATCGGCCCAGTGGTCCGATTTTGGTCACGTCCGATTTCTAGAATCGGACGTCCGATTTTCACAGGTGTCCGATTTTGAGTGGTCCGATTCTAGAAATTGGATCGAACAGGGTGGTCCGATTCTAGTAGTCAGACAGGGGTGGTCCAATTTTCAAGGTTGTCAGATTTTCAGAGTAGTCCGATTCTAGACTGGTTCGATTCTGGGAATCGGATCGGAAGGGTGGTCCAATTTTTAGGTTTGGACAGTTTTCGGAGAGGTCCAATTTTCAGAGTCGGACGGTCCGATTCTAGAGATAGGACAATCCTATTCTGGGACTCGGACGAACTAGTCCGACTGCGCGGCCGATGGCCCGCGAAGTTGCACGTGATGCCTCTAGGCTGACGTCTACTTCACCGAATCGTGCTGTGCCGCCTAATTAGATGCAAAGCCACAAAGGAAAACACCTGGCATACCTAAAAATGGTGTGGCGCTCGAATCGATCAGCACGTTGACGATCTCCCCCGCAACTCTCTCTCTCTTCTTTCTCTCCCTGGCTCTCAAGCACACTCTCTTCTTAGAGGGCAGGATGTCAAATGTGGCCTTTCCTGGTCCCCTGGGCCTCTTATTGCCCCATCCCAGCCTGTTGTGACCTCAGAGGTTAGTCTCTCATACTCTTCCAGCCAGAAATCTGAATTTGTGCCCGTGTTTCCCTGTTTTAGCCTGTTATATAGCAACAGAAAATCCTATTGTTTTCCTTTTTTTTTCCTATCCTAACCTTAACCTAATGCAATAAAAATCAAAACCAGAGATGGAGATGGATGGTCCTACTCTAATATTCAACAACAAATCAAAATCCTACTTGCTAAGGAGATCGAATACCTCTTCAAACTCTCTCGCTTCCTACCTATCTACTCAAGCACCGGTTCGGGGAAAACCCTACTCCAATGCTCGATTTGAAGCGCGCAAGCACTGAAGGCTTGAATCCATTTGTCCCGGCAATGGAACCAAAATGTGGGAGCTTTCGCTCTACCGCCAAGACCCTCAGACCACTTATTGCTTCAAGCGTTCCAAGCCGAGCACTAATGGCTACCTCTCACATAGCCGACGCGCCATCCATATCTATGAGTGTAGTGAGCTTACCTCCATGCCGATCGAGTTACCTCCTCTCCCGTGCACTCCGGTAGCTCCATGATCCAAGTGCAAGCTTCAAGCAAGCTCCATCCTCAAGCTCCACGCTCCAAGCTCCATTGCCGTGAGCAAGACAAGAGAAGAGAAGAGAAGAGACGAAGAGAGGAGAAGATGGAGAGCTTCTCCTCCCCGATCCCTCACCCTCACACACTTGCTCCCTCACATTCTCACACTCCCTCTCTCAAGCACAAGCTCAAGCATGCAAGAAGAAGAAGAAGAAGAAGAAGAGGAGAGCTACTTTTGGCCACACATAAGAATGAGCTTCTCATTCACTTTTCAACTTTATATACAAAATCCTAAATCCCTTTTGGGCGGTCATCCCCATTTTCCCTTTTTTACATGGCCGACCGTGGCCTACGCTCTTTTTTCCACTGTCATTCTATCTTCCTAGCTTCCTTTCTACCGCCCGTCTACATTTACAAATTGCACAGGTGAGAGCCTTGCGCTCCTTGAATTAAACCATGATGCGCTTGCGCTCTTTTACTAAAGTATTGACTTGCGCTTTTCCTTGCGCGCCTTTCTCCCTTATTTAGGACTTTTCTCCTTGTGCATCTCTGTCTTCCGTTTCTCTTTGCCTTGGCCTTTGTCTTTGTCTTCTGCTTTAGCTTTTTTGTATTTTCCACCTTCATTCGTTTGAGGGTTAACACCAACTTCCAGTGGGTTGCTAACTGGAAAAATAGAAGGTTGTAAGTGCACTAAGTGTCCCGCGTCCTGGTGTTGAGCATCAACAAACAGATTCCAACTCTTTTCCTTTTTGTTCTTGTGAACATTCACTTACCACAACTCTTGAAGCTTCTTCACAATTTCCCACGTGATGATGTCCTAAAACTCTTCAATGAATGCTAAAGCTTCCATGGATGGTCATTCTCTCTATTTCTACACTTTAGTTTGCTCCCAAATAATTTGCCACCAAGATGCATGTCTCTATTGCTTCAACAGGGAGAGGAAATAGTCCGTCATATAGAGCCTGCATCATGATGTAATATATTTCTGCCATTGTGAAAGGTGAGAAGGATTGAAGCTTGCACTCGAGAGCTATGGCGGGAGAGCAAGAGCAAGAAAAAGAGAGACAAGAAATGGGAACTCCAACAGTCACGATGTGTGACCAGGTCTTCCTTTATTCAAACTATCACTAAAAGAATAAAGAATAAAGTGATGGTGATGCGCGTCCACCACCTGCAGTGTGCAGTGGTGGTGACTGTCAGTGTAGTAATACACGGGCAGCTAGGCGGAGGCGCCTTTACCCCCAACAACCTCCCACTTAAAGAAGAATCTACCCTAGTGAGGAGTGAAAAGAAAAAGAAAAAAGGCAGTACAACATGTACACATGTACAATAGGACGAGGAAATATGTCATCTCATCCCAGGCCCATCAACCTCCTAAGGAAGGCAAAGCGCTCTGTATAGAGGCTTTTCGTGAGCAGATCTGCACGATTCTAGTGAGTCAAGATCTTGACAAGGTGAACAAACTTGTCCTCAATGACCCCACGTATGAAGTGATACCTCACCTCAATGTGTTTTGTCTTCGCATGGAATAACGGATTCTTGGCTAATGGAATAGCACTCATAGAATCCGAATGTAGTAGTGTAGAGATAGCATCAATACCAAGGTCAGCAACCAAATGGCCTCCTTACAAGCCTCAGTGGCTGCAACATACTTGGCCTCTATAGTAGAAAGGGTCGTGCATTTCTACACCTTAGACATCCAAGAAACAGCACCTCTAGCATAGGTGAATACATAGCCGGAAGTGGACTTCCTACTATCTACATGTCCTGCATTCACCTCCAGCATAGGTGAACCGGAAGTGGACTTCCTACTATCTACATGTCCTACATAATCTGAGTCAATGTACCCCACGACTCTTGTATCCTGGCTGCCATAGCATATGCACATATCTGCAGTGCCCTTTAGGTACCTCATGATACCCTTCACGGCATCCCAATGCTTCTTGCCAGGTGTAGCCATATAGTGTGCCACAACACCAACTGCAAAGGCAATATCTAGATGAGTGGCTATCATGGCATACATAAGACTGCCCATTGCGGATGCATAGGGGAATCTTGGCCATCTCGACCCTCTGCTCATCTATCTGCGGACAATCAACCTGTGATACCTTCACATAAGAAGGCAATGGACAGCCAATAGGCTTTACGTCCTGCATGCGGAAGTGCTCAAGGACTTTATGAATGTACTCTCTCTGTGACAAGTAGAGGAGTCCATGATGCCTGTCACGTCTAATGCGCATACCAGGTATGTGAGCAGCCTGTCCCAAATCTTTCATCTCAAAGCTCTTCTTGAGCTGAGCCTTAAGAGCATCTAGCTCATCATGAGCTTTCCCTACTATCACTATATCATCCACATAGAGTACCAAAATCAATAAAGAACTATCACGGGCTTTCTTCTGTAAAGACACGGATCCATAGCACTCCTGCTGTATCCCTGTGACTGCATAAAGGCATAAAACTTATGATACCACTCCCTAGGTACCTGCTTCAAGCCGTAAAGACTTTTCTTCAATTTGCACACTAGGTGCTCCCTGCCAGGTTCTGCAAAGTCCTTAGGCTGCTTCATATAAATCTCACCATGCAAGTCCCCATGTAAAAAAGCCGTCTTGACATCTATCTGGCATAAATCCAAGTCAAGTTGAGCAACCAAAGCCAAGACTAAGCACAGGGTGGTCATCTTAACCACAGGAGAAAAGACCTCATTAAAGTCCACACCATGCTCCTGCTTAAAACTCTTTGCTACTAGTCTAGCCTTGTATGCCAGCTTAGGGTATCCAAGGGTACTTTTCAGCTTGTACACCCACTTGCATGGCAAAACCTTCTTGCCCTCAGGCAAGGAAACCAAATCCCAAGTTTCATTCTTATTCAAGGAGTCTATCTCAGACTGTATAGCCCTCTCCCAGGAGTGACTGTCACCCCTGCGCATAGCCTCATCATAGGTGAAAGGCTCTCCTGCATCTATAACCAAGACATAATGCATCGAGGGCTGAAATCTATCAGGTGGACGTCTGTCTCTAGTAGACCGTCTCATGGCAGGCTCTGCTCCCTACCCAACTGCCTGTCCAACACCCTGACCAGGAGCATCTGCTGTGCATCTATAGGCTATCCAACTGGCTGTGCGAGAGCTCTCGACTCCTCCTGAAATATGACCCTGTGGATCTCAACAACTCTCTCAGGCTGCTGATGCATCTTGTCTTCATGGAAGACTACATCATGATTGCGAATGACTTTCCGCGCTTGCGGATCCCAGAAACGATTACCCATCTCGCTTGCATCCCCATAACCAAGGAAAATGCATTTGACACTCTTAGGATCCAGCTTACTTTTTTTGTCCCTGGGCACATGGCAAAATGCCTCACATCCAAAGACACAGAGATGCACATAAGATTGAGGTTTTCCAGTCCATACCTCCTCTGCAACCTGGAAATCCAAACCACTAGAAGGTGATCTGTTTATGACATGCACAACTGTACTAACTGCCTCAGCCCAAAAGCTCTGTGGTAGGCCTGTGTGGCTAAGCATACTACGTACACGCTCCTGGATGGTTCTATTCATCCGCTCAGCCAAACCATTCTGGGGGGGTGTAGGGTGCGGTCAACTGATGCTTAATACCCCTCTCATCACATAACCACTCAAAAGCACATGAGACATACTCACCCTCATTATCTATCCTTAGGCATTTTAGCCTATACCCAGACTGGTTCTCAACCAATGTAAGCCATCTCTAAAACACAACCAAGTCATCAGATTTCAGCTTAATGGGATAAGCCCAAACTTTTGGTGAGAAATCATCTATGAAAGTAACAAAATACTTGGCACCACCCATAGACTGACAAGGCATGGGCCCATAGATATCCGAATGTACCAATGACAAGGGCTCACTCATGCGTGGCCTACCATACTTCTTATGCATAGACCTAGTCTGCCTACCATAAAGACAATGCTCACATGAATCAAAACATGCATAATCAAGGGGTGGTAAGTACTGCAAACCAGAAAGCATTTTCATTCTCTTCAAAGACATATGGATCAAACGGGCATGCCAAAGAGATACATGTGGGATAGAACCCACATACAAAACATGATCAAGGGAAGAAGCGGATACAATCAAGGGATAAAGGCTGCCAGCCTTGGCACTTCTTGCAATCACAAGTCTACCACGAGTGATCTTTCATGCAGAGTCTCCAAAAGATACATGATAACCTGCGTCATCAAGCTGTCTAGCTAACATGAGACTGCATGTCAAAGCAGGTACATGATGTACATCCTACATAACAAAACTGCTACCAGAAGGAAACTGCAGCCTAACGTCACCAATGCCCATAATATCAAGAGAGCTGTCATCAACCAAGCGCACAGAACCCGAAACAGTACGATATGAATGAAACCACTCTTGGCAAGGTGTCACATGAAAGGACGCACCTGAGTCCAAGATCCAACACTGTGCATACATAGAGTATATCTCTGTCATCTATGAAGCACTAGAAGAAGCTGCAAGGATATAATCATCATCAACATTCTCAGGCTGCATAACATTGATCTCCTCAATTTTAACACTAGAATTTGTAGGCACTATGCTGCGATCAGAAGACTTATCTTACACTTTGTCTTTCCCCTTATCTTTGCACCTTTCATTGCGCAGTTCATGGCATTGTGGCCTAATATGGCCCTTTTTTCCACAATGGTGACAAGTAACATCTGCATTCCTGCCATGGGATTTGCTACGTGACTTCCCATGAGACTTGGACTGAGATTTCTGAGAATCCCGTCCATGGCCACTACCACTGCCGTGCTTTCTATATCCATCATTCCTGCCTCTAACTGTCATAGCATGCGACACACGAGAGGCATCCAAATTCTTATCCTTAACCTCTTCTTGTAGAAGGGCACTCTCAACGTCAGATAATTTCAAGGTAGCAGCAGAGGCACATAATGCAGTGCGAAATACATCCCATGACTCATTAAGAGTACCAAGCAAGAAAAGATGAGTGACATCCTCTACAAAAGTGATATCCTGCGAAGTCAAGTTCTTGAGTATAGCATGGAATTGGCTCAAGTGAGCAGACATAGTCACATTCTCCTTCATGCACAGATCCATAAGCTGCTTTAGCCAATACATCTGACTCATTGGACTTTTCTTGTCATAGAGATTCTTGATTTTATCCCACAACTGCCATGCACTCTGTTCTTCCTCAAATACATTGTAATGAACCTATTCTGAGAGATAATACAATAATGGACTTGCATAACTCATCAAGCTCAAGCCATTCCTCATCTGGCATAGTTGCAGGCGGATGCCCGCTCAACCTCAATGGTTTGATCTGCGATTTCTGCACCAACACCTGCCAAATCTGGCTCTTCCAATAAGAATAATTCGTACCATCAAGCTTAGTGATGTTGAAAATAGCATGATCAGTGGATGAACTCGCCATAATGCAAGCTAGAAGATTGTAGACAGTTCAAAACTGCTTGATGTTTACTATAGAAAATGACCAAAAAATCACCAAAATCAAGAGAAAATGGCGAGAAAAGTGTAACCAAAGCTGCTGCCCACAAAGTACTAGTGAAAGTACATCATTTTAGAATATTTCAGCCTGAAAAATCCATGTCAGTCGTTCGGAGTTATATGCTTGATGTAATAAATGATAGCAGGGTATTGTGAGAGGCAATTGCTGACCAAATCACTACACCAAGTCAAGAAATGACAGCTAAGATATGACCAGCCATAAATGGGCATAAATCAGTACCAAACAGTCATCAAGACCCTGAGCAAATGCCCAAACATGTCACCAAAGCATCCATCAGTGAGTAGGCATACCCCTTGGACAATAGGGCAAAGTATACATAACACTGGCAAGACCTGACATCAATAGGTGTATACTCACAAGAGTGCAAAGCCCAAGCTCAGGTCAAAAGCAATTCCAAGATATTAGTACATGAACCATGCAACATGTAAGTGTAAGAGATCCCAAAGTCTCAAGTATCTGCAAAATGCTCAAATAGCATAAACCTCCTGCTCAATGTCACTCAAGCATACAAGATGCTCCCACTGGCACAAAAGGTGGATAAACAAACTCAACAGCTCAATCAAACCAAGTCAGAGTATCAAAGATAGGTAACCAAGACAATGCCTCAATAGCATCCAAGGTCGTAATGGAAAAAGCCAAGTCGTAATGGAAAAATCCAAGTCAATGTCCAATTGCTCAAGGGAATACTCAAATGAATGTCAAGACGAGCTCAAACAACTGCCATCCACAGCCAAAGCATAAAGCATTCACCAAGACATCGTAACCCGTAGTACTGGGTAGCCTAGGCATAAACCATGTCATAGATGAAATGCCAGCTGCAAAGAAGTGATAGTCAAATCCAAATCGAGCTCTAATCTCAACTCAAAATAATTCCGGAGCATAAACAAGACATGTGGCATAGTCCAAATACATCATGATATCATACCGAGTCATGACATCATACCGAGTAGCCGGGAGCACCCCGTGACCAATAGGCATAACCCAACTACAACATAAATAGCTTCATCCCTAAAGTTTCCAGCAGCATATAACCTCTGTAAATTGAGCAAATCAGTGCTCAATCCAAGCTCAAATCCATAGGCAAACCATAGGCATACATTCTCGTATGTATAGGCACCAACCAGGCATAATCGGGCATCAAAATGCCAAGACTTATAAGCATAAATTGAAGTAACAGGTGGCTGTCCTGTTTTGGACAGATCTGGGATTATTCAAAAATAGTCAATGGCTGAGTTAAATCATCTCCAAATGCGTCTCACATAAGAGGCATAACATCCACAAGTGATCCGGTATCAATAGACATCAGTAGAAGCATCACATAAGCCATAGGCATACAAATACATGCTGTCTCAGACCTGAAATCTATTGCAAAATATTTTGTCATTAGAATTTGGAAAATTTTACATTACCATCATGTCCGTAGTGTGCCAAAACCCCAACTAAGACTCTTACCTTGCCTGAATCGGGTTCCGAATGCCCGAGAGATGACAAAAAGAGTGATTTTTGGGCCAGATTTTGAAATAGGCACAAAAAAAAGTGAGCTAGCTGGGGGGGTCTGCTACCCCATGTGTCAACAATGGGGCCCAAAGGGGGCACAAATGGGAGCCAAAGAAGGCCTACACCAAGCCTCAGCAAGCCTTGATAGGCTAGAAGCAAGATCCATGTGAAGGAAGCTCCAAGAGGTGTGAGTTATGGCTGCCCACAACCTGTGAAAACCCTGTTTACCTAGACATGTGGACTAAGATAAATCTATGAAATAATGAAGCAATACCTCAATGTCAATGCCTTGATGGTGCCTCAATAGACCGGGAAGAAGCTCGCGAAGCCGGGGAGTGATGGGAGCTCAAGAGAATGAGCTATGGCTACCTGGAAGGAGACCCAATGCGAGTGGGGAGTTGATGGGAAGCTAAGAATGCCACGAGCCAAGCTCAAGAGTCAAGAAGCCGTGCTCTGATACCAGTTGAAAGGTGAGAAGGATCGAAGCTTGCACTCAAGAGCTATGGCAGGAGAGCAAGAGCAAGAAAGAGAGAGACAAGAAATGGGAACTCCAACAGTCACGATGTGTGACCGGGCCTTCCTTTATTCAAACTGTCACCAAAAGAATAAAGAATAAAGTGACAATAACAGGCGCCCACCACCTGCAGTGTGCAGTGGCGGTGACTGTCAGTGTAGTAATACACGGGCGGCTAGGTGGAGGCGCCTTTACCCCCAACACATTGTGGGATGAACTTCTTGTAGAAAGGGTCTTTGACAATGAGAATCTCCAATTCTTCAATGGTAGAATGAACTTTGCAAGCATCCATTGTATTCTTCTCCTCTCACCGATGCCATTTCCTTCATTTTTAGCCTCTTTTGATGACTGTTGATGGCAATATTCCCCAGTTGTGCACCAAAAACATGGATCCCCAAGAGGAACACCAAGAAAACAAGGAATCTATTGCAAGAAAATCTATCTTGTATTATCAACAAGCATATTCTTCATATTTTATGTGACCATAACAAGGAAAAGAACACCGGGAATAAGAAATCTTCACACACAGCTTCACATAAACAATTCTCCCATGGCTTTAACTTGAAAAAAAATTATTATGCTCTTCATATTCTTCATAGAACTTATCGAGATACCACAAAGACACAATATAGTACACCACTTTGAATGGAAATCATCACATAATATTTTTCTTCAAAGGTTCCATGGCTTTCTCTCATGATTTCTCACTCATAAATACATTGTTTTGCATAGATTTGGCTATCTCTCATTGTCTAATGCATGCCCTCTCTCAATAGTACATTGGGATAGTCAAAAATAATCATCAATGACCCCTCTTTGGTCGTGGATACCCCTCCCAAGAGGTATGTCTGGTATGAAAGGTCATCAGGACAACCAGTAGAGTGTCCCTTCGTAACTTAACAGTGTCACTGTCACTTTAGTCTTTACTTTGAGGCTTCAGCAGCTACTTCTTCCACTTCTTTGAGCTATTTTGAAATTTTATTCATCTCTTCTCAATGTTGGAAAACTTCTCCAAGCTATACATTTATCCCACATAACACTTACAGAGGCATATAGAACATAACATAACAAAAATAGAGGGTCAACAGAGGGTTAACAAACAGTCATTAGAAAGTCTTTAACTCAACTTTAATCGTTCAAAATCATCAAGAATCAACCAATAAGCTTCCAAACACTCTCAAACTCCATCAATCACTATTCCAACCTCTCATATAGAAGAAAAACAAAGCAAAACATAAGCTCAACAGACCCAAACAAACACTATCAAGACATCAATAAAACATGTCAGAACATTATATCTCCACTATAAAACATCACGAGCTTATCAAACCTAATCAACCTCATCCAAAACACTCCTAAACACTTCCAAAAAGACTAATCATCATAAAAAATCAACCATTCAGTCCACAAAAACAACAAAAGCAGCCAAAAATTAATCTAATCATTTCAACCCTCAACATCAGAAAAGTTGATGTTGAGAAGCAGAAATCTCTATAAATTTGTGATCAAGACCTTGGTCTCCATGCACAATGTGGTAGATATCATTTACCTATGTATCTTTTGGCTTAATGTATGGGGATCATGGATCCAAATTTATGGAAAATGGCACCTACTTAGGTCAAGATCAATGTAGTAACTGGATTAGCATTCCCTAGAAGAACTAGAGCAACAATTAGCAAAACAATTACATGATGAAGGCGAGCCATCTTCAAAGAGTCTATGAGTAGAGGAGTGAGGTTTGTTGACCATTGTATTGTCACTTTACTTAGGAATAATGTTTTTTCAAATATATATTTTATTATACAAAGATCTTTACAAATGCTGATGAGTGTTCCATTTTTTCAAATTTTCTACAAAAATCAAGTTTTTCATTGCATATGGGCTTGTGAGAAACTATTGGTTGTGGGTATCAATCCTTTCCTTGTCTTTTTTTGGTTTGTCACTATATAGTATGTTTCATTGCTACATTAGAATTTCACCAAGATTCTCTTCTTCTTTGATCTTAAAATGTTGCATTGCTTTGTTAATTTTAGATCTTCTTAGTACTTCTTTCCTATTAGCTCTATGGATAAGCTTTTTATAGATCCATTGGTGTAATTCTTCTAAACTATTAGCTTTTTTTGCTCCTAGGGTGCAATACTTCAAAGTGCAAAAACAAAGAAAAAACAACATCATGTTCCATGTGCACACTCATATCTTTTCATATTTTTTACTATACATATTATGGTGATATAGAAGATAGCACTGAGAAAACTTGTACTAATATCTTCCTTACATTAAAAAAATGACCTATATGCATATAAAAAAGATTTTTTTTTAAAATACATTTAATCTCATTTTTCCCTTCTCACCATCCTCTATCAATAAATTTTGCAAGTGTTGTCATATTCTTATGTATGTAGTGAAATGAGAAAAATCACATAGGAACACATCTTAACACACAATATGAGGCTACAATGGAGCAATCTCCGTGCCATGGAACCCATACAAACATTGCACAAACATATATTTATTATTTTCTAACATCAAGATTAACCTAATAATTCAATTCTTCTCAAAATCTCATTTTTTCGTAATTTTACTCAATTTTATGCATATAAATGCCTTTTTAAAGCCAATTATTATTATTATAGAAAGCACATTTATCAAGCATTTAAAATATATTTTTAAAATTTTTTCTTAGCAAGAATGCTTTATGTACACATACACTATTCATTTTTTTCATTTTCAAATAAAATGAGACTTACCATGAAATATTCCATGAAACCACTTTATTTTTTATGATTTTTGGATCACTCATATAGCCCACTAATGCTTCACATAGTCGTTAACAAGTACCTTCATGCTTCTTTGCTCTATTTATTGCATTATATCACGTAATGGTATCTCTTTTCCCTCTCCCTCTCAACATGTATAAATAGCCATTATGACGAGAGAGAAAGACTAAAAATTGATCTTTTGATAGAATGCATTATTGATTTCTGTTGCAATCGAGAGTGAAGAAATTTAAGAACTCATGGTGGAGAGCATTCCTTCTTATTCTAATAATTTTAAAATGAAAATTTTATGGAAAATGAGGATGTGTGCCAAAAAATGTGTCCCCTCTCGTGTGAAGAATTTTAGAGTTTTAGCCTTCTTTAATCACTAATTAGCAATTATCTAGTTCATCCATTTTGCATTCGCACCACCAATAAGTGGTTCTATTAAAATTAAAATTTGAGATCTGAAAGAATAAACATATTTTTGGCATCGTTTTCTACTAACTTGACCTCCTAGATGCTATTTCTGGCTTTTGGATCACGTAGATGCTTTGTAATGCTAGAGTTGCACATCTTTAAATAGGCCGTTCAAAAAACTCTGATTGATGAATGGAAACTTTCAATGAGTTCCAAGCCACTAGTTTTTTCTTAAAAAACTCAGGTACCTCTTCATTTTTTGCTTTTGATTTGGTGCCTAGTCGCACCTCTCATTAGCAGGACCACAGGATAGGGCAACTCAAATGGTCAAACCCACGGATTGATCTGTACACAAATAAAATATAGCAAACATCAAGCTAATTCAAATAAAATACACAACATAATATAAAACACAACTCTCACCCTACCCCTTAACAAAGATCAAGGCATGGATTTTATAAGGGATGGGCCAAGTATGACAAAGAGATCAAGAGCTAGTTACTAACCAATTTCTCCAACATAGATCGGCTAAAAGATTTATTAAAGAGGTCATCCTAAGTACAAATTGTGGTGCTTGCTTTGTTTTCTTTATACATCCACTTCTAATTAGTTGAAGAAGCTTGCTTAAATTGTCCTCCTTGACCTAGGACAACTATACTAGGAATTTTTACCAAGGGAGTACTCCTATAGCCTAGTCTACTTGAATTCATATATATTTTTATTTTTCTCATTTTCTATTCTTCATTATTTGGTACTTGGATATGTAAAAAGAAGGGAGTTTAGCCTATTGTGACCCAATGAGAATATGGTATCGCTAGTCTCGATCCCAAGAACCTACGCACTTGCGAGACGACACTAAATTTTATTTCCTACTCACTTTTATTTTTCACTCCAACCATTCTAATTTTCTTTTGGCTAGATGCTACCCCTAGGAAGGCAAGGCATTGGCCCCGAGTCTACAATCTCATCTTGAGGAATCTACCAAGCCATCACAAGGTCATGAACATCTCGTCTTCTGATTTTTCTCTTTATGTTCTTATTTTAGGGGTTAGAATCCCTTTTTACGCATCTCCCTATTGTATGTATTTCAAACACATTTATCATTTTCTTCTTTTATTCATTAAGCTTCCCACAACTAACAAGAATTCTTAGAACTAGCTTTCTAATAGGCTAGGATGACAAGGTCACTAGGGCTACCTCTAAGATAGATCTTTATATACTTGACAATGTCTTTGTAGGAGGCAGACAACTGTTCAAAAACCACCCCCTAGATATACCTAACCTAATCCTAGGACTTTATGCCTTGATTGAAAGTCCCCAACAACAAAGAAAGAAACATCCCCAAATACACATACACATTTTGCTTAAGGGAAAAGAACTTGAAAAGTAAAGACACCACCTGGACTAGCCACAAGAAGCTTCCATGTAGCAATTCACTCCCACTATGTGCTTCTTCAAACCTGTCTAGTGCAACACTAAAACAAAGAACCATCAAACACACCTACACCAACTAGACACATGGCTCTCTTGGCCTAACAGAGTAAATTATTTTACACTATCAACCTCCAACAACTAAGAATTACTTTGCTGATCCTTAAGATTAGCATGCTAGATCAAGGAGTCATGCCACTTAGGCTCCTAGCTAATTGTACTTCCAAAGATGGTTTCTTCCACCTTGTGGACACTAACCAAACCAAGCAGTACTAATTTCATAACACTAACCAACCCCACTAATTCTTTGGTAGTTTCACAATGAATCAAATTGGCATCATCAAGGACATCTTTTCTAATTATCTCTCCTTTCCCTTAACATGCTAGGAGCATCACTTGCAAAATCTTATTTTTGGGCATAGGTCCCCCAAGGTCATTCTCTTTATCTAACTTATTTGGCCTAATGCCCTCATTATCTTGCATTGGCACTTTACTGGTGAACTATTATCATCATTCCAAGGTTTGGGCTTCCAAATCCATCTCCTGTCAATCTTTGCATGGCCTAATTGGATGGCACCACTCCTATTTTTATCTTCTTTCATGATTGATCTATGCTGGCTCAAGTATTGCCTATTACTATCTCTAAGTCAAGTCCTTTTACCAAATCCAACCCTAGGTGGATCTTTACCTTCACAAACCCTAGGTTTCCTATCACTTGGGCTTCTAATTATTGAGATAGCTTCCACATATAGCATGCATCAGCTATATTTTGGGGAATCATCTCATTGACATAATCTTGCTTCATATTTGGACCATTTAGGGGTTGCTTAACCACTATGCTTCCCCCATTAGGTCTAAACCAATATCCATTTAGGTCATAGCAAATTCGTCAAGTTTTTTTGTATAGGTGACATGTGAAATGTGATTTTGTGAACCGTGAGGCGGTCTAAATCATTGTTTTTGCGTTTCATGAGTCATGAATATTAAACAAAGTTTGATCAATGATGAGACTTGGAATTTTGTGCTTTTTCTACTACATAAACTTTTAATTCATTTCATTCATCTTGTATTTCTTAATATCTTACATAACAAACATGTTAAATTTGTCAAATTACAAAAGCATGCCTTATAGGTTTTGACTAATTTTTTTTAGCAATCTTTATTTAGTCTACAGGATTTGAGCAAATGTGGATTTGTATATTATACCCCTAATTTTTATTTTTTATTTTTTGGATTTTTATTTGTGAGTAATTGGATGACTAAAAGGAAGTTTTCTTTAGAGGGAATGGAGGAGGAGGATCTGGAGGATACCTGTCATGAAAAGTTGTTTGATTTTCTTCATGCAACTGGAATTTCATCTAGATTTATTTACATCAAAAATATGCTCAATGTTCTCTTTGATTTGCAAGAGCTTTTAAAGGATATTGAAAATAAACTGAAGGATTTTAGGATGTTTTATTGTAAACGCCCCGAACAACGTAGTATGCTTAACAATTATGATATTCGCTTGTTTTCGAGATTTAATATAAAAGAGAATGAACACTTAAAACTGAAAATGAAAATTACTCACAAAATGAAAATGTAAAAGTAATGGAGACAAGATTGAGGGTTGAAGATGGGCAACCCCCCCCCCCCCCCCCCCCCCCCCGAAGGAATGTATTTCTGCTCAACCCAAGTCCCTTAGGGAAGAGCTCAGTTACAATCAACCTGGGAGTGAGAAGAAGTAATTCTCACTCTCACAAGATCATGCAAAGATGTACAAACACACATACATTATCTATTATGCAATGATAAGAACTGATTTCTTTACAGTATGAGAGAAGAAAAAGGGGAAATCAGCCTTTCTCCATCGTTGATCAGCAGTACATGGATAGGGCTTGCTTCTTGTTGCTAAAATGGAAGAAAGAGCTCGAGAAGGAGGTGTTGTAATGAATTTACAGGCTTGTTGTCTTGTAAAACAGCAGTGATAGAAGAGGGAATATGGAGGAATTTGATAATGGAGAAGTGGGGGATGATGATGGGGATGGATGGGGCCAGTTTCTGGCTATCTGTGGGTGCTGTACATGAGTTTACAGCAAAGAAAAATGATGTTGAATGAAGAAAAACGAGCTCTTATTTATAGGAGAGGGAAGAGCTAGTACAAAAGGGGAAAGTGGAGTAGCACAAGACAAGTGTCCAGCCACATGTCATGAGATGTGACAAGTGGTGGGACACTTGGAAACTTGTGTGACAAGTGTCTTGACACTTGTCTCTTCTCTATGGCCTTCCTTTTTGGGTTGAATACTGTCAAGAATAGAAACAACTAAATTTAGTAAGCACAGTCAGAGTACAGAACTTACTATTTTTAGAATGATATCCCTATTTTTTAGGACTAGCATTTTTAGGCTAATTCGAGGCTCCTAAGATTTAGGGACCCCCCAATATGGGTGTCATATGAAAGCTTTTTCCGTGTACATCGCAAAAATGGTATCCGAATCTTCATGTGACTTTCCTATGCAAAGAAATGTGCATTTCAAGCTTTCAGCCCACACATGCACATTATACAAGCATTTCATGATCATGCCATCTTGTTGATTGTAACTGTCTGTTCTGGTGGATCTAGCCCACACTTCAAGGCATCAATCCTTTCTGTGTGCGAGTCTAACCCTGATATGCGTGAGTTCTAGTCATAGGCGCCCAATTGGGCCATATAGGTGGAAGTGTGAACTATCTTTTCTCTAACCCACCGCGTGGGTCCACCATAACCTGTGACCACTCATCAGTGGCCAGCTCCAATGCACTTTTCTTTATATCTAATTAGTGCAAAGGAGATAAATTTAATAAATCATTATATAGACAAATTAATGAAAAAGGATACAAATTCTGTTTCTATAGAGTTGTGACAGCCCTCTGGCTTTTATTCAGCTGTCCTCAGCTGAAAAGCTTCTTGATATTGCTGTAGAATATTTGGGTAATCCTTAATGAATTTTTCATCTACCCACTGTGCATCTGTTGTGGGTAGATTCTTGAATTTTAGTAAGAATTTTCGTGTCACAAGGCCACTTCTCGTGGTTCGATCCTTGAGAAACAAAATCTTTTCAGGTTCCAAGAGTTGCTCTGTCTCTTCAACTTCTGGGGGATCTTCAGTAATGGGTTCCTTTGGTTCTAGTCCTATGTAAGGTTTTAGCAAACTTACATGAAAAGCATTGTGTATTTTCCAATGAGCAGGAAGCTCAAGTCGATAAGAAACTTCATTTATTTTCTCAATCACTTTGAAGGGTCCAAAGTATCTACTGGAGAGCTTTGGAAAAGATGAATTTTGACCAGAACCTTGTTTGAGCCTACTTTTATCAAACTTTAGCAAGACATATTGACCTTTTTTAAAAGCCAAATGTCTTCTTCGTTTATCTTCTTGCTTCTTTTGTCGCTCTTGGGCAACTTTGATAGTGGCTCGAACTTGATCCATTGCGGTTTTTAAATCTGAAGCAAACTCATCAGCAGCAAAAATCTTATCTTTAGTGCGAATAATTGGAGGAGGAATCACTTTACCCTGTACTATTTCATTTGGAGCTTTCCCTGTGGATGAGTGCACTGTATTGTTGTAAGCAAACTCCAATAATGGAAGATATTTCTCCCATTGTGACTTATGTTCACTAACATAAGCTTTCAACATATCCAAAAGAGTGAGATTCATCACCTCTGTTTGGCCGTTAGTTTGAGGATGAAAAGCTGAGGAGAACTTTAAAGTGGTTCCCAAATTCTCAAATAAAGCATGCCAAAAGTTACTTATGAATTTGGAGTCTCTATCTGAAATGATCTCAGAAGGCATACCATGTAATCTGAAGATATGTTGAATGAAAAGTCTTGCAGCTTGTGCGGATTTCAATGTTTTATGACATGGAATAAAATGTGATTGTTTGCTGAATCTATCAATTATGACCCAAATCATATCATGACCTTGAGGTGTTCTTGGAATACCTGAGATGAAATCCATTGTGATAGATTCCCATGGATCTTTGGGCACTGGAAGAGGTTGCAACAATCCTGGAATCTTCTGCCTATCATATTTGGATTTTTGGCATACCAGACAAGCCTTAATGAAGTTATGTGTATCTCTTCGTAATGTTGGCCAATAAAAGTAGCGCTCAATTGCACTTAGAGTGGCTGCCCTCCCTCTATGCCCTGCATAAGGGGGTTCATGACTTTCTTTAAGCACCTTTTGTCGAACAGGAAGAGTGACACAAAGGCGATTGTTCATGAGAAGGTAACCGTCTTTGACGGAATAATCTGGATGAGAACCTCCTTGCTGTAAATTTGACCAAATTGCTTTTCTCCACATCATTTAGACGGTGGCTTTCAAAGGCTACGGCATGGCCTTCTTGATTTAGCACTGCACCAATACAATCACCGCAAGCATCTGCTTCCACCACAAATGGTTTTACCAGATCTGGAATGATAAGAACAGGTCCAGAAGTAAGAGCTGTTTTCAGCCTTGTGAAGGCTGCCTTCTCTTTTTCCTTCCATTGGAAAGAGATTTTCTTCTTTGTAAGGTCATGAAGTGGATAAGCCATATGTGCAAAATGCTTGATGAAGCGGCGGTAATAAGAACATAAGCCAAGAAACGATCGCACCTCATGTACATCATGAAGATGAGGCCATTCTTGGATTATCCTGATCTTTTCAGGATCCATCTGAATCCCTTAAGAAGAGATGACATGCCCAAGGTAATTTGTTTTATGCATGAAAAATTCAGTCTTTTTACCATTTACCAAGAGTTGATTTTGTTGTAGTAATTGTAGAACAATTTCCAAGTGTTGATGATGCTCCTCTTCATTCTTGCTAAAGACAAGAATATCATCAAAGAAAGTACCGACATATTGTCGATGCTCTCTAAAGATGCGCTCCATCATTCGATTAAAGGTGGCTGGTGCATTGGTTAATCCGAAAGGAACCACCAAGATTTCATAAAGACCGTATGAAGTGCGGAAAGTAGTTTTGTGTACATCTTGTGGTATTACCCTAATTTGATGATAACCACTCTTTAGATCAATGCGGTTGAAAACCTTTGAGCCTCCTAGACGATCCAAAATGTCGTCAATTCTGGGAATAGGAAACCGATTCTTCACAGTGATTTTGTTGAGGGCTCGATAATCAATGCACATCCTGAATGTGCCATCTTTCTTTTGAACAAGAAGAACCGGTGATGAACAAAATGGTGAGCTACTTGGCCTAATTAGCCCACGGTTGAGTAGGTCTTCGACTTACCTTCTGATTTCTTCTTGTTGAGGACGGCTCACATGGTATGGTGCTATATTAGGAGGAGAACTGCCCGGGATAATATCAACATGATGATCTTCTGGCCTTTCTGGGGGAAGCTGATAAGGAATATCTTCCGAAAAACAATCTTTATACTTTTCCAAGAGCTGAAGTTGCTCTTGGTTTTCAGCATTCATATTATCTTTTACATCAGTGACATAAAGCAGACAACATTGAACACAATCCTTAATTGCTCTAGAGACTTGCTTATGGCTTACCATAGGTATGGTGTCTCCAGAAACTCCAGCTTGGATCTCGTACTTCTTGCCTTTGTTGGTGAGTTCTACCTTCTTTTTCTGAGAGAAGATGGTTGAATCTACTCTATGATTCCAGGGCATGCCAAGAATCACATCGCAACCATCAAGGTCTCCGATACAGAAGGTATCTTCGTCACTGTAGCCTTGAATTTGAAACTTGAGCTTGCCAATGTAGGGTATCACAATCTTCACTGTGTCACCTTCATCAGCATTTAAAGCTTGGTGAACTTCTGCCGGAGTGTCCATCTCTTCATTCTTTAATCCAAGCTCTTTAGCTAATTACAAGGAAATGATATTTTCATTCGCCCCAAGATCTATCAAGAATAGTGCTTGCTTACCTTGCAACTGTCCCCAAGCTTTTAATAATTTGTGTGTCTCTAGAGTGTGAGTTGTGTTTGCAACTACATCACTGATAGCATTGATTTTCATTGGCGACTTAGGCTTGTTGTCAGAAACCTTGCTTTGTCCCTTGTTTGGACATTGCTTCACTATGTGGCCTGTTTGTCCACATTTAAAGCACTTCCCTTCTTTCATGAAGCGTTGCTTTTCTTCTTCGGAAAGTTGCTTTGCTTGTGGGTATAGATTGGAGCGAAATTGAGGAGCATTAGGAGGTGCATAGGGCTTCATTTTCTTTTGATTTGATGGCTGCTTTTGCCGCTGTTTTTGTCCTTCATTTGGGGTTGAATACTCCTCGTCATCAGCTACTCTCTTCTTATCATTCTTTTGGAATGATTTGTTGCCATTGTGCTCCATTTCCCATGTCTCAGCATGGTCAATGAGTTCCCTGAGACTAGAACAATGATAATGATTAAGAGCAGTACGAAGTTTAAAATGCAAACCTCCTTGAAACTTCCTAAGCTTTTCCGAACTGCTGATCTTCTTGAAATGTTGGACCTTTAAAAGTAGCTCCCAAAATCTCTTGGTATAGTCACCAAGTGACTCATTTTTCCTTTGCCAAAGCCGATCCCATTCCATTTTTACATCTCTTTTGAAATGAACAGGAAGAAATTGGCTTTGTATCATGCGAACAAAGGACCGCCATGATTTTGGGGCAGCATGATCATATTCCAACCCCGTCCACCAAGTATGGGCTAAGTCGGTTAAATGTAAAGCTGCAAACTTAATCTTGTCTTTTTCTTTATACTTGTCACAACCATACAAAATTTGAAATTGACGAATAAACTTCAAAAGAAGATCAGGATTTCGGGAACCATCATACATACTGAACTTGATCTTCTTTTCAAGTTGAGATAGTGACTTAGTCTTCTTCTTCTTCTTATGCCTTCGTCCATGCTCGGATCTTGAGGTTGAAGATGATGAAGTGCTTGATGGGGATGAAGATGGAGACGAGGGTGAAGAATGTCGACGCCTTTGACGATGATGAGGTCTTCCATGAGAAGGGTGTGACTCTTCGTCACTAGAAGAGGGTCCATCAGAGTAGGCGCCAGATGACTTTGAAGAAGAGGATGAGCTTCGACGCGATCTCTTTCTTTGTCTTGAAGTAGAATGGGACTGCCTCTTAGAAGTAGTTGGACTTCTTGATCGGCTCCTTTCATTGGTATGGCTTTGTCTCCTTGAAGCAGATGGGCTTCTTTCCTTGAATTCTTTGGGATTCTCAACTTTTTCTAGTTTGAGAAGTTGGTCACGAATTTGCTGATTCTCCTCTCTAAGACTTTGAATGGCTTGAAGGATAGCACTCAACTGATCCATTGAGACTCTTAAGAAAAAAAAAATACTCAAGCACTCAATGCAAGGGCTGAAAACAAACAAACTTATAATTGTAAGAACTACCAGTGTTGGGGTGAGGACCGAGCCAAAGCTCTGATACCACTGTAAACGCCCCGAACAACGTAGTATGCTTAACAATTATGATATTCGCTTGTTTTCGAGATTTAATATAAAAGAGAATGAACACTTAAAACTGAAAATGAAAATTACTCACAAAATTACAACCATGAAAATGTAAAAGTAATGGAGACAAGATTGAGGGTTGAAGATGGGCAAACCCCCCCCCCCCCCCCCCCCGAAGGAATGTATTTCTGCTCAACCCGAGTCCCTTAGGGAAGAGCTCAATTACAATCAACCTGGGAGTGAGAAGAAGTAATTCTCACTCTCACAAGATCATGCAAAGATGTACAAACACACATGCATTATCTATTATGCAATGATAAGAACTGATTTCTTTACAGTATGAGAGAAGAAAAAGGGGAAATCAGCCTTTCTCCATCGTTGATCAGCAGTACATGGATAGGGCTTGCTTCTTGTTGCTAAAATGGAAGAAAGAGCTCGAGAAGGAGGTGTTGTAATGAATTTACAGGCTTGCTGTCCTGCAAAACAGCAGTGATAGAAGAGGGAATATGGAGGAATTTGATAATGGAGAAGTGGGGGATGATGATGGGGATGGATGGGGCCAGTTTCTGGCTATCTGTGGGTGCTGTACATGAGTTTACAGCAAAGAAAAATGATGTTGAATGAAGAAAAACGAGCTCTTATTTATAGGAGAGGGAAGAGCTAGTACAAAAGGGGAAAGTGGAGTAGCACAAGACAAGTGTCCAGCCACATGTCATGAGATGTGACAAGTGGTGGGACACTTGGAAACTTGTGTGACAAGTGTCTTGACACTTGTCTCTTCTCTATGGCCTTCCTTTTTGGGTTGAATACTGTCAAGAATAGAAACAACTAAATTTAGTAAGCACAGTCAGAGTACAGAACTTACTATTTTTAGAATGACATCCCTATTTTTTAGGACTAGCATTTTTAGGCTAATTCGAGGCTCCTAAAATTTAGGGACCCCCCCAATATGGGTGTCATTTGAAAGCTTTTTTCGTGTACATCGCAAAAATGGTATCCGAATCTTCATGTGACTTTCATATGCAAAGAAATGTGCATTTCAAGCTTTCAGCCCACACATGCACATTATACAAGCATTTCATGATCATGCCATCTTGTTGATTGTAACTGTCTGTTCTGGTGGATCTAGCCCACACTTCAAGGCATCAATCCTTTCTATGTGCGAGTCTAACCTTGATATGTGTGAGTTCTAGTCACAGGCGCCCAATCGGGCCATATAGGTGGAAGTGTGAACTATCTTTTCTCTAACCCACCGCGTGGGTCCACCATAACCTGTGACCACTCATCAGTGGCCAGCTCCAATGCACTTTTCTTTATATCTAATTAGTGCAAAGGAGATAAATTTAATAAATCATTATATAGACAAATTAATGAAAAAGGATACAAATTCTGTTTCTATAGAGTTGTGACATTTATGATAGACATGTGGAAGGCCTAGAGATTGAGAGTGATGTAATGGAAGCTTCCAATGCTGCTAGAACAACTTTGCAAACAAGGTTTAGCCTTATTGATGAATAATTCAAGAAGTGGAAAGTAGATTTCCCTTTTCATCAAAATCAGCAACAACGTCTTCTTGTACAGAAGGATGTTGGATTTCTTGTATATCTTCAATATATGGATGATTGTTCTTCAGATACAATAAAAGAGAAGAAGATGGAGGATATTGCATGCAAATACAAAGAAGTTGAAGAGAAGGGTGAAATGTTTTAGGGGGATATTGAGAACTAGTTAGTGTAGGGATTCGATATTGCTTTGTTTAAAAGTGAGAACATTACAAAAGTGGAAGAAGAGGAGATAGAGTTGAGTGTAGAGATTGAAATAGGTCCTCTTGAATGTGTCCCAATATTTCCGAGTTATCTCATCAACAAAAAGAGATATGTATTGCTAAATGATATTCAACACCTTTTTGATCTTAGAGAAGATTACTACTTGGCAATCCTTGCTGCATGGGGTCAAAATGATAAGAATTGTACAGGTTATGACGAGGAATTGCTAGCAACTCTTGATGTTGAGGGAGAGAATTTTCAAGACAGTTCTGTAGCCTTGCATTCTTGCATTAATCAGATCGTGGAATGTGAAAAGGGGAGGATACCTATAGAGGAAGAGTACTTACAAATTCAATAGAGACTTGGTATTGATAACATGGGGTATGAAGAGAAACTGAAGTCTCTGTTAGAGGAGAAACCAAAAAGTTCAATAAATCTATATGATGATAGTCTTCTTGAAGAAGATGAAAATCCTAAGGTATGAAAGTGTGATTTATATTAGAGTATGTCATGCATTATAGACAAATATTTTTGGATATTTATCTATTGACATATTATACTATTGTGGTTTATTGTGCAAATAGAAATTGAAGATGCAGACAACTTTCTTGGAAGAGACAAGGGCTCAAGGCCATTGAAGCTTGGCAAAAGTCAAGGCCTTGGTCATTATATTTGAAGCTCAAATAATCAAACAGTTGTAATTTATCATAGCAAGTTGTCAAGCTCTCCAAGCTTACCAATGATGGCTTTGAAAGCTATCTCCAAGGTGATTGGATCCCAAGCTTTCAATAGAGGTTCTTACAAGATAATTTTGGTGGAGAAGGAAGAAGTTGTAAGACACTACAACATATACATGCTATAACGATGTTTTCTTTATATATGAAAAATATCCCCGTCGTCGCTATTAGCGTCGCTACAAAACCGTCGCTATTTGCCTCGCTGTTTTCGTTGCTAATTTCGTCGGTATTACCGACGAAATTAAATAGCGACGCTAATACCGACAAAAATAGCGACGGTTAACAGAGGAATTTCTGACGCTAATACCGATGATTGCAGAATTATTTTGCGATGCTAATACCGATGGTTGCAGATTATTATTTTTTTGGTGGCAGGGCTGCAGATGCAGCCCTGCCACAGTTAGAGCCACACACGGCTAAGAGACAATTCATGCTGTCAAAGAAGTTAGACAATCGATCCCAAATAATGATAAGACTATGCAAACAAGTACTTTCATGACATTAGTTAACACAAATGTGCACTGCATTGATAAAGAAAATAATAGAACTTAAATTGAGAAGTACTACTGCGACAAAGTAAATATGTATACACCTGCACATCAATATGTGGTGAATAACATGGAGATGTGTATATGGAGTCATGCTACAACATAGAAGTCCGAATCATATACACTTAGCTATTATATATGGAGGATAGAGGCCATAAGGCCTTACATAATACAAGATGGGGAGTAATCCTATGTAGCCTAATCTGCTCTCTATGACTCATCCGCATCAGACAACTCCTCTCGTTGTAGTGGCATACCGAAGGGAGCTTGCAATAGCAAATACATATATAATTGTGAGTACCAAATAAAAACTGACATATAATGACAGATTTCTCAAATTAGGAATGATATTTATTACTACTTACCGGTCCTCCGCGAGCATAGAGCTTCTCGATCAGGGCACTCAAGCCATTCTTCTCCTCGTATATCACCTCTAGTGCAGTCGGGTCGCGATTCATAAAACCTTGCTATGGCACACAAACATTGAAAAACAACGTACTTGAGATTCATGTTCGAAATACATACATCAACATGGATGTCATTAAATTAGAGTACTCTACCCTATTAATACTTACGAAATCTGCCAGGAATGTTGCGTGGCCGCCGCTACCAAGGTGATGCACTGATCTTGCGTCCAAGCGCGCATTTGCTACGTCCTTCTGCTGCTTCCACTTGTCTGGAGTGGATGTCGCCCCATCTTGGAGATTATTCTAGTCCTCTGTATCTAGCCACTCCGGCTTCGATTTTCCCTACTTGACTGCTTCATGTGCATCAGACCACCTATGCGATTGATAGTCACGCATACGCGTCATCATCAACCCTCTCGAAAATCTATCATTGCTAGAGGGATGATGGAACTCTCGATACAATGTATCGATTATGTACTCCTTGTTGGCATCTGGGATCTCCTTCCACTTGTCTGTAATGTTGAGCCGAAACACTTGTTGGCACAACTCATGCATCCTAGAGATGATAGCTTTTCCCTCATCATTCATGTATAGATGGCCAGTGGCCTTATCTATGAGATACGAGTAACCTACAAGATTTTGCAAACGGGTACTTTCATGACATTAATACAAATGTGTCAAACACAACTTGAATTGATAAGTGCTATTGCGAAAAAGGATGTGAAAATACATGCCTGGAGGAGTGGGTTTTGTGTACTTCTTGTCGGCCCTAGGAGTGATCGGTGGGGTGCATGAAGGAGTGGGAGCAGTAGACGTCTGCCCACCACTACCAGTGAAAGACGGTGTCGACTCCCTGGTGGCACTGCGAGTGGGAGAGACTGCATCTGTATCCCCACAACAGGAGTTGCCTCCTCCTCGACTACGTGACTCTGAAGCAAAGCGAGACCTACGGCTGCGTCTACTAGAGACCAAAGCATCGGACCATCTAGAGTCTGCCGATCATGCTAAGGTGGAACGGGAAAGCTGTGCATCGGCTCTATCTCTAATCCGTGCTAGCTGCTCCGGTGAGAAACGCGCTAGCATCGCGTCAATGTCGTCATCTGTAAAATTGCGATTCATCCTGCCGTCCGTGCCCAAATCCTAAACCTGCACATACAAGGAAAAATAATAATATTAGATAATGAATTGCAAGACATAATAAAACTAAGACTTAATTTGCAAGACTTCATTTTAAAATAATTAAAAAATTTAGATAATACAAAACACCATACTCCAAAAACATGCAAACTGTCCTAATCGATTTGCAAAAAGTGGCATTGCTGTAGTGTGAGGAACGTTTTGATCGAGTCACTTTTGTTTAGGGTTCCACAATCTCATCTTGACATAGCTCAGTATACACTGGGAGATCTATACAAAATTCTCCACAAAATGAGGACTCTGCTTCATTTTCAAAAAACCCATCCTCTATCTCCTCTATCTCCATAGGTGAGATGTCTTGGTCCTCCAGGCGGTTCATCCTAGTTTCTTGTATGCCTTCTGTCATTGCTGCTATTAAAGGTGTCTCTTCTACGATCAGTACGGGGGTTCTGGCAAACACGGGGATACTCCTAGATGTCATGGGAATGACATACCACCATTGAGGTTGTTGTGGATTAGGGAAAAAGACGACCTGATCCATATCCATATTACGATTAGTATAAAAGTCCACTTTGAGATTGCTAAAGCGCATCAAGTATTAGGGACTCTTACCTGCTCACAGTGATTTGGCAAAACAAATGTATCACTCAAATCGGTCCACTTCTTCGTTGAGTCAATCTCAACAAAGTCACTTGGCCCTCGCCGTGAACAGTTGCACCTGCTCCTTCGAGAGTAACCTTGAACCATTGCACATCAAATATGGTCACGGAGAAACTTCGATAGTCCACTGCAAGGATACTCTGTAAACATCCGAAATACTCCATCTCTGCAACTACACGGTTTGGATCTGTGGCACGTCGTCGGCTTTCCTGCTCAAACATTGCCATCACTCCATAGTCCATTGTCGAGCGTAACTTATCGATGTGCTCTACTCTGAAATGTCATCCACGTGACCATGCTGCACTATGGACCTTATACTGGGAGAAGAACAAGTATATTAGTTGCGATTTGCAGTATAGATTGTAATTTCTTGGGATTGCATACCTTGGGATTGCATCCACGTGAGAAGTCCCACTCTTCTTCAGTAACTGTTTCTCCATCTTGAGATGCTTTGGTTAGGGCCTCATGTAGCCATCTAGTGGACATGAGTAGAGGCATCTCCTCTAAGCCCTTTGGATATCGAATGGGCAGTTGCTGCGTACTCCGTTGAAAGTCAGATCTTGCAGACTCTTGCTCAGCTCAAGCATCCTCATACCATTGGAGCCACTTCTCCATTGTAGCGCTATGTAGCATACAAAATCGGTTCACCTTGGACTCCATGGATGCATCCATCTTCTTCTCTATTCCGTTTCCCACTAGGACATCTCCATTCGAACGATCATCCTCCTTAAGTGACCATATCAAGCCTTTGTCCCGGTCCACAATGGACAACCACTCAAAAATGTACACCAAGGCCTCCGACACTAACCAACATTCAGCCATGCTACCCTCAGGATGAGCCCGTTGTCGCACAAATCCCTTTAAGGCCTTCATGAACCGTTCAAGGAAAAACATCCATCGACTATGGACTGGACCTGCAACCTGCAATTCATCTACAATATGCACTAGAAGATGGGTTTGTATCGTGAGCATGCTAGTGGGAAGATACTTCTCCAAAAGACAAGCAGTCTCTACTGCCATGCATTTCACGGATTCAATCGATGATGTGTGAATCTCTTTTTGGGAGACAAACTGAACCAACTCAAACAATTTGTAAATGACTGTCTATACCTCCGATTTCAGAGACCCCACGATTGCGATCATCAATACGAATTGTGAAAACCATGTAATTAATATTGTGTATAAACAAATGGAGATTCTAAAATCTAATATGCAGAATCATGCCATACGCAGTCTCATACCGTACATACTTGACACATCTTATGCCAATCATGGGATTTGAGTCCCGTCAATTGGTCATCCTTTGTGAATGCTGTCTTGAGAGAACGCATTAGGCCAGTCGGCGTGTGAAAGGACTTGATATTTTCCTTTACTCATCGCACTTCATTGCCAGACAAAACCCAAGGAGAGCACGGCAATTGCACTCGACCGTCGACGCCACTTACAGGCCAATATGGTTCCATCTTCCCCACTGCTTTCAAATCCATCCTCGCTCCTAGTGTGTCTCGCTGCCCAGTGAGGTGGTCCCATAGCAAGCTACCCACATTCTTAAAAATGTGCATGGGATCTAAAAGGTGGTTAATTTTTAGTTTTTTCCAATAAGTCAGCTCATAGAAAATTGAGAAGCGTCGCATTCCACTGGGAAATGAGTCTTGGTCCACCATCCTGCGATCAAACCAGCTCAGTGCGTTCATTCTCGCAGGAGGGCGACCAAGAAATCATTCTCTCATGACATGACCCTCTGGCAAAAAAGCCCGATGTCCCTCAAATACCATCTTCTTCATAGATTTTGACATATGAGAATCCAACCTTGGTCCACACAAAGGACATGCATGGTAACCTGACGTGACTAGCCCTGCAGAACACACATGTACAATGAGGCATGTCATAACACCAACATCGCTCAAAGAAAACTAGCAAAATAAGAAAACACGCTTTACCATAGCATTCTCCATAACCTGGAAAGTCATGCATGGTCGACATAAGAATTGCCCTTATAGTTGCGGATCGCCTACCAATATGTTTGCTCATGTCCTCCACTACAATTCCCTCCCACAACTCCTTTAGCTCATCAATCAGTGGAGAGAGGTAGACATCCATATTCTTGACTTTGTATCGTCCAGGCACAAGCAAGCTGAGCAAAAGGTGTCCTTTCTTGGTGGAAAGACATGGCGATATATTGTAGTTAACAAGGACCACAGGCCATACACTATAGGAGGTGGAACGTAAACCAAAAGGATTTACCCCATCCATGGCAAGACCGAATCGTAGATTCCTTGCCTCCTTTGCAAAGTTAGGGAAAGTCTCGTCAATGTGATGCCATGCTTCTGAGTCAGCTGGTGTACACTGTACACCATCAGTGGATCGATTTTCCGCATGCCATGTAGCCAACTTTGCAAAACTCTTGGTTCGAAAAATGTGACAAACACGTGGTATCAGCGGAAAGTGCCTCAAAACCTTCTGTGGAACAGTCTGTCCTTGCAAGTCATTTCGATACCTGTCCACACCACACTTGGGACATGTGGCCAACAATTCAAACTCTCCCCGAAAGAGAATACAATCATTGGGGCAAGCATGAATGCAATTATAATCCATGCCTAGCTTTCACAGCACTTGTCTTGCATCATCAGGAGACTCAGGCATCGTGTTTTGGGTAGGCAAAATGTAAGATTTCAATGTTCTACAAATTGCAATGAAACACGTTATTAGAGTACTACATAGCACATTTTAATGGCTTTCAATAAAGAATCATACACATCATAATATACCTGAATAGCTCTGTCACACTCGCATCGCTCCATCCATACTTTGTTTGTATGCTCAACAATGCAAGAAGTGTCTTCAAATGGGATACCCGACTCCCATCATACAATGGAATGGTAGCCTCCGCAATTAAAGGATCTTGGGATTCTGAGTCCGTCGCAAGCAATGATTTGATCATGTCTTCTAACTCGGGCTCCAAAAAAGTAGGAGGATCATCCATATCTCCAGCATTCTCACCCATAGAAGGGGGTTGAGAGTTATCACCTTCTATGAGACAGTTAGTTATCTTGGATAGCATTTGTATAGAGTGTGGACGAACCCATCTTACTGGACGCAAGAGATCTGCGGACTGCAATGTATCGACATGGCCCTGACCCTGTAAAGGACGGTAAGGAGCTAACTTCTAAGATAACCCCAAACTGTTATACTTAAATCAATTACATGTCATATAGTAATGAGAGAGAACTTATTGCAATCTCGTAATTCAAGACTGCTTGGTCGATTATCTCAACTTGAAACTCTCCATACCATTGCACATGCTCTATGGACAAATGACGTTTCCGACGAATGGCCAATTTGCATTGCGTGCATGGACAGGGGACACGTTGATTGAGCCAAGCCTCACGATCCCCACCATGCTAGTCGTGAGTGCTAGACATCTTGACTGCGATGTAATGGAATGATAATTTAATAACAATTCTATATTGTATATTGGGACCACTCCAGTATATATATTTCAGGTCCTTTTTTTAAAATTTTCGTACCTATCTCTTTGAGTTCGGCTCTAAACTTATCTGTCTTTGAGGTCACGGCTCTAAACTATGCTCACACACATACATTTTTATAACAGTTAATAGATCTTCCACAATGCCTTGAAAGGCACAACTCCTTTTGAAGCCTTATTGGTCAAACGCTAGTAGTGAGTTGTTTGAAAGTTTTTGGAAGCATTACTTATGCTCATAGAAAGAAATTAGACTCTAAATCTCTCAAACGTATTCTCATGAGTAATAGTAACATCACCAAAGCATTTTACTTTTATGATCCTAGAAAAAGAAGTATTTCTACATCTAGAAATATCATTGTGGATGAATATGTAGTTTAGAAAGATCTTGCAAAAGATACAATCCAAACAAAACAAGCATCTCATTTCTCTTTCTCTACATCTCTATCTCTCTCACTCTCTCTCTAAAATTATAATCAAGCAAAACAAGCATCCCCCTTCACACTCCTTTCCATTTCTCTTTCTTTCAACACTTCCTACCCTATATACATTGCAAAGATTGAAGAGAACCAACAAAAGAAAAAATATAAAAACGCTCTCTTCCATTTCTCTCTTTCAACACTTCCTAACCTACATTGCAAATTAAAGCAACACAAAGATTGAAGAAAAACCAACACTTTCTAACCTACATTGCAAAGAATAAAAACCAACACAATAAAAATTTTGAAAACACTCACTTCCATTTCTCTCTCTTTCAACACTTCCTAACCTACATTGCAAAGAAACACAAAGCAATACAAAGATCGAAGAGAAACCAACACTTTTTAACCTACATTGCAAAGCAAAACAAAGATAGTAAAGAAACCAAAACAGGGCATATCGTCGTGCTCTCTTCTTCTTCCACGACCTCTTTGTGCAGGCGACGCTCCTCTCCTTGCATGCGGCTCGCGGCTTGCTTCCTTGCTGACCTCCCTCTCTTGCTCACCTCCCTTTCTCTTTCTCTCCGCCTTCGCCTTGCTTCTGCAGTTCGCGCGCGCGTTTGAAAGAAACATTCGGGTTTCCGCAAAATGTTACCAGAGTAAGTCGTCGCTATTAGTGTCGCTATTTATGTCGCTATTTGCATCGCTAAATAGCGACGTTTTTAGCGACGTAGATAGCAACGCTAATAGCGATGCTAATATCGATGCATTTTTTGACTTAAAATATTTTGAGGATTAGCGACGTAAATAGCGATGCCAAAAAAAAACATCGCTACTTAGTGTCGCTATATGTGTGTATGCTTGTAGTGAGAGTTTTTGGCTTCATGCTTGGATACAGTGGATCTAGGGCATGATACTTTGAAGTTCTTGTCTCTTATTTGCTCTCCCATGTAGGAGATGCCAAGAAGCTCCTTCCAGGCTATAGGAAACAAGATTTCTTGAAATGTAGAGGTCTCATCAAGTGGGATGAAACAAAAGATTCCCTTAGAGGACCTAGTGAATTACCTAAAACTAAAGACTCTTTTGCAATAGAGTCAGACTAAAAGATGTTAAGGTTTCTTGAAACCCATCTTTTTCCATTTTTTTGTCTAGTTTGTAACCATTTAGAATATCTTTTCTTTGCACAAGAGTTTAAATATTCCTCTTTTCTTCTTTGGGTAATAGTGGATATAGTCCTTGCCAAAGATGATGTATTACTACATGATGCAATTGTGTCTTTGATCTTGCATTTGTGCCAAATTTGTATGTAGAACCATTGAAAGACCTCTAATAAATAGTTTTCTTTGTATCTTCCACCTCCATGTCTTGTGTGTCTATATGCTTGATAAAACTTTGGTGTATGTTGTTGTGTATGGCAACCTACTTATGCGCAACATATTCTAGATCCAACTCACAACATGTTGACACATACTACCAATACTCATTTAGATTAATGCAAAAATGAAAAGGAATACTAATTCCCTTGTCCCTATTTGGGTCATCCTTGTCCTATACTAATCCTACTGTAGTTTAGAATGTGAACAATTCTGCATGCACACATAGCCCCACTCTTAGTACACATGTTTCATAAAGCCTTATATGAGGGATTCCTATATAAGTGGGGCAGATCGTACATTGTACCACTTTTTAAGATTGGAGAATCAATGGTCATTTGAAACTATGAAACCATAATGATTGGTCACTATCTAGCTCTGAGATCTATGGTTCCAATCTTGGGCATGAGTTGAGCAACTAGGCAAAGACACACATGCATCGAGCCACAAGGCACACTAGTTTTAGAAGGGGACACACAACATTGGATCATATACTCACATCATTCTCAAGCAACAATTCCAAGTTCTTGGTCTAGACCTTAAGGTGAATAGCGAGCCATTTGACACTCACAATGGCTCCTTATGTGTAGTAGGGTCTAGTTACAAAATGACAATTCAAAAGACATGTCATGTGGAAGGATTTAAAGTGCCATGTGTGAGGAGAAAGATGTAATGATCTCACATAAAGCTTATGACATAATGGTTGATGAAATACACATATTAGTGAACATGTTGCCATCCATAAAGCTTCTTACATAAATGTTGATGTAGTACATAGACTAGGAGAACATAGAGTTTCTTATATAATTGCTAATGTAGTACAAACCCAAGCACATAAGTTACTATTCATGCTTCAATACATCCTATATATAAACATTTGAAAAGATTTCCTACCCCATTTTAGATGCTTAGACTTTACAATAAGTGAATCTAAGATATGATCAATCGCATAATGTAGAATCCATGTAGATGTTATCACCAAATCTTCCTCTATGTTCCTATAAGGATTGAAAAAATCTATGTTTCATGCTGTGGAAAAGGGAATAATGATATATCCCTTCCTATTTCTTGATGTGGAAAATAGACTCAAATGTTGTTGGGGTCTAGTCTAGAAGGATGTTGGTCCACATCTCACCATGGTTATTGTGAACAAGAATAGGAAGAGCTTGAGGGACACATGCTGGCCAATGAGGAAAAAGATATGTAGAGATCTTGGCCTAGACCCTATGGCATGCAAGGAACCATTTGAACACACCTAGAATGGCTCATTGCATGCTATGGGGCCTAGACGGTTGCTCTGACTTGAGGTAGAAAACAATCAAAGATAAATGTCATTCCATAAATAAGAAACTAAGAGAAGTACCTCTAAAGCATGTTGACCTTATCTTGATTTGTGATTTGAAGATGTACTTTTTATTTGACCAGAGATGGTGCATATGTATAGCATATACCATTGAGAATGATGTCATATCTGAAACGTTAAGTTGAAAAACACAGCACGCTTGCCACATGGCAAACAATCGACCATGAATTCTCAATACATGCACACGTGGCAACATTACATGATGATACATGGCAAATGGCTCTCCATAATTCCCACATCTACAGACATGTAGCATTGGCATGCCATGGAATTGCACATGTGGGATTGACATATATATTTTGTTCAACTCATTGTTTGGATTCACAGTCACATTTCTACCTTTCTCTAGGGCATGTTGTAAAATGTTGTATAACATTCAAATTGAGAATTGATGCATCCTTAGGTCGATTGTGCACATTTTGGAGAGGTAAACTTCATCCCTTTCTATTCCAATATCTCATAGTTAGACCTACGATGTGCTCTATGGCACTTTACCATTGCAAGAACACCTTTATGTGCATCATTGGGTCCAAGTTAGTGAGACAACAATATTCCCTTACCCCTCTTCTTTTCTTAATTGTTGCAAAGGCCATGAGCTAGTGAAAGGTAAAGACCAAGTGGAAGCACACAAGCAATAGAAAGAGCTATGGTGGGGAGAGAGTAGAGTAGTTTATTATCGTCCGGAAGGCCAAATTATGACCCATGGGATCTTTCCAAATATACAATGATTCTCCTTCCCCATGGTAGGAAAGGGTAGCTACGGTGAAAGAACAATCTATGTAGTGTGGTTCTCCCGAAAGCATAACATGCGGGTGATGAGAGTCCCTAACTTTGATATAGGAGTAGTGGTCAGAAACTAGTGGAGTGGCCCATGTAAAGGGATATCAAAGTCAGCCCATATGTGTGCATATGATGGGCATGTCATAATCATATGCTCCTCTGATTCTACACTCTGTAGTCCACACAGCTTGCATAACCTCATCTCTCTTGCTTGTCCACTCCATGCACTTGTCTCAATCAATAAAGTGTGTGATCAAGTTCGAAGTCATGCAATACTCCATCTAAATACCACTGAGAGTGAGTTGGCTATGTATGGCTGCATGTGTGTCTCTGCATGCATGTAGGATTCCCAACATGAAGGATAGATATGCATACTGTAATAAGCAAGTTTTCCATTTGCTCCCTTGCTTTGATGTTTTGCTTGATATTCTCATAAGAGGTTTGATTGAAATGTGTCTATGCATATATCTTTGGATGCCATATCTAGATATCTATCCAGTCTCCACCCTTTAAACCATTTTCGCATATCCAACACCCATCCTATTGAAAGAACTTTACTTTTCCACGTTTTTTGTAGGCGTGTGCTAGCATCCCATGCTCGTTTGGGGAGCCTACTGTCATCCATTTGATGTACTCGGGTGGCATATCTCAGTACTCGAATCATAGCATGCACCTCAATTGGCCAATGACCAGTTTCCAAAAGCAAGTACATATGGTGTGGTGCTTTTGATGCCCAAATGTCTATGAATAAAAGCTTTTTACAGCTTCTCAATGTCATTCCATGCAGATGAGGAGATGCTCCCTCCCACACTTCCACTCCATATAATACTGTCTATAGAACATATGCATCAAAAATCATACAGTGTATTTTCCAGCATTTAGTATATGTACGGATGCAGTCGTTTTCAAAGTCATAATACTTGCTTTTCCGTGCCTCTAACTACCACTCTACACATGTATGCCATCTATGGTCTGTATGTATCTCAATCCCCAAGTATTTGAAAGTAGATACTACCTCTATAGGCTGTTCCGCATAATGTACTTTTGGTGGGGTCTTTGATTGCTTGATGCATATAGCCATTAGCTTTGTTTTTTATACATTCACCATCAAACCACTATCTTGAGAAAACATTTCAAGAATCCCCATGAACTGCTGCATACGTTCCCCAGTATATGTAAAGAAGACCACATCATCTGCATAAAGCAAGAACAAGATGGAAAACATACCAATATGCGGGCTTTTGACTTCCTCTTCATTCATAGCCATGAGAAGTATTTCCTCTAGCTTATCAATGCATAAACAAAATAACGTAGGGGAGAGCGGGCAACCTTTTTTGACTCCCATATTACTCTCAAATACTTGTGACAACCCATTGCGACCTATGAGGTAGCACACCACTTGTTGATATATCCTGTAAATTCCCATGCATAGATCATTTGGGACCCCTAATTCTTGCATTCATTGCCATAAGCCAACCCTTAGTATGGTGTCAAAAGCCTTTTTAAAATCCACAAAATAGCAATACAAGTTGCTCCCTCCAGCCGACTCTCATCCATAAGCACATGTAAAGAAACTAAATGGTCTATGGTGTTATGACCAGGGCGAAAACTTGCTTGTCCATAAGCTTGTTTGTTATTACTTTCTACCCATTTACTCAATTGCATTTCCAGGATAGTGTTGAATAGCTTTGCCATGACTGAACTGACCATAATTGTGCGGTAGTTTGTGAACAAATTGTGATCTCGTCCCTTATACAATTGTTGTATCTAGTTCTCTTGCAATTCTTGGGGAAGACCATATGCAAAAGTATGATGTATCACATGCAACATAAACAATCTTGTCTCCTTTGTTGTCCATTTCAATATCTTTGCATTCAACTGCAAAGTATCGCATGCTTTTCCATTAGCCATCTTGTTGAGGGCTATCTCCAATGTTTCTAAAGTGAAGACAGCACTAAATGACTGCATATGTACATCACATTTGATGGGCTGTACCCCTTTATGCATGTAAAGTTTTGTAACATACGATAGCATGTCAGCATTTGTAAAATCTCCCATAGCCTTTGAATGTTTGGTTTGCAATTTTCTCCATGCTTGCCTTGGACATTTCTCAAACTCCCTAGCATCTTCATTTCTTTGGCCACTACATATTGTTGTCGCTTTTTACGTGTGAGAGCATTATATCGTTTTTCCACCTCACTTCGTTCTTGTCCCTTAGGAAGGATTTTCAGCTTTCTATGTGCAGCCTTACATGCATCATCAAGTCATTTCTTGCATGGCAATCCTTTGAAATTTTTGTGACTACTATTTGGTTTCCCAAAAACCTCTATAGCCATATTTAACATTGCATCTCTCAGATCAGCCCATGTGCTTCTAGTAAGATTGCTCATAAGACTATCCACCCCTTGCATGTCCTACATATGGTGGAAAATATCAAGTGTCAAGGCCAAAGCTATATGATTTGATTCTGGATGTTTTTCACCTAACCATAACTCTCTGATAATGCATAAATCTAGTATCAGGGAAACAATTCATACCATTCAATATCAACATGTGCAAAAAATTAACCATATCCATCAGAGCACGTCCATGAGCGTTAATGTTTGTATCCTCAGACTGTCTACACCAACATGCATCTACATCCACAATCTCTTCCTTGTCTAGCTCATCACGCGCTATGGGCTGAAATTGCATACGTCCAATACACACATTTAAGTCACCTAAGACCATCACATGTCCTTGTTGCATATATGTGCATGCATCCATACTCAAATCTTCAAAAGATTCTTGCAAATCCACTTCATATCGTGCATAGAAGGGGGACTCCTTATGTGGAATGTAACATCCCGCAATGTACATCGGTGTAGTGTGCTTGAGCGTAATCTATATGTACTACTTATGTTGGTCTACTTTACATACATCAATCATTTCTTCCAAATGACATTTGTATATGCATGCAACCCCTCCTTTCCCTCTTTTTCCTACATGTGGTTGATATGCGCTATGAATTATGTACCCTGGGATATTGGTAATTCTACATGTCTCCTGCTCCCATGTCTCGGCGAGGAACACAATGTCAGCATCACCAACCATAGCATTAATTCTTTCACCTTTATGCCATGGAAATCCTCTATGATTCCAAAAAAACACCTTCATAAGCGTGCAACTCCCATGGGTCGTGCATCCCTATGCATCCTTTGAAGTGTTATCACTAGATTTCTTTCGCTTATTGTATTGCTTTTGACGTTCCTCCCATTGCATGGGGGTGCGATCCTCATTTACATAAAAATATATTCCCTTGAGGTATACTCGACTACTGTCTAAAAGTATAGTTCTCTTATGTGCATCCAGTAGAGTGCATACAATGGCTCTTACCTTCCCATCATCTTTCTTCTTTCCCATATGTCGAGCACCAAAGATAGGTACATCTGCCATGGTGAAATGCTTACCAAAAGACTCTGTCACTTCCATAGTAAGAGATAGTGCAGTCTCATCATCTGTTTCAGGCAATCCCCAAATAATGAGGCTTTGGGCCCGCTTTTCTCTTTCTTTACGTTCATGTGCATCCACATCATCTACCACTGCATCACCGCCCTCTGCATGAAGTACATGCATGTCTCCATTTGGGGGAGTATGTGCTACTACTCCGGCCCATGTTTTTGGTGTTTCCATGCATGTGGGTGTCACCATACTTGTTTCCAAGTCTGTGATTCTCTTGGCATGTTCCTCCATAGTCTGTTCCAACTGTGTATTCTTGCTTTTCAATGCTTGACACTTGAGAGCCAAGTGTGTGATTTCTTGATTCTGTGCATTGATTGATGCTTGAAGTGTCACCAAAAAATTCCATATCCCATCCTGTGAGATTTCTCCAACACATGGCTGCTCCAACATGCCAGTAGAGGGAGGTGAACTTGTGGTTGTCGAGTTGGCTTTGCTGCATGTGACATATCGTCCACTCCGAGAAAGGTGCTCATTAGTATCTAAAGTGAGTGATGGACACTTGCCACTTGTAGTATATAGGTGTGTGGTCACAGTGTGCGAAGCAAATAAATGGCAGCGTAGGCACATGTGCCTTTACCCACAACAAACTCCCACTTAAAGATGAATCTACCTCTAGTGAGGAGAGAAAAAGAGGAATAAAAGATACTGCAAGCGAGAAAGCATTTTCATTTCTTTTAAGTACATTTTCCCAAGGCAATGATGCCATAAAAATGTGTGTGGTATGTGAACCACAATTAAAACATGATCAATAGACTCGCATACAAGCAAGGGATAGAGGATACTAGCCTTGGCACCTCAAGCAAAGACAGGATTTTCATGTGTAATCTTCCATGGGGAATCACCAAAAGATACCTGATATCTTGCATCATCCATTTGTCTACCAAAGAGTAGGCTTTTGGTCAAAGTTAGAACATGGCATACACTATGCAAAACAAAAGTGTCACCTCAAGCAAACTGCAATTTGACATTACCAATGGCAAGTCATTTCCTAGTCTCACAAAAGTTGTCATGCCATGATAGAAGTGAAACCAATATCTATATGGGGTAACATGAAAGGAGGCCCTTGAATCAAGCAACTAACACTAAGAATATGTAGATGAAGCATTTTCCAATTGAGAAGCAACAAGAGAGGAAGTTGCTAAGATGCACTCATCAATTGACTCAGACTTCACTACATTTATCTCTTCAATCTTTACACTAGAATTTCTCTAGGGACAATTTTACGATCATTAGACTTTTCCTGCACTTTGTTCCTATCTTTATCTTTGTGCTTATTGTTGTACATCTTATGGTATTGTGGTTGAATATGACCCTACTTCCCATAGTGAATGACATATAAGAGAGTCCTTACAACCATAGGACTTACTATGAGACTACTTGCAAGAGTGAGACCTCTGTGAGTGTCTATTATATCAACCATTACTGCTCTTACTATCATGTCTACCTCCCTAACAATCAATGCATAAGAAGTACAAGTTGCATATACATTCTTTGAGTAAGGAACCCTCAACATCTTGAAGGGGTTGATTGTGAGGCACTGTAAGTCATCCCCTTGACTTAGATGACAAAGCATAGGACCAAAAAATAATCCCTCCAAATACAAATTTTTGATGCAAGGTGAAGTTGGTGGATGTTAGGTGGCTCCCCTTGCTTGTGAGTTGGATACCGCACTCATGGATTCGTTGTTGTTGTTGGTTGTGGTGTCAACGACCTCCATAACCTTGTTTGCATTATGGCTACACTACAAGCTTCCAAAGGATACCCTACCTTAGATTTGCATCATAGCTTTGATGTGAGGCCCTCTTGCCCTAAAAGAGAAGATAGATAGCTCACCCACTAAGATGATCTAAATCTCTTTTAGGAATGTTGACATTACAACTGACTTCCTTTTTTTGCTACTTATGCACATGTAAGTGATTTTGGCCATGCCTTTTGTTCCTGATCCCAATGAACAATTGCGTTGTGCTCTTCATCCTTTCCTTTTGAGACTGCACAAGAATCATTGGAGTTTGTTTGTTATTGTCAATTACAAGGAGTTTGTTTGTTAATGGAGATTGTGCAGGAATCATCGGAGTCTGTTTGTTGTTATCAATTACAAGGAGTATGGCTTGCCCAAGTTCCTTTCTATCCATGTATTTTGTACTTGGACTTGATGAGGGAGGCATCACCCTCCAAGGAACTTTGTGGATCATTAGGTAACAACATTTAATCCCCTATTGTCTTAATGCTTGGGGTTGTAGTCTTTTATGTGAGTATGTATTGATGAGTTTTCTTTTGAACTTGTATTGATGGGATTTTTTGCAGTGCATTGAAGAGTCTTGGGTTGCACAAAAAGTTCTTGCACTACACCAAATTAAATATTGCGGCCAATTGTGCAGCCTAACACCCATGATTGTAGCTATTATATGATGTTCTTCATTGATGCTTTGGTGGAGAACCCTATTTTGGAGAGTCCACGAGCAAAATAGGTGAGTGCCTCACTTGGTTTCTTGCATGCATTCTATAATTTCCTTATAGTTTTAGTTATGGAGTTCTTGCACGTGTTTAATGGTTTGTTTGCTTGTATAGATGATGCATTCATGGTTTACCCATGCAAAAGTGTTGTAGGTGAAGGAGAGGTTGCAGAAATGATGCAAGTACTTGCTTTTGACGTGCGAGGGTTAGAGGGCCAGGGGCACTTCCCTTCCTCATTACAATTGATCTATGCATCTCTTAGTGTTCACATTGCCTTGATGCATTCGCTACTTCCCTTGGTCTCTTGGGTTCTTGTGGTCTCTTTGTCTCTGAGTGGTCTCTCAGTGTCATCTCTTGGTATCTACACATCTCTTGTCTTTCCTTGGCGTCTATTTTTATTATTTTCTTTGAAACTTTTTGTTCTCTACTAGGTTAATTAAAATAAAAATGGCTATTTATCTAACAATATGTGCTCTTTGTCGAGTTAGTAAAAATTGAACGAGTTATTGTATTTTGGATCATGTGGTCTTTGTTGGTTGGGCATAGATGCAAGTGTTACTAAAGTTTGTTGCATCTAACTGAGACATTATAAGCTCACCTTAAACTTGTACTTACAAAACATGGTTTAGGTGCACTGGGTGGAAAAACTTCTAACATTTCCTTAGATGGTGGATACCCTAAATTGTACTTGTGTTGTCTAGCATTTGGCAATGACACACATGTGATAGGGAGAGCACTTTGCACAATCTCTTTTGCACATTACAACTATGTATATACTCACCATGTTTTCTAAATTGCATGTATGCTTTGGTCGAGGATAAAAAGCAAGTGTGATTGCAAGTATGGCCAAATCAAAGTACTCTCCTTTTTCAACACTAGATGCTCTTTTTGGATAATTATTAGAGGCAAGGTTGGGTTTGGACATGCATTAGGTAATTTGCATAGCAATCATGGTGGTTGATGATTGCATCACATTCTCTTTTTGGATAATTATAAAATGAAATTCAGAGCACAAGCTCATAGAGACAGTGGACAAAGCACTAGGCAATTTGTACCATGATCATGGTAGTTAAGGCTTTGACATTTGTGACATCTTTAGTGAGGAGGATTCAAAGCTTCACTTCTCATTGTCACTTTGGTGGTGCCAAAACACAATCCTCCCCACAGACGACAACATGATGCTATAAAGTTACCATCACATCCATCACAAGGACCCTTATGCAACAATGGTAGCAATACATACATTTCTCATTTTGGTGAAGTGCAAACATTGCTCACCATGTTGATGCTTCCATCTTAATGCACCATTTTTGTGGCAAGTCTTCTCTAGTCTTCATCTCAAATTGAACTTGTTTGTCCTTTGTGCCTAGTCCATCAATGAGATCCACGAGTTTATGTCTCAATCATATTTTTCATCCCACAAATTCTCCCCTTCATGGGCATATCATTCTCCATTGGTGAAACCAAATTTCCAAGGACACCATTGTATTTAATGAGATGCAAGCAGTTAGTATCTTGCTTTATCTTGTTAAGGGATGGAAGTTCTTGCTCAATTGTTTCAAGATCATACTTCATCTCTTGGATTAAAGGAAGGTCATGTGCAAGCACATTATTGTCACTATACTTGGGGGATGGGGCAATGGTAAGACCTCATCACCAAGGCAAGTTAATGATTGCAAGGCCCATGCATTGTTTACTAGTGGAAGGATTGCATTTAAATGTGTGTAATATCCCTAGACAATTAGCCACAATCCATAGAGGTGTTTGCACTCTATGGTCTAGTTTCAGGCAATCACAATAAGCAAACTATATACTAATGTGTTACCATGTGCTTAGGCTTGATGTACTACATACCTTAAACAATGATACAAACTCATTCAAGATCTCTATGGAGGAAGAATCATCCTTGTATCTTTCTAGAAAGTTCTCTCCTTTCACTAAAATTTTATGTGCGCTTTTCTAGAGCCATGATTGTCATATCCCCTTGAGTTAGCTACATGGAAAGGCTTGTTAGAGCAAGACAAACATTTAAAATATTCACGTGCATGTACTATCGGTTGATGTACCAATCTCCTACTTTTGTTTGAAGAAATTTAATGCCATTCTTCCCATTTGAGCTCCAAATTTTGAGTCTCTGACAAGGGTGTGGAGTAGATTTAAGGTAGAGTAATTGATTTGGCAATCAAGAAGTGTATACTTTATGTATAGACATAGTCTCTCTAGTAGGTGCACATTGTTGTAGTGGAATGGACTACCAAACTTGGGTCAACACCTTCTCTAAATGCAGATGGGGTTACACCATCCATTGGTAATCTACCTTCAAATATTGGGATACTGTGAGTGGTTCTAAATATATGGTATTTGGCATGTAACTTTTTTTCTGTACACGAGTGCATAAACTCTAACATAGATAAGTACATTGTGTCTTGAGAATGTGTGTGGCCCTACTGGTAAGCAAATATAACATCAAGGTTTTCAAAGTAGCATCTCTTATATTCCCAAGAAAGTTTCTTGAGCAGTCTACAATAATAGAGCACATGTGGAAACTAGTGGTCTAAAACCCAATAGTAAGAATCACTATCAATGAAGTTTGAAAACTTCTCAAGCTCTGAGAGACACTTGTCAATGACAATTACTAATTGCCACACATGCTTAAGGTAGGGAAAACCATCTTGAGAGTCATTCATAGAGACACTCTCTCCTTACTAGAGCTACAGTCATACATACACATGATAAACCACAAGGGGATGTTAACGCCTCTTCCTAGTTGGGTGACATTACTGCATAGACAAGAAGCCCATACACATTGGTTTTGAAAGTGGTATTGATGGTCCATGCATTATTGGGAGACAGTCCTATACATTTACAACAATTTTTTTCCCAATAAGGTATAGATAAAAAATAGGCATGGATGATGATTTTCTCAATCCATTACACACAAGCATCAAACTGAAGGGAGAATCTCAAGTGCAAGTACCAGCAAGTGGAAGAAAGAGAGGTGCAAGCTATGGAGGATGGATCAAAAGAGTAAGAGAGATAGAATCAAGATGTGAGAACTCTAATGTGTGATCAGCCTTCCCCTATTCATTAGTCACTAAAAGAATAAAGAATGAAATGACAGTGATGGGCATCCGCCACTTAGAGGTGTATTGGTATGGAGTACTATAAGTGTAGTGAATATGGCAATATATGCACATGTGCCCTTATCCCCAACAATCTCTTGCTTAAATGTGAATGTGCCTCTAATGAGGAGAGAATTAAAAAAAAGTGACAAAAGTACAAATGTACATAAAGTACAATAGGATGAGGAAATACATGATCTCATCCTACACCATTCATCTTCCTAAGGAAGGAAAAATGTTTCGTTGAGAGACTTTTAGTGAGTAGATCTTCACAATTTTAGTCAGTTCAGATCTTGACAAGCTCAATGGACTTGTCCTCGATGACTCTCTGATAAAGTGGTAATGCACCTCAATGTGCTTTGTCTTCACATGGAAGGCCTATGTTGAAGCATTGCATGCACAATGGCTAAGAGATGTGGGGTCTCGTGAAGTAGGCACGGCAACGCAAGAGTTGGTACCTATGAAAATTAAGAATAAGATGGAAAGCTAGGCAAAAAATTAGAGAATACACTTCTTTTCAGATCCTTTCGACCCAAATCACATTCTCATTCAAGACTCATAAGAAACACTCTCGATTGTTAGCCCTCTACTTCATCCAAGCATACTATCACTTAGGAGTGGTCACATCTACATTAGGGGAGTTTTGAGGTCTCAAAAATGCCCTGTAAGTGATCCTAGAGAGAGAAAATATTTTAGGAAATAAAATATTTTTTACTTTTAAAAACTTTCATATTTTGGTAAGTAAATATATCAAAAATTGTTAATAAGTCATTGTCGCGATATTCTCGTGGTCACATCAAACCTAGAAATCTAGGCCGCCATAAAGGTGACAAAGATTGTCATAATCAAGATCTTACTTATCCTCATTACAGTGAAAACTAATATTCAATTTTAATTTTGTTTTACTTCCCTCCATTCTCACTCTCTTCTTTCTTTCCCATCCTTACTAGTTTCTTCTTCGTTTTTCTTCTTGTTTCTAACTCGCATACTTTTTCAATCCAATCTTCTAATCACATCCTTAGCTATGGATCAAACATCATATAATCTCTGTAGCTCTAATAAAAGGCCTCTCTATCATCTTCATATCGAGTTGAATAGTGAGTATGAACCAATAAGGAAGAGAACAAAACCCATTACCGTTACAGAGTCTACGAAACATATACTCATATTTGAAGGAAAGAAGAATCTTGATCTTTGGTTAGATGGTAGGCTATATCCCAAAGATCCTAGCAAAAATAGCACTCCGCCTTTCTATAATATCTCTTCATTTTTTAGGTTCATTGGTGATGGTTATAATAGGTTTCTAGGCTATACACTTAACTTGGTTGCAAAAAAGGATGTCCTCAAATTGGAGAACCGTAGTTTACCAAAACATAACAATGAGTTGCTATAAATGCTAGAAGGCTATCAAAAGAGGATTCATTTGTTGGAGAAACGCATCAAATCTTATCAATGAAAGAAAACTATTTTAGGACTTCGAAATCAACAAAAGGCTCTTAGAAATATTGAGAGTCTCTGACCAAGAGGAGGTGGTTGTAGTAAAAGAGTCTAAACAGCAAGGTACATTTTTGTTCCACCTTAAAAATATGAAATATGACATTGTTTATAATTAATTATATTGATTTGTGATGTTGATTTTGTTTAGGTCTCTTCTTCAACCGAATGCAAGTAAAAGAGATTCTTTCAAAGCATCTTAGTTTTATTATCATCTTCTTCCTTCAATAGTTTCAAAATATATTTTGGAGAAGAAGAAATTTAAAAGGCAAAGAAACAATGCTCGGAGTCATTTATAAAGGTTTTCTCTTTGGATACTGAGTTAGTGCAGAAGACACTAGATAATATTGGTATCAGTCGAGATGCTTATATACAACCTTTCCAGCTTTTACAGTCAAATATGAAGCAAGGACAAGTATGTAATTGCATACTTCCAAGGCCATCTGTGATTAGAACTATTATACAGAGAGTGAATAACAAGGTAATGGAGATTCTGGGTTAGCCTTTCCATATCAAGGCTAGCTTCAAGGGCAAGAAAAAGAAAGTTTTATTTAATGAATTTAACAATATTTTCCTTGACTTGCCCACCCTACAATGCTTAATGATTACATTCTATGACATGTCACTAGAAGAGGCACAAGAGTGGCTAGATTTGTGGTTAAACTTGATGAAAGTGGGATTCTAAAATGAACAAAACTAGAGAGGGTCTCTATTACCTTGATGAATAGAGCACTTTCATCAAATCATTACAATCACTCAATGTCATTCAGTGTTCAATCAGAACACAACATCTGGTGGCTAGGAGCATTCGAAGTAGATATAGAGGATTTTGATATATTGTATTGGGTTTTTCATCGAACACCAATACCTGATGTTATTAAGAGACAACAAGTAGGAGAAGAGCTATTTGTTGAAAGATTTGGGAACTATAAGATTGAATGGTACATAGCTGGTGACTTAAAGACACTTAAATGTATCTACAATGTATCAAAGGGAACCAACTCTAGATCTCCTTGCCTATATTGCATGTCCCCAGCCAGAGAGTTGAACTCAAGCAATTGAAATAGAGCTCCCTCTAGGCACAACAAGGATCCACGGTTTAAGCCAGTCCTAGATATTCCTTTAGTGAATGCCCATATATGTAAACTTCATGCACTTTGTAGGATAATTGAAAAGCTTGTTCATCTTTATATAGGATTTGTATGGAAGCTGATGCCATTATCAACTAGAATAGATGCTATAACAAAGATTGAAAAAGTCTTATCTGCAATTGGTTTGCATGGTGGTAATGTTGTTATTGAACCAGATCTTCAAAAGTCTAAGGATGGAAATTGTGTCTCCAAAAAGCCATTTATTAGTGGAGTGAAGGCTAAAGGTTCCTAGACTTTCATGGGAGACTTGGTAAGATAAACTCTAGGAATGGTGGCTCAACCATTAGATACAATCAATGGAAGTGCCTACATAATGCAGTTAAGGATCATGCTAATAATGGATAAGCTCGGAATAGAAAAGCCAATGTTTGGGAAACATTGGACAAAGTATTCTTTTATTGTGATAAAATAGAGTGGAATGATGATGACCTCAAAGACTTCAAAAACCAATTAAACCTTTTTAAAAAGACAATGACAAAAGCTTGGGGTAATCAACACTTCACTCACTATATGGTAAGAAGTTTACATATGTATGTCTCTTTATTGTCTAACTCATATAGGGTTTTCTGATTGAATTTATTTATTTGTTAACTATGCAACATATTTTATACAACCATGCTTCATATTTTATCAAGAAATATGGATCTCTATCTATTTGGTCAATCCAAGGTATGGAAAATTCACATTATCAAGCAAGAAAAGAATACTTTAGACACACAAGACATGGAGGTGGAAGATACAAAGCAAACAATTTATTAGAGGCCTTTCAATTGTTCTACAGACAAATTTGGCACAAATTCAAGCTCAAAGACACAATTGCGTGATGTAATACATAATCTTTGGCAATGACTATATCCACTATTACCCAAAGAAGAAAAGAGCGATATTTAAACTCTTGTGCAAAGCAAAGATATTCTAAATGGTTACAAACTAGACAAAGAGATGGAAAAAGATGGGTTTCAAGAAACCCTTAACATCTTTTAGTATGACTCCATTGCAGAAGAGTCCTCTAAAAGAATCTTTTGTTTCATCCCACTCATTGAGACCTCTACATTTCAGGAACTCTTGTTTCCTATAGCCTGGAAGGAGCTTCAAATTCTTGGCATCTCCTACATGGGAGAGCAAATAAGAGGCAAGAACTCCAAAGTATCCTGCCCTAGATCCACTATATCTAGGCACGAAGCCAAACACTCTTACAGCTTCTTCCTTCTCCATCAAAATTATCTTGTCTGAACCTCCATTGAAAGCTTAGGTTCCAATCACCTTGGAGATAGCTTTCAAAGCCATTATTGGTAAGCTTGGAGAGCTTGACAACCCGCTATGATAAATTGTAATTTTTTGATTATTTAAGCTTCCAATATAATGAGCAAGGCCTTGAATTTTGCCAAGCTTCAATGCCCTTGAGCCCTTGGCTCTTCCAAGAAAGTTGTTTGCATCTTCAATTTCTATTTGCACAATAAACCACAATACTATAAGATGTTAGTAGATAAATATCCAAAAATATTTGTGTATAATGCATAACATACTCTAATATAAATAAAAATGGATATCTTAGAATTATCTTTCATACCTTAGGGTTTTATATTCTTCAAGAAGACTATCATCATATAGATTTATTAAACTTTTTGGTTTCTCCTCTAATGGAGACTTCAGTTTCTCTTCATACCCCATGTTATCAATACCAAGTCTCTGTTGAATTTGTAAGTCCTCTTCCTGTGAAGGTATCCCCCCCCTTTTCATATTCCACGATCTGATTAATACAAGAATGCAAGGCTACAGAACCGTCTTGAAAATTCTCCCCCTCAACATCAAGAGTTGCTAGCAATTCCTCTTCATAACCTATAAAATTCTTATCATTTGACCCCATGCAGCAAGGATTGCCAAGCAATAATATTCTTTAAGATAAAAAAGGTGTTGAATATCATTTAGCAATACATATCTCTTTTTGTTGACGAGATAATTGGAAAATGTTGGGACACATTCAAGAGGACCTGTTTCAATCTCTGCACTCAACTCTATCTCATTTTCTTCCACTTTTGTAATGTTTCCACTTTTAAACAAAGCAACATCAAATCCCTGCATTAACTGGTTCTCAATATCCTCCTAAAACATTTCACCCTTCTCTTCAACTTCTTTGTCTTTGCATGCAATATCCTCCATCTTCTTCTCTTGTATTGTGTTTGAATAACAACTATCTAGATATTGAAGATATACAAGAAATCCAACATCCTTATGTACAAGAAGACATTGTTGCTGATTCTGATGGAAAGGGCAATCCGCTTTCCACTTCTTGAATTCTTCATCAATAAGGATAAACCTTGTTTGCAAAATTGTTCTAGTAGCATTAGAAACTTTCATTACATCACTATAATGGAAAAATCCCTCAATCTCTAGGCCTTCCACATGTCTATCATAAAACACCTTAAAAATCCTTTAGTTTATCTTCAAGTTCCTTCAAAAGCTCTTGCAAATCAAAGGGAACATTGAGCATATCTCTGATGTAAATAAATCTAGATGAATTTCCAATTGCATGAAGAAAATCAAACAGCCTTTCATTACAGGTGACCTCTAGATCCTCCTCCTCCATTCCCTCTAATGAAAACTTCATTTTAGTTATTCTAATTACTCACAAAAGAAAATCTAGAAAACAAAAATAAGGGTCATAATATACAAATCCACATTTGCTCATATGCAGTAGACTAAAGAAAGATTGCTAAGAAAATTAAGGAAATACAAGATGAAAGAAATGAATTAAAACTTTATGCAACAAAGAAAGCATGCAATTCCAAGTCTCATCGATCAAAAATTATTTAACATTTTCGGCTAATGAAATGCGAAAACAATGATTCAGACTGCCTCACAGTTCACAAAATCACGTTTCACACGTCACTTATAAAAAAATTGACGAATTCATGTTTTATACATCCGGAGAATTTGAACTAAACAATGCCTCAAGAACATCAAAACCCCATCATTTTACATGTTTACCAGACCAAGATGATGCAGTAGAGAAAGCACGAAATTCCAAGTCTCACTGATCAAACTTTGTTTAACATTTTCGACTCATGAAATGCGAAAACAATGATTCAGACAGCCTCACAGTTCACAAAATCGTGTTTCACACGTAACTTATTAAAAGACTTGACGAAATCGCATTTTATACATCCAAAAAATTTGAACAAAACAATGCCTCAAGATAATCAAAACCCCATCTTTTTACATGTTTACTAGACCAATATTGCTAGAGAAACAAAGTAAAACCAATACAGAATTTCTAAGTTCCTGATGTATCTTTCTCCTTTTAAACCAACTATCATCTTCAATGCCTCAAAATTCAAGATTGCAGACAAAAATATTAAGAAAAGCGTGATACCTGATATTTGCAAGCCTTGCTCCTGAGAATAAATGGTTTCTTGTAAGCATATGCTTGGTTTGGCTTGTGATGCTTACGAGATAAAAAGCTGGTCAAAGAAAAGACAAGATACGTGAGAGAAATAGTAACCAAGATCCAGACGTAAGTGTTCATATATATATGCCAATGGTCATTGCACGTTTGATTAAAAAGTACGCTGCAGTACTTCAAAGGATGTCCTCTTTAAATGAAAAAGAAAAAGGAAAAAACTTAAAAAGTGGAGCTATAAAAGCGCTATCATGCCGAAAAAGTAAGTGACATGTCGCACAACTTCCTAGGCAAAATAGTCTTCAGTCGCACGTGTGAAATTAACTACACATTACAGCAGCCACACCTATAAACCAACATCGTTATAAACCCGAATTTTGAACTGCAAAAGAGGCTTTTCAAAGACAAAACCCTCTCTATGCTCAACCACACCAACACAATGCTAATTTGATCGCAGTACAAAATTATTCTTCTGCACAAGGCTACCAAAGAAGGTTTCATTGACAGAATATGTACTCAGCATTCAAGAATGTAAGTTTTTTTTCTAAAATATGAGTAAGTTCTGAATCACTTGAACACTCCTACTAAATCATCCCCAAAAATGCCAAACGTATGAGACGTGATGGGTGCTAGGTTTCTCTTGTCCACATGATGCCTCCTCGCGTTTCATACGACTAAGGCCTACAAGATTCTATTGTAACATGGGTGCTAGGTTTCTTTTGTCCATTAAAGACATACTCACATTTCATGCATTTAACTTGATGCATGTTATAGAACTTTGAAGGATAAATTTTGACTATGTAGTACATTGAAAGCATAGAGTGTGCCTAATGAAAGCTATGAATGAGAAAAGGGAGGTAGATCCCCTAAATGGCTATGGATATGCCTTTTAAGAGCTGTGAATGAGAATAGGAAGGTAGATCCCATAATTGTCTATGGCTATGCATGCTAGGGTTTGAGTTGCAATAATGGAGGAGAGATTGAGGACAATCAGAGGCAAGGATGTTCCAATGTCTCTAAATGCAATGGCAATAGAATTCTTCATTCTTCATTAATGTCATGCCTCTTAAATAGCCATATACATGATAGGTAGGATCATTAGCATTTCTTAATGGATAACCCTAGGGCTTGGATACATTTCTCTAAAAGTGGGGAGTGACTTCATGAACTACTCCACCTCCTTAATACTATACTGTTGCTTCTCAATCAAGAAAATTGCAAATTCCATACCAAGCAAAAGGTCCAACTCACCTTCATGAATCAAGTTTGTTTCATTGTATACTAATGGGTAAGAGTGCATAGACAAACAATATCTCATATTAGCTTGAGTTAAGGATAAATTTTGACTATGTAGTAAATATGATGTGCAATGGTAGATGAGTTGAACACGACTAGGATTGCCATGTTTGTCGTGTGACGTATGAAATGCGAATGGTATTATGTTCTTTTTTTTGAGTAAGGCCATATTGCGTTTCATCCGTTTTGAGCCTGCATTGTTTCCCTTGTGCCATGTGAAATGCGATATGATGTCGAGTTCTCTCTGTCTTCAAGGTCTACTCACGTTTTATACATCTTCGTACCATTTTATTGAGATTTTATTTAGAATTTGTGACTACTGTTTACCTACTGCTTTGTGATTGAAGATATATTGATATGAGAGATTAGGAGATCTTTCTTAAATTGTCAATATTATTTGTTTTTTTGGATGTTCTAGATGGCTAGAACTAAGTCCACTACAAGGAAGCAGAAAGTTGATCCTAGAGGTCTTGCTTCAAAGATACATCAGTCCTCCAAGCCTTCGAAAGGAAATCAAAGCCAAGAAGAAGGTTCTCACAGCATGTGAGGTGCCTTAAGGAGACTAGAAGTGTAATGAAGGCTTTGAATAATGCAATTCCAAAGCTATCTTTTTAGAGGCTTGCCAGAGAAATCTGTGACAAGCATAGTCCACAGAGTTTTAGATAGACTAGGGGAGGTCTCAACTGTATTCAGGAGGCTACAAATGATTTTTTGATTGAGTTTTTCCAAGATTCTTATATTTGTGCGGCTCATGCACATAGACTTACGCTTATGGATAAAGACATGATTATTCTCAGGAGATTGAGATACAGGGTTTTCAAAGGTCCTTGAACCAATCCCTCTTTCTGATGTTAAGGCTTTCAATATTTTAAATGTGCCTCCATATAGAAAGAAGAAACATGATATTGGTCTGAAGGTTGAAGATGTTACGCATGAAAAGGACATAAGACAACATGAGAAAGAGGAAAAGGCCATAGTAGAGCAGGGAGATAAATGGAGGGAGTTTAAAAGAAAGAAGAAAGAAGAAAAGGAAGCAGAGAATCTCCCATCTTTTGAAGAGGAGTTATCTACCCTTCTTGGAAGGGCTGATCCTAAGGGCTTCAAAGTTTCTTGCTTTTTACCTGCTGATATTAACAAGAGATCTGATATGATATTTTTGGACTCTGATTGTGTTCAAATTCTCCAAAATAAAGTGAGAGAAGTAAATGACTCGATTCTCCCTGTTGGGATGAGGTGTAGTTTACCAAAATTTGTTTAAACTCACTATATTTTTATAGCAATAGACTTCCATGTTGATGCTTACTATCTCCATTCCTTTGCTAGGTGTGTAATGCATGAGCTACCCTTCAATATACAACAAAAGATTGAGGTTCTTGATCCATCCATCTCATACTATATGAGGAGTGAGCTTGATGCAAGTGCTTTTGACCATTGGTTTAATTCAATTGACTTTGAATCTTTGGAGCTTCTCCTAATTCCATACAATAAAAAGTAAGTAATTTGATATTTTTAAAGATTTTATGAGATCTTGTTTTGTTAGATTATTGAAATGTTTTTATTTTCAGTTCTCATTGGAGCCTAATTGGAATAGACTGTGTGGAGAGGCAATGTTTCCTCATCAATTCTATAAAAGGAAGCCATGGAAATGCCAAGTTGTAAGTTATATAATCTAGGGTCTCCTTGATATTTTGATCTTTTTGTTGCAAGTAATCTAATATTTTGATCTTTCTTTTGTAATAACTCTAAATTTTATTGCCTTTTTTGTACAGATTTTTCAAAAGATTGATTGAAGTGCTAGAGAAAAGGCCTCCCATGCCTTCTGACTTACTTGCAACAATGCAATATAGACAAGTTGCGGTAAGTTCTTGATTAATATGATTGGAACATACTAAGAAAATTTATTCTAAAAACTACCATAAACAAGTTACTCTTGTTGATTGCAGTGTCCTCATCAAGATGATAGTTACTCTTGTGGCTGGAGAGTAATTGTAAATGCTAGAAGATTGGTTCAATTTATTTATCTCAATGATGATAAACTTATAAAGGTAATGTGAAACATACTGAACTTTAATATAGAGTTTTATTGCAAAATAGTCCATTGTAAAAAATAAAAATGAACTAAAAATATTTTTTTACAAATGTATTACAGTTTTCGAGGGATTGCTATACAAGTGAGGACGTTTGGTATATAAGAGCAAAGCTCTTGAAGTACATAATGACCAATTGTATACAACCGACAAGAAGTGGGGGCTTGGACATTGAAGGAGAGGAGGTGCATGTAGCTACAACAGGTGAAGCTATGCCTTCAATAACCAAAGCATCAAAGATAGGCAAAAGGACTCCTAAAAAGAATGTTCCTTCTCAAAAAAAGAAGCTTTGCCTCAGATTGTAAGCCCTAGTGTATAAGTCATGGAGATGGCTGACAAAAATATATATATGTATTTTATATTGATAGTAAAGATATATTTTCTTCAATATCCTTGCATTGTATATTCTTCTCTCTCCTCGTTGATATTTGTAAAAAACATATGTTACAAATTTTTATTAATCAAGAAGTGAAATCAGATATACACCTAAATGAATATAATATCTTCATTCTGTAAATCCATCCTCACTTGATGTAGCGTACATGATGATCTAACCTTTAGGATTGCAATAATGTCCTCATTGCACCACTATAGGATCTTTGCTAGAATTATCAAGATTTTGGTGTAAAGCAATCAGACTACCGCCAACATAATGCCATCTACTATAACAAAAGCTAAGGATGAAATTTTGAGTAGCAATCATATATTTACAAGCTATAGAGTCTTGATCTATCTTACATATAATTTTCCCTTCTGTCCTAGTGTCCCATCCCTCATCAACAAATTGTATAACATGATTATGTGTTAGTCTCTTCACTGAAAGCATAGCCTTTGATTTTCTTATGTCAGTATTAGAAAAGAAGTCAATAAATATATTAATAGATAGAACAAAGTAACTTTTCTTAGCCTACTTGAGATACTAAGTTTTAATGCTCTCTGTATCTCAGAAAATATTTTACATCTATAGCCCTCACTAGTAGCTAGACTTGGCAAAGGCCACTCAAAGCTTGAAAAATCTAGCATAGGAAGGGGGGATATTGATCCCCATTGGCTATGCTACATGGGGACAATATAAGAATGGTCATTGAAGAATATTCCATTCTCTGCAAGCTCTATCTTCTTTCTACCTTTGTGCATCTCTTCTCCAATCAAGCCATACATCACATCAATCGCATAAACAATAGACTCTACTAGTTGCCATTCCTCAAGATTAGAGGGATATACATCTATAAGACAAATGAACAAATGTTATAATGGAAAACCTTAAACCAAGTTCAAGAAAAGAAAGACTATAAGAATTAAATCCTTACAATTTGGTTTATGCATTGGAAGTTTTGAACTTCCAGGTTCCAAATATAGCTCTCTATGCATAAACACATGTTGTACCAAAAGCTCTTTTATGCTATTCTTATTTACTCTAAGCTTCAAGTTTCGGATTCTACCCTTCCAAGCAGAGATGAACGAGCTCTCATATCTTCATCTTTTCCCACCTTTTGCTTGTTGTATGGTGATCCAATTGCCTTTGTTAATGATTGTAGTAATCCATCTTCCATCTTTTTGGAATGAGTTAAATATTGATATGGATGTGATTTTGGAGCTTGGACGCCTTGTTGAAGGTCAAATTTCTCTATCCATATGAGAGAGAGAGAGAGAGAGTAGGTTACCACGAGAGGGACAAAAGAAAGGAGAGAAAAACACGAGAGGGACAAAAGAAAGGAGATATATATATATATATATATATATCTTCATAACAAAAAGAAAGAGAGAAGCAAAGAAAATATAAAAACAAAGAAAGAATGCACTTATCTCAAAGCTTGAAAAAGCCCTTTGTGTTTCCTTCCTTCTTCTTCTTGGAGCCCCAAGAGGAACACCAAGGAATAGGGGATTCTACTGTAAGAAAATCTATCTTGTAACATCAACAAGCTTTTATTTCATTCTTTTGATCATCAAAACAAAGAAAACAACAAATCTTCACGCAGCATCATAGTAGATATCTCCTACGGATTTGATAGAATCAACCATATTCTTCAACATCTTCATAGAATTCTTCAATAGAACAAAGAACATAGAAGAATACACCATTTTTGAATGGAAATCAATCACATAGTATTCATCTTCAATGTCTTCATAGTTCTCTCTCAATCTCTCATATACAATTACACTGTTTTGATAGAATTGACTCTCTCTCTCTCTCTCTCTCTCTCTCTCTCTCTCTCTCTCTCTCTCTCTCTCTCTCTCTCTCTCTCTCTCTCTCTCTCTATCAATAATACATCATCTTCTCACTACAATACTCTCATAATAACTCTCAATAATCCTTCTTATATCGTGGATGCACCTCCCAAGAGGTATGTCTAATATGAAGAGTCACCAGAGCCACTACAGTATCCCTTCACAGGTCACTACTGCCACTGTCACTCCAGTCTTCTCTTCAGTCTTCAGCAGCTGCTTCTTCCATTTGTTTTAGCTCTTTTGAACTTAGATTCATCATTTCCAAAAGTTAGAAATTTTTTCCAAAGTCACACATACATTCTACAAAACACTTACAGAAGATCTATAGAACAATACAGTACTGTACCAGAGTAGATACAGAATAGTTACAGAGCAGAGACAGAGTAGAGACAGAGGCTCTACAGAAGGTTTATAGAGGGTTACAGAAGGTCATCAGAACCTCATAACTCATACTAAAACCATTCAAAACTATCAAAAACTAATCAATAAGCTTCCAAAAGATCTCAACCGTCATCAATAATCAATCCATGCTTCATACAGAAGAAAATCAGAACAAAAGAGAAGCTATACAGAACCAATCAGAACCTCAATAGAACCTATCAAATCATCACAGAGCTTCATATCTCTACTGAGAATCATCATGATCTTCCAAAACATAATCAATATCATCCAAAACACTCTCAAACACTTCCATTAACATCCATACATTACTCTAAATCCATCAAAAATCAATCATTCAAACCTCAAAAACAACAAAAATCAGTCAAAAATTCAATCTTTTTTCACTCTCAACATATCCCCACACTTAGAAAGGAAGCATCCTCGTGATCTAAGGAAAAGAAGAATATAAGTTCACTAAAGAGCTAAATTTTATCTTCCGTAGGATCTTCAATAATCTCCCCAAACCACGACCACAACTTATTACCTGTATCTCTAGAAAAAACTACTAAAGGAAAACTTCATTATTCATTAACTCATTTGATAATCATTTAAAAATGCATAAAAAATTTGTAAAGGATATAAGAGGTTCTTCTTCAGCTTTTCACCATAGGCTTTCCATCCATCAGCAATAATTCGAAAAGAGCTCTTGAACAAATTATTCTCAATCAGCACGAACTCATCACATACAATTATTAAAACACACATACAAAACACTAACACAACCATCTGAATGATACCTCCAAAAAGAGATATATATATCAATAAGAATCATCCAAAATACATTGCAAAGGCATCAATGAAGGTGATCCCTTTTGAAGGCTTGGTGGTTTCGAAAACGATCCATGGAAAAGGACTCATCTACAAATGTCTTTGGAGGATTTTGAAAGAACTATAGGAAGCACATCCTTTCTAGCAAAACAAGGTATCTGGTAGGTAGACATAGGGCATGAAAATAGAGGACATCCAACTGTTGGGAATCAATGTTCACATTGACATTCATACAAAGCTTTGGAATGGCCTTTTGATCATTATGGGAATGCCTATGCATGTATGCTAAATACCAAGCAAAATGAGCTGTCAATCTCACTGAAGGATCTATAGATTGTGAATATTGGTGAGCAAAATGAAGGTAATTCTGGTATGCTTGACTGCCAGTTGTCCAGTCCCCTGGAATTATTTGCCAGTTTATCTATGGTCCCGTAAGAGAATCAGTCGAGCTCCATCCTCTTCTCTTTGGAATCTGTTGATCAAACCCTTCGTATTCACTAACCAACTGAGGGGGTTGAGAAATAGAAGTGGTAGGAGATGGAAGTGGAATAAGTAAAAGAGGATGAAGAGATAGGTAGGCAAAATCATAAAAGAAGGAATAAGATAAAGAAGGAGTAGCTGAAAATTTAACTGAATCAGTTAGGAAAGGTGTCAATTGATAAACAGGAAAAGTAGAAGGTATATGGATAGATGGTGAAGGACATGGTGGAGAAGGGGAAAAAACTCGAACTTCAATGAAAGAACAATAGGTAAATATAGGAATTTGAGGAAAACCTTGAGGTTGGAAAAGAAGAGGTAAGATTGCTACTGAATTGGTTTTATAAAGGGAAAGATAAGTATCATAGCAATGAGCCATTTATTGGTAGTATAATGGGGTAGGAACAGAGGGACTTAAAACAGATATTCTCTGATAGGCATAAAAAAAGGATGAATCAAATGGATGGTTTTTGGAAAGATAAGCTAGGAGATCCACCCCTAGTTGGTTAGTGCTCTGCACATAAGTAGAAGTTGTATTCTCACGTTGATGTAGGACCACAAAATCAATCATTGAGTGCCATGAATTGTCAGGGCAAGTAGCCACTTTTGAGGAATAACACTTGAACATGTCATCTATTCGCAACTCCAAATAGTTGACATACAAAACAACTTGCAAAATCACATCCACCACATACCAGGCCAAATCTACATCATCTGAAATCAACAAATCACCTCGTAGATACATGTAAGACAGCAACATGGCATCCATCGTCACAGAATCTTCAAAAACCATATGGACCACTTCTGTCAGCAACTCAGGAGACCAAGCCCCACTCCAACCATCCTCTGGAAGAGGAAGATCCATTGTTGAAAGCTTCATATAGAAGGCCAACTTCTGCAACAACTGATAGTGGACAAAGAAAGAATGGTCTAGAGGAACATACTCCTGAAAGTGCTCAAATGTAGACCATAACAAATCCATCCTGGACTGCAATCTTTCCACTTTATCTTGAAACAATGGACACAATGTGGTCTATCCCTGGAGAACTGCCAAGTCCTACTTAGAGATAGAAGGAATAATATGAACATTGGGGCTTGGAGGAATGGACCGTGACTGTGTCAGTTGGTCTTGCAACTGCTTAATTTGGGAAGCTTGTGATTCCACTGTGTTATGAGCAGTCTGTAAGGTTGACAGTTTTGCATCTAAAAGATTCTGAAACTCTTAAGCTTCTTTGGGCATTCTCTCTTTCTCCACCGAGATTTTAGTGACCTCTGACTGAGCTTCTGTTAACTGAATCTTCAAAGAAGATAACTCATCTCTTTGGATCTCAATCATTTGGGTCTGCTGCTCCATCTGCTTAAACAGATCTGCAAGTGTGTCTTTAGCAGAGGCTAACTCTGAGGTTGCCTTATGCAACTGGTCTTTGGACTGCATCAGTTCTTCATAGAAAGAAACATATAACTGTTGAACACAAGCTATCACTGAAAGTTCAATTGAACTCTGGATGTCATTACAAAGGAATGGAATAGCATCTCCTGACACTAAATTGTTCAGTGAAGGGACTGATATTTCCAAAGAACCCTCTCTATGTGCCCTGAACAAATTGTTACATGTGAGGTAAGCAAGAAGGTCACTGCCAGAAGTAGCAGGAATTGTGACTGAAGGAATGACTGAAGGAGTTTTATATGCCACACGCTTCAAGCACTTCCGCTGAATGACCAGTGGAGGAGGGGAATTAAGATCCTCTATGTCAATAGGTTCTGACTCTTCTGAAGGTGGAGGGGGAGGTACTGGATCAAATGGAGAAGGTGGAAGCACACCCTTCTTTAGGCTTGAGTATGTCAAAAAAGCATATAAGTAGGAACCATAGGTGACATTTGTGACATTTTCTCTGGTTACTTTGACAAAATGTTGGTCCATCTTTGTAAGCAAGTAAGTACTCCAATCAATAGCCACCTCTTTTAATACCATCCTGGAAGCTGTGAAGAGCTCTTTGGACAAGTAATGGGATGGTGTTTTGGCAGGCATAAACCTGTCTTGGAGAAACTAGCAGACTAACTTCCAAAGAGGATCAATGATCATGGAAAAAGATACTCCTGAAGTGTTTATCACTTTCTTGACATCCGGAATCTCTTTGGTCTGCTTCTGTAACAGCTTGAAAATCTCATCATTGGAGAATAATTGTCTAGATGTAACAAAGGGCTCTCCTTTGTAGGGAAGAGACAAAGCCTTTTCTAACCCTTGGGGTGTCAATACCATGGAAGTACCATGAATCAGACCTGACTTCTTGCTGTATGATGCAAGAAACTCATCACACAGGGATGGATAATCTAAAATCAATGGGAATGAAGCAGCCACGAAAGTCGCAAGTCTTGCTTTTGCTATAGGCTCAAAAGCTAGTAGAGAAGAATAATCCTATTGATCAACGGGACATACTGGATAGGAGGAGGAGTGTGAGGCGCCATTCAGATGGAAAACACACACACCACATAGTCAATCAAAAGAAGGACACACACAGACGTAACTAACCAATTTACCACTCCAAACAACCCATATCCTAGAAAAAATTCGACATGACCTCTACACATATGTGACCAAAAACTTCATGCGATGCAACAAGCAGGCACCCAAAACCCCATATCAGGCAAGAAAAAAAAGAAAAACTTCAAACTGCACTCGTAATCGTAACACATAAGCAAACCATAATACCAGAAAAATCTAATCAGGACCTGACCATAACCTTGACCAACAACTTCAGCTAAAAGGACTTTACACGCCCAACCCACGAAACGTGTTTATTAAAAGGGGGAAAAAAAGTGTAGTGAGGGAAAATTGTTTTAATGAAAGGTTCATTTTAAGAAATTATTAACAATGGGTGACACTTTATTATATTATAAACCTTAATAAGAAAACAGTGGTTCCTTCTTAAAATTTTAATTACAATTTATTAGGGTGAAACAGTGCTTTATCGAAACCCCGACTGCGATTCCCAGACTGGGGTCTCTAAATGCAAATTCATTAATTAAAAATTAATGGTGATGTGGAGCGTTTTTTTGCCAGCGCGTGCTTTTTTATGATGGTTGGTTCATTTTTATTAAAAATTAAGGTGCCCCTTAAGCACACATAGCGCGTGCAAAGTGAACGGCTGGTTGATTTTTAACTTATTAGAAACTGTGTGTTTAGCACGAATGCGCATGGAAAAGTGGGTGAATATAGTTCATTTTAGCAATTAATTGTGGTTAAGGGATAATAAAAATTAATAAAGCTCATCAATAAATACCTGGTAGGGGTGTGTATGCAATGGACTGAAGGCGCACGGAGTAGTCCCCAAATACAAGGAATCCAGTAAAAAAAAACAAACACCAATGACTGAAAAAAATAAAGCATCTTAATGTTTTTTAATTTTTATTTTATTTTTATTTTTTATTTTATTGTTTGTTTATTGTTTTTTTTTTGTAATTGTATTTTAGGTGTGTTTGTATTTTGTATATTGTTTGATTTGGTTTGTTTGTTTTGTTATTTCTTTTCTATTTCTGTTTTTTTAAAAAAATAATTAAATCAAGATATAGGATATATGAATATATTGTGAAGTGTAAGGGTGGAATTTTAGCAATCCAACAAGTGTCAACAATGTGTTTGATTTTATCCATGATTTTTTAGCTGATTTTTGGAATTTAAAATGAATTTTCATGAGGAAAAGTGTCAAATTTAAGATTTTGACTTCTAATAATATTTTTGCCATTTATAGAAATATTTTCAATTGAGAAATTAGTGGCAAAAGGAGCAATGGGATTTGTGAAAATTTTTGGATTTTTTTGGGATTTATTTTTTTGAAATTTTACCAATTTTTAATGAATTTTACTCATTTTGCATGTATTTTTGAAGGAATTTTCAATTTTTTTTTGCAATTTATTTTCTTGAATTTCCACTTTAAAAAAACATTCCAAATGATTTCACAATATTTGAAATTTTTTAGAAAATTTTCTACAATTTTTTAGAATTTTAAATAAATTTTAATGAATTTTTGAAGTTTTTATGTGTTTTATGTGTATTTTTATGTGTTTTTATGTATTCTTCGGGTGTGGAAATTAAAAGGTGATACCTGAGTTGGGTGTGAATAGCGAAGGATGACTGCGTGTGAACGGCTGACTGCAACACTCCACTGCACGGACAGTCAGAAGCGCGTCCTCGCGCGTGAATGCCCGCTAGCACACCCATACACCGAGAACGGCCACACGACGGGAAGACAACGGAGGAGAAGGGGCAGAAACGGGGGCTGTAAGGGGGTAACCTAAGTGAATTAGGTGACTGAGTAGGTTAAGTTAATTAGGTTAGCTTAGTCTAGGAAAGTCAATTAAGTTAGTTTAGTGTGTGAAATCAATTAAGCTAGTTATGTGAGTTTAGTTTGTTAAGTTAGGTTAGTTAGGTTAGTCTGTTTAAGTAATGTAAGTAATGTTAATCAGGTTAAGTAATGTTAGTTAGTTTAAGCTAAGGTTAGTCAGTGTAAGCTATGGTTAGTTAAGTTTAACTATGGTTAGTTAAGTTTAACTAGGGTTAGTTAAGTTTAACTAGGGTTAGGCAGGTTTAACTAACCTGGGTTAGAGAGAGAGGAGGGAGGCCGGAGGAGGAGGAGGAGGAGGAGGAGGAGGAGAAGAAGAATAATAATAATAATGGCAAGGGAGGTGCACAGTCACGTAGGGCTGGCAGCGAAGGAGAGCACTGAGGAGGAGGAGCACGGCGGTGGGGAGGAGAGGAGCAGAAGCGACTTGACGGGCGGGAGTGGAGAGGGGAGGAGCGACCTGACGAGCGCAGGGGGTAGAGGAGGAGGAGGAATGGCGGGGGAGGCAGATGACGGCTGGTGGGGGGGCGCACAAAGTGAAGATGGGAGAAGGCGTGGTGGAGGAGGATGATGATGGGGGTGACAGCGGCCTTCGACGGAGACAAGGGGCGACCGTTGACAACGATGGCAGGGGGCGCAGAGGAGAGCGACGGCAGGGGGCGCAGACGACAGCAACGTTGATTGACAGGAGGGAAAGCAGAGAATGGCGCGGCAAGGGAGAACAAGACGGAGGGCGCGCGGGAGAGATAAGCGGTTATTTTAAAAAAAAAATTAAAGGTTTTTAATTTTTAATTTTTAAATTTAGTTGTTTTTTGTTGTCCCTATCGTTTAATGTTTCGTGGTGTGGGTTTTTGTTTTTGTTTTTTTTCCTTTCTTTCTCTTTTTTTCCCTTTTTGGTGTGTTTGTTTCTTTTGTTTTTTTTTCTCGTGGTTTTGTTTGTTAATTGTTTATTATTATTATTATTATTATTTAATATTATCATATTTTTTATTTTGTATATTTGGTTTGTTATGTGTTTGATTTTTTATTTACTTTTTTAAATAAAAATAAATTGAATATGGCTGTGTAAAAGGAACGCATCCCCCTCCCGCGCGAATGCGCGGGCGGGGGTAAAAAAATTTGCAATGACAGGATCAAACGGGGCAGGGACGACGATGTGCGAGCCATAGATGCCACGGGGGTGTCTCGAGGCGCGCAAAACCAAAAACAGGCGCGTTCACACGCGACACAAGAAACGGGGTCACACAATAAAAAAGAAATAAAAATTAATAAAGTCTAAACCGTTCGTCGGATTGAAAAACCGTAAGAAGGAAAAATGTGTCGGGAGACGAGGGGAAAATGATGGAAACATGCAACATGGGTTTTGGGGCAAAATCAGGGTATTCACATGGGAAAAATGCAAGAAGCAGGCCCGAAAACACATATGGGTATCAATATCGAAAAATCCCGCATTGGAACAAAGTCTGGAAAGAAGGAAAATTGTGCAGAATAAGGTGTCCTACAATCCTATCATGGCAAAACACAGTTCCGATCGAGACAAGATGTGTTCACATGGGAAAAGCCCTAAAAACAGACTCGAAAATGAACTCGGAAATTAATACGGGAAGAACTGTGCACTGGAATAGAAGACAGTAAAAAGGAAAAATGTCTGAAAGAAAGGGATTCACAAGACAAGTGCATCAAAACTCAGTTGGGGGCTATTGGGAGGGGTTCGTATAGAAAAACACAAAAAACACACCTGAAAACACTTGAAAAAATTAATAGCTAAAAATCCGACAGTTGGAAGAGGGGGAAGGAAAAAGAAAAAAGTGGGGGAAAGGCTAGTAAGACATGGCTGTCAAATTAAACTGCAATTCCAGTGAAAAGAGAGCCGGTTCACATGGAAAAATGTGAAAAATAAATACAAAAAGGGTCCAAAAACACGCAAAAATTAATAGCGGATAAACTGTGCATCGGAATGACATGGAGTAAAAAGGAAAAATGTCAGGGGGAATGGGTAGGACAGGGCTGGTATATTAGATCGGGGTTCCGAAGCAATGAAGACACATTCACATGGAAAATCGTTCAATTTACGAGAATTGCTTCAAAATTTAATAATTTGAGAACCATCTGTTGGAACAGGGGTTGTTAAAAAGGAAAAATAAGCAGTTCAAAGGGACGAAAAAGATGTAAGGTTGGATTGGGATTCTGGTGAACGTAGGGTGCGTTCACATGGAAAATCACAAAATAAAGGATAAAGAAAAACAGTCAAAGAACAGCTCCGAGGATAGGGTGAAATAGAACGGAGGAGTGGGGAAGGGACCCCAACAAAGTAAAATAAAGGCATAGCATAGATGCATGATCATAGCCAAGTTATATGCATGGGGGAATGCAACATAGACGCGCAGAGACGCGTCCCTACACTTAAAACCTTAGCAAGAAGGGTAAACCGAATAACAAGGTCCTAAGACCACACATCAAACCAATCACGAATGTCCCCACACTTAAGACATGACCATCACTGAGAAACAGAAGGTGTAGGGTTAGAAAACTTGGCCCATATTGCCAAGGAGGAATGTCGACTATCGAGGTTGCATCTTGTGTCATTGTCGGCTGCAGGAAGTAACAAGGTGTCTTCATAGTACACGTCCTGCATGGCAGGGACCATGCAGCAGCATCCAGGGAGGTAGCTGATTGAAGGAATCGTAGGAAATTCGTCGATGACGAGGGATATTGCACTCAACTCATGATCACGCAAATGGTTTGAAAGAACAGTCACTCACCCCATTACTAACATCACTCGAGGTAATAATGATGAGACTTGAAGCTCACTCCCAGTTTAGGAATCGACAAGGGGGTGGTGTAGAAAGAGTATGCTGGGGTGCACAATTGATGGTGCATCAGTGTGTCCAACCCGTCTAGCATAGGTGCAAGAAGAAAGGCCAGGGAGCCTTGTAGTGCAGTGTACAGAACAGAGTGACGTGTCCTATGCTAATGGTAGTGACCCAGCCCATGGGTGCATAGGGAAACAGAAACGTACTTGACTCCAATTGTCATAACGTCCCTCAACCCTTACCTCTCGATAATTGATTGAAAAAACACCAGTCACACTCAGCCCACCCTCTGTCTCACGCTTTGTTGAAAGATACAAAGGCAGCCCATTCCTGAACCCCATTGATGTAATCCTCACTGTCACTTGTGCAGAGGTTGTATGCCGTGTGCGCTTTGATGGTGCAACTGTGCATCCCACCTTGTGCTAGCATATAGTGCAAGAAGGAAGGCCAGGGAGCCTTATGGTGCAGTGCAAAGGAACAAATCATGCATTGTACATTGAGAGGCCCATCTCGTGCATGCAACACTCCGTTCACACATCTCACCTCTCATTAATTTGAAGGGAAAGATTGGTCACTCACCCCACCCTCTATCTCACTCTCGCTGATAGATACAGAAGGCAGCCCATACTCACGTCCCCATCCTGTTAGGATGAAAGCTCACATCATTCAAGGGGTTGGTGATGAAGATCATGTTGGCTGTTGTTGTCATCAGGATCTTGAAGACGAGACGTACCCAGGGAGGCAGCCCACAAATCTCATACTTCAATGATTTGTAAGAAAAGTCGTCTGTTAAGAAGGGCAGACAAACTGATATTACATAGACAGTGCACCAAGGGAGGTGGCTTCAAATTACTTGCGGAAGAGGTTCTGCTAGTGAGTTAGCTATCCTGAACTGCGGGGTGTTGCCACCTTTTCCACAGTCAGCGTCTCACCCAAGGGTGTTTCCACCTTTTCTTGGAATGAGGCCTGTTACGACAGGGAATTTCTTCCTTTTCTCCCATAATAGTTTTTTTTTTTTAATTTTTTTTCGTTAATAAAGAGAATGGTATAAATACCATGTGTCAGGACCAACCTCGCCACCATTGTTGGATCATACGAGAAGAGAAGAAGGTCGGGTTGAGATGTTTATGCGAGGGGTTAGTAGAACAAGACTATCTCATGAGGAGAATCATAAGGGCTATCAGAAGCACGACGAGAAGGCCAGTGTGACGCCCAAAAGGAAAAGGGTAGGTGTGATTGTCAAGATCCCCAGGGAGGGAAGTACATCTTCAGACGATAGCCATTGATCAGGAAAGGATCATCAGAGGTGTCAACGGTCTGCACCTGAACAGAGACATTAGGATTGACAGCAAGTACCTTGTACGGACCCATCCACCGTTATTGAAGATTGCCAAGAAACTTGCCAAATCTGGAATCATAGGCCAGGACAAGATCACCTTCTTTGAACTCCTTGTGTTTGATGAAACTGTCATGATAGGCTTTGCATCGTGCTTGAGTGGTTTCCATGCACTGTAGGGCCATCCGCCGTATCTCATCCAAGCATTCCAAGTGTAGGAGATGGCGTTGCAGTGACTCATTATCTCCCAAGCATTCTTTAACTGCCACTCACAAAGAGGGCAATTCCAGTTCAACAGGGAAGACGGTTTCTGTACCATACACTAGCTGGAAAGGGGTTTGTCCTATAGCTACCTTATGGGAGGTTCTGTATGTCCAGAGGGCCTCTGTAAGTCGATCGTCCCAGTAGCGACGATGTGCGGCAATCGTTCTTGTCAGAATTGAGCAAAGGATGTAATTGGTGACTTCAACTTGACCATTGGCTCTGGGGTAATAGGGAGTAGACTTGCGATGGCAGATCTTATACAGCTCTGTCAGCTCCTCCATGATTTTGTTAAGGAAATGAGTACCTTTGTCACTCACCAGCTCGAGATGACTACCAAAACGGGTGATAATATTCTCGTACATGAATAGGGCTACGTTGTTACCATCGTCTCGCTTCAGAGCTTTAGCTTCACACCACTTTGTGACATAATCCGTACATACTAAGATATATCTGTTCTGCTTCCGTCTGGTGGGTGGATCAATGGGACCCACAAAATCAGTCCCCTACTTCTTGAACGGCTTTAGGGGAAGAATGGGTTGTAGTGGCATGGCACTTGTTTTGGTGGGTTTTCCCATTCGCTAACAAGCATCACATCTCTTACAATAGTCATATGCATCCTTGTGGAGGGTCGGCCACCAATATCCTGCTAATAGAGCCTTCCTGGCTATTGCTTCTCCTGCAAAGTGTCCACCACATGGTTCGTCATGGCATGCTTTCAATACTATGCTGATTTCATCCCTTGCAACACATCTTCTCAATACTTCATCTTTGCCTCTCTTGTACAGTGCACCGCCTAGCAAGGTGTAGGGGGCTGATTCTAACAGAAGCTTCTTCTTCTCACGGCTTGAGATGCCAGGAGGATACTGTTGAGTTGCTAGGAGATTGGCTATGTCTGCATACCAGGGAGTAATTGTTTCAACTAAAAACAAAGAAGCATCAGGAAGGTCAGGATCATCATATTACTCTTCTTCTGTTTGAGGGATCCGTGACAGATGATCAGCTAGGACATGGGAACGGCTAGGCTTAGTGACCACTTCAAAATCGAACTCCTGGAAGAGGATCAACCATCTCATCAGTTGTCCTTTAACATCTGCTTTGTTCATCAAGAAGGAGAGGGGTTCATGATCAACATAGAACTTGAAATGTGTTGACAATAGATAGTGTCGAAACTTCTCCAATGCAAACACCATTGCCAAGCACTCAAGCTTTGTCACTGTATAGTTCCGTTCCCTATTAGTGATTGGTTGATCTAATTTAGAGGGGCCCTTTTGACATAGGACAGCACCTAGCCCTTCAATTGATGCATCTGTGTGCACATAGAACTCCTTCGTCCAATCAGGAGGTTGTAAAATAGGTGCTTGGATAAGGCACTGTTTTAGGGTATTAAAGGCTTCTTCACAATCATCAATCCAAAGGAAATCTGCATCTTTCCTTAGGAGCTTGTGCAGAGGGGCTGCCTTGGTTGCAAAATGTGCAATAAATCTTCTGTAGTAACCCACATGGCCAAGAAATCCTCTCAATTGCTTGAGGTTTGTTGGTGCTGTTAAGGCAGCAATCTTCTCAATCTTCGCCGGATCTGTTGCAATCCCTTGTGCCAAGATAATATGGCCCAAAAGAACTCTTGAGGAGACGCCAAAGGCACATTTGTCAAGGTTGAGAGAAATCCCATACTCTCGGCATCTGTCAAAACATTGCTCTAGGTGTCCCCAGTGCTTGCGGATTAAGCTATAGACACAGAAGTCATCAAGATACAACTCAATGAAATCATGCAAATGATTCTGAAAGGTAGCCATCATTACTCGTTGGAAGGTGGCAAGAGCATTATAGAGCCCAAATGGCATCACTCTATAGGCATAGGTCCCCCATTCTATGGTGAAGGTTGTTTTAGATTGGTCACCTTCTGCAATTTGGACTTGGATATATCCGCTAAATCCATCCAAGAGGGAATATAACTCATGGACTACCACTGTATCCAACAGTTGGTCTATAAAAGGGATAGGGAAATGATCCTTTTTTATCTTTGAATTGAGCTTTCAAAAGTCCACACATATTCGAAGTTTCCCGTTCTTCTTGGGTAATACCACAATGGGCGAAACCCATTCACTATTAGCCATGGGATAAATGAACTCTGCTTCAAGAAGTTTCAATAATTTAGCCTTCACTAGAGTAGAGTAATTAGGATTCATATGTCTTTGTCTTTGCCTTACAGGTTTGGCATCAGGCTCTAGATCAATGTGATGTTGGCATACTATGGGATCAATCCCCTTTAGGTCTTTATACGACCAAGCAAACAAGTCTAAGTTCTCTTTGAGTAGATCTCGTAGGACTACTAGTTCTTCTTCTAGAAGATTGAGGCCCACTTTCAGGTGACGTTTAGTACCATCAGTATCCAGGAACATTACTTGCCTTTCACCTTCCACTTCATGGATGAATGTCCCACGGATTGCTTCTGGATAGAGGTTTGACTCTTTCAAGAGAGTAGTATCCTCATCTGATGTTCCACTAGAACTAGTGTCCTCCTTTTGAATAGATGACTCATTTGTCTGTTGAGGTTGCTGGAAGGGTATCAGAGCTTTGTTTGCTTCTTTGTAAGTGGTAATTTCTTCTGGACTTAGGTATTCATCTTCAGAGGATACATCTAGGAATGTCACATAGCACGGACCTTCTAGGGGCCGTGGCTCTGAGGGCTTTGGCTTTTGTTAACAGGGGGCATCATCATCGTCTTCCTCTGGCCTGAACAGTTAGGGCGACAGGAGCCACTGGTGAACTTAATTTTTATGCCTTTAATCCATTCCTTATACAAATTCTGCATACTTTATGGTCCATTAGCCAACCTAAATGGAACCATGGTCATTCCGTACAGCACCCTGAGATCTTTAGCCTATGAGGTCTCTTCTAGTAATTGCAGCATTGACACTTCCTCTGTTTCTAGAGGTGTTTTTGTATCATCTATCTCTTGGACCTCTGGTCCTGTTTCTGGGACTGTCTCTGTAACTCTCTGTGGCACTGCAGTGCTCTATACTACACTGTTCTGTTCTATACTGCTCTGTCCCTCTATTGGCAGGTTGAACTTCACAGTCTTGGTAGGAGAGTTATTTTCATCTTGAACAATTGGTTCCTTCTTATTGGTACGCGTGACAACAGCAACTTTCAACTCTACCAAATTGGAGGCAGGCTCTTGTACCTTCGGTTGGCTATCAGTGCCATTGGCCTTTACAAGGGCTGGGCTTGGATAGTCCTTTGCATAGTGGCCTTCACCTTTGCATCGGCTGCATAAGGGCTTGCAATCCACAGATCATCTAGGGTTTGGACAATTTGGGGAGATATGACCCTTTTCTCCACACTTGTAACATTCCACCTCTGATCTTTGACCACCGCTAGACTGTTGTCCTCTGTAACTTTGAGAGGGAAACCTCCTTGGACTGAAATTAGGACCAAGCTCCCTAGGCTTTGATCCAATATCCTGTGTTATCATTTTGGATTCTAGCAAGTTAAATCTTGCATTTTCATCCTTCTGTCTTCATTCATGCATCTCTTTCAGAGAGCAAATATCCTCTGTATGGTTCTTCTGCAACAAACAGTAGGAATATAAGGCTCCAGGAATGGTTGGTTTTCGGGTACATTTAGTGGATAAATGTCCCGCTTGATGACACTTTCCGCACCATGTATTAGAACGCATCACATCTCTCCCAGCTCCCGCAAGAGTGGATATATTGGCGGTATTCACCTTCAACGTCTGTAGCTGCTCTGTAATCACATCCATAAGCTCTTTCTTGATACTTGCAACTGAGTTGGATAAGTAGTCCTTCAGATTTTCACCTCCTGAAGTACTTGTAGTAGGGTTTTGGGAAGCTTCTATAATTACTACATACACTGGTTAGGTCAATCCAGAAGGTCCTCTGTTCTGGTTCTAATTCAGAGCTCCTACTGAGATTTGGGGTTGTTGATTCTAGTTGGTAGGGTTCCACTGTTGTTGAGTCACCATTGGAGGAACTGTTTGAGGCCACTATTGTTGTGGTTGAATCATCAATTGAGGCATTGTCGTTTGTGGTGAACACAGTGGATTAGGTACATTATATTGCAGCATTGTTTACATCTGGGGATAGGGGTAGGGAACTGTCCCTGGGACTGCATTTGGTGGGTATACCATTCCTGGCATGGGAGGAAGTAAGACTCCTCTTCCTGGAGTCATTGACAGCCTTGCTTCAAATTCGTCATACAATCTTGCACCTTCCACTGCAGCTTGCAGATTGACTGGTCTTCTCAATTCCACGAACTTGCAAACTTCTGGTTGTAGGCCTCTGAGAAACACTCCTTTCCGGATACCTTTGTCCAAATGATGGTTAGTCCATCTCTTCAGGATGGATTCCATTCGCAAGACATAAGCTTCTACTCTTTCTCTAGAGGACTATCTTAGGTTCACGAACTCCTCTCGCATCCGCTCTTCAAAACCTTCATGCCTAAATTTAGTTAGGAAGGCGAACTTCAGGTCGTCCCACGTGCCAAAAGTTCCTGCTCCTTGTCTTTCATACCTCTGAAATGCTGTGCCCTTGAAAGTGGCAGGGAATATTGCTAACCAATACTCAGGGGTTCTGGCATTGTTAGTCACACATGCTACCATAAATTCTGCTACATGTAGATCAGGGTCTTCATTGTACTCTCCCTTAAAAACTGGCAATGGGACTACATTTGTTGGCCTATCATCAATATTTCCTGGATGAATCTGACTAGGAAGGGAACCTTGAGTTGCCATGGGGACTTCTGTAAAGAGTGCTTTTAGAGCGTCAAAGAAGGCTTCTGCTGCGAGCTCATTCTCAGCTTTGGTTTTTGCCTTCTCTCTTCTCACGTCCCTCTGGGCTCGTTCTAACACTTGCCTCTTGATTGCGTCATTCATCAGGGGGTTGGCTCCAACCAGTTGGTCTGTACTCAACAGGATAGTATCAAAGAGGGCTTCGGTCTCTGGGGGGACTCTTGGGCCAACATCTCCTCTACTTTCTTCTTTTCAACATCTCTGAATTCGGCTTTCAAACCACTACAGAGGGGGAGATATTCCATTCTAAAAGTATCAAAACTCATTCTTCTTAGGATCGTTGTTGTGTCATTATAATAATGCCAGCTTTTAAGGGTTTCAACAATGTATGTTGTGAAAAACACTCTGTCTACCAACTTCCAGTGGGTTGCTAATTGGACAAACAGAAGATTGTTAGTGCATCAAGCATCCCACATATCTTGCTGTTGAGCATCCACGAACAAATTCCAACTCTTTTATTCTTGTTTTCGTGAACCTCCACAGACCACGACTCCTGAAGCTTCTTCATGATCTCTCACTTAATTATGTCTGGAAACTTCTCAATGAATACCAAATCTTCCATGGATGGTCATTCTCTCTGTTTCTGCTCTTCAGTTTGTTTCCAAACAATTTTCCACCAAGATGCAAGTTTCAGCTGCTTCAACAGGAAGAGGAAACATTCCCCAGCATCATAGTAGATATCTCCCACGGATTTGATAGAATCAACCATATTCTTCAACATATTTATAGAATTCTTCAATAGAACAAAGAACATAGAATAATACACTATTTTTGAATGGAAATCAATCACATAGTATTCATCTTCAATGTCTTCATAGTTCTCTCTCTCAATCTCTCATATACAATTACACTGTTTTGATAGAATTGACTGTCTCTGACTCTCTCTCTCTCTCTCTCTCTCTCTCTCTCTCTCTCTCTCTCTCTCTCTCTCTCTCTCTCTCTCTCTCTCTCTCTCTCTCTCTCTCTCTCTCTCTCTCTCTCTCTCTCTCTCTCTCTCTCTCTCTCTCTCTATCAATAGTACATCATCTTATCACTACAATACTCTCATAATAACTCTCAATAATCCTTCTTAGGTCGTGGATGCACCTCCCAAGAGGTATGTCTGATATGAAGAATCACCAGAGCCACTACAGTGTCCCTTCACAGCTCACTACTGTCACTGTCACTCCAGTCTTCTCTTTAGTCTTCAGCAGCTGCTTCTTCTATTTTTTTTAGCTCTTTTGAAATTAGATTCATCATTTCCAAAGTTAGAAAACTTTCCCAAAGTCACATATACATTCTACGTAATACTTACAAAAGATCTACAGAACAATACAGTACAGTACCAGAGCAGATACAGAACAATTATAGACCAGAGAGAGCAGAGACAGAGGCTCTACAGAAGGTTTACACAGGGTTACAGAAGGTAATCAGAATCTCATAACTCATACTAAAACCATTCCAAACTATCAAAAACTATTCAATAAGCTTCCAAAAGATCTCAACCTTCATCAATCATCAATCCATGCTTCATACAGAAGAAAATCAGAACAAAACAGAAGCTATACAGAAGGTATACAGAACCTATCAAATCATCACAGAGCTTCATATCTCTACTGAGAATCATCATGATCTTCCAAAACATAATCAATATAATCCAAAACACTCTCAAACACTTCCATTAACAACCATACATCACTCTAAATCTATCAAAAATCAATCATTCAGACCTCAAAAACAACAAAAATTAGTCAAAAATTCAGTATTTTCCCACTCTCAACACTTCTTCTTGCAGGTTTCCTCCTCCTTTGCACATGTCTCCTCCCTCTTCATGGATGACAGTGCTGCAGAACTCTGTGTGTGTGTGTGTGTGTGTGTTAAGCTCCCTTGCTTTGAGCTCTCTTCCTCTCTCTTTTTCTCTCTCTCGCTCTTTCTTGTTTACAAACCTATATAATTCCATGCTTGAGTTTTGGCACTTTCTTTTTCTCAGTGCACCTACTAATAGTGATGCTAATAGCAACACATAGAGAGATGCTAATAGTAACACCACCTAATTGCATGAAAAATGACTATCGCGATGGCAACATGTTCTAGATTCACATGGTGCTATGCTTCCAGACACATCGCTTAATCGTGTTAAAAAAGGCTGTCGCTATGCTTCCATAACTTTGTAGTGTTGTAGTGCCCTTAAGGTACCGCATGATACCCTTCATGAAATTCCAATGTTGCTTGTCCATGTCACCATGTAATATGGTACAACTCCCATTGCAAATGCAATGTCAAGACGAGTGGCTATCATGGCATATATCGTGCAACTAAGGAATCTTAGCCATCTTGCCTTTTGCTCATTAGAATGTAAAAATTTAGCTTGACTAAGGCTTCATATGAGAAGGTAAAGGACAACCAATATGTTTTATGTATATGAGACTGCTTAAGGACCTTCTGGATGTACTCCTTTTGTGATAAGTAAAGGAGTGCCTTAGAATTTGTACATGATGCTTTATGTATATGAAACTGCTCAAAGACCTTTTGGACGTTGTCGTGATGTTATGAGGACACAGTGTGAAAAAGTATGGAATGCATCATCATCCGTCTTCTTTATTGATCTAGAGAGTCAATGTGATCTGAGCCATTAATACTAGTGTGAGTTGCATGGATTATCTGAAAATACTAGATTTTTGGATAATTTTAGCATATTTTTATATTATTTATTGTAAAAATCTGAAAAAGTTAGAAAAAGATTCTAGATTAGGATGGCATGCAAAAAGCTAGTTGCTTTTTCATCCAATTAGGATATTTTTCATAAAAAAGACAGATTGATGAAATCGTGCGCATCGCGATCGCTATAAACAGGCTGAAAACTGCAGATTGAACTGAAAGAAGAAGGAGTGATCTACGAGATCGGTGGCCAAGTATCCTGGTGTTTTACTCCCCTTTCGGAGCCAACGGAGCCATCAGATTTGGGTTCCGGGAAGTAGAGAAAGAGCTGGTTTTTTTTATCCACGTTTTTGGGACTACAAAGGAGCTCCAAGAGAACTAATGCCTGGAGATTGCTTCTGAGTAGTGCAAAGATTCCAGGTTCTATCAATACATATTGTTTCAATTCATGGTGATTTGTTTTTGTAGTGTTTACCACTTGGATATTCTCTATCTTCTCTTCCATCTCCTATCTCTACTTCCTTCTACTTCTGATTCCTGGTGGATTCGACCTATCGACAAAAACCCCTTCGACATTGGTGAACCCGACGTGAAAGTTCATCACAGAAGAAGGAAAGATAATATGGGAGAACCTATTAATACAATCTCCAGTGATGTTTTACAACAATTGGTGCAAAATATGAATATGCTTATGCAGGTACAACAACGACAACAACAGGTGATGCAAGCTTCAACTCAAACAGAAAGTGTTGTGATGAATGCTTTGCAAGCAGTTGAGCATGAGGTGAAGTTATTCAATGGCAGGAATGTATATGCATATGTACATACCTATGCTCAGAAGATGGAATTCTTTGGAGTGGCTCAATCTGCATGGAGCCGATATTTTGTACGTGTTACTGTTCATGAACTGAAAGCATGGATTATTGAATTATACTTGTAGGATGCAGACTGGGTAGCCTTCAAGAAGACACCCAGGGAAGAATTTTACATTGAGGACACCAGCGCGCAAGACTTTTCAGGAGTGGGTTATACAACCCAATAAGGGTTTTGTGGCTACAGAATTGTTAAGAGAATTTGAAAGTAGATTTGAGCAGTTGGATCTTGCAGAACAGCAAGCTCTTGCAAGTCAGAAAATTGAATTGTTTCTACAGGCAACTGATCCTGAGCTTCAAGAGAAGCTTGATGATTTGCTGGAGGATCAGACTACAGAGACAAGTTTGAAAACAGAGTGGAGACATGTCAAGGAAGCTGTTACTGCGCTTATGAAGAAGCATAGAATAAGAGAAAGATTGCATGTCTCTAGCTTGCCCACTGTTACGACTAAGACAGTTGAAGTATCCAGTAAGCCACCCGCTTCTGTGACTAACCCTATGGTTGTACCTGCTATTGTTCCCTCTGTTAGGGAACATGTCTTAGATGAATTGGTCAAAGGGATGCGGGAACTTCAATTGAAGGTTGAAAAATTGGATGAAAAAGGACAAGAGGAAAGGGGACGGGCAGCAGCCCCCAAGCCTTGGAAAAGATGTATGTGGTGTGATAGTTTGCAACATGGGAGAAAGGATTGTGCTGCCTATCAGGAGGCCTTGGCACGACAGCTTATCTTTTGGAAAGATGGCAAGATCCATGCACAAGAAACGGGATTGCCTCTTGCTTTGAATTTTGGAAAGGGAGGTGTGCAGAAGTTGTTGGAAGACTTGGCTGTCCAAAATGCTTATGCGGCGGTACATACTTTTACTTTTGGTCTACAGTTGGATAGAATGCATGGCCAAGTGATGGTTGGTCCAAAAGCTGAAATATGGACACATGCTTTACATGCAGCTGAAAAGAGAAAGGTCACTGATAGTGAAATGTCTCATGCAGGGCAAGACATTCGTGGCATAACTGGTTGTGGGAATCACCAATAGATGCATATTCAGTGTATGCATATTTAGCAAAGGTACAAAACACGGATGTACTTGTGGAAGAAAAAAAAAAGAGATGAAGATATTGCACGGACATCTAAAAGAATGACAAGAAGAAGTGTGGATTAGCCTAAAGCTGCAAATCAGCCACCTCCCGAGCATGTTATGGAAGAGGTCAGTCAAAAGCAAAAACAAGATAACAAACAAGAGGGCAAAAAGAAGGGCAAGCAACTAGGATATAAGTTGCAATCTGACATTGAGACAGCCACAGATCTTAAGAAGGTTCTTGAAGAATGGATCTTAAACAGTCGGGTGGAATTTACCTTGGGAGAGGTGCTTGGCATTGCCAAGCGAGAATTTCATGATGAGATCATTGACATAATTAAAAGGAAACATCAGTTTCTTGGTGATAGCACTAGTGCATTGCTGCAATTTGAAGAGGAAACTGGTTTGTTGGGTATTTGGGCTGAATATGAGCATGAAGTAAGTACAGGATTGTCTACGCAGGATGCTACTAATCAATGGAAAGCATGTGGAAAAGAGAAGAAAGTGGTTGAAAATGCATTGTCTTGTAGCAATATGCATGGTGGAGTAAGGCAAATGCAGCAATATGGAGAAGAGACTCTAGGATTTATTCCTGGCAGTCACTACACAAGAAATCATTGGGCTAGAGCTACCACTGAAATGGTAGTGAAAATAGGGGAACGTGAAACTCCTTGTGTTGCTTTACTTGACCATGGGTATGAGATAAATGTCATTGAATGGGGATTGTATGAAAATGGTGCATGGCCTGTAGACACTGATCATGGTTGGCGTATGAGGGTTGCAAATAATTCTTCAGGGGAGCTCTATGCTGCATGTCCTAATGTAAAAGTGACGATTGGTGATGTACAGGAAGAGCAATACTTCTTTGTGCAATATAATTCCTGATATGCAGTGATTTTGGGACAGCCCTATATTACATGAGTGTGTATGGAAACAAAGATACTTGATGATGGTTCTGCTTATGCAAGAGTCAAAGCAAAGATGGGAGGAAAGCAGTCCAATTTCTTACTGTTTGTGTTAATCATCCTAGAAATCGTGATACGCTTCGAGAGTCTCCTTTGGTTCCAAATGCAAGGGAATTCAAAGCCTGAATTTTCATTAAGCACTACTGTAAAGCGGGGCTATAGTAGTGCTGTTCAGAGGATGTAATCGCCTCTTGATGAAATGAAGCATGTATTTACTATTGGTAATTCTTACTTTACAGCAAATAGTTCCTGTTGGTTTAAGCCTATGGAACCTATGTGTTGGGCTAAATGCATATCTATGAAATGGGCTATTAAGAAACTGAGAGCATTGGGGTTGTTAGCTAAAAATGATGGCATTTCAGGCATCTTTTATGGGCTGAATATTAATGACACTATGGCTGAAATTTCAGCAACTATACATGCAGAAAATGAGGCTGAAGACAAAGTGTTGTCAGTATGTTCTTTGGATATGTATGATGTTATAGCATTGCTTTTTCAGCAGGAAGGATTACAATGGGCTGAAGCACTTGTGGAGACAAAGTATAAGACAGTTGACAAAAAGGTGAAACCGATTTCTTCGCCACTTCCACCAGAGAGTGAGGGTATGTATGAAAAAGTGTCAAGGCAGCCAAGCTTACGGGATCCTAAAGATATAGGTCATCATTTTACATCTGAAACATTACAGGAATTGAAAGTTGGTGCAGAAGGGTTTCTTTTGCCTGCTGAGAGAAACTGTTTTATGTAGATGTTGGCTAGACATGGGAAGGCATTTGCATTTCAACCAAGTGAAATAGGTTGTGTGGATCCAAATGTTGTCTCTCCTATGGTCATATGAGGGTCATATTTATTGTGCCACATGTACCATGGAACTTGAGGCCTATTCCAGTGCCTAAAGCTTACTTGCCAAAGCTGATGGATTTGCTGAATGAAAAGATTCGCATGAATATCTTGGAGCCTTCTTCAGCCCCGTACTCAAATCGTTGGTTTACTGTGCCCAAAAAGAATGGGGCTTTGAGATTTATTCAAGACATGCAACCGGTCAATAAAGTGACCATAAGAAATGTGGGTGCAGGTCCAGTGGTTGATGAATTTGCAGAGGCTTTTGCAGGCAGAGCGATCTATTCTTTGGGTGATCTTTACTCGGGGTATGATCAGTTTCAGCTTGCAATTGAAAGCAGGGATATCACAACCATGAAGACTCCTTTGGGGTTAGTACGGAGGTGTACTTTCCCATAGGGTGCAACAAACTCAGTGGCACACATGACAAATGCTATGAATAGGGTACTCAGGGATTTTATACCACAATTGACTATCCCCTTCTTGGATGATGTTCCAATCAAAGGGTGTGCAATGGATGAAAAGAATGAAGAGATGGATGGTCATGGATGCAGACAGTTTGTTGCAGGTCATATTGTGGATTGTGAGAGGATTTTGACATGTCTAGAAGAGGTGCATTTAACTTTTTCTGGAAAAAAGTCTGTCTTTGGAGTTGAAGAGGTTTTGATTGTTAGGCATATGTGTGGGCCTTATGGGCGAAGGCCATCACTAGCAAAAATAGATGGGATTGATAGAATGCGAGATGTATGCATGAATGTATCAGAGATGTGTAGATTCTTGGGTACATGTGTGCTTTATTTGATATGGATTCCTCACTTTGCACATGTAGCCGATGTTCTTTATTAGCTTCTAAGGAAAGGTCAGAAATTTCATTGGGAAAGGAAGCATGAGAAAGCAATGGAGAAATTGAAGCAACTCTTAAAATCTACTCCTATGTTGAGAAAGGCTAACTATTCACATGGAAAGACTATCGTTATTACTATTGATACAAGCCCAATCGAGATTGGATGGGCAATTGGGCAAGATGATGAGGAAGGGCAAAGATATGCAATAGGCTTTGGTGCAAAAGTATTGACTGAATGATAGAGAAGATATCCACAGGTAAAAAGAGAATTATGGAGAATTGTGACAGCCCTTAAATGTGATAAGGAGTATTTTATGGGTGCTCATGTAGTCATTGAGACTGATTGTTTTCCGGTATTGGGTATGATTACTAGTTGTGCTACCCCGGACATTTCTATGCTCCGATGGATTGCATACATAAAATCTTTGAACCCTAAATTTCAGCATATTACAGGAAGAGATAACCCAGTGACAGACATGTTATCTCGAGCATGCTATGAGAATGAAGATGGGATGATGGATGAGGAGGAAGAAGATGACTTTCTTATGGCTGAAAATGATGTTGCAAGAGTGAATTTAGCAATGCAAGGTGTTGCTATAGCATTAACAGAAGCTTGGACAACAAAGAGAAGCCACTTTAGATGTTTTGCATATTGTGTAGAAGTGTTTCTGGAAGAAAAATATGCAAGACAGTGGCTGAGAATTGGTCAATATCTTAGTACATTAACAAAGAGAGATGAATGGTCAGATGAGGAGTTTAAGAAGATCAAGAGGAAAGCCTATGGATTTTTCTTAAAATATGGATACTTATGGAAACATGCTAAAAAGAAACAGGGTATGCCATTGCGAGTTTTGGGTGACAGAGCTTCATAAGTAAAAGTAATGCAATAATTTCATGAAAGCTTGTGGGTTGGTCATAGAGGTGTTTGGGGTACTTTTACAAAAATCAAAGAAAGATATTGGTGGCAGGGTATGTATAAGGATGTTGCTCACTTTGTGGAAACATGTACGACATGTCAAATGTATTCAACTGTGAGACATCGGGATGGATTGCAACCCACATATCCATTGTCTCTTCATTTTAAGTGGGTGGTGGATTTGGTCACAATGCCTATAGGTCTTTGGTAAATGAGGTATCTTGTGCTTGCTTGTGAAGACTTGACTAATCAAGTGAAAGGGAGAGCTCTACGTACTAAGATGACAAATGCCATATATACTTTTCTCTTAGAAGAGATCTTTTGTTGATATGGCTGTGTGGGAAAACTTACAACAGATAGGGGTGAGCTGGATGCAGATGAAGCTCATGATTTCTTTGCACGGTTGGGGATAAAGCTTGCTTTAACTTCAACCTATAACCTTGAAGGAAATGGAAAAAGTAAAAGAGGTCATCCATCTATTGTGAAGGCATTGGCAAAAGCATGTGGAGAGAAGGTAAAAGAGTGGCCATGATTGCTCCCTTATGCTTTGTGGGTCGACAGAACAACTCATAGTGCTATTACAGGATACATGCCTGCAGAGTTGATGTATGGTCAAAAACCTATCATGCTGATAGAAGAGATGATAGTCACATGGAGTGTGTTACCTTGGGAGGAGGAGTTGAATCAAGAGGAGTTGTTGGCGTTATGCATTAGACAGTTGGAAAGAAATTCAGAAGACATAGAGACAACAACTACAAAGTTAAGGGCAGCGAGGATACAAAACAAGAAACGGTTTGACAAAAGACATAGATTGAGACCAAGAACCATACAAGATGCGGATTGGGTATTGGTTTATGATAGCAGTTTAGATAACCAACATAGTACCATGCATAAAGTTTCCAAAAGATGGTTTGGACCCTATGTGGTAAGACATGTATTTGATAATGCTACTTATGCATTAAATGAGATGGATGGGATAGCCATAAAACTTCTAGTAGCAGGGAAAAGAATCAAATTATTCAAAAGGCGGGAATCTACTACCTATGAGTTGCCAGAATTGGAAGAAGATAGTGGCCATGATACAGAGGCTAGCTAGGAAGATGAAGAAGTAAAGGATATGGTTGCAGAGAATGAGGAGGACTCAGAATCCGTTGACAACTAGGATTTTGGCACATACTGGAGGATGTGCAGGTTCAGAGGGGTGGAAGTCATGATGTTATGAGGACACAGTGTGAAAAAGTATGGAATGCATCATCATCCGACTTCTTTATTGATCTAGAGAGTCAATGTGATCTGAGCCATTAGTACTAGTGTGAGTTGCATGGATTATCCGAAAATACTAGATTTTTAGATAATTTTATCATTTTTTTATATTATTTATTGTAAAAATCCGAAAAAGGTAGAAAAAGATTCTAAATTAGGATGGCATGCAAAAAGCTAGTTGCTTTTTCAGTCAATTAGGAGATTTTTCATAAAAAAGAGAGATTGACGAAATTGCGCGCTTCATTGCTGTAAACAGGCTGAAAACTGCAAATTGAACTGAAAGAAGAAGAAGGAGTGATCTGGGAGATCCGTGATCAGGTGTCCTAGAGTTTTACCCCCTTTCAGATCTGGGTTCCGAGCAGCAGAGAAAGAGCTGATTTTTCTGATCCATGTTTTTGGGACTACAAAGGAGCTCCAAAAGAACTAATGCCTGGAGATTGCTTCTGAGTAGTGCAAAGATTCCAAGTTCTTTCAATACATATTGTTTCAATTCATTGTGATTTGTATTTATAGTGTTTACTACTTGGATATTCTCTATCTTCTCTTCCATCTTCTATCTCTACTTCCTTCTACTTCTAATCCCCGATGGATTCGACCTTTCGACAAAAACCCCTCTGACAACGTACTTCTTTTATGACAAGTAAAGGAGCGCCTTAGAGAAATTGTACATGATGAATATTCCAAGAATATGTCAAGCGGTCTATTCTATGTCTTTCATCTCAAAGGTCTTCTTGAATTGACTTTTCACTAGAGGAAGTTACTATGTGTATATCCTCTACATCATGCGTGTTCAAGGCATACTAATAAATATCATTATCTATGAATTTTTCTTGAATAAAACATAACCCTTTTCTATTCAATATGTAAATAATCCCTTTATATTACACCCTTTTATATGTAAATTTTTTATAAAAGTGATATTTTAAAAATACCTTATTTTGAACCCACGTGATGCACACATATATTCATGAGTAACTTACCCAAGACTTTTTAAGGCATCCAACTCATCTCATGAGGTATCTTTTAGCTATCAACATATCATCCATATAGAGTACCAAAATCATCATGTTATCATCATGGGACTTCTTTGTATACAAATACAAATCCATATCATAGTGGATATATCCCAATGAGTAGATGAAGTATTAAACTTACGGTATAGTTATCTAGGTGTTTGCTTAATAAGGCCATAAAGGCTCTTTCTCAACTTGCATACTAGGTATTCCTTGCCTTTTTCCTCAAAGCCCTTAGGTTGCTACAGATAAATCTCATCATGCAACCCCATGTAGAAAAGCCATCTTTACATCCATTTGATAAAGGTCCAAATCTAACTGATCAACCAAAGTCACTACCAAGCATAGGGTAGTCATCTTTACATCCATTTGATAAAGATCTACATCTAATTGATCAACCAAATCTAGTGCCAAGCATAGGGTAGTCATATTGACTATAGGAGAAAAGATCTTATCAAAATTCCACACCATGCTATTTCTTTAAACCCCTTAGCAATCTTGTATGGCAAAGTATGCTTTCTACTAGGCAAAGAAACTAAATTCCATGTATGATTTTTTTACAATGAGTCATACTTTGATTGCATGGTCCTCTTATAAGAGTGACTATCACATCTATGCATGGCCTCATCATAAGTAAGAGATTCACTAGCATCTATCACCATAACATAGTCCATGGAGGGCTCAAACCACTCAGGAGGACATATATCTCTAGTAGAGCATCTCAAATGAGATAGTGGAACATGTATATTCTGTCTAATATCATGGTCATGGACCATTGGAGAATCAACTCTACAATCTATCTAGCTAGCTATATGGAAGCTAGAGGCGCCTCTTGAAAGATCGCCCAATATACCTCAATTACTTGCTCTAGTTGCTTATGCATGTTCTCCTCATGGAAAATAACATCATGGCTACAAATGACCTTCCGAACCTGTGGATCTCATAGGCAATAGCCCATCTCACATGCATCTCCATAATCAAGGAAGATGCATTTTACTAATGTAGGATCTAGCTTATTGTGTTTATCCTTGGGAACATGACAGAAATTCTCACAACCAAAGACATGCAAATGAGTATATGACAAAGGTTTTCCAAACCATATCTCCTCTGCAACTTGATAGCCAATAGCAATGTATGGGGATCTATTAATCAATTCTAGGGAAATACTATCTTTGCTCAACTCAAAAATGCTCTTTTTATGGCTTAAATAACTAGTATAAGATTCATAGTGGGTTTTTTCCATTCTTTGAGTTAACCAAACTTACAAACAACCATATTCCAAGGCAAACCAAGGCGTTTTGATTTTATATAATGTGCTCACAAAACATAAAAAAGATGGATTATTGTTGCACTTAACATTAAATGATTGAACTTTATCGATCATTATGAAGAGAATGTACTATGTAGTCAGTAATACATTAACCTATAGTTTTGAAAGGCTTGATAGTTATGTGTATTCCATACTTGCATATCACATTAAAGATTAATATCTAAGGGCATTCAAACATTGTCCTTGTGTAATCATGCTTCACTATTATCTAATGGTTTACAATTGCATTATAGATCTCGAGGGGTTCACTATGTGTAAGCTCTCAACATCATGTGCATTGAAGGTCTGTTTAAAAATACCCTTCTTTGTAAATTATTTCCAAATAAGACACATCCCTTTTGTATTCAGTCTATGAATAATCACTTTCCATGACACCTTTCTATATGTAAATAACGTATAAAATATATATTTTTAAAATCCCTTCTTCACAATCATCTATGACCATTGACGATTGATAATTTTGTATAAGAAAAGACTGTGATGACAATGGTCAATATGCACACAGTAAGACATAGTTAAATAATGTAGTGAAATTACTAAGATCCGTAAAGCATTAGATGATGTTTGTGTGTGGAAAAACCATTATTAGCAAGGAAGGTTATATTGGGACCTCTTCTTGGTTCTAGTAAAGTGATGGCATATGAGAATATTCTTACTAAGATCCATAAAGCATTAGATGATGTCTATGTGTGAAAAACCATTATTAGCAATGAAGGTTCTATTGGGACCCCTTCTTGGTTCTAGTAAAGTGATGGCAAATGAGAATATTCTTACTAAAAGAACCACTGGTAAGTGATGGGGTAGATACCTTGTTGCATAGTATTGGACTACCTAAATCACTTTGTGAGTTTGTGGAAAGGTAAGTCCATGGAACAAGTAACTTTCTCACACTGTTAGAGGTAGAAATAAAAGAGAGTGGAATCTCTAAGATCCTCAAACTAGATCAAGTTGAGTATGAATGTCTAGATGGCCCAGTGTTGATCCCAAGAAGAGGACTAAAAGCCCTCCTCATTATAGGGATCTCCTAGTGTTTTATGGGCTACTAGATGAGGATCCAATGATGTATTTGAAAATACAGCCTAACTTGCCTTGTGAGTGGGTTTAATGATATACATTTGATGCTTGCATTTTCAAGTATCTTGAAGGGAGAGGCCACGAAATGGTATTGGAGTCTCCCAAGAGGGTCAATTAGAACCTTTGAGGAACTATGTGACAAATTCCTAAATGTTTATGAGAAGAAGGTTTCCATAACTCATGTCTTGGGATATCTTGCATATATTTGGCAAGAGTCATATATCTCTGTCAAAGACTCCATAAGAGCCTTTGATGACATTCTAAAGCTTTAGCCAATGAAAGGTAGTCAATTGCTAGAAGGTATACTTTGTGACCTCTTTGTTAGTGGCTTGGAAATAAACATGTAGTTTCAAGTTAGGATGAGAAACCCTAAGTCACTAAAGGAAGCAAAGATTCAAGCAAAGGATTATGAGAGCTATATTCAAAGATGTTGGAAGATTTATTGGAGTTTTCCACACACTCTTGAATTCATAAGGATTGGCAACATTTGCTAAATGTTAACAATGTTGGAGGTGCAACTAAGAGGCATACTAGGGAGAATCCTGACATAACTATGAAGATTCCAAGGTCTGGGAACCCTTGCATCCTAGTGTAACCATCTATCCAAAAATTTTGAACAAAACAATGCATCAAGAACATCAAAACCCCATCATTTAACGTGTGTGCCAAACTAATATTGATAGAAAAACAAAGTAAAACCATTACAGAATTTCTAAGTCCATGTTGTATCTTTCTCCTCTTAAACCAACTAACATCTTCAATGCCTAGAAATTCAGGATTGTAAAGAAACATATTAAGAAAAGTATGATACATGATATTTGCAAGCCTTGCTCCTAAGAATAAGTGGTTTCTTGTAAGAATATGCTTGGTTTGGCTTGTGATGCTTACAAGATAAATAGTTGGTTGAAGACAAGACAAGATACATGAAAGAAATAGTAACCAAAACCCAAACTTGAGTGTTCATATATATATCCCAACGGTCACCGCACATCTGATTAAAAAGTATACTGCACTAATTCAGAGGAGGTGCACTTAAAATGAAAAAGAAAATGGTAAAAACTTAAAAATCGAAGCCATAAAAGTGCTATCATGCCAAAAAGTAAGTCACACATGGCACAGCTTCCCAAGCAAAACGGTCTGCAATCACACTTGTGAAATTAACTATGCATTACAGTAGCCACAAGTGTAAACTGACCTCCTTATAAACCCAATTTTTGAACCGCAAAAGAGTTTTTTCGAAGACAAAGCCCTCTCTATGCTCAACCACACCAACACAATGCTAATTTGATCGCAGTGTACAAAATCATTCTTTCGTGCAGGGCTACTAAAGAAGGTTTCATCGCCTAGCATATGCACCGAATCCTCAAGAATGTAAGTTTTTTGCCAAAATATGAGTAAGCTCTAAATCACTTGAACAATCCTACCAAATCATCCTCAAAAATGCCAAATGTATGAAATGCGATGGGTGCTAGGTTTCTTTTATCCATGTGAGGCCTCCTCGTGTTTCATATGACTAAGGCCTGCTTTGTTTCTATTGTGACGATGGGTGTAAGCTTTCTCTTGCCCATGTCATCCATCCTCACGTTTCATACGTCGTGCACATGCACATGCAAGTTATAAAACTTTAAATACCCCCTATGACCTTTAACTTCAAGCTCCAAATAAATAAATGAGTTGAAGTGAAAGAATCTCTTTGAATCTTCCAAATGCATGTGTGTCTGTTGGAACAATATATATTACAAAGTCAAATTTTTTTAAAAAAATCAATGATGAATAATAGAGATGGTTAGGATAAATATTGTTGCCTAGAAAGTAGTCTACAAGCTTAGTGAAACAATAAAGCTTCAAATATAAATTCCTTGAAATATAAATTTTGCTACCTGATAGTGAGATGGAAAATGTTGCTAGAAGGCACTAGGTGAAGATCCCTTGTAGAATAGATGTGTTGAATGTTTATATGTCATTTTCAAATCTTATAGCTTTTGAGGACCTTTACCAGAGAGAAGTATTAGCATCCAATCATGGAGCTTTTAAGTAATTGGATACCACATATTGTTTTTTGAATGTTATAGCATGAACATGCACGTATGAAACGCAATGGATGGGTGTTAGGTTTCTCTTGTCCATGTGAGGCCTCCTCGCATTTCATACGACTAAGGCTTGCATTGTTTCTATTGTGAAGTATGAAACACGATTGGTGTTATGTTCTCTTTTCCATGTGATGCCTCCTCGCATTTCATACGACTTAGGCCTACATTGTTTCCCTTGTGTCATATGAGATATGGTGTTAAGTTCCCTGGTCAAAAAGGCCTCCTTGTGTTTCATACATATTGTGCATTGTTTTATTAAAATTGGATTTAGACTATGTGATTAGTGTTTGCTTGCTACTTAGTGATTGTAGATAAATTGATATGAGAGATTTAGAGATCTTTCCTAGTTTGTTTGTATTATTTTATCTATTTTTTTGAATATTTCAGATGGCTACAACTAAGGCCACTCCAAGGAAGCAGAAAGTTGTGATCCTAGAGGTCTTGCTTCAAAGATCCATCAGTCCTCCAAGCCTTCCAAACTTACAAGGAAATCAAAGCTAAGAATAAGGTTCTCACAACACGTGAGGTGCCTTAAGGAGATTAGAAGTGCAATGAAGGCTCTAAATAATGCAATTCCAAAGCTATCTTTTCAGAGGTTTCTTAGATTAATTTGTGGCAAGCATAGTCTACATAATTTTAGATGGACTAGGGCAAGTCTCAACTATATTCAAGAGGCTACATAGGATTTTTTGATTGAGTTTTCTCAAGATTCTTATATATATGCTATTCACACACATAGGCTTACGCTTATGGATAAAGAAATGATAATTCTCAAGAGATTGAGATACATGTTTTCAAAGGTCCTTGAGCTAGCATAGTCCCTCTTTCTAATGTAAAGGCTTTCAATATTTTAAATGTGCCTCCATATAGAAAGAAGAAAAATGATCTTGGTCTGAAGGTTGAAGATATTACCCATGTAAATGACACAAGACAACATGAGAAAGAGGAAAATGCCACAGTAGAGCAGGGAGATAAATGGAGGGAGTATAAAAGAAAGAATGAAGAAGAAAAGGAAGCAAAACAACTCCCATCTTTTGAAGAGGAGTTATCTATCCTTCTTGAAAGGGTAAAATGTTTGTTTCTTTTTACCTAGTGATATTAACAAAAGATCTAATATGGTATTTTTGGACTCTGATTGTGTTTAAATTCTCAAGAATAAAGTGAGAGAAGTAAATGACTTGATTCTTCTTACTAGGATGAGGTATAGTACACCAAAATTTGTTTTTACTCACCATATTTTTCTAGCAACAAACTTTCATGTTGATGCTTACTATCTCCATTCCTTTGCTGGGTGTGTAATGCATGAGCTCCCCTTTGATATACAACAAAAGATTGAGGTTCTTGATCCATCTATCTCATACTATATCATGAGTGAGCTTGATGCAAGTGCTTTTGACCATTGGTTCAATTCAATTGACTTTGAATCTTTGAAACTTCTTCTAATTCCATATGTCAATGAAAAGTAAGTAATTTGATATTTTGTTAGATTTTATGAGATCTTATTTTACTAGATTATTTTTAAAAAAAATCTTTCAGTTCTCATTGGAGCCTAATTGGAATGGATTGTGTGGAGAGGCAATGTTTCCTCATCAATTCTATAAAAGGAAGCCATGGAAAAGCCAAGTTGTAAGTTATATAATCTAGGGTCTCCATGATATTTTGATCTTTTTGTTGCAAGTACTCTAAATATTTTGATCTTTCTTTTGTAATAACTCTAAATTTTATTGCCTTTTTGGTACATAGTTGTAAAAAGATTGATTGAAGTGCTAGAGAAAAGGCCTCCCATGCCTTTTGACTTACTTGCAACAATGCAATATAGACAAGTTGTGGTAAGGTCTTGATTCATATGGTTGGAACATACCAAGAAAATTTATTCTAAAAACTACCATAAACAAGTTTCATAGTTTTACTTTATATTGTTGATTGCAATGTCCTCATCAAGATGATAGTTACTCTTGTGGCTGGAGAGTAATTGTAAATGCTGGAAGATTGGTTCAGTTTATTTATCTCGGTGATGATAAACTTATAAAGGTAATGTGAAACATACTAAACTTTAAGATATAGTTTTATTGCAAAATAGTCCATTATAAACATTAACAATGAACTAAAAATATTTTCTTACAAATGTGTGATAGTTTACAAGGGATTGCTATTCAAGTAAGCACATTTGTTATATAAGAGCAAAGCTCATGAAGTACATAATGGCCAATTGTATACAACCGACAAGAATGGACAATAGTAGGGGCTTGGACATTGAAGGAGAGGAGGTGCATGTAACTACAGCAAGTAAAGCTATGCCTTCAACACCCAAGGCAACCAAAGCATCAAAGATAGGCAAAAGGACTCCTAGAAAGGATGTCCCTTCTCCTAAGAAAAGTTTTCAAAAAAGTAGATTTGCCTCAGATTGTAAGCCCTTGTGTATAAGTCATGGAGATGACTGACAAAAATTTGTACATGTATTTTATATTGATAGTAAAGAGATCTTTTCTTCAATATCCCTGCATTGTATATTCTTCTCTCTCCTTGTTGATATCTGTTTAAAAAAATATGTTACAAATGTTTATTAATCAAGAAGTGAAATCAGATATACATCTAAGTGGATATAATATGAATAAAAACTTACTCGTTTGTTATTAAGTTGGAACACAAATGAGTATTGTTGTTCAATATGTTCATTCTGTAAATCCATCCTCACTTGATGTAGCATACATGATGATCTAACCTTTAGGATTGGAATAATGTCCTCATTGTACCAAACATCAAGTCTACCTCCATCTACTATAATAAAAGCTAAGGATGAAATTTTGAGTAGCAATCATATATTTACAAGCTATGAACTCTTGATCTATCTTACATATATATTTCCATTCTATCCTAGTGTCCCATCCCTCATCAACAAATTGTATAACATGCTCATATTTTAGTCTCTTCATTGAAAGCATAGCCTTTGATTTTCTTATCACAGCATTAGAAAAGAAGTCAACAAATATATTAATATGCATGAACAAAGTAACTTTTCTTAGCCTACTTGAGATACTAGGTTTTAATGCTCTCTGTATCTCAGAAAATATCTTACATCTATAGCCCTCACTAGTAGTTGGACTTGGCAAAGGCCACTCAAAGCTTGGAAAATCTGGCAAAGAAAGAGGGGATATTGATCCCCATTGGCTACAGTGCATGGAGACAAATGGTCATAGAAGAATATTCCATTCTCTACCATCTCTGACTTCTTTCTACCTTTGTACATCTCTTCTCCAATCAAGCCATGCATCACATCAATCACATCAACAATAGACTCTCGACTGGTTCCCATTCCTCAAGATTACAGGGATAGACATCTACAAGACAAATGAACAAATGTTATAATGAAAAACCTTAAACCAAGTTCAAGAAAAGAAAGACTTTAAGATTCAAATCCTTACAATTTCATTTATGCATTGGAAGATTTGAACTTCCAGGTTCCAAATATAGCTCTCTATGCATTAACACATGTTGCACTAGAACCTCTTTTCTATTATTCTTATTTACTCCAAGCTTGAAATCTTGGATTCTACCCTTCCAAGCAGAGATGAACAAGCTCTCATATATTTGTCTTTTCCCACATTTTGCCTATTGCATGGTAATTCAACTGCCTTTGCTAATGATTATAGGAATCCATCTTCTATCTTTTTGAAATGAGTTAAACACTGATATGAATGTGATTTGGGAGCTTGGATGCCTTGTTGAAGGTCAAATTTCTATCTCCATAGCACACGCTCACACACACACACACACACACACACACACACACACACACACACACACACACACACACACACAGAAGACTAGGCTACCACAAAGGAGGAAAAAAAACGAGAGGAACAAAAGAAAGGAGGGAAAAAAACATGTGCCAAGCTTTTTACTAATTTGAATTTAGAGTAAACCTATCATTATCATTGATTCAAACATATCATTAAATAAAAGTGGCCGAGACTGTATATCATTAATGCAAAGAATGTCATAATCACAAATATAAGAGGCTAAAAATAGATATTGATCATATAAATTCGTAATATTATTATATATGTATCTTTTTGTAAAATATTTTTTTCATTTTTTAAAATAGAAGTTCCGTTACGGAGGCTTTGATCCTATTGGTCTAGAGCACTCTCTTTCTATCTCCTAAAAGGCATTTTCAAGACCTCAAAACTCCCCTAATGGATGCATATTGATCAGTGTCAGCACCCTAGTTGCAATCATTAGTAAGGCACGAGTAGGGATTTTTAGGATTTTATGCCATTTGATAACTCACCACGGCACTTGGATGGCAATTGCAAGCCTCAGACAGCCGAGTTTTGAACAATCTTAGACATTCGAGTCACTAGTGTCCACTCAAACAATGAGGCCTAAGATGGCCACATTCAGACAAGACAACTTGGCCTCGATGACCCTTCGAATAGTCAAACACTCAGATTCGGCCACCCGGCCATGTGTCATTCAAACAATAGGACTCGGTCATCTGGCCATTCAGCCCATCTATATTCAGTCCCCCGCTCGGCTGAGTCTGGGACTCAAACCTCTGCAACTCGGACTTCTGCAATTCAAACCACTTGGGCCAAATGTGAAATTAAGCAAAATTGACATCCCTAGACCGTGACAAACCTGGACCCAAGCTTAAAGAACCTCCAAAAGCCTTACAAACAAGTTGAATGGATCTAAATGCAAGAAACGGAAGAAATATTGACCTAACAACCCAGAAGCGATCACTAGCTAACTTGTTAGCTATCCACCCCTGCTTTATGCCCCAAATTGACTCCCAGATCCTTATCACACCTTGACCAAGCTAGGAGACACAATAGAGACCCTAATCAGCCTTGAGAGTGGCCAACAATCACGCATAGAGCCATGTTTGGCCAAAACTGAAATTAAGGGAGAGCGAGAGCTACATTGTCCATCTAGTATTCGCACCTCACACTGTTTTTGACATTTGAAGTGCACTTGAAAGTTGAAAACCTGATTTTGCACCGCGCACAAAAAACAGAACCACGCACACATAATTTGAGGGATGTTTGCAATAAGAAAGAACACACCAAGACATAATAAGCAAATTGAAGTCACCAATAAGAGTATGACCCAGGAATTAGGAGAAAACTAGAAAACCAAGGACAAAGACACGGAGAGGACTGAACCGTCACATCACTAAGAGAAGGGAAGACTTTCCAAGATTAGGAATATGTCCCTGGCATCGACTTAGTTGACCTCATAGATGCTTTAGTGGGTCAAGAGACAACTACCATGGCAGGTACCAACCGAAATGAGAACAACCTAGAGCTGGACCTTGACCTTAGTATGATTGAGCACCCCAATGACATCCAATGACTTGTCACACAATACAACCAACAAATGAGAATAGCACACCATAGAAGATCTCTGACAGACATTGTGGTTGACCTTGAGGAAGAGAGGAAATTGGCATGGATGGCATTGCAATGCATGGCAATTCATAAAAAGGAGAAAAGGCTCAAAGGTTGTGTCATGAGAGGGAACTCAATGAGATTCATAGGATCCTAGCCATATCGGGTAGGAATAGAATAGGAGGCAATGGAGATAAGGAGTGAATTTTGGAATCCGATCTTACAATGAGTGAGCTACTCACCAAGAGATTGCTAAACAGTACTAGCACCGAGCAGAGTGGAGTAGCCCTAGCACCATCGCTGCTAACCGGGTTGGGAGTCACCCAACGCCAAAAACCAAACAAAAATACACATCGTTGCAAAGAAACTTGATAAATACTAGACAAGGAGTGATCCCTACAGCTTTGTCAAGCAATTTGAGAAATTGTGTGAGACAAATAACCTCATGGACCCTGCTCAATGAGCACAAGCATTTGGTCTATGCTCGGGAGTCAAGGGACAGACTTGGTTCACTAGCCTAGATAACGCTGAGCACAATGACTTCACCCAACTGAAAGATCTCTTCATCATGAAGAGATTCTTAGAGATAGGATACTCCAATAGCCTCATAGTTAAGCTAATGAGGTTAAATGTCAACCAAAAGGACAAGTAGGACATAGAAGACTACATTACCCATGTGAGGAGCCTCTATAAGAGAATACCAACAACTGAGAGACCCAATGCGAGAGCAATCTCAACTGTGTTCATTAATGGGATCCACATTGAAGAGCTATATAAGGCCCTAGAAAGCAACTCGAACATGCAGAGAGACGTGGTTGTTTGAGAGAGTCTTTGAGGAAGCTATACAAGTAGATGACTTGCTTAAGGAGAGAAGCTCTCGGACAGCACAATAGGGTAACAATGCAATCAAGAACACTAAGAGAGTGGCAACAACTAGGGAATGAGCTTTCATTGCCGGAAAACAAGAGAAAGGGAAGAATATTGACCAAACCCAAGCTATAGCCAATCTGAAAGCGGAGGTGTCTAGACTGCAAGAGTCAATGCAAAGACCTGTGCGACCCCACATGCAATGTGTGCACTGTGGAGGAAGTCACTTGCCATCTGAATGTCTCGATCCCAGAGCAAGGACTTGTGCCAATTGTGGAAGATTCAAGCATGACACCATACACTGTTGGTTGGCAAGATGGTTGCCTTACCACCAGCAACCTTACTATCTAGGGGGTAGACAACCCTATTTGGGAAGGGGAGCCCCCTTAGCCTTCCCCATGCCCAATGACTCAAAGCTAGTTCTGCCAAGGATAAATATTAACCCTACAAGGATCCCTTGACCTCCTGCACCCATCCACCGAGCAAAGCCCCAATGCACTTGGTGGAAAAACCCCTAGAGGAAGAATCTTATTTGAATCCTTATATTTCTTACGACGAAGAAGGCAATCCAATATTGATAGACTATAGACCAGTGTCAATCATGGCCTTAGGTAGAGGAAGAGGACAAGGCTTAAGAGAAACTCAGAACCAGGGAACCATAGCATGTTGGACATGTGGCCATCCAGGGCATGTCTCATCTCATCACCTTGAAAAGGAGCAAGCAAATAGAGAGAAAGCTTATTTGAGATGCCCCAAATGCAGAGTCACACATCTTTTCGTTGACTGCCCTAGGAGGAAGCCCTTCACTAGCTCGACCATTGTACCATATGTGCCACTCGAGCCCTCTTGCATCAAGATGCATGGCATCGATGCCACACCTACACCCTTAAAAGTCGTGACACGAGCTCAAATGAAGCAGGCCAGTATCTCACTCCCGATGTCTTTGTTGGAAACGCATGCTAAGTGGCCTTTCACGAGTCCACCAGTGGACCTTCATACCTAAGGGTAGGAGAGATAACACCACCCCATGAGCAATTTCATGGGTGGAGTGAGAGGGCCATGAATACACCAGGAATACACAAATAGTCCAAGAACATTGGCAAGGAATCCATGAAGCTGAGGAGGGAAAGAGGGATAGTGGCTTGCTAGCAACACTCACAACGACTCCTGTGACAGTGTCATTGGGAGGACTGCTTAGGCAAATCCCCGCACTTTGGCAAGAATTGAAGCGATGGGTAGAACATTGTGATGACCATAAGCCACAAAACCTTCCAAATCATGATGCACTGGCACACATACCCAGTCTAGCAGTGAATTCCATGTCTAAGTCCCCACAAGTAAATGCCTTTTGGGAGGCCACTGAGATGTACGTAGTCTTACCTATCATTGCCTTAGGAGACACTAAACAAAAGGGGATAGTGGACATGAGAGCAAGGGTTAGCATACTTAGTCATGCATTCTTGCAAACTTGGGGAAACCCACGAGTGGAAATTGCAAGGTTCAATGTCACCCTAGCAAATGGAATGAAGGTTAGAACCTTTTAGAGTCCTAAAGGATTGGCCACTAAAGATAGAAAGAATCCAATTCTCTATAAACTTCATAGTCATGAAGGGAGTGGATTATGATATCTTGTTGGGGAGGCCATGGATAAGAAGTGCCAGAGAAATAGAGGACTGGGGATAATGGTCTAATATTCTTGGGAAATAGATCTGAAGCAATCCGGGTAGAAATGGATACTTGGAAGACCTCATCCATGGATTTAAAGGCTATCTCTAACTTGCTAAAGGGAGACTCAAAAGTGAGAAGCGATTATGGGGCTCTAACAAAGTACATTCCTTGCCCTAAGGATGAGCAGGATTGGATGCACGTGTTGGCAACCATTGACCTCTCCCATTCTCACAGGAAGAGGATGAGTACATGCGAGTTGTGGACTTCACTTACCACTCTAAGAGTGCCAACACTTCGAAGATGCACACAATACCTATGTGCATGATGACCAGAAGTCCCATAAGCCAATCAACATCAATCACCCATCATGTCCCAGTAAAAAAACTTGAACTTCACAGAATCCTTGAGCACTTGTTAGGAAAGATGGTCGGCAACCCAGTTACCAACTGGAAACCCCTTGAGGATCTTTTGGAAAGTAGGGAGTTGTACTGGACCAAGGTGCACAATCTAAATTTGTCATATAATTGGGCTCTCTTGACAAGTGAGACCGCATCCGGGTGTAAGGACCTTGAACCTACCTATCACATCAAAGAACCATGGGCCAAAAATGCAAGTGGATTCCCAAACGTAAACCACTGTTTCACAAACATCAAGCACTAGGGGCGCGCAATTTCCATACCTCTTACTTTAGCCTAAATGGGGGAGTTGGAACTCCCATAGTGCATATGTGATTAAGCAAGCACTGGGTCCCAAAGGCCATTTTTTGCAAGCCCAAGGATATTATGAGGGTAACCTCTCATTGCAATTGTCCAAACTAGCGAATGCTAACTTGGATCCCCAATCCCATGTCCCACAAACTAAGCCCCCACAACCTCAATCAAAACAAGGGAGGAGAGGAATTGAGACAGAAAGTGCTCAAACCTTGAGCACCCAAATGGTCTACCAACCTAAATTGCATCCTGGAGTCCAAGCACAACCAAACATAGTCTTTCCTAAAAGCTCTAAGATAATCATCAAGGCCTCTAACACCTATGCATCAATTGAGTTGCAGCCCTCACAATCCGAGCCTACCAAAACCATTGCAGATCTTTTAGTGGAAAGACCCCTAGTCAAATTGTCCTGCCCAACCTAACCCAAGACACCAAAAAAACACCTTAAGTTGCTGCCACCACGGTGATCTATCCTTGAAGTGGCATCCAACATGGCCATGGCCATGGGGGATGATTTCACCATGTGCATTTGATGGCTAGATTCAACTTTCACACTATTCACTAGAAGTTATGAACCTTTAGACCTAGTTCACGATGAAATCTCACGAGAGAAGGCCGAAACCCAACATTTAATCACATCTTATAATAAAAGCAAAACTCCCATACCACTCCAAGAACTCTCTAAACTCCAATGACTTGTTAAATCCAAGTCCAATTTCATGTGTAAGTGGTATAATTTGTGCCTTTCATGGGCCCAAGAGGGACATCAGAGTGTGACCATACCTATGTGGCCCCTATCTCCTTTAGGGTGATGTCCCTAACCAAGAATCAGCCCTTAGAAGACAATGTCATGCTTCACCCATGCTTGGATAAAATTATAATAGAGGAGAAACTCCACCTTGAGAGTCGGTTTGTTGACTCAAGTGACATCTTGACTTATGTGAGAACGTACATCACACAAGTAGGGATTCGTCCAACAGGTTTTGGATCATTATGTGACCCTTTAATATAACCCCAAATTTTACAACTGGTTCTTGAGAGATAGTGAGGCACATCACGCACATGCTAAAGATCCATAAACTTTGATTCCCACAATCCTAGGAAGGATTTCTATCTTTCCAGGGGGAAGGGGGTAATGGATGAAACTCAAATGGTGAAAACTCAAAATGAGTACTGAATTGTTATAAAAGAAAAGAATGAAGGTATGGTTCACTAGTATGTGAATTCTTAACTTGCGGATTTTTGTAGGTTATGTTCCTCATGGTATGAGAGTTTTAACTTTCAAACACTGATCTTTCTAGTTAGTTTAATTTTTATGCAAGAGTCACCCTCTAAAGAGAACTAATGGTGGATGTTATGTGGTGACACGAACCTAAATTGAAGGACAGTAAGATAAAGCCAATAGGCTTCCCTTTTCAAAGGAGGAGCACAGAAGATATGGACTGGCCATGGAAATCCAAGCTTTCAACCAATTAAAGTAGCATAGCATCCACAACCTCAAAGAAGTGGTGACAACTGAAGGGGTGGTGTCCTAGATGGTGAAACAATGCAGCTTACTAAGTATCTCGAGAAGGTGGGACAAGATATAGATCATAGCAAGTGCACTGAATTACTAAGGACCTTAATGTCCAAAGAAGCATTGGCACAGTGACCGTCAAGCAAGGTAAGAATTCTAGAAGTGTGGTAGTCCCCCTTAGCCCAAAATTTGTAGAAAAGGCATCAGGGCTAGCAGAGAAGCTAGAAAGAAGACCCAAGAGGATGTGTATGGAATGCTAAGGAAGGGTCTACACCAATGATGACATTAGCCTGGCAGATATCCTAGATCCTACCATTCAGTTGAAGGCCAAGACTATCCATACACTATTTTCAAGCCAAAGATACAATGTTCTAATGAGTAGAATCGGGGTGCCCTTACTAGAAAGCCTCGTAGACAATGCCCTAGATGAGGTAAACTAGAATGTCTATACAGAGAATGATATAGTACTTAGCAAGGATGCTAGTTGCAGCACCAAGGATGGCAAGAGGAGAATCCACAATGACCCCTTCAAAATTAGAGAGGAAGAAACCTGCCTCTAAGGCCTAAACCATAGGCTTTGGAGGAGTGCTAACAACCATCATCTAGGAAGCACTACAGGAGGCAAAGAGAGAGGTGGAGGAGGAAACCCTACAATCATCACCAACTCACCAAGAGCCATCACTAGTTCATGAGGAGCACCGCTCCCCCACCGTTACAAGACATGTCATGGACACGGACCATGTAGCTAAAAAGAAGTAGTTGAAGACCAAGGAAGCCCATGCCAAAAAGTGAATGAAGAAGCTCATTCTGCCCAGGCAAGAAAAGTGGAGGAGAAGGCAAGCTCAGAAAAAATGTGGGAGAGCACCAAATATTCTAACAAGGTTCTCTCAAAGATGGAGGTCCTCTTAAGGATGAAGGAGGTCCTCTCAAGGATGAATGAGACTCTCTCAAGGATGAAGGACGCTCTCAAGGATCAATGAGCCTCTCTCAAGGATGAAGGGCGCTCTCTCAAGGATCAAGGAAAACCTCCAAGGGCTCTGGCAATAGGAAAGTGCATGGCACAATGTAACTCATTTTATAAGAGTGCAAGGCTCCCTCCTGTGCAAGTTGTAAAGTCTAAATGGACATAGGTAAAGGGATAAGACAACTAGAAGGGAGTAGGGAAAGAGGACCTTTGCAAGATTCCCGATCATGTAAAAAAGGGGATGGGTGCCCAAGGGATTTAGGGCTTGTATATAAACTTGAAAAGTGAATGAGAAGCTCATTCTTTAGTGTGTGGCAAAGGTGGTCTCTTCTTCTTCTCTCCTTGCTTGCTTGTGTGTGCTTGAGAGAGGGAGTGTGAGGGAGTAAGGGAGTGAGTGTGTGAGGGTGAGGGATCATGGAGAAGAAGCTCTCCATCATCATCATCATCATCATCATCTTCTTCTTCTTCTTCTTCTTCTTCTTCTCTTCTCTTCTCTTGTCTCGCATGTGGCTATGGAGGATGGAGCTTGGAGGAGGAGGCTCGAGCTTGCATCTCAAACCGTGGAGCTATTGACTTGCTTGAGGGAGGAGGCTACTCATTTGGGTATCAAGCTAAGGTCACTATACCCTCATAGGATCAAAGTTGCATCAGCTAGGTGAGAGATATCCATTTATGCCCACTTGAAACGTGTGAAGCAATAAGTGGTCTGTGGGTCTTGGTGGTTGAGCGTGACCTCCCACTACATTTTGGTTCTATTGCCGAGAACAATGGATTCAAGCTTGAGCACTTGCGCACCTCAAATTGAGCGTCGAAGTAGGGTTGCATCCATGAACCGGTGTTTGAGATAGGTAGGAAATTTAGGGTTTTAAATCTTCAAAAAACATAAGTATTTTGGGTTTTGGATGAGTAGACAAGTAGGAAAAATCATAGTATTTGGGTTTTGATTTTTGTTGCATTTAGACTAGGATAGGATTAAGAAATAGAAGCGAATCAATTTAGGTTTTATATTGTAAACAAACCCAAAACAAGGCAAAAATAGGGGGAAATGGGCTTGCAATCCATTCACAAGGCATAAGCACTAATGGGGCAGCACTCAAGCATTAGAACAAAGATTTAAGACCCAAGGAAGGGGGGGTGGGGGGAAAGCTCATTTTTAGCTTCTGCAGTAGTAGTAGTAGTAGTAGTAGTAGTAGTAGTAGTAGTAGTAGTAGTAGTAGTAGTAGTAGTAGTAGTAGTAGTAGTAGTAGTAGTAGTAGTAGTAGTAGTAGTAGTAGTAGTAGTAGTAGTAGTAGTAGTAGTAGTAGTAGTAGTAGTAGTAGTAGTAGTAGTAGTAGTAGTAGTAGTAGTAGTAGTAGTAGTAGTAGTAGTAGTAGTAGTAGTAGTAGTAGTAGTAGTAGTAGTAGTAGTAGTAGTAGTAGTAGTAGTAGTAGTAGTAGTAGTAGTAGTAGTAGTAGTAGTAGTAGTAGTAGTAGTAGTAGTAGTAGTAGTAGTAGTAAAGCTCATTTTTAGCTTCTGCAGTAGTAGTAGTAGTAGTAGTAGTAGTAGTAGTAGTAGTAGTAGTAGTAAAGCTCATTTTTAGCTTCTGCAGTAGTAGTAGTAGTAGTAGTAGTAGTAGTAGTAGTAGTAGTAGTAGTAGTAGTAGTAGTAGTAGTAGTAGTAGTAGTAGTAGTAGTAGTAGTAGTAGTAGTAGTAGTAGTAGTAGTAGTAGTAGTAGTAGTAGTAGTAGTAGTAGTAGTAGTAGTAGTAGTAGTAGTAGTAGTAGTAGTAGTAGTAGTAGTAGTAGTAGTAGTAGTAGTAGTAGTAGTAGTAGTAGTAGTAGTAGTAGTAGTAGTAGTAGTAGTAGTAGTAGTAGTAGTAGTAGTAGTAGTAGTAGTAGTAGTAGTAGTAGTAGTAGTAGTAGTAGTAGTAGTAGTAGTAAACAAACCCAAAACAAGGCAAAAATAGGGGGAAATGGGCTTGCAATCCATTCACAAGGCATAAGCACTAATGGGGCAGCACTCAAGCATTAGAACAAAGATTTAAGACCCAAGGAAGGGGGGGTGGGGGGAAAGCTCATTTTTAGCTTCTGCAGTAGTAGTAGCAGCAGTAGTAGTAGTAGTAGTAGTAGTAGTAGTAGTAGTAGTAGTAGTAGTAGTAGTAGTAAACAAACCCAAAACAAGGCAAAAATAGGGGGAAATGGGCTTGCAATCCATTCACAAGGCATAAGCACTAATGGGGCAGCACTCAAGCATTAGAACAAAGATTTAAGACCCAAGGAAGGGGGGGTGGGGGGAAAGCTCATTTTTAGCTTCTGCAGTAGTAGTAGCAGCAGTAGTAGTAGTAGTAGTAGTAGTAGTAGTAGTAGTAGTAGTAGTAGTAGTAGTAGTAGTAAACAAACCCAAAACAAGGCAAAAATAGGGGGAAATGGGCTTGCAATCCATTCACAAGGCATAAGCACTAATGGGGCAGCACTCAAGCATTAGAACAAAGATTTAAGACCCAAGGAAGGGGGGGTGGGGGGAAAGCTCATTTTTAGCTTCTGCAGTAGTAGTAGCAGTAGTAGCAGTAGTAGCAGTAGTAGCAGTAGTAGCAGTAGTAGCAGTAGTAGCAGTAGTAGCAGTAGTAGCAGTAGTAGCAGTAGTAGCAGTAGTAGCAGTAGTAGCAGTAGTAGCAGTAGTAGCAGTAGTAGCAGTAGTAGCAGTAGTAGCAGTAGTAGCAGTAGTAGCAGTAGTAGCAGTAGTAGCAGTAGTAGCAGTAGTAGCAGTAGTAGCAGTAGTAGCAGTAGTAGCAGTAGTAGCAGTAGTAGCAGTAGTAGCAGTAGTAGCAGTAGTAGCAGTAGTAGCAGTAGTAGCAGTAGTAGCAGTAGTAGTAGTAGTAGTAGTAGTAGTAGTAGTAGTAGTAGTAGTAGTAGTAGTAGTAGTAGTAGTAGTAGTAGTAGTAGTAGTAGTAGAGAGAGAGAGAGAGAGAGAGAGAGAGAGCTTGTGAGAGAAGAGAGAGTCCAGGACCAAACAAACAGATCAATCGAATTGTGCTGGAGTTTTTTGGCCATCCCAAGTATATACAAACCTTGCCCCTTGTCTATTCTTGCACTCTAGAAGGTTGTGTGGCCTGGCAAGCCCAAAATCATTGCCATCGATTTTATTCTAGCCTTGACTAGAAACACGACTGGCAAAATCGAACACAACAAATAGAGTCACATTCCCAAAATCAGATTCACACTATACGATTCCGGATAATTGTACAATCCGATTTTGGAAATCAGATCACTCGGACACCACTCAACTCATCCAATCGGACAGGTGGCCCATCCAATTCTAACAATTGGGAACTCAAACGATGTGACTCACACCAATCAGACACTTAAAATTGGACCACCAGGGAATCAAATGACACAGAACAATCGGACACCCAAATCAAACTAGTTTGAATCGGAGTGACACTCAAAAATCAAACGTTCGATTCCGAGGATCAGATGATATTGTAGAATCAGACACTATCAAATCGGACCAAAATTCTAATAGGAGAGACTGACAAATCTAGCGCATCCTGGGCAAGGCAAAAAACCTCCCGTAATTGGGAAAGGCTCTGAAAGCCTTACAAGCACAATCGACCTTAGAAATCATAGCAACTGGATGGCTAGACATGACTACTGAGAGTCATATCAGCTTTTAGTCTCTTTTAGAGCTATAAACTGACCCCCATACCCCCATTGGACCTTGATCAAGGTGAGTAGAGTAGCACAGACCTTAGAGACTAGAGAGAGCAATCAATGAATGAGTATAAAGCCCTATTTGACCAAGAACATAGACCGAAGTGTGAAAGCTGCATTCGTTATCTTGTGTTCGCACCCACATTGTTTTCAACACTTGAAGTGCACTTGGAAAAACGGAAAGCTTGATTTTGCATAGCGCATGGAAAAGAACACCATGCACGCATTGAGTGGATGTAATTTGAGGATTGTCTATAAATAAAAAAGGAACACACTTAGACTTAATAACAAAACAAACCCACCAATAGGAGATGATGCTCAAACCTAGATGGGGGATCAAGCAACCCCAATCGGTAGGACCAAGTGACAGACACAACACAAAAGGCCAAATGCATCGAGGGATCAACACCATTGGGAGTGCAACATTGCCTGACTTGATCAACCTCATCGACAATTTAGTGGAGTAAGAGACCGTAGATATGGTAGAGCCCCGTGTAAACCACAAAAACAAAGAGCTTGACCTGGGAGATTTTCCAATTAAAATCCAGCTAATGGTGAATGAATATGACTTGCAAACCAGGTTGGATCACCATGGCAAACCATCAAAAGACATCATAGCGGACCTTGAGAAGGAAAGAAAGCTAGCGCAGAAGGCCTTGTAGAGCATAGCGGCATACAACCAGCAAAGCAGCCAATAGACTAGGAGATTGCGGCAGGACATTGAAATGTGAAAGGTCTAGCGAATAAAAACTAGAGAGGACCAAACACAAAGAGGGAAAGAGTACAAGAGGCAGACTCAATGATGAGCGAGCTTCTCATGAAGCAACTAATGGACAGCACATCAACAAAGCAAAGCACAGCAGCACTAGCAACATTATTGCTTGCAAGATTAGGAGTTACCCAGGGCTCCAAGAGCCAATCGAGGATCCCTATAGTTGCAAAATAACTAGACAAGTACCACCATATAGTTTTATAGAGAAAATTGAGCAGGTCTGCAAGGCTAACGGCCTCACAGATCTTGCCTAGCGATCACAAGCTTTCAGCCTATGCTTAGGCGATAAGGGTAGGATGTGTTACACAAGCCTAGACACTGTAGAGTTCAACAATTTCAATGACTCAAGAATCTCTTCACTAAGAGATTCTCAAAGTCCAGATACTTGGATAAACTTATCGTGCAGCTAATGAATGTCAAGCAAGGGGACAAAGAGGACATCAGGGACTACATTACTCATGTGCGGAGTCTCTATAAGAGAATCCCCACTAATTAGTGACCCATCGAGAGAGAGCTGTCTACAGTGTTCATCAATGAAATACATAGTGAGGAACTCTATAAGGCCTTGGCAGGCAACTCAAGCTTGGAGAGAGATGCACTAGCTAGGGTCTTTGAAGAGGCCGTACAAGTGGATGACAAGCTTAAGGAGAGAAACTCCAAGACCTCAAATCAAGACGATTTCGACTGTAGAATCCTAGAAAGGGCAACGCCATCCAATGAACAGTCAAGTCCAAGCAACCAAGTTAAAGGGAAGGGTATTGACCCAAACCTAGAGCTAGCAAAGATGAAAATGGAGCTAGCCAGGCTGCAAGAGATGATGAGAAGACCTACATGGTCACACGTCCAATGCATGTATTATGGCAAAAACCACCTTCTAGCCAAGTGTCATGACCCTAGGTCTTGACCTTGCACCGATTGTAGAAGGTTCGATCATGATGTCATGCATTGCAGATTGCCACAGAGACTCCCATACTCACAGCCTTACAACCAATCTTACCAAGGGAATAGGCCTCCAAATTTATGAGAGAGAGGAGTCCCATTGGCCCTCCCAACACCACCTAACGATACAAAGCCAACCATCCCTAGGATAGAGATCAATCCCATAGGCATACCTAGGCCGCCTGAACCTTACGTAACCCATCCATTGAGCGACACTCCAATCCACTACGTGGAGGAACCAAATGATGAGGAGGAGCCTTACATGAATCCCTACGTCTTATATGATGAAGAGGGCAATCCAATTCTCATGGACTATCGACTAGTGTGGGTGATGGCATTAGGAAGAGGAAGATGGGTAGAACCAAGAGTCAATTTCTTGTTGGACTTGTGGTCACCTAGGACACATCTCTTCGCAATGCCCCGAAAGGGAGCAAGCTAATCTAGATAAGGCTAATCTCAGATGTGTTGTGTGTGGAATCACTCACCTTTTTACTGATTGCCCTAGGCGGAGACCATCCTCTAGTTCGGAAAATGGTACCATCAGCTGTGTTGGGATTGTTTGGCATCGAGACACTCGATGGGGAGGCCACACCCATCTCATTGCATGTTAACACACAGACGAAGCAGGCTGGCATATCAGTGCTAGGGCCTAGTAACCTAGATGCACCCTCAATTGAAAAGAAAAATCATAGGTAAAGAAAGAAGAAAAGTGAAGCAAAGGTCATGTTGAAAACTGAGATCGCAATGACATTGCCTGTCGAAAAGAAAGTCACGGATGTTGAGGCTAAAACATCTGCTCCAAAGACAGCTAAAAAAGGAAGTGCCAAGGTAGGTGAGTACCCCAACCCAAAGCGCCAACTCACGGCCATTGAAAATGACAAGGAGTGGGTGAGAGAAGCCCAGGAACACCTAAAGGATATTGAGCCCATTTTGGAGGATGAGATCAATGATCTCTCTAGCATGAGCACACCAGTCTCTCCCACATGACCGAGAGGCGCATCTCCACTCCACGTAACACCACATAGATAGAGCCTAGATGCCACAGGTGGGCAGACTGCCCAAGATCATTGGTAAAAGAGTGCAAAGCCTAATGAAAAGCATGTAGTTGACAACTTTCTCATGACATTAATATTAGCCCCTGTAACCCTACCTCTGGGAAATCTACTTAGGCAACATCTGACGCTATGGCAGGAGCTAAAGCAATGGATGGAAGGATCGATGGAGCAAGCTGCCCGTCGACTTGCCTGGCCACAATGCAGTAACGCACATACCAAGCTTAACCTTGAACTCAGTGCCTAGGTCTTTGCACATTAATGCTTTTTGGAAAGGCACAAAGATACACACAATCTTGCTTGTCAATGCATTAGGAGATGCTATAAGAAAGGGAATTGTAGACATAGGGGCAAGAGTCAATGTACTCAGCCATGCAATCTTGTAAGCTTGGGTAACCCACTTGTGGAGACTGTAAGGTTTAATGTCACATTGGCTAACAGAACGAAGGTTAGACCATTTGGAGTGCTAAAAGACTGGCCCTTGAGGATAGTAGGAGTCTAGTTCTAAGTGAACTTCATAGTCAAGAAGGGAGTGGACTACGATGTCCTGCTAGGTCGACCTTGGATGCAAAATGCATGGGTGATAGAAGATTGGGGCAATGGTCTCATATTCTTAGGCAACCAATTGAAATCTATAAGAGTCGAGATGGAAACTTGGAAGGCCACTCCAGTCAACCTAGATGCCACCTTTGCTATGTTGAAAGGAGACTCACAAGTCAGCAAACTCTATGGGCCACTAATAAAGTATATCCCTTGCCCCGAGGACGAGTGGGATTGGATGCATGTGCTAAGCCACTATCGATCTTCCATTCTCAGATAAAGAGTAGGATTATAAACAGGCTACAAAGGCAGTCTGTGAGTCCCAAAAAGTTGCATCATCTTAGTCACCACACCGAAAAATAGGGTCCCACCATCAATACCGCTCTGCATAATGGCTAGGAACCCTAGTAATCAACCAATACTACCAACATATCCACTGTACGAGCCTTCCATTCTAGATCCCCCTATGTGAAATTCTAAGTCGCCACAATAATGGAAATTGAGGAGAAAGTGGCACTTGCTTACTTGCGTTTAATGGTCACTGCCCAACAGACACATAGATTTGATGCATTGATCGATGAGGGAGCTGATTTCAATATCTTAACTCACGATCATTGGAGTCAAATTGACTGCCTGCAACTACAACCTACCAACACCAAACTTAGCCCATATGGGGGTCAATCATATACCCTTCTAGGAAGGTGCAAAGTAGCAGCCTCTATCGAGTCTAAAAGCATATCCATAATCTTTTACGTGTTGCCAAACACAAAAGATGTTGGTTAAGAATCAATGTTAGGGCACTCATTTAAAAAGCAAGCACATTGTAATGTCGACTATGAGTCACAGCGTATTCACCTTACTATTGGCAATGTACGAATACTCACAACTTTTAGCAAGGGCAGCACAGCTCCACTAAAGCTCATGAGGCCACCGATAGAGGAACCCACCACCAAGTCTAAGGAGGTTCTGGGGTCGAGACTTGTCACAACCCGCCATGCCACACCATCAGCAAGCCCTTGAGATCAAGGCTAAGGCCCCTACACCGTAGTTCAACTGGGTGCCTAAACATCAAGGACTGTTTCCTAGGAGCATGCAATCACGACCTCGCAAGTCTATGTACTCATACTCAAGACCTAGAAGGCAAATAAGAAATTATAGGCATCGACGAACGGTCAAAAGCCATGATGGGTCCCCGAGACCTTATTACAAGCTCAAGGCTATTACAAGGGCAATGCTTGGATATGGGTGCCTAAAGCTAAGTTGGCCAACATCACTATTCGAACGCCACCCTTAAACCCAACTATACAGAGCCGCACAATAGATCATACACTAAGGCTGCAAAAAGCTCAAGCGCTGCGAAGCCCACAGAGCCCAACACCATTGACCCAAAACCTCAACGAGTCTATCAACCAAAACCGCAGCTTAATGACTCCAAAACAACTTAATCTAGCACTATTATACTACTCAAGCCTCATAGGTATCTGGCAACACAAAGTCAAAATCCTAAACCAAGTCTACCACACGAGAGGCCAAACTACATACTATGGAGTAGCCGCACCTATAGATGTCAACCGTTGAGCTATCGAGTCCACCAGCCCCCCCACCAGGCCTTAAACCTTCTTATGAACAATGTTCGATTCTTACCTTGGCCGCAAACTCAATTGAAAATACAGGGGATGACTTAGTTTGTTGCCTTCAGTGTTTTGATGCCACATTTACCACACTTGCTAAAAGCCATGACCGATTAGACCTAGGTCTCTTAGATGAGCCTTTAGCACAACAATGGAGGTACGCACACTGCCTTGCTCATGGGAAGAATCAAAATTTTTGTTCATCAAGGCTCCCCAAGTAGCTGAGAAACTCATAGACACCGAGATTACCCGTCGCGAACAAGCACGCAAGCAACACCTCATTACATCTTATGCCAAGGGCATGGTCCTTGCCATCGACCAAAAAATTGTGAAGCTAAAACAGATGGCTGCTAATGACTCCTCTTTCTTGCACCAATGATATGCTCTAAGACTCCAATGGGAGTAAGAAGGCTACCAAATCATGACCAATACTAAGGAGAGATGTGCAATCAAGACCTCGGAATATGACCCAACTTATGTAACCCCAACCTCCTATAGAGTGTTGACCACCATCTGCAACTAGCCCCTCAAAGAGCATATCATGACTCACTCCTACTTAGATCGCATGTTGAACGAGGAGGAGCTATACATTGCCAGCCAAATGGACTCTGGTGATTTCCTCACGGATGTCCTCACTTACCTCACCCATGTAAGCATCTGACCTGTTGACATGGACCATTATGCTCAAATGGAGTACAACCCGAACTTCTATGCTTGGCTCATGTGAAGGTGAAACATAATGAGTATGCGCTAAATGGTCTCCACCCTTCAACCTCTAATCCTGCAGAGGATTCTTCTCATCTCTAAGGGGGGAGGGTGTGAATGATAAAAGGTGTGGAGCATAAAAACAAACCATAAAACCTCAATCAATGTTCAAAAACGAAAAAGATTGTGTAACAATCAACTCATGATTGAGTAAAAGTGTCAGAAATTTGTGTGAAATCCATGGACTACTTAAAGAAAATTTCTCTTTTTATATTTAAACATTTCAATTTTCATAAGAATTTCTTCCATCTCCTATGCGTCTTTCTGCAAAAAATATCTGAAGAATACTAATGGTGGGCTATGGCTTCATGACAGGCACCTACAATGGCAAGACAGAAGAAAAGTAGTAAGCAACCATTCTAAGAGGAAGAGTAGGAAAAGTACGGCCTCTCAGTGGTGGAGACAAGGGCCTACAGTCAATTCAAATTTAGGCACATCGTGAATTTGGAAGACACAATCATGGAGGAGCCAACCATCAAGCAACTCATAAAGCAGTGTAAGCTATAGAAATATGTGGAGAAGGTGGGCCAAGCCGTGGACTATGAGAAGTGCACGAAATTCCTTTGAACTTTTAATAGGAACCACGGCACCATCACAGTGCATCAAGAGAATGAAGCCCGCTAAGTGGAAATCGAGCTAAGTCTCGAATTGGTGCAGAGAGCACTGGATCTACCCAACAAAGTTGAAAGACGGCCAAAAAGGGATGTGTACAACATGTTGGAAATGGACAAAGTGATGGTCCACACCAACAATGGCATCAACCTAGCTGGCATTCCCAACCCTAAAGTCCAACTACAAGAAAAAATGGTGCACACCTTGTTCTCTAGCCAAAGGTACAACGCATTGATGAGCAAAATCAATGTGCCAATGCTAGAGAGCATTGCTACCAAGTCCTTTGATGAAGTAAACCTAAACAGCTTTGTCTCAAAGACGATAGAAACATCAATAAAAGCATTGGCCACAGGTGGAAGACCCATGGGGGGAGAATCCCTGGCCTTCAAAGCTAGGAATTCGTCATCGTCAGTGTCCTCTACCATTGGCTTTGGAGGGGTCTTGACAGCCATCATCAGAGATGCCTTGGGGGAAGCACAAGAACATGAGGAAATCAGTGAGATGCTAGGTCCCCTCTGCACCAAGAACAAGAGCAATCTAGTGAGAGGGCAGTGAGTGACGAAGAAGGAGAGTGGCAAGCACAATCTAGCCAAAGAGGGGCCAAGAAGTCGAAGAAAAAGACTCCACAAAAGAAGGCCGAAGAAGAGAGTAGAAAGAAAGGAAAAGCAGATCTGCTAAGAGCCCAAAGTGAGTCCAAAAGTATTGAAGAAAGAAGAAAGAGAAGAGAAAAGGAGGAGATGAAAAGAATAAAAGAGGAATCCAAGAAAGCTGAAGAGGAGAGGAGGAGGAAAGCAGAGCAAGAGGCCGAGGAGTCAAGGAGGAAGGAAGAAGAAGACATAGCCCTGGCCATCCACCTCTTAGTGGAGCAGCCTTCAAGGGAAGAAGAGCTAGCAGTCATGATCCCTCACAAAGAAGAATGCCCAAGCACAAACTCCCAAAAACATGCCACACCTAGTAGCTGAGCACAAGGGAAACGGTCTAATTAACCCCATCCCACCTATCCTAATGCCCACCACCCAAGTCTCTGCATCCACCCAAGGCTCTTCTTGTCAAAAGACATGGATCTAGAGCATGGCTTGAGCTATGGAGGATGGAAGGTGTAGACAAGACTCATGTAGACATAGACACAGACAAGACCAACTATCACACAAGTGAATTAGGTTCCAAGATTGAGACTTGGACTCATAAACACAATCTTATGTGTAAGATAATGACACGGAAAATTGATTGAAGGACAAAAGTATTATGGCATTGCATTGAAAAATGAACCAAGTACATCATTATATAGTCTCTGGCATTTCTCCACTCCCCTTTCACTATGCATGTGGGATACAAGAGCCTCTGTTGGGCATCATCATTTACTCTCTTTTTCAACACTCTTTTTCAACACTTCTACCATGGTGAATGCCAGCAACCTTGTGGCATGGGTGCAATTCTTGGTTAATAAAGAGACAACTCAAGGTGCAAGTGGAGGGACCCCAATGAGTGGAGCAAAAAGACCGACAGCTGAGGATGCGGAGTCCATACATAGGACCCCAAAAGGTAGAAGATAGAAGCATCTACAACCACTACCCCCCCCCCCCTACATTGTCATCATTGTCTACAAACTACGACAAATATATTTAGGAACTCCTGTCCCAGTTAGAAAGAGAAAAAGAGGAAAAGAATGTGGCAGTTGCTAAGCTAGAAGTAGAGAAAGACACATTAGCGGCTTTCCAACTCGAGAAAACCTACCAAGTAGCCAATTATCAGCATGAAATGAGCGAGCTAAAGGCAGCATTCAGGGCCAAGGAGGAGCAGGAGGGCAGCTGGTGAAGAAAGCTTGAAGATGCAAATCAAGAGGTAATGGGGCTTCAAAGGGAGTACAAGCTCTTGATCCTACAACAAGAAGAGCTAAAAGGACAGATGAAGAGGGTCCAAGATGCCATGAAGGAGCTCGTAGTCGGGGAAGAAGAGAGAGCCCAAAGGTACTAGGAAAACATGGACAAGTTGGAGAAGATGGTGGATGTGGAGTACACTCATCGCACTTTCCCCATACAAAAACTGGGTCCTCAAGTATGGGACCACACCCCAGGCTTTGCAATTTGACTCAACTCCCAATTCCACTAGCATGGGCACAATGCACCACATGGTAAGGTAGACACACCCCCTAGGCAATGCACTTTTCTTTTTCTTTTCAAGTAAATGCGATTACAAACAACCACCGGCATCGGAGGCCCCCGTCACCCACCCAAAGTACCCTCGATCTCCACAACCTCAACCATTTTGGCATGCCTCTCTCCCATGTCAAATCCCCACAAAATCCCCATCGCCAACCCACAAGGTCAACCTTCAACCACCCAATCCCTTACCCACAAGTGCCATGGGACTGGCACTCGTGACTAGGAGGGGGATAATGTTACAGACATGTTATGGACCATACAACCCAAAAAGAAGTAGAGGAAGACCAAGGAAGCCCAAGTCAAAAAGTGAATAGAGAAACTCATTCTACCCAGGAGAGAAAAGTGGAAGAGAAGGCAAGCTCAAAAAAAGTGTAGAAGGGCACCGAATATTCTAGCAAGGTGCACCGAATATTTTAGCAAGGAAAGTGTAGGGCACAATGTAATTCATTTTAGGAAAGAGCGCCAGGCTCCCTCTTGTGCAAATTGTAAATGTAGAAGTGCAAGAGCAAAAGAACCATGGAAAGAGGAAAGACATGAGGAAAGAAGACCTTGGCTAAGACGGCTAATCATGTAAAAAAGAGGATGGGTGCCCAAAGAGATGAGGGCGTGTATAAAAGTCAAAAAGTGAATGGAGAAGCTCATTCTTGGTGTGTGGCTAAAGTGGCTCTCTTCTTGTCTTCTCCTTGCTTGTGCTTATACTTGAGTCTGAGAGAGAGGGAGTGTGAGAGTGTGAGGGAGTGAGTGAGTAAGGGACCGTGTGGTGGAGAAGCTCTCCATCTTCTCTTCTCTTCTCTTGTCTTGCGCATGTGGCTATGGAGGATGGAGCTTGGAGGTAGAAGATTGCTCGCAACTCAGATCATGGAGCTACCGAAGTGCTTAAGGGAGGAGGCTACTCAATCGGGCAACAAGGTAAGTTCACTACACTCGTAGGATCAAGAGCATATATGGCTATGTAAGAGGTGGCCGTAGCATTCAACTTGAAATGCTTGAAGCAGTAAGCAGTCTATGGGTCTTGGCAGTCGAGCAAAGGCTCCCACACATTGGATATTTAGGATGTTCATAATTGATTAGGTATAGTTTATCTTTCATGTAACCACAAGTTACATAGAAAATCAAGTATGCATGGTTTATCCTTCATGTAAACACAAGATATTCCATGAGCACTTCCCAATGTAATAAATTTTGTCCCATATTTTGTGGCTTCTTCTTTACTCGAGCTTGAGCCTTGTATCCCAACATACTGATTGACTAAACATGATACATGGGTTCTTGTATGTCATCAAAAGATAACACATTGCAACGTATAATATAGCCAACATATGCATATTTATGTACCAAATGAATCATATCCTATATATACTCTTTATATAGCATCACCATACCTTTAGATCCTCTACTTCTACCATCTATCCATGGCTGAGGCTAATCTATGATTCCTACCTATAACTATGGACCTTTGGTATCTTGCTTTCTATGAATTAGTGTATCTCAATGTACATTGCAATGTCCCTTTCTTTGAATCTGTCACACACCTGGGAAATCCATTAGAAATGTAGAGAATTATTCTCAAGGTTCTATAGGCCATGCACCATCTCACAGACCTTATTTAGTGTGATCACCTTCACATCTCTATATATTGCCCATTTTTCCTCCTTCCATGCCTCATCCACTTGTCACTTCATGAGAGTACATGCACGGCACATGCATCAACTATAATAAACCAGTGCAACGCAAGGAGACATCACTTATCTGAATTCCATGGTGTTGACTTAGATACTTATCACCTATGCTTGATTATCTTTTTCTTTTGCTAAAGCCATGAAATATATTAAACGCAGATATGAAAAGTTTATATAATTGGGGAACCTGTCAGCACTTAACCATTTAGAGACAAAAAGTCATGGCCAGGTAGCATTTGATAAGCCTTTTATACAACATGGGGCTACTCTATTTGTACGAGGCAGAGCGAGTCCAGGTGGTCGGGCGACTGAGGCTCTGCTGGTGAGAGGCTCCTGTGAGGTTGGGCAGGGAAGATGTCAGCCGGGACCTGAATGGTGTAGTCCCTGGCCGCAACTGTTTCCAGAATGCTTTTGAACAATGCATCAAATTCCTACTTGTCTCGAGATGCCCTCTCTTCTTTCGAGCACCTGGTGCCCGAGTGTTTGGTGGGGGCCCGCACGACCAGTGTTGCCACGCCCCCCATGTGCTCCCTTGAGCTTCTATTCCCCTGGCCTGGGGATTTTTTGGCCTATGTCCGAGGCAGTGTCGCTTGGGGCCTCATTTCTTTGCATACCTTTTAAGGGTACATACGTAGCATTTTGGCGGAGGAGCTTGTGCTGCATGCTCCCTCTGATGACAAACAGCGTCCTTGCAAGCCACTTGCACTAGGTGCTCCATGTTGGCTACCGTGGGGGGACCTAAAATTTGTGAACCAAGGATTAGGCCCTAAGGCAGGATAAAACTATTCGCATGGAAGGGATTATACAGCGGGTTATCTAGCACATATGACGAGGAGGGGTGAGGTGAGGCATGTAGCGTTTGTTGAAGAGGGACAGCTCCCTATTGATGTTCGTTTTGCCCAGCCATTAGCAGATCTTGGCTTATGCTAAGTTGTATGGAGTGGTTGTCATGGAGTGGAGCAGGGCTCATCCCTAGAAGGATAGACCGAAAAAGGGGAAAGATGTATAGAAAGAGATGGTGCCCCATCTACACCATCAGAGGTGTTGGTCAGAGCTTCATATGGTGGTAATTAGGGTTGCATGCCCTCCTCCTGGAGGCGGGAATGGTCACATGACTTCTAAATGTGTGGTGAGAGGAGGACCTGAGGAGCTCAACCTGTCAAACCCAACTCTTCTCCCTACGCTTGACTATCATTGCTTGTGTGTGTTAATATTATCTATACATGGTTACAAAATTCATTGTGTATTTATGTACATGTTTACGAATCCATGTCACTTCACAAGGATAAAAACCAATTGTAGAACTCTGGATTGTATTGGAGTATGGCACATGCATCCAGTACTCGTGGCAGCTTACTCTATAACGATAGATATTTTGAACATCGAGTAGCATGGCGCCTTGTCCGAGTCTATTGGCAACATGTAACTCCTCCTCAGTGAGAACCTTATCAGCCACAAAGTTCTCTTGGCTAGTTCTAGCTAAGTCCGTACCCCGAATGGCAGTTAGCACTCGAAAGGAAGTTGGTGCCACATAGGTTGGGTCTCTTTGAGATAGCCATTTGGCCAATTGCTCCTCTAAGACTGTCATAATTTGGGCTCCTAGTTTGGCCATTGCAACATGGTTTTCAAACCAACATTTTTCAAATTGACTTCGACCCTCTGATTGCCGCTTTAGTTTCTCTATCTCTAAGAGATTTGGTTGGCAGAGCACATCATTGAATGTTACAGTTAAGTGTAGTTCGTCGGCTTCCTTGTCAAAGGTGACTCGCATGCGCTCATGCAGGAGCCTGTCATAGTGCTCGTCAAGATGTTCTTTCTCTTCCCGGGATAGGGGAAATGGCAAGTATTCTTCAAGCTGCTCCCTAGGGAATGTGCCCATGTCTGCAAGGACATAGACACGTGCAAATACCCTGAGTTTAGCATCCAACTCGATTAAGCATTCTGCGACACTTCTATGTTCAACGAGGGCTTGCTCAGTTGCTATCTCATGCAAGGTTCTAGGAGTTTGCCTAGGCTTTAGCATAGCTGGGGGCTCAGGCCTAGATGAGCAAGATTGGTCAATGCTAGGATTGCTTATGCTCTCGGGGTTTCCATGTTTCTCCTAAGGCTTTGTTATTGCGTCATGGTTCTCCTTGGATGTGACTAGTATAAATTTGTCACCCTATTGTGATAGCATTGTATCCACTCTTGATTGGTCAATGCGAGTTCTATTGTTGGTGGATTGAGTGTTGCAAGCAACCGTTGATGGTAACGACTGCTTTGATTTTTCAGAACACAGGGATGTGTCTAAGGTTTCACCACTATTAGGAGAGACATCAATGGGTTCATTGGTGGATGGACTCGATGCTTTATTCCTCAGTTCTTCGACACTCTTGGTTTCAATCTTCTTGGGATCTACAGCCACTTGCAACTGCCATTGTTGTTTTCGTTCTTTTCTCTTCTTTTTCTTAAGCAATCGAGGTGTATCCCTTGAAGACTCGGGACCTTGAACTAGGTCAAACATCAATGTGCTTGGCTGGGCCTCAGCATTATCTTTCTCTAGTGTGTCCTCATGGAACATAGCCGCGGCCTACTGAATAGTCTCTCTAGGTTGTGAGGGTACAACTACCTCTCTTTTTGGAGAGTCTAGCTCTTCAGTCAATTCCCTTCTATTTAACTTCTCCAGCCTAGGCTTTAGGCACTTTGGAAGTGCTGGAGTTGTCAAGGAAGTTGGTTATGACACCTCCTCCACAGGTGAACTACTAAGGACACCTTCCACAAGGGGCATTGTCACGGCCAAGGGCTGTGACTGCTGTGATCCCTAATTGGAAGTAGTAGTAGCTAGTTCAGTGGACTGGCTACTATTGGTGGATTGCAGTGTCAAGTCCTCAGACCGATTAAAAGTGGTCGTGTCTTTTGTTTCCCTTTGAGCATTCACTTGTGCAAATCGAGCCTTAGCTGTTCTAGTCACAATAGATTGCACATGCATACCCTTGGGCCGAGAGCTACGGCTCATGCCATGTCCCACCTCTTGGACATTTGGAAGCTTAGATGGAGATAGAGATTGGGATTGAGCAGCTGCCATTAATGACTGATGTTGTGCTTCTTGTGTCCATTTGGGAAAAGAGAGTGTAGGAGATCTGGGACTCTTAAGTGGACTTGGCACTGGCTGAACGATTTGCTTGAGACTGTTAGATGATTGTGCCATTTGCTTTGTTGAGCAATCAGCCTTCTTACGAGTAGTGTTGTGCCTCTGCTGCTCATTATCCTCTTGGGAAGTCAAAAGCTCATTGAGCACTAGTGGTCTTTGTGCACGCTCAATGGTTATATCTGACATCCGCTTATTAAGCATGCTAGACTGAGACTCTTTCTTTTGAACACTCATGTTTGGTTTCTTGCCCCAAGATCTAGAGTTTCTCTTAGATTTCCTCCTGTGCTTCGTTGCTTTTGATGCAATCTAGCCTTCAGCTGATAGAGGTGGTTTAGTAGGGGGTTTTGGTACCCAAATCCATATCGGCGTTGTCCTTGTTTCAAGCATGACCTCGCTCAATGGTTCTCTTTGTTCGACCTGTGCTTGTATCAACTCTTCCAACAAGTCCTTACTCTCGTTAGCAGGCTTGACTATTATGTCAGCACCTTCCTTGCCTTTCCCTCGAGGTTCGATGAGGTCACCCTTGCTAAAGGTTGTGACAATCCTCACACCTGGTAGTGCCAAGTGTATCCTCTGTGCTACATAATTGGCCTCACACTTGGTCACCCTTTTGAAGGGTCTTCCTAGGAGGGTTTCCTTCATGCAATAAGCACTACTTTGAGGGACATGAAATAGGATAGACAAGCTTTCAGTTTCAATTGTCGCAAGGATTTTGCACTTCCCTATGAGTGCTTGTAGGTGTCCCCCATAAGGGCTAAGAGTTGCATTAGTCAGTGTGAGCTCTGGTTGGCCTAGTAGGGTCCATGCTTTATAGGTCAAGATATTAAAATCTGCTCCTTCATCAATCAGAGCATCGACAGTGTGCTCTCTTTTCGTGGTGAGTTTGACCCTAAGATAAGCAGATGGTACTATGTCTTCGTCTTCTGGGTCTTGGCTTGTAAATTTAAGCCTTCTAACAAATGCCCTTGAGTCCCCAACTGCACAACTAGATGTGGATTCTCCACTTATGTCTTGGATCGTCTGTGTAGTGCTATTCACAGAGCATTTATCATCACGACTATCATATCTAGTCATTCTCGCCGTTGTAGCTTGATGTTGTTGCTTTCTGTTTTGAATAGATGCAGTCCGAACACAACACGTACGTGTTTTTGCAGTGTGTCCTTTTTGCCCTTGTTAGCTAGATTGGCCCATTGAGGTTCTAGGATCTCTATTTGTCTCTATTCGAGTATGGGCTTTTGGTTGCTCTTTTGCACTAGATTATCCATGCTCGTGTAGAGCCATTACTACACTAGGGTCTAATTTGGAGGACCTGTCATGGTGCATGTTTTCTCTCCAACCTACTCGGGGGAGGTGTGGAGAGGGCAGAGCCCCCTCTACGGGGGTTCGGGGGGTTTATGGCTCAACGGGTTGTCTCTAGGACTCTAGGTCTCACGACAGCCTACGCAAGCTGTTAAGCAACTGCGCCTTACGATTTTGCCTATTCCTTGTGCCAGAACCGAGTTTTGAGCATCAAGAGGACTCACGATAGGTTGTGCAACTGAGCTCTAGCTGGGTCTGGTCAAATTTCTAGAAATTTTGGAAAAGTCCACACTCGACCCAACTTGTCCGAATTGCAGGGGCCGAGTGGGTGACTCGAACACGGGCCGAGGGCTGAATGGACGACTCGGATAGGGTGGATTTGGACAAGCCGAGGTGCTGACTCGGACGGGCCGAAGAGGTCCACTTGGATGGGGCCACTTGAACGGGCCAAGGGAGTCTACTCGGATGGGCCGAGGGCCGAATCAAGTTTTTCTGAGGGCTGAGTTTTGTGCGGGCCGAGGGCCGAATTGGGTCCCTCGGACGGGCCGAGGGGGCCGAGGGCCGAGCCGAGGGCCGAGTTTGTAAGTGGGGCCGAGTGATATCACTCAAACAAGCCGAGTAGGGTTTTGGGCTGAGTCAGCCAAAAGACAAAGGGCCGAGGGCCGATTCTGGGACTCGGCCTAGAAATCGGCCACTCAGAAAGGTCGAGTTGCATGCAACGAGCCAGCGTCGAGGCGATTTTGATCGAAACTGACGATTTAGCTAATCATTTCACACACAACCTTCCAGATCACAACTAGGGTGCAAGGGGAAGTGATTGATATACCTGAAGCAATTAGTAGGCTCTCTGACGACAAGATTGAATCGATTCTCTGCGGTGTCTCTCTCTCTCTCTCTCTCTCTCTCTCTCTCTCTCTCTCTCTCTCTCTCTCTCACTGCAAGGGTTGCAAATGAGCTCTCCCTTGGCCTCTTGGCTCTTAAACCCCTTCTCGGGTAAGGTTTCGACGCTCCCAATCACTCACTTGCTGACATTAAGCATCCCAAGCAATCTTTTTGCCATTTTTTGCATGATTTATGCCCTATTTTGCCCTGTTTTGCAATGGTAAACCCTATCCTTTTCCGATTTGATTTCCTAATCCTAGCCTATGCTAAATGCAACAAATCGACAGCAAAAAACTAAAATGATTTCTCCATATTTTCCAATCATCAAACAAACAAAATAACCCAAAATACTTACTTGATTCGAAGATTAAAAAACCCAACTTCCTACCTATCTCAAGCTCCGGTTTGGGGATGAATCCCTTACTTCGATGCTCAATATGAGGTGCGCAAGTGCTCAAGCTTGAATTCGTTAGTCGCGGTAATGGAACCAAAATGTAGAGGGAGCTCACGCTCAACCGCCAAGACCCACGGACCGCTTATTGTTTCAAGCGTTTCAAGCATTTCAAGTGAGCTCTAATAGCTATCTCTCACCTAGCCGACGTGCCATCGATCCTACGACTGTAGTGAGCTTACCATAATGCCGAAATGAGTTGCCTCCTCTCTCACATACGCCGATAGCTCCATGATCCTAGATGCTAGCTCAAGCGTCCTCAAGCCTCCTCCACTCCAAGCTCCATAGCCTTGAGCAAGAGAAGAGAAGAGAAGAGTAGAGAAGAAGAGAGAGGAAGATGGAGAGCTTCTCCTCCCCAGTCCCTCACCCTCACACACTCACTCCCTCATACTCTCACACTCCCTCTCTCAAGCACAAGCTCAAGCAAGCAAGCAAGAAGAAGAGGAAGAAGAAGAGGAGAACTACTTTTGGCCACACACAAGAATGAGCTTCTCATTCACTTTTCAATTTTATATACAAAACCCTAAATCTCTTTTGGGCAGTCATCCCCTTATCCCCTTTTTTACATGGTTGGCTGTGGTCTAGGCCCTTTTTCCCATTGTCCTCCTATCTTCCTAGCTTCCTTCCTACTGCCCATCTACCTTTACAAATTGCACGGGTGAGAGCCCGGCGCTCTTTAAATTAAATCATAATGCGCTTGCGCTCTTTTACAAAGGTATTGACTTGTGCTTTTTCTTGTGCACATTTTTCCTTTATGTAGGACTTTTCTGCACTTCTTGTGTTTCCATATTTTTCATGTCACGCCTTCGTCTTCCATTTACTTTTGCCTTGGCCTTTTTCTTCTGCTTTAGATTTTCCAAATTTTCCATCTTGTTCGTCTGACGGTTAACATGATACGTTCAGATCTCGAATCTGAGCTCGTTTACCCCTCCAATTTTAATGAAACTAAATGAAGAATATAAGTGTTAATTAGGTGACTAAGAGGCTAAAAAAGCCAAAAAGAACTCCATGATAGGGGAGGGAAAGGGACATGCATTTTTTCAATGCCCCCTTAGTTCTCATGATTTTTGGGATTTGCAACTATTAGACCAACAAGGAGCATTCTTTGTCATGATTTCCTGATTTTCTTTACTCTCCATTGCCACAAGAAGCAGCTGAAATGATGCATTCTACGAAAAGATTAGTTTTTAGTCTTTCTCTCTCCTCCTCTCTACTCATTGTGGGTGTTCATACGGGTTGAGAGAGAGGGAAAAGGGGTGCTAGAGTGTGATATAATGCAAGCAATGAAGTGAGGGAGTATGAAGATGGTTGTTAGTGACAATGTGGAGCATCAACAAGCTACCTAAGTGATTCCAAAATAAAAATAAATAAAATGATTTTATGAAATAACTTACAATAAGACTCGTTTTATTTGAAAATGGAAAAAAAAAGGTATATGCACACATAAAGTGTTCTTATTGAGTAAAAATCAAAAAAATATTTTCTAAACGCTTAATCAACATGCTTTCTATAATAACAATTGATTTTCAAAATGTGTTCATATGAGTAAAATTGCAAAAAAGGGTGTTTGAGGAAAATTGAATGATTACATGGATCCCGATATTATGAAATAATAAATATATGTTTGTGTAATTTTTGTATAGATTCCACGACATGGAGATTACTTTAATGTGGTTCCATATTGTATGCTAAGATATGTTCCCCTATGGTTTTTCTCATTTCATTACATTCCTAAGAATATAACAACACTTATAAATTTTATTAATAGGGCATGGTAAGAAGGAAAAATGAGATTAATTTGTTGATTTTTTGATATTTTTTCATATGCATATTGGTCTGGTTTTTTTTTGTGTAAGGAAGATAGTAGCACATGTTTTTTTGGTGATGTCTTCTATATCATCGCAATATGTATGGTGGAAAACATGAAAAGATATGATTGCGCACATGGAACATGATGTTTTTTTTCTTTTATTTGTGCACTTTAGAGCATTTCACCCTGCATGGAAAGAGCATAAAAGCATGTAGCAGAATAAACTTCCTAGATGCATAGCAATTGCTTGAGAAACCCGTTGACCCATGTGGAGTGGAAGAGGATCCCTAGCCATATGTTGGCATGTTCATTTTTGTAGGCAAGATTATGTGAGGTTATGAAAAGTCTTCTAGAATGATAAATATCAAGAGAGAATGTTATGATGTTTTATATATTTCAAACATCACGTTCTAGGGCTAATCCATGGGGTGTAGAAGAGCCATAGGGGCCACAACAATCAACTAAGGGTGCTCTTTATGTATGTGATTCAAGGTGAGGTAGCTATCTATGTGTGGAAAAATCCCTTACTTGGAGTCGGGAGGAGTAATTAGTTAGATAACAATTAGAAATTGCATTTTCAAATTGCAGTAGTTAGAATCTGAATCATTTATAGTACCCAAACACTCTTAGGCCACAAGGCCATGTAATACTCAAACACTCCTAGTCGCGAGGCCATATAGGTCATTTGGCATGTTTAAGTACTAGTTGCAAGGCCATATAGGGCATTTGGCATGTTTGATAGCCCATTGGAGAGCTGTCAGAGCTAGTATAGGGCATGATTTAGGTTCCAACATGTAGTGCATTTGTTGCGAGTCCCTTAGGATTCCCAATTGGACCTAAGAGTCAGATATATTGAGTGTATGTCTTTTTGCTCAAAAGTGGAGAGAGAACTTCTAAGTTAAGAACGAGAGAGAAGGTTAAAGATCTCTTGTATCCAACGAGAGGAGCATAAAGAATGGCTAAGGAGACATGTGGAGGTTTTTTGCAAATACTCATTTGACTTGTAATAAGAGAAGTCTCAGCACACAGAAAGTGGTATCTTATCCTTAATACCTAAAGCTGGCCAATCTACCCTTTGAGGACTAGCCATAGTGGTAAGTTAATGCTACCACCTAGTACTACTAGAAGTAGCACTATAGTTGTTACAAGTCCTATTCTCATATCTACAAGGATGGCACAACTACCACCCTTAATTCCCCCTCAAGCAATTCAAATTCCAGCAGGTACACTAGCTCTATCCGCTTTAGGGTACTCGTTGCCTATCTTTAGAAAAAGTTCAAATGAAGATGCAGAGTTACACATCAAAGACTTCCAAAAACTTATGTTCAATTGTCAAGTGAAGATGTGGAGTTACACATCAAAGACTTCCAAAAACTTATGTTCAATTGTCAAGTCGAAGAGGAAGCACATCACATGATGTTCTTAAGCATGACTTTGAAGGGAAGCACATCACATGATGTTCTTAATTGAAGGGAAGTATAGCCCATTGGTATTACCATTTGAAGTAAATTCGATTACTAGCATGTAATGGTTCTACATTATATTTCGTAGAGAGTTCTCCCCTAAAAAGGGGAGCCAATATTGGCAACATGTCTTAAATAAGATTCGACAAGAATTCAATGAGTGTAAAAGCATATGCCTAGAAGCTATGCAAGGTCTTCCCATGTTTGGATAACATCATCCAATTACACCCTACCACCCAATCACAATTCTTCTTAAGAGGTTTGGATTTCATGATCCAACTGCACTTGAGTAACATTGCACTAAATGATCTAGATGTGACCATAGTAGCAATAGAGGGAGTTGAGTCAAGAATTCAGGCTACCTATTCTCAGTAAGGGTGCAAGCCCTCTCAATGATTGGGATGGTGTCAAATGTGGTACTAAACAAAATATAACTCAATACATGCACAACCCAATAATATTATGGATTAAAGTCAAGGGACTTTACATTAAGGGTTGCCTCAATTACCCACACCTATATAAAGTCAAATGTTACCCAACTAAGACCCATGATATGAGCAGTGGGCAAGGTGAGACCTGAATTTTAAAGCCGAATTTAAAGCACAAAAGTGGCCCAAGATCCATAAAAAAACACATTTTTGGTAAAAAATATATCAATCATGAATCAAGGAGTTAGAGTTTTTCTAGTTGCATTTCAATGTTGGGAATCCAACATAAGTGTCCTTTCATCAATTAGAGTCCATTTGACCCACCATTTAATGGCCACAAAGGTTTGACGTTATGAAGCAGCTACCCCATCTAGAAGCCAAAAAGCAAATGAAGAAGGTTAGGGTAATAGATTTCAATGCCAAAAAGTCATCAGTATAGTCAGATTGTGAATCAGAGGTCATTTGCTCCTCCATTTGGACTGGAACCACTTGTGAGACAATGTGAATGCACTGGAGTGAACTAGTTTTTTGAAGTTTCAAAGATTAATGTTGATTAAAAGAAGCCAAACAAGAATAAAATTTGTCAAGATTGGGAGGGGGGAGGCACAATTTTTTTTGCATCCCATTTTTTCATGATTTTTGGAGATTTGTGACTATTGAGATCATGCCTCCTCCTCCTGGGACTGAGTTTTTGTGACAGATGTGAGGGATGGAACAAGTGTAAAGGAGGCGTCAACGGATGTAAAAGAGCATTAGTGGCATCTCATTTTTGAAATACGATGGAATGGATATTTGGTTTATAGAGTAAGCATCTTTTATTGAATTTTATGATGAGTCTTTCATTCTTATTATAGAAAATAATTGAAAATTTTGTAATGTGCTTGAGTATTTTTGAAATAATCAATAATTTCTAGCAATTCACGTAATGAAAATCAAAATCGTAAAACTTGCAATGTGGGATTTAGTAGAAAATTGATAATTTCGTGGATTTTTATGGTGCAAATGGTGTTCCTATACAATTAACCTTGTATTTGCATTCTTATACATGGTATAAAGAAAGAGGAGTCTTCTGAATGCATTGTAATTAGTTGCTAAACAATTAACCAATGATGAGACTGTGAGAATTCCTAAGCTGTAGAATAGTACGAGTTTCTTTGGGGGACTCTTATGTGAGGAAACATAAATATCTCCTAAAACACTATATCAAAAAAGTAAACGATGTTGAGACAACACATCCTAGGGCCAATCCCCGAGGTGTAGGAGAGCCATAGAAGCCATAGTGATCGGCTAGGAGGTGCTCAGTATGTGTGTGTATTGAGGTGTTAGTCACCTATATGTATGGTATACTCCCTCTGTTAGAGTTGGAATAGGAAAAATCATTGGACCTACACTTGTCAGACATTGTCATTGTCATCTGGGATTTTTTCGGGGTCTACCCTATGTTTTTTGGCATTTTTTCATTAGTGACGAGCATTTAATGCTAGTCGTCCAACATTTATGGCCTCTTTAGGATGAGGTTGGCTAGTTTTTTGGTGCTTTTGCTATTTATAGTTGCACCCCCCACTTGGCAAACATACACTCTTCAGTCTTCAATTTTCCCTTTGTAGGTGCACACTCCAATACTTTGACTCTCCATGCTTGGTGCTACCATCATCATCAGCTTGGTATGGTCCCCTCGCTGGTGCTTTGGGCTACATGCAAGGATTGATCAGTCCGTCTCCATTGTATGAACATTCTTCTTCAGTCAATGCAATATTCTTCCTTCATCTTTGGCTTCTCTTCTCTCTCTCTCTCTCTCTCTCTCTCTCTCTCTCTCTCTCTCTCTCTCTCTCTCTCTCTCTCTCTCTCTCTCTCTCTCTCTCTCTCTCTCTCTCTCTCTCTCTCTCTCTCTCTCTCTCTCTCTCTCTCTCAAATGTATAGCCTCTAGATACTCCTAGCCGCGAGGCAATGAGGGTGGTTTGGTGAGTATAGGAGCCCAACTAGATCCCTAGAGCTAGTGTCAGGCCTATTTTTGGTCCCGACACAAGGCCCCACCATAAACTAAGGGTCTATGCAACTAGCAATTCCTTTACAAAGCATAAAACCAAGTTGGAGGTGGGTCTTGATGCCACTTGCTACGAATCCTCTACATCAAATATTGTTGAGGAAGTTAAGGACATGATGAAACATTACGTTGATAAGGATCACATGGAGCTAACCCCAATTATCACACGATAACCTTTTGAGAAATGGGGGATTGACTTCATCACACCCATTAGTCCTACAACATAGTATTCACAAGCCAAATACATCATTGTGGCCATTGATTACCTAACAAAATGGCCGAAAGCACAAGCTACGAGAAAGAACGATGCTAGGACCACTGCTAAGTTCCTATGGGAGCAAGTGATCTCACGATCGGCTGCCCCATTGAACTAGTTAACGACCAAGGCACGCACTTCATCAATGAAGTAATAGCTCACCTCCTATCCTCCTTCCTAATCATCCATCAGAAATCTTTGCCTTATTATCCTCAGGCAAACGATCAAGTTAGTCCACGAATAAAATCTTAGTAAACATCCTGACCAAAGTCATATCTGCCTTGCGCAGTGATTGGGATAACAAGTTAATGGGGCAGTCTTGAGGGCCTATCATATGGCTTACAATACGGCTATAAGACAAAAACCCTTTAGATTGACTTATGGTACGGAGGCAATTCTCCCCTTGGAATTATTTATACCTAGCCTCAGGATAGCCCTGCTAGAAAGATGGGATGGGAAGGTATGGACGATTGCCTAATTGAGCTAAAATGCTTATCGAAAACCTGGCTTCTAACCACTCATGCGCTAATATGCAAAAAGGCAAGACGCAAAAGCTGGTTTGACAAGCATGTCAAGTAGTGCAACTTTGAACAGGGTGACTTAATACTGTTGTACTCAGTCAAAGGACATAAGCAAAAACTGAAGTTTCAAGGGCTAGGACCTTTAAGGTTCGAACCATTAGTCGAACGGGCAACATAGAACTTGAAACCCTAGAAGGTGAGGGCATAGGCTTCTTCAATGGAGGTCGCATAAAGAAGTACTTCCCTCCCATGCACCCATTGCAAGAGCCCCTAATGCCAGCACCCCTTATCTGTGTGCGATAACCACTATCACTGAGATGGATAGTGAGGATGAGAAAGTAGTAGAACCTGTCTACCTAAACATGACAATCACTGCTAAGCACACATGCACCATCAATGCACTGATTGATGAGGGAGCTAATTTTAATGTCTTGACCCATGACCATTGGACCCAAATTGGCAAACTGCAGTTGCAGCCCACTAATGCTAATCTCACCCCTTATGGGGGCCAACCCTACAAACTTTTGGGAAAGTGCAAGGTTGCAGTTTCTATTGAGTCTGAGTGCATGCTGATAATTTTCTATGTGTTGCCCAACACTAAGGATGCAGGCACAGAATTGTTGTTAGGACGAACTTTCAAGAAGCAAGCTCATTGCAATGTCGACTATGAGTCGCAGTGCATCCATCTAGCCGTGGATAACATCCTTCAGCAAGGGCGGTGTGACTCCTTCCAAGTCCACAAAGCCACCGGTAGAGAAACCCACTGCTAAGTCTCAGGAGGGGGGTCGTGACTTGTCACAACCTACCCAGTCTCGAGGCTAGCAACCCACTAGAACGAAGCCCATGAACCTAGTTCAAATGGGTACCTAAACAGGGAGCATCACCTAGGAATAGAAACCCACGGCCTCGCAAGACTAACCATCTGCACCCAAAATCTAGGAAGCCAAGGCCGAACCATAAACATCGACGCACAGTCAAGCCGCGATGGGTCCCCAAGGCCTTATTGCAAGCGCAAGGCTACTATGTGAGTAACACCTAGATTTGGCTACCTAAAGCCCAAGCATCCAAAGGCACTACTCAAACACCATCTTCAAGCTTGACCACACAAAACGTCCCATTAGAACCACTCAAACCACAAGTGACTCAAGCTGCTAAATCCATGGAACCTCTAAAGCCTAGCTCAGCAGGGCATAAGCCAATATATTGCCCAAAACCGCAACCTGTTACTAACAAACCAACCACATCTAGCCTCGGTGATGCCCCTCCTAAACTCTCAAACACACCGAGTAGCACGTCAATGCAACCACAACCACGCCCATCGAAAATGAGGGCAAGCTACAACCTCACGAGCAAACCAAGCGACAACCATTAGTTACTGACCTCTCTAGTGCTGTCAAACCTCAACCACCTGCCATGCTTAAACCCTCTTATGAGCGGCCATCAATTCTAACCTTGGCTGCAAATTTAGTTGAAAATAATGGGGATGACTTGGTTGCTTGCCTCTAATGCTTGGACACTACTTTCATGACATTGGCTAAAAGCTACGATTTACTCGACTTATGCTTCTTGCAAGAGCCTATAGCAACAAAAGTATGAACACCCCCTTACTCTTGGGAGGAGTGAGTTGATTGCAACCAAGTTGTCCAAGGAACAAGCAATCAAACAACATCTCATCACATCATATAGCAAGAACACGATCAAGGTCACACACCAAGAAATTGAGAACTTGCAACGACTTGTTGACAACAACTCCCCCTTCTTGCGAAACGGGTACGCTCTACGATTGCAATGGGAGCTAGAGAGATGCCAAATAATGACCAACGTTGAGCAATGATACGCAATCAAGGCATCGGAGTATGATCCCACCTATATAGCCCCAACTTCAATAGGATATTGACTACCCTCTGTAATTGACCCCTCGAGAAACACATTGTGGGACATCCTCATTTAGATCGCATCCTCACTCAGGACGAGTTGCATGTTGCTAGCCGCGGTGACTTCTTACTTGATGTCTTCACTTACATTATGCATGTAGGCATCCACCCTTTCGATATAGATGGCTATGCTAATTTAGAATATAATCCAAATTTCTATGACTGGCTCATGCAAAAGTAAAACACTAAGACTATGTACTAAAGGCCCTTCATCCTCTAACCCTTTAATCCTAGGAAGGATTCTTCTCATTTCAGGGGGGAAAGGGTAAGGTGAATCAAACCAAACACAAAAGGAAAACAATAAAGGAAAAGCACACATTGCAAGAGTAGGATGAAATAACTTGTTGAAGGAAATGTCAATAAAATTTGAAAACATTAGACCAATGGGAAAAAAAAGTCTACTTCTGCACTCAAGCATTTCAGTTCAGCAAGTATGTAGTCGTTTCTCGTGGCTTGTAATTATTCTAAAAAACACTAATGGTGAATATGGCTTCATGACAGGCACCCATCATGGCAGGCCACCAAGAAAAGGCCAGTAAACTGCTTTTTTCAAAGGAAGAACAAGCAAAATATGGGTTTTCGGTGGAAACACGAGCCTTTAACCAGTTCAAGTTCCGGCATATCTTCAACCTAGAAGACATGGCCATTGAAGAATGGGAGGTGAGGCAAATCATCGAGCAATGCAATCTACAGAAATACATGGAAGCAGTGAACCAGGGGGTGGAATACTTTCACTATGCAGAGTTCCTGAGGACTTTCCACAGGAACCACGACACCATAACTGTGCATGAGGGAGAGGAAACTCGTCAGGTGCAGATTTAATTGACCCTAGAGCTTGTGGAAAAGGCGTTGGGCCTGGCAAACAAAGTAGAAAGGAAGCCAAAAAGAGATGTATATGCCTTGCTAGGGATGGACAAGGTAAAGGTCCACACCAACGACGACATCAGCTTGGCGAATATTCCTGACCCCGAAATCCAACTCCAAGCCAAGATGGTGCATGCATTGTTTTCTAGCCAAAGATACAACACCATAATGAGCCGCATCAATGTTCCCCTGCTAGAGAGTGTCACAACAAGGTCACTGGATGAGGTGAACCTCAATGGGTTTGTGAGGAAGACCATTAAGACCTCAGTAAAAGCCTTGGCAATGAGAGGACAGCCTGGTGGAGGAGAATCTCCTGCCACCAAAGCTAAAAGGAAAGCTTCATCTTCAAAGGCTACAACCATTGGATTCGGTAGGGTCCTCACTACGATCATTAGGGAAGCCTTGGGACAGGGATAGGAAGAAGGAGGAGAAGGGGTGGGCGAAACGCCAAGCAAGTCGCCACCTCACCAGGAATGGGAGGCACAGTCCAACGAAAGGATGCTAAGCAAAGAAAAAGAAAGCAAGGAACAAGAAGAGCGAACTAGCGGCGGAAAAGCTAGGAAGACGAAGAAGAAAGCTACACAAGAATAGCAGGAAGAGGAGAGAAGGAAACAAAAAAAGGACTTGCAAAAGGCCCACAGGGAGTCCAAAACGGCCAAGGAGGAAAGGAAGAGAAAGCAGGAAGAGGAGGAGGAGGAGTTGAGAAAAAAAAAGAGGAGGAAGGCATGGTCCTCACCACACACAGGTCCATTGAGCAGAAGTCTAGGCACGATGAGCCAAAACCCACGAGCCCCATTAGAGACGAAGGGCTGAGTTCAAGTGCCTATGTGCCTGAGTTTGTGCCATCTGCAGTGCAAGAAGGCAAGGGCAAGGCCCCGATCACCCCCATACCCACCCTCCTGACCCCTGCTATCATCCTCGCTATCTCCACTCCCAGTTCTACGACCCAGGTGGACTCCAGCAACCTAATGGCTTGAGTCCAATACTTTGTGAATAAAGAAATGGGCCAAGGAGTAGGAGAAGGAACCCTCCTAATAGGAACCAAAAGGCCAGTGCAATAGATGCCAAGTTGAGGCAAGACCCTAAGAGGCAAAAGGTGGCAAGCTTGACAACCTCCATCCCGGCAATAGAGAGGTCGCTCGAAGAATACGATGAGTATGTCAAAGAACTCCTCTCTAGCGAGAGCCAAGGAGGAGAAGAGAACTGCGGTAGCAGAGCTTAAAGCTGAAAAGAAGGTCATGGCAGCATTCCAGTTGGAGAGAACAACACCAAATGACCATGGCCTAAAGGGAAGTCAATGAGATGAAAGAGTAGCTATAAGCTAAGGAAGAGACAAAAGTTGAATGGTAGGTGTGCTTGAATGGAGAAACCAAGGCCACTTGATGCATATGGCAGCACAATGAAGAGATTGTGGCACTCTACGAAGGTCTGCAAGCTCAAATGGAGAAACTCACTAAAGCCACAGATGAGCTGGAGGAGTTGAGGGAGGAAAGAGCTCGCAGGTATGAAAGAGAGGTGGAGAAAATAACCCAAGAGGCTACCTCGACACAGGAAGAGCAGCAAAAGCTAAGGGCACAAATGGAAATCAAGAATGAAGGCTAACAGTGCTAGCAGAATGCCATGAGCAGGGATCATATGGCCTGATTAGCTACAAATTAGATAAGCTACGACAATGGCAAATTGAAATAGAAGCTTAACAGCTTCTTCAGATTGTCACGGTTGCTACGTGCTTTTGCCCACCAAAAGAGATTCGAACTCTTAACCTTCAGCATGTGCTCTCCTTATTAAGCTATTGGTGTGGGTGGAAGGATCTCATTGGCAATGTTTAAAGTGCTAGAACAGAAGGTGTGTTTCGAAGATGCGCGTGAAATTGAGACTTTTGATTCAAAAGGAGATGATTAGAAGGTTTAGCACCCTTTTGATTGCACTATCGATGAACAAGTTCAACATAATCCTCCTTTTGCTAAATCAAAAGATGTTGAGGTAGAAGCTGAATCAAAAGCATGGCCTAACAAATGCTTAAAAGCAACCTCTCTTAAATGAACGAATGGTTATAAACATCAGAAACAAGTGAACCTCACGTTGCAAGTTGCTAGAATGCTTAAGTACTTTTGCTATGATGTCAGCTCCATTGATGCAAGTATATTTGATGCGGCCTTGCCGATCTAAGAAAAGAAACTCCACCAAACAATTCCGAGAACCCAGCTATTCATTTCTATTGCTTTGTGCGATGCTGCAGAACCTTGGTAATTGGGATTTTAAGACGCAATCATACCCATGATGTAAGGAATAATTGACCTACATCATGACATTTCAGTCTTTTTAACCATTATTATGATTTTTGTATTATGGATGTTGGTTCGCACTTTGTGGTATTTCCATGTTAAGAGAAATCCTGTTCCATGGGGGAAGAAGGCGGTGGGACAAGCTCTTCTTCATATGGTCCCATTTCAAAGTTCACGTCCACCTCCCTCTACTGGCTTGGCTCTTGTTGCTCTTGTGGGGCTCTTCTTTGAGGAACCTGAGTATGTCCACTTCCTGTGAGGTTAGGCCTACCAATAGGAGATAATGGCATCGTTCTTCCAATCTTGGGCCAACTCCACTAGGTTGGGGTGGCCATTGTAGTCCGGATGGCCTTCTATGCCCTAAGAGCCATCCCCAATTTCTTTTTCATTGCCTCCATGGACTCTCCCTCCTCTGCCTGGGTGACGTCCAATAAGGTTTCTAGGAAGGTGCATTGTTGGGTGTGGAAGCTCACTTGGGCGGCCTTCGCTCTGCTTTCGGTGAGTATCTTTTCTTCTTCGGCTTGAGCGAGGTGGCGTGCCAAGGCTTTGACCCTTTTTTCGTTTCGATTGGCCCATTCCTCTACCCTCTTGTTCATATCTTCGAGGCTTTCCCCCAAGTGTTCATTTTCTTATTTTTCTGACACTGAGAGATGAAAGCTAGGGGAGTGAATGGGATTAGAAATGCCATAGTCCTAGCCGTAAACAATGGATACTAAGCATTGCCTATATCGACCTGTGCAATGTTGTAGTGTTAGCGTTAAGTATCCGAGAGTACTTAAGTGGCTAGGGGTGAATCAAAAAGCTACGAATCTATTCCTTTATTGAAGTCTAAAGGGCCATAAGAACCTACAGGCGGGAAAAGGAGTCCTCCTTCACCCCACAAGTGTGCAACCATTGTGAAACAGATCCAGGTCCCAATACACCCAGTGCCAGATAATAGCAAGAAACAACAAGCCAGATAGTATGATAGCTACACCTCGTAACTCTAGATACCTACATAAGTTATGGTATCTCTGGTAAAGCTCCACAACCACTCCGTGACTTTGTTACTCCAATGCGAGTCATAAATGGAATAACAAACATGCCTTGTTAGGAGGAAAGCCTTGAATAGAGGCCTTTTATGATGAAATGTTCTGGCTACAAGTCAATGGACATGTAGGAAGAATTGCTCAATATGCATTAGCTCTTGAACGTTTATGGCATTGAAGAAGTGAGAAACACAAATCAAAGAAAAAATGAGATTGTTTAAAGCTAGAACAACAAAATAACCATCCTAGAAAGAAGAATGATTGACTATCATACTAAATTGTCAGTGGTGGATGAGACCGGTTGAGTGATAACGGTCAGGGATGGAATTGCACGTGTTTATGGATTGAACAAAACTTAACCAATGGAAATGGTAGAATTTGCTAGCAGTGTCAAAGGAATGGCTTCGAATTGTGTTCAAATCCTATAAACGAATCATAGTTGTGCTTTGTTTGCTGTTTGGATTCGCCTTCCTACTTATGCTTTTATAACACAAGATTTTACCACCCACTTTATACCCATCACCAATATATTGCTAGGTTTACCATGGTAGGGGCCATATTCTTCATTAGGGATTATGATCCGAAGCAAAACAAAGACAATGTATTGTCAAGAATGTTGGAGCATAAAGAAGCAATAATATCTCATTTAAGTTGGGCTAGCTTATTTCTAGGTTTCCACACTCTAGGTCTTTACGTACATAACGATGTCATGCTAGCCTTCAGAACTCCAAAAAAACAAATTCTTATTAAGCCCATTTTTGCATAATGGATACAATCTACTCACGACAAAGTCTCGTATGGATTTGACGTACTTCTATCCTCAATAGATAGCCAGCATTAAAAGCTAGTTAGAGCTTATGGTTACACATAACTTTTTTTTTGGCATTATCGAAAAAGAAATATGGTTATCGATCTTTCTTAACTTTACAAAATACTTTAACCACCTTTTAAGCACCCTAACGGTTTAAAGCAGTTATTTCATTTAGAAATCAATCCCGTATTATTATAGTAAAAATATCTAGATTATAAGCGATGATCTCTTGAAAAAAAACCAGATCGGTTTACCATACTAGCCAACTATAATGCCTTAAAATGGCACGCTATAAGAAAACAATGTCAATTATAATAGAAACAATGCCTAATTTAAACCCTAGCAAGAATCATGAGAGAGAGATCAGATTCAATGCTAAAAGATGGATTGAACCAAACTTTAAGGGCTTTCCCTTACTTTGTTTCCAGAGCACAGTAGCTAAATAGTGCAATATTTGACTATTTATCAGGCATTTCCTTCGACCAGAAAAGTGGCCATTGGTTCACGATATAAATATTGTTCTAGGGATGTCGCTAATAGTTTCTACTAGACAAAAGTACTATTTTGAACAACTGCCTCAGCTTGTATTGTAGCCGTGGGAATGACGGTTTCGGTACGCGTTGTTGTGACTGAGCTAGCAAGGTTGTCTTTCATAACAGTAGCAAGTTCGTAACTGATAGGTGCAAATAAGGTTGTGTTTATACAAGTTCGACAAAAAAAGAAAAGCAATAAATCCTTTGGTTTCCAGTAGATGGAAGATCTGCATGAGCAATACAAAAATTCTTGTTTAATAACAATCTTTGGTATTCGGAATGTAAGGTGATTCACCTTGCCAATGGCCGTTTCACTTACGATTGTTAGTAAAAGCTAGTAACTTACTAAGAAATCATCATCAACCTGCCTCATATGGTAGAAATTCACTAAAAATTTGGGCTTGATCCTAGCCCAGAATGAATGCTAACGATATGCTTAACACATGTAAGTTGGATGTCATTTCTGTTATATTTTTATGGAATAATTGAAAAAAAAGTAGCAAACCAGTGCATAACGTGCAGAAATCTACCAAGCAGTTTGGGCTAGATCCCAAAGCAATGCAAGCAATAAAGCTATGCAAGAAGATAATAAAGCATCGTTTGATGAGCCTAAGTAGTATTAGGTAGTTGGTTGGGTCAAGGCCAAGTCAAGGCCAACCAAGCCTACGATGCTTAGCTGATATTTTCGGATGACCAGCCACGCTAGGACTGAGATACAGCCCAAATTCCGCTAGGAGGCAGCAATGGGGAATCTTGGACAATGGACGAAAGCTTGATCCAACAATATCACATGAGTGAGTGAAGAATGTCGCAAATGCGAGGAATGGCAATACCACTTGTAAAACCCTTTCGTCAAGTGTGAGATGGTGACAAAACTTAAAGAAGAACTCTCGAGTAACTTCATGCCCACAATCGTGATAAGATGGGGGGGCAAGTGTTATTTGGATGACTAGGTGTAAAGGGCACGTAGGTGGTGAGTTAGGTTGAAGAGGTCAAAGACACTAGCCCAACTGCCGAAATGCTTACGAAACCAATTTACTTGAGTAAGATAGAGAAGAGTGAAATTTTGTGCGTAGGGATAGAATCTGGAGATATATGAACATTGAAGTAGCAAAGGCAGCTTTTTGGGTCTCTATTGACACTAAGGTGCGAAAGCTTGGGGAGCAAACGGGATTAAATACTCTAGCAGTCCATGCTGTAAACGATGAGTGTTTGTTTTTGGTCTATGGATCGAAAGCTCAGCTAACGCATTAAACACTCTGCCTGGGGAATACGGTCGCAAGACTGAAACTCAAAAGAATTGACGGGGGACTTGTACAAGCGGTGGAGCATGTGGTTTAATTTGATACAACATACAAAACCTTACCAGCTCTTGACATAGAAACACTTGGTGTATGCACATTTGACATATGAACTAGTGTACTTGTTCTTAATGGGATAAGAGAAAATTTCGTATAGGTGCTGCATGGTTGTTGTCAGCTCGTGTCGTGAGATGTATTTGGTTAACTCCTATAACGAGCGAAACCCTTGTTTCATGTTGCAAAGACATGCTTTTTACAAAGGATCCATGCCGTCTTTCATTAGTAGCCATACATAGTTGTGGACAAACAAAATATGCAAATGAGAATAGTTTAGAGCTTAAAGAATCAACATATTGTCGCACAGGTAATGATCACTATACCAAGACATATCAATTTGTTAATGTTAAGAGCTACATCAACAAAAAAAAAGTTGTTACATACTAAAATGCAAAGGCAGGTTGCAAATAAACACATCCATGTGCAACATGCATGGGCGTTTCACAAACACATGCTAACAAGAAACCATGACTGCCAGAGGTATTTAATTTTGCATCATCAAAGAAAGCAAGCTACACTTCCATCTAAACAAGGCAAGACAGTGCAAGAAATAAAACCAGGCAATTCAATGAATGTGCATTTGCAAAGTAGTGGCATGCATTCCCATTTATGTCCTTTGCTAGGTGGCAATGCAAAACATTTTTGACAGTCCATCAAGAATTGAATGGAGCAATCACTTATCCTTGAAACCGCTATTCAAAGTAAGCCTACATTTGCAAAAAAATACTTAAACATTGATAGAGTATGATCGACGTTGTGGCCCTTTGGCACAAACAGATCATAATGAAGACAAACATTTTGAGGCATTCTATGTAAACTTTCAGACATAATATGACTAGAGGCCAAAAAACAACTCTACTTTTAAACAGAACTATCGAGTTATTGCATGCCTCGCAATATAAAATGCAAAGCTCATGACCATGGAGGACATGAGAGACACCATTTCATGATTCTACATTAAATAAAATAGGTGGATGCAAACATAGCTAGTGTTCTAGGCATGGATGCATTATTACAACACTTTAGAGATGTAGGCTTTTCCTAAAGAATTTTCAGGCATGGAATTAAAATGCAGAATTTACATATTAAAAATGGATGTTGGCCTTGCATGCATGTGATTTTGTGGGTGTGAGATGAGGGAGAGGAGCAAGATTTAATTGACCAACCACAATCATGCTCTTGATGTTGAGTGCATGCTTGCTTTTCATGTGTTAGTGATTTGAAGGCAAGGTGGATGCAAGGTAGGTTTGATGCAAATAGGAAGAAAGCATCATGGAAGAGGTGGAGGTGCATACTTGGAAGGGAAGATGTTGACGTTGGAGTATGCAGACGGAGACCTAGGTGTAATCAAGGACAATGCTCCTAGCATCTCTCTTCAGAAGACCTCTCTCCCTGCACCACGCAGACTCCACATCCTAGTAGATAGGTTGTGTGTATGTATGTGTGTTTCTCTCTCTCTCTCTCTCTCTCATTTGACAAGTTGTAGAATAGGAGAATGGGCCACAAGTGTGAAAGTGGGAATGGAAGGGGGCAAAGACATGCAAGGGGGTAGGGACCCCAAAAATCGATCATGATCGAGAGCTCGACACCACATGGTGATCAAGTTCTCTAGGTGCTCCAAGTCACTCCACATTTGGAGTGGCTTGGAAGACCATGCCAAGTCGCCACGGCCACATGTGGGTTGCATGAAAATTTGGGACCCCACCTAGGTCCCACAACTTAGGCGAGACTCAGCTCTTATTCCCTCTTCCTGAGCAACAAGTCTCTAAATGTATTGTATATTTACAATAGGTAAAAGAAATTTTTTAAAAAAAGAAAGGAGAGAAGAAAATGAAAAAGAAAAAGAAAAAAAGAAAAAGAGAAGGCAAGACCATGATGAGAGAGAGCAGAGCCACATGCACTCAGCCTAGGGATAACCCTAGCCCCTCCCTCCTATTCACCATTCCAAGGTGCATCAAGGGTATGACACCACATTTAGACCATGGATTTGTCACCTTGGGCATTGTACAATGCAAACAACAATGCACCAATTGTGTCCTTAAGAGTGGAACAACACCTTGGGCTTCAACCCCAACTCCCAATGGACTAGCATTCATATCTTGCATTGTATCGAGATGAGGTACACCCAAGGGAGTGCACATGATTGTCATGGTAACGATATCGAACGTGAACCCAATGATATTGTGCAACCTCCACCTCTCCATCCCCTTTGCTTACATTGACCATGAGGCTATTCTCTAGGTAATGAAATGCCACTCTCTAAAGCAACTAAGTAAGCCCAACCCCTCCATGCATCAGGACTACCACCCTCCAACAATACATCACTCCAAAGCCATCCTTAGTGCAACACCCCACCACGATGCTGAGTGCCAAGAGATTGGCACTCATCTAGGGGGGTAGATGTTAACTCATGACAATAGCAAAAGAGCAAAAGAAAAGGGCAACAATAGAAAAAGAGGCATGATGATCTTAAGGCAAAAATCTATTGTAAGGGCTAACAAAAAATGGGGTGGCTAATGTAAGAGAATACCCAAAAAGTACCCATGTATACTTCCCTCTCTAACTCATCTCTCTCCCTCCCCCCCCTTACATAGACCTAGCCATGGGCAATAGCCCATGCCTAGATGGCTTACCTAATGAGGAATTCAAATACTTCCTCATTCAACCTCTCTTGGTGGTCTCGAAGGAATCTAACAGAGCATGTCAATTGGGAATTGGTAATGGAAAATGTCCAAGATGTTTAACTGAAGTAGAAAGCATACCATATATATTCCTATGTAGTACATATAACTTGAATGCATTGAATTTGATGCAAGAAATTATAAAGCTATACCATCCAACAACTATCAACTAGAAAGAGTAACTTGTAGGGAAAATCTATGGACTTCGCCCCTTGTCATTTGGAATTTGTTAATGAGTCTATTACTATGGCACATCTGGCTTAATAGGAATAAAGCATTGTTTAATAATGAAATTGTTAACCCAATTCATAGTTTTAAACTTGACTTTGTCACATAGGCCCAAAAGAGACGAGTCCAAGATTGCTTAGCAACATAAGAAATGGTCCAAGAAAAAGTCTACATAGGACCTATGGGATGAAAACGATTTAGATATTTGTGCAGAAAGGTGGAAGAAAGAATAAAAAATGAAAGATGAGTAGCAACCTTAGAGGCAACCTCAGCAAAGACATGACCGTCGAGTCCATTTTTGTGTAGGCTTTAGCAAAGGATGCCCAATAGTTGGCAATAACCCTACCATCTAAATACTGCATGGAATTAGCTCTCAGTCATTATTGGCCATATAAACAACTATTAGCCATGAGTTATTAAGCGCTAGCCAAGGGTTGAGCTTCGAGGGAAAACCCGATGTAATCACCAATCTTGTTAACCTTTTTTGCAACACATTTTAACATTTCTTCCAATTTTTTTTTTTCAACCTATGAAACAAGATACCATTTATAATCCCTCCAAAAAAGAAAAATCACTTTCGCCTTCTCTTTGTCTCCCTTATTCACGATATTTAGTTGCAAGCTTTGTAACCACATTTTATCACCAGGGAATATCCCGTCCGCCAGCGCGTCGTGGAATATTCTCTCGATTAGCTTCCTTGTTCTTCTCTTCATCATAACGATCACTGCCTCCTTTGAGCGCCCACCCATTTGCCGTGCCGTGACCTTCCTGGTCACGTCTATTCGCATTTTCTATCTTCTCTGACGAATGGGCTTGGAGCCATAGCTACCACAGTCCTAAGAATCTCCTCTGCTCCTGCAAGAGCCGCCCCATCCCCTTCTTCAGTGTGCCCTTTGGCCAAATTGGAAGGCTTCTTGGCCAATTGGAAACGTCTTTGTGGCAGAATGCATGCCCTCGGAGCCCTCCGCCTTGAGGCTGCACCATCCTTCTGCCCCGAGCTCGCAAGAATTCGCCCGGACCGCGTCCACATTCCTCTCCGCACTTCCCCCCACAGTAGCACCCTCAGAAACAGATTAAGCTTCTTCCTTTTGAATTCTGATAGTGGATCTTTGAGGACGCCTCCGAGCAGTTCGTTGTCAGCTGCGGCTTTGCACCGTGATTTGAAAGTGTCCTGCTCAGCTGGAAATGAGGCACAACTTGCAGGGTCCTCCATGAATGATGTAGATTCCGTATACAACAGTCAAAGTGAGCTCTCCTCAGAGGGCTGTGCTGCTCGGGATGGCGCCATTATAGTTTGTGATGATCTGGATGCACTGCTACAGGTGGTTTAACTGAATCCTTGTGAAAATTGTAGTGGGCTCTTTTTCCACAACTGTCGGCACGTCACACATTTCCAGGATTTTTGGCTTTTCATGGTGCAGCACACACCAAACATGCCATTAGGATGTATACTGATTGCTACGTGCTGCATCTAGAAGCTTACATCATTCTTTATTATGTAGCTTCAAATTCAGTGGGAAGAGTTTGCTACTGTTAAATCTCATAATTATGGTACTTGAGTAGTGGAAGTTAACAGCCTGTAAGGGTTGAACCCCCTCAAACTTTTTCCAACATAACTGGTAGAGTTATGTTGGGAAATGGCCTTTTTGTTCCCTACATTCTAATGAGACTCATAAGAAAATAGACATTCCAATTCTTCTGATTTAAGTCAAATTACTTATTCTTTCATGTGTGATAGTCATAGAACCAATGTTCAAAATTTATTCTTTCGAAGTGGACTCTTGAGGAGGCTGGCCTGACTGTTTTAAGATTATTTGTAAGGTGTAGGTAGCAGGGATTGATACTGTTTGCTGCCTGTAGTGGTTGAGATCTAATAGTGTGTGTCATAAACTGCTGTGAATGCAAGTGCTCACACATTGGCAGAAACATCAAACATTCAGGCACCTTTCAAGACTTTGAGATGTATGGCAAGTAAGACCACAAGTTAGCAGGCATAACAAGAAGCTGTTAGAAGCTTTTGAATTGTGACAATTTTTGTTAGGGGTATTTTGCAGGTTTTACCCGAAGATGTTCAGGAGAAGTTGCTGATGCATCCTCGCAGATCAGACTTGCTGGAGGTAATTTGTCAGTGTCACATGATTAATCTCAACGTTACTAACGCTTATATAATTACAGTTGTAGTTTTTTTTGCTCAGTAACACCTCCATGCATGGCAGCATTAGCAGGGTTAGTTCTTCTAAAGCTTGTGTATCAAGCAGGTCCCGGTGTCCCCGGGTAAGCAAAAAGTGATGTCGGAGCTCTTGATGGGCCTGGGAATTGCCCTGCACTTGATCCTAGTGGCCACAGAGTGAGTGGATGATGGATATCGAGAGCTCTACCAAGGTTGCATACACAGAGACACACTCTCCTCCAAAGATCACATATGTGAATGAGTGCATGCACACACATGAGCATAGACGTGAGTACTTTCATAGACAACATCAAAATATGAGTGTGAAGGGTTGGTCATGATGACATTTGGCACTATCGCAAGAGCCAATTGGCACAACTAGGGAATCATTCTTTTTGGACATGTTAAGGATTGTAGATGACAAATTTGATATTCTTAACTCAGATGGTGTGTGTTGGAATGTGCCGAGCCATATGTAGAATTGGTGAGAGACTGATGTGGTTATCTTTAATGGGAAGGTGCTATGTTTTACTGATTTTAACGCTTGGGTGCTTAGCAACCTTAATCATGGCCTTTGTTGATGCTACTTTGTGAGAGGGACTTGTTTCATTTCATCCCTTTTGTGAAGAGGATTCATGTGAGGCATATCATCATCAATGAGTTAGAATCAACACTACTTGAATGTTTATGAAAAAGCTCTATGGGATTTTGGTATGCTTGACTTGAGACTGGAGGTTTGTTAAACATATTTGCTGATTGATTATGTAGTGATTATGAACTAGAGGCTTTTGGAAAAACTCGTTGAGTTTGTGCTGCAGAGGACTAGTCAAAAACAAGAGAAGGCTAGATTTTTGGCAAGGATATAATGACTAAATGCTCCTTGTTTATGAAGTCTTAAAAGAAGCCTTGCTCTGTTTAGGTCTACAATATCTGCTCAGCTTGAGGAGCTAGCATGGAGGCAAGATCATATCAGTAGGTTTAGGTGTTTTGGCCACCTCAATTGAGAAGGTGGTTTATTCATATATATAAATTCTTTTTAATCAAAGGGCAATGGAGTTGCATACACATGGACAATTGCCAATGCGAAGTGGACCACAAAGTGAAGAGGTACCCCTGTAGCTGTCAACCTCTCTCACTTGCTGTAGTCTACTTTTCAAGATTTTTGTATATGTAAAGGTGAAGTGAGATAGATTTAAGAGGCATTGAACTTATATAGGACAACTTTAAATGTCCTATATAGTGAAAGGTTTTTGTATATGAAAAGGTGAAGTGAGATAGATTTAAGAGGCACTGAACTTATATAGGACAACTTTAAATGTAAAGTCTCTCAAAAGAGAAGAGGTACCTTTGTAGCTCTAGGCCTCTCTCTCTTTGAAGTTCATTCAGAAGACGCATGGATATGAAAAGGTGAACTGAGATAGTTTAAAGAGGGGCTAGACTTATATTCAGGCATCATTGTAGATTATAAAATCAATAATACATCAACAGTGATGAGCATTAAATAGTGGGCACAGGGTGAAATTTTGAAATAATGATACAGTTTAATACAAACTACCATAGAATATATGAAAAATGGTTAAAACAATAATAATACATTCACATACTAGGATCAAACAAAAGTTCAATAGTCCATGATGCTTGCTATTACTACCTTGGAGATGTTCCCACAGACTTTTTCGGCCAGCAGACATTTGCATTTTTCTATTGCAGGTCCTTCCATCAGTAAACAATTTTGTTTTGTTTGGTTTTTTTTGGTTTTTTTTCACTGTATGTCCTTCTATGAGCAGACAAATTTTGTTTCTGCTATCCTGACCATTATCCATATTTGTGGGCTGCCTTTTGTTCCCTTCACTATTATCCACCTGTATTTGGTGCCTTCTTTGACATTCCCTATGTCTAGAGGACTGCGCATTGCTCTCTCTGCTGCATGGTTGAGCGTAGTGGATTGTGTCAGAAGCGGGTGTAGTGATGGAAGCATGGGAACTTGCTATAATGGACTGCACAATATGAGGAAAGAGAGATACCAGGTCCTAAAAATAGTAAGTAGTCATAGTAGGTTCATATGTCTGTCAACAATGCCTTTGAAGTAGCAGACATGACTAACCTGTCACCAATGATGGAGTGCATAAATGACCATGGACTCCCCACCTTTGACTAGACTGCTAAAGTGTCTCCTTGTGTGAGCTTGGATGAGCAACCAATCTTGCTCTCTATCTAAAAACAGCCCATTATGAACTTGGATGTCAATTTCAGCTCTAGAGTTTTGTAGCTGTTAATAGATTGCATGACACAAGAGAAAAGAGAGAGACTGCAAAGAAGAGAAGAACTTTGTGAAAGAGAGAAGTCAAAAGAATGCTTGGGAAATGAAATCCATTTACCAAGGCATGAGATAGAGATACAACAGTGAGTCATTAGGTGAGTGGGCACTAGGACTAGCATTGGCTCCCTCTCTCCAAGAGGACTTGTAGATGTTAAGAGTGTGCTGATGTGAATGATTGAGGAGGGAGCTCAGCCCTAGAAATAGGCCATGATCAGCATAAAGTTGGCTAACAGAAAATGCATAAAATAATCATGTTGGTGAGCTAAAAAATATCAGGAGGCCACAAACTGGTGCAAATAAATTGACACCCACTGATCTTCTCAGGAAAAGAAATGCAGAGTCCACAAAACCCATCACAGACTCACATGAACTAACTAATCTGCCAACAAATTGTTGTTGCATATCAAGTTCCATAATGAGTAATGACACATTCGGACACCTAGACACATTCTTAGGCACCTCTACCCTGTCCTCGAGACACTAAGGTTCAAAGCCCCTTGGTTGTACGATGTTTCATCCATATTCTCTCATTCAGCATTCCACTGACAGCGTACTATGTGTTGTTGTGCACTTTGCATTTTCCCTGTGTTTGCCATACAGTTTCTTTGCAAGCATGTCCTCTCACCATCATGTCAATGCTGAAGGTGGAAGAGGAGCTAGGAGACCATGAGTGTTTGTTGGGGTCCAAAGACTGATTGAAGGATGCCCAGTTGAGACGTGGTCATCCTTGCAAGTTGGTTGCCTTGATTGAGGTGCATCTGCTGCCATCTCTCTGCAGCCATGTCTGGGGTTTATCAATGGTGGTGGCCACCTTTGTGAGCTAGGACAAAAAAGATGGAGTATGAAGATGAGGGGAGATGGGCCTCACAGGTGAAGGATATTGTCAATGCATATTTTCCCCAATCACACTTCTATCGATTACTGAAGATCTGTGTGATGTGATGCCACCAATGATGAAGAAAAGTGTGACGTGTTCTCCATGATGGAGGAAAGCGGACATAAGATGTTAGGTTGTATGCCTTGTGAAAAATCAATGTTCTTAATACCTCACGAGTTGTTGATGAAGCTGTGAATCAGCAGGAGTGTGTTGTACTCAAACAGATTCTGAATCCAGCAATCTGTGAGCAAAGGGTGTTAGACCTGAGAATATCATGAATAATGATGCCAATCAGCTGCCCTGCAAGTACAATCAGGATAATACAGCTCTTTTGGCCTGAGCTGGTGACAAGGCAGGCTGAGCTAGTGACATGACAGTTGTGTTTTCTGGCAGCAGTAGGGGTGCAGCTTCTTGGAGATTAAAATGCAGCTGTCCTCTGATGTGGCAGCAGCAAGGCAAGTCTGGGCAGCATAGATGGTATTGTCTTTAGCAATCACTGGGCTGGAAAACTGCAGCAGTAGTGGTGCAGTTTCTTGGAGAGAAAAATGCAGCTGTCCTCTGATGTGGCAGCAGCAAGGCAAGTCTGGGCAGCATAGATGGTGTTGTCTTTAGCAATCACTGGGCTGGAAAACTGCATTTGGGGTAGCATCGGTGCTGGAGCAGTAGGACATTCACCCAAGGTAGCAATGAGGTTACCAGTGAAGCAGCACAATGCCTCCCTCTAGTGTAGTCTTGAGAGCCTAGAGTGGAGCTGAGGGCTGATAGTGATGGCATCTGGAGCAATCTGGTGCAGAAATTTGGCAGAAAAAGGGATGAAGAATGGCCAAGCACTTTTGTCCCTTGAGCCAATTGTCCTACCAAAACTGTTTGGGTTTTGGTTTCTTAGTTTTAAAAACATTTCAATTTGGGGCTGGCCGTTGTACAATAGCCCAATATATTGGTGGCCAAGATTGAGGATTTTACTTTGACCTAAATTTTTGTAGCTTAACACATTCATGTAAGTAGATGCTGGCACCAGTGGTCGTTTCACGTTGCTCCATTTAGCTTATCAACTTCTAAGTCCAAGATGAGAACTTTCTGAATTGAGCTCACTAGTTTTTGCCATGCTCCAGCATGAACAACATGAGCTCCCATTGCACATTGCAAGCATTGTGTACAAGCATGACAGCCATATGCCCATGTGCAATAATTTTTAAAGGCCCCAAGCCCAAGATTGTGCGTTTTGAACAAGGAGAGAGAAGAAACTGTTTGCTGTATGACAATGGCTAACAGCTGGATCATGAATGGAAATGGAATGGGTGTATGCATTGCAGACAAGATCTTTGACAGCAGTAAAAACATTTTTGGGCATTGAAATCTTAACACCTGCACTTACTGCTAATATGAGCGGTGCAACAATGAATAGGTGCCTATGTATTTCCAGTTTTCTGGTTAGATTCTAGAAAGAAGTTTGAACACTTAAATTTACAATACAGACTTTGTGAACAGTAGAGGAGAGCAAAGTTAATATTTAAGCTTTTAAACCAAAAAAGCTGCTTCTTTTACTGCTTCATCCTCCATATGCATTGCAGGTGGTCCTGGATTTGGGCAGGCGACCTGAAGCACGTTTTCTTGGGGATGGGGCTGGAGAAATTTTGGGATCAGAGGAGGTATTTAGCCCTTTTTGTCTTGTCCCTTTTAAATTAACCTTCAGTATTTCATTGATGTGGTCCTTATGTTGAGAGGCCTAAATGGCACTTTGCATTTGTTCTCTTTACAGATTACGCGGGAAGATCTTGATGCTGCACAAGCGTCTGTGGGAGAGTTTGGTGGTGACAATCGTGCAGGGATTGAGGGGACTCTACACAGAATTTCAGCCATCCGTAGCAGAAAGGGCTCTGTGGTTGGACTAACATGCAGAGTTGGTCGGGCTGTAACTGGGCATGTGGATATGGCACGTGACCTTCTTCATCTTGGTCAAAGCATTCTGTTTCTTGGAAGGTACTTGGCATATGAAAGTCATGCAGGACTAACACTTTCTTTTTGGGTACTTGGATCAAAATTTGACTTGATAAAATTTTGATTCCAGACCAGGGGTGGGGAAAACGACTGTGATTCGTGAGATAGCTCGAGTTCTATCTGATGAGTTGCGCAAACGAGTTGTATGTTCTTTTTAGCATCATTGTTTTTGTAATGGATTTTCTTTTCAAGGCTTTGTGACAATGTCTTATTTTCAGGTGATTGTGGACACAAGCAATGAGATTGGAGGAGATGGTGATGTCCCACACCCAGCTATAGGAGGAGCTCGAAGGATGCAAGTTCCAGATCCTTCCATGCAACACAAAGTGATGGTGGAAGCAGTGGAGAATCATATGCCTGAAGTGGTCATAGTTGATGAGATTGGAACTGAAGCAGAGGCCTTGGCTTGCAGAACAATTGCAGAGAGAGGTGTCATGTTGGTTGGTACGGCTCATGGTCAAATGCTTGAGAACATAATCAAGAACCCGACATTATGTGACCTTGTATGCCTTATCCTTTCAGCTGTTAACATGTTGTTCTGTAAATTTTATTACTGGTGAAGCTACTTAACTGGAGAGACTTTAGATTCAGAGTCTTAGTTGTGTTTGCTGGTGAAACAAGTAACCTTAGTTTCATGCTTTCCATACTTTTTCCTAGTTCCGAATCTGCAAAGTTTGAACGGATATTTCATAATTCCTCTCCTGTCATGTGATAACTTTTCATCACATTTGGCCTCAATCTTCTTGGTACAAGATTGCGTTATCTAAATGTGCTACCCATTGCATTTGAGATATTCTTCTACAGGGTCCTTAGATTCATTTTTTATGCGTGAAGTGAGGTAACTCAGAATTCGCATGTATATGTCCTGAAGTAGAAGAATTTGGTCACACAAGTAGAAAGAAACATTGTGTGTTGTAATGAGGGCCAAGTCTTGATGTCAAGCATGATTTGCAACTCCTCAATTTCAGCAATAAGCTTAAACAAGATGTGTATGTTTCAGGTTGGTGGAGTGCATACTGTAACTTTGGGGGATGAAGAAGCACGTGCTCGAGGTACTCAGAAGAGTGTGCTGGAGCGTAAAGCACCGTCTACTTTTCCCCTTCTAATTGAAATGAGAGAGCGGAGTCACTGGGTTGCACACCAGGTGCCCTACTTTATTGACCTAAAAGAACTAGATAACCTGCAGTTGCATTAATTTGTGTTGCTTTGTAAAACGAGCTTCATTTCTCAACTGGGCTGCATGGTGTACTTGACTGCAGGTGCAAAATGAAAAAGATATTTAAGTTCTTGAGCAATGCTTTTGGCTGTATTGGTTTGTGTGTGTCTATGCTATCTGCATAATGATTTGGATCGCTGGTTTGTAACATTGTCTCTCACACACACACACACACACGTGTGTGTGTGTGTGGTAAATCTTGTATACTAAACATGCAAAAGCTGTATGCATGTCTCAGAAAACAGCAGCTACATGCCTACTGACAGAGAGATAAACCGTGCAGAAGGTTGAACTACAACAGTGAGTGTTAAAACCGGCAAAGTTATGCAAGAACCAAACATGCAATGTAGTCAGTAATCTTTGTCGCTGGACCTGCCTCCTCCTGAAGGAGAACACCTGTGGATTCCACAGATTCCACTTGCCACAACAATAATCTTCCAAAGGATCCACTTGCCACAACAATGAACTCAAAACCTGACCAACCTGATCATGAATGCCCAAAATGGAATCAAATATAAATGCATGCCTAGTTCTCTAGATATGCCAAAGTCAGGTCTGTTGCATAAAGGGAAACAAGTGAGGATGTTGCAGTCGCAAATTGGTGGCAGATGGCAGTTTTCCCAAGGTCCATGCATGGTGATATGCTGATGTATCATAGAAGGTCAGACTTGTGAGATAAATGCCACAAATGTATAGTGACTAGATGTGTGATGAAAAGTTGAGGATAAGTCTCATCACATGGCACAAAATCAAATGGCTATGCACAATTTTATGATGTTACACAATTTAATTTTATATTTGAGGCAATCTGTCCCCATACTTAGTATGGCCATCCTTTGATGATCACATTTTTTAGCTTCCTCTATGACCCATCTCTTATTTTCCACCATCTTATATAATCCTTTATTGGCTATATACTAAAAAAAAAATCCTCCAATTAACACCAGGCATGATCTAGATTCTAGACATGCAGTGGAATCCTCATATTGAGGTAGCAAAGAATGATGCCGTTTTTTGTCCTCCAACCATTTCCTAACCGGTCTCTAACTTCTATGTAGTTGAAAATGATAGTCATGTGCGGATCTAACTCCATAAGTGAGAACATGATGGAGAGGAGAGGCCATAGAAAGCATGGACTAACATGGGTAAAAAGTGTTTGCTTCAAAGATGAAATGAAATAATAATGAATGAATGGTCTTGTTAGGTACAATCTCGAGAAGTGGAGGGATCCAAGTGCAATTAGCTAACATGAAGGTGTAAGCTCTAAGCACAAGTGGGAGAAGCCAATACAAGCCTCCACAAGTCATCGAGGGCTATGGGGTTGAAGGTAGGGCTTGTTGCCTTGCAACTACTGACCAATACATGGTGCATCATGTATGCCCGCAACGGATAGTTGGATCTATCCAACTAACATGCAATGCAGTCAATAATTTTGTTGTTGGAGTATGTATAGAAAATACTCATCTATGGATAACGAAAACAATTGTATGACAAAGCATAGACTGATAAAGAACATAGTTAGGGTTAGGGAAACTTAGAGACAATGAACACTGAAGATGGAGGAATGAATAATGAATAAATACAATGCTCAATGCAGCAAACACACTGTGCAAAATGAATATTAAACCTCAAACTCTCATTTCTCTAGGACCAAGGTAGAGAGTATGAGTTGGAGAGTGTCTCATATTCGAACAGACTGCGAAATGTGGTAGGCAGCTTCCAATCAGTGTGCAGCAGGCCGAAATCTGTCTTGATGATGCAGTCGACTGCTGCAGCAGCAAAACACAGTAGTTTGGATGATGTGGCAGGCTCACATGACAAGCAAATCAGCTAATGTAGGTGCTGTAGATGACATGGTAGTCAGATGGCTGAAGCAGAACAGCAAAGGCAGGTTGGATGGTGACATGGCAGCAAATCATAGCTGTCTGCAGTTGCCAGGCAGTAGGAGATGGCTGGGATCTATGGCTTGAAGACTCAACAGCAAACACCAGCTGCAAACACATGCCTTGACAGCAGCAAATTGATGCGTGATAGCTGATGATGGGGCTGGAAGCAACTGCTTGGCTGTAGGCAGGAACTCAAACTAAGATGTCCTTTGGAAGACCAATAGAGATAGGTTGCCAACTCTAAAGAAATACCCTAACACAAAAACATAAACAGAAACCGTACGACAAAGCACAAATTGATAAAAGAACACAGTTAGGGTTAGGGTAACTTAGAGACAATGAACACAGTGAATGAATGAAGTGATATGACTACTAAATATACGACGCTCATGTAGCCAACACACTATGCAGTGAATGAATACTGTACCTCGAACTCTTGTATCTCAAGGATCAAGGTAGGGATAATGAGTTGGAGAGTGTGTTGTACTCTGAAAGGATCTCGAATTGCAGCAAGGCAGCCTCCGAATGTCGAACACCAGCAAACGTAGCAGTGAGAAGTTGGATCTGATGCAGACAACAGTAAGGTGAGAGAAAGACTAGGAATGTAAATTGCAGGAGAGAGAGAGACTAAAAACGCAAGCAAGACAGCTTGCAGGAGAGAAAAAGACTAAAAATGCAGGGAAGACAGCTTGCAGGAGAGAGAGAACTACCAAACACAAGCATAACAGCTGTCGACTTTGTTGGAGGAGAGAGAAAACTGCGAGTCAATACCTGCAGTAGCTGGGCGACAGCCTGTAGGAAGCAAATGTAGGGCTGTGATGTGGTGATAGGCTGTACGGTAGCAGGTCTGCACAAGAACAACAGTCGCTTGGTTGGAATCAGCTTCAAATTGCGTAAAGAGGGCTGAAAATCAGACGCCAACTGATGGAGACAACAATTGACAGCTTCGGCTGAGATGTTTTCCGCGAATGGGATGTGGGTAGCAAGCTAAAACATCTGAAATCTGCAAAAACGAGATTGAGGGCTGAATGGAAGGCAACATACATATTTATAGAAAGTTTGGGCCCTCCCAAGTGGGTTTGTGCTTATGGGACACAGAAACTCTCTAGGATCGCGTTTCTTTTAAATAAACTAGGTTTCTTCATTAATTAAGCATGTTTTGAGGCTGTTTAAGTAAAGCTAATGAATTTTTAACGCAACACCCTCTCTCAGGCCCAACAACGGTGCCACAAGAAAAGAGGCCAGCCAAGCCCCTGCTTTGTTTCTCTTTTACCCCAAGGCGTTCCATCCCAAAGTAGCCAAAGCATTGGACAAAGGGTGTAAGTCGGCTGCCCAGTGGCTTATTAAGACTACAGAGGCGATGGTTATCTTACCAAGGGAGCCCAAGTGCTCACCCCAAAGAGGACAAGGCATCAGACAAAGGTTGCACGTCGGCTGCCCAGTGGCCTACCAAGCCCTACAAAGGCGGATGGAATCAACTGTGGACTTTTTTCTTTTTTCGTTTGTTTTGTTTAAAAAAAAAAAAAGAGCTTTTTAGGTTTGATAGATTAAGCATTAAGGGAGGGTTTCAAATTAGTTTTCGTTCTATTGAGTATTCATGCTCCAAATGGGAGAGTGATAAGGTATGGTCAGGACTTGGATCCAAGACCTTCACATGACATGCATACTATCCCTACCATTATTGGGTGTCGGTGACGAAGAAAATGGCGAAGGTGGGTGTATAGCAAATATGTCAAGCAAGCAAGATAAGCAAAGCAAGTAAGCAAGCTGGGAAAGACTGCCATGTGCAATGCCACGAATATAGTGGATCTGAGAGTTGACCACTCCAAATGACCGAAAAGGGATAAATGCGCACAGATGCACGCTTACATGAGCAGAATGCCAATGCATGGGGTAATGCAAAGGGAGATGCAAGATATCATGCTCATGCAATATGCTATGCAACGGTGCCATTGGGACAATGCCCTCACAGGGGAATTGTTCACTTGTATAAGTGTCCTTTTACAATCATGTCATCCTGACACTGCGGATAAAGTTACAAATGTCCATAATACAATACAAAAGAATAAATCAATGTAATGTCTAAAAAAAACTATAAGTATCATAACTATCTCTATCAAGAGTAGAAGCCGCCCCCTCTCAAACTGAAAGGGAAAGCAAGAAGGAAGCACTCTCTCCCCGTCAAGCTAAAGAAGTAGGGGAGGGTATGTCCAAGCCGAATCTTGGGTAGCAGGTATTGAAGAACCAGCAGGTTGACTGGGGCGGTCAAGATATATCTACAAAATTATCTAATGATGGCACAAACTCTAGGCGAATAGTGCCTAGCTCAACCTGCTCTCTGGAAAAGTGGAAGTGGACTCCCACATGCCGTGTTCGTGGTGTGATGATCGGATTGCCTGCAAGGGCAATGGCACTCTGGTTGTCGCAGTAGACAACTGTGGGAGAGTCACATGGAAAGTGAAGTGCCGGTGGTGCCATCGAAGAGAGCTTGATACTTAGTCTCGGTCGTGGAAGTCGCCTCCGTCACCTGCTTATGGCTGGACCAAGAAATGGGAGCCGTGCCCTAGGTAAAGAGGTAGCCACCATGGGAACGCTGGGTGTCAGGATCTCCTACCCAATCAGATACAGTGAACCCCTGCAAACATAAACGAGAACCATACGTCAGGCCATAAGAATAAGTATACCACAAATAACGCAACACACAAAGACATGCAATCCAATGTGACATTCTAGGTGCTGTGAAATATTGATTGAGTATGCTAACTGAGTAAGCTAAATCAGGCCTAGTGCGAATTAACCAAAGAAGTTTTCCTATAAGAAAACGATGGGTATGTTCATGGAAGGTCTGTCTTAGGGTATTCTTCGACAAGTGGACAGTAGGATCTAGAGGCGTGGCCACTGACCGTGTCTGATCTGGAGTGTACTGGTCCACGAGGTGAAGTGCGTACTTTTGTTGTGACACAAAAATATAGTCTCCAGAACGAACTACATCCATCCCCAAGAAATAGGACAACAAACCAAGGTCTATCATCTCAAATGTAGCTTTAAGCTTAGCCTTGATTTCTGCTATGGCAGTAGAATTTGAGTTTGTGATGAGTAAGTCATCAACGTATAGTAGGACATAGCTAACCCCCTCTGCAGTAGATCGAGCATATAAGTTCGGGTCATAAGGGATAGAATGGTATACGTGAGTATGCAATAACTCATCTATCCTATGGAACCAAGACCGCGGCGCTTGCTTCAACCCATAAAGAGCTTTATACAAGTGGAATACCTTATCCCTAGGGTTCCTTGAAGGAAAGCTCAATGGCTGTTTCATATAGACTTCCTCCTTAAGTAATTGTTCAGGAAGGCACTCTTGACATCCATTTGATGTATCGGCCAACTGTCGTGAGGGGCTAGCGCGAGTAGTAATCGAAAGGAAGTCAACCGTGCAGTAGGGGCAAAGGTCTCTTCATAATCAATGCCATGCTTGTGTCGAAACCCTTGCATTACAAGGAGAGTCTTGTACTTGTCTAAAGTCCCATTTGGCTTTTAGCTTGGTTCTAAATATCCACTTTGTTCCGATGACTTTCTTGTGGCTCGGACGATCCACCGATGTCCTATTGAGAAACCCTTCACCCTTCACTCGTAGTTTGCGTTTTTGCATTTCTGCGTTTTGGGTTTAGGATTTGCAACCACAAAAAGAGGCGCCATCCTAGACTGACTGTGCCTATTTATAGGCCACTTTCTTATTCATTCCTTATGGCTGATTCATTCAGTCCGTCACCTCTTCTCTCCAGCCTCTCCACTACCCTCACACCCCTTCAGGAGGACATTGCGGTTTGTGGTTCGTAGTTGTCTTCATCATCTTCCTTGTGCTACAGCACCCTTGTTCCCTTGTATCACATTCATTCCATGATTTAGAACTTCATCATTCCATTCATCAGAGTTTCTTCTCTCTTCTCTTCTCTTCTCCATGTTTGCCCAGTCCACTCTGTGTTCCTCCCCACAAACCCTACTGTCTCGCTGGTACGTCATCTTTTGACATGATATTAGAGCCGGATCTACTCAAATAGCGGCAAAGATCCTCCACTCGAGTGAAGGCAAAGACCAGTGGCGGGTGGCATCCACTTCTCTTCTTCCACTGCATCAATATCTCGTTTTTGCAGGTTTTAGGCATTTTCAGCTTGCTGCCCACACCCCTTTCGCGGAGGACATCGCAGTCTCAGCTGTCCCTTGCTGTCATCTACAGTTTGGCGCCTGTTTCCAGCCTTCCATCCGCAGTTTGCAGTTGTTTGTAGCAGAGCGACTGTTGCTTATCACTCTCCATTTAGAAAACGATCTCGTTTTGCAGATTTTAGGTATTTCAGCTTGATGCCCACACCCCGGACACGCGGTCCAAGATGGCCATTGCTGTCTACAAGAGTGTGGCGCCTGTTTCCAGCCTACCACACACTACTCGGAGCTGATTTCAGCGTACTGACTGTTGTTGCTGGTTTCATTTGCGTTTTTAGTCTTTCTCTCTTCTTCTCATCAGAGAAGATAAAGACCGGTGGCGGGTTCGGCATCAACATTTTATTTCTCTATCATTTCTGTTGCCCATTGGGAGATATCCTTCTTCTCCCTCCCACCCTCCCTTATCAAGTTTACCACACTGACACCATGGCATCTCCCCCGATAGATTGCCCTTCTACTGGGTGTTCCTTGTGCCACCTCTCCTTTTTGGGCCACAGAGATCATTCTGCATCGGCTATTGAAGTATTATGCTCAAGGCAATAAGCCGCACCCAACGCGCACTAAGTCCTTTCAACCACACGGAGGCTCTAAGACCTTATGAGGCGATAAGCCCTCCTGGAGACCACCCCACTGCGTGGAGGTTTTTCCCCACCCACTTCCGGGTACAATTGCTTCCACGGCCCACATCTCCTCCACAGCCCACTCTCTCGAGAGCCCGCTATTGTTCCCCACCCTTGGTTCATTCTAAGCCTTCTTCTTCCCCACCCTCTTTAACTTAGGTTTGAGAGGCCACTTCTAGTTGCTTTCCGGCTTCTTCTGAGCCCCTGATACCTTCTTCAGCATGACCAGCGGCACTTCCTTCGTCATTAGATGCTTCGCAGTCCATGAGCCATGAGTGGTTGGATTCCCTTTCTCTCTCAGACTGGGATTCAGAGGGGGATTTTCTTACTTCACCCTTATGAGGGGGACTTCTAGTTCTTCGACTTCAGAGGGGGCTCCTACTACTTCTTTAGATTCAGAAAGGAACCCTATTTGCCATGAAGTTCTTCACATACCACCACCTTTTACTTTCGAGGAGTGGCTCTCCTTTGAGTAGCCATTTCCTCTACACATACCCTAGATCTAGAGGATCTACGTAGATCGGCACCCTTGGATCTTCAACAGCGACTTGGTGGCTAGGCCTTCGTATTCCTTCCAGCATGGAATCACGGAGCCAGTGGCTTCTCTCTCGAGGTTGAGTTTCGGGTTTTACAGCTCATCCAGCCTCTTGACTATCTTCAAAGGTCTCCTTTCAAGTGGTATTCTCAGATTACAGGGTGGATCTTCTCTTCTTGCCTCGGTCACTTAGTAGGTATGGAGCCACCTCCCGAGATCGAGTACGGGCATATCCTTATGGTTCTTGGCATCACACAAAGTTTGATATTCCTCCTATGCATTGCATGTTTTCATCATCTTTGTACTAGGGCTCTTGGGCAAGTGAACAAATTTCCCACGAGGGACACTGTCCAAGTGGCACCTGCTGCATGAGCATTCTTTAGCATGTAGCATTGCATCTCCACCTCACTGTTCTCTTATTTCCCTTTTTGGGCCTAAGAGGGGGTGTTGAGAAACCCTTCACCCTTCACTCATAGTTTGCGTTTTTTGCGTTTTTGCGTTTTGCATTTAGGGTTTGTAGCCCCAAAAAGGGGCGCCATTCTAGATTGACTGTGCCTATTTGTAGGCCACTCTCATTCATTCCTTACAGTTGATTCATTGAGTCCATCACCTCCTCTCCAGCCTCTCCACTACCCTCACACCCCTTCAGGAGGACATTGCGGTTCGTGGTTCATAGCTGGCTTCATCATCTTCCTTGTGCTACGTCACCCTTGTTCCCTTGTATCACATTCACTCCATGATTCAGAACTTCATCATTTCATTCATCAGAGTTTCTTCTCTCTTCTCTTTTCTTCTCCATGTTTACCGAGTTCAATCCGTGTTTCTCCTCGCAAACTCTATTGTCTCGCTGGTACGTCATCTTTTGACATGTCCAAGTCTCATTTCGGTCAATACTCTCTAGCACCTTCTCCATGGCCTCTAGCCATTGAGGGTGCTGAAGACCCTCTTGCCATGTATCTGGCTTAGAATGCACTATATAATCAGTTGTAAACAACGACGCAAATGATGCTTGAGGAGTAAGCCGAGCAGATCTTCTAGATCCCTCCGAAGTGGAATCCAGTGGTAGGATCCCCGAATCCCGCATGGTCTGCTGGTACCAGCGAGGTAACGAGTCTCGCAGAGGGGGCTTGGGAGCGGAAGAATTTGTGGAAATGTCAGGAATGGGAAGTAGACCAGGCTCAGTAGGCAGGATCTCTGATGTTGTGGAAGAAGGAATCGGATTGGAGTCCTGTGCAGAGGACTGCACGATATTCCGTTAAAGACAACATCCTGCCTAACGATCACCTTGTTTGTCCGAGGATCAAACAAACGATAGGCTTTCGCTTCAAGGAAATATCCCACAAAAAATAAGGAGATAAGCTCAAGGAGTGAGCTTGCCTATCTTGTCATCAGGCGTGTGTGTGTGTACGCATGACACCCGAAGACTCTGAAGTGGAAAATAATAGGCCGAGAGCCAAAAAATGCCTCATATAGGGTCTTTTGAGAAAGAGCCGTAGTCGGATACCGGTTGAGGATGTACATCGAAGTGTTAACAGCCTCGACCCAAAGGTGCTTAGGAAGCGCTGCTGCAAACAATATAGAGCATGCCATCTCCATGACTGTCCGGTTCCTACGCTCTACGACTCCATTCTAGGAAGGGGAGTTGATAGAGACAAGCTGGTGTAAGGTGCCATGCTTCTATAGCAACTCAGAAAACTTGTGGGAGATGAACTCACCACCGCTATCATTCCTCATGCAAGCGACACGACGACCAGTTTGGTTATGAACCAACAGCATCCAAGTAGAAAAATATGTGAAAGCATTTGACTTATGCTTGTGAAAGTACACCCACATGTATTTGGAATGAACATCCACTATCAAAAAAGAAGTACAACGTGCCATTCAAGGTGGCAGTGGATATCGGCCCACAAAGATCAACTTGAATCAATCTAAGAGGGGCCTCAGCACGATGTGAGGCTTGTTGAGGGAACGGGATATGGTGCTGCTTCCTGAGCTGACATGCCTTACAGACATCTTGAGCTAGCTTTAGGCGTGGAAGGCCCTTAGCCAGCTCACGGCGTGACAACTCATAAAGAGAGTCATAACCAAGATGCCCTAAGCAAAAATGCCAAAGGTGCTCATTGTTTGTAGGCTCTCGAGATGTAGCTAAGTCCTGGAAGCTATGGAACACAGAGCCCTCAACTATTGGCTTGGTTAGATGATGTGTCATGTGGTATAGGCCATTAGGCTGCGCCTCACCGCGAGCAATCACTAAACCAGTATGAGAGTCAAGGACCTTAACTGTGGTTGTTGTAAAGAAGACTGCTCGCCCCAACCGGGAAAGCTGTTGAACAAATAACAAGTTCACCCCAAGCTGAGGGACATGATATACATTGTCTAATGAAGCCAGATCCGGATTCTTGTCCGCGACAAAGCTGACGCAACCTTGAGCATGAATCTTGACCAAGGAGTTGTTTACTATGCGGACCCGTCCGGCTATAGGGGCTCGGAAACGGAAAATGTCCGCTATAAGAGTCATATGATGTGTAGCTCCACTGTCCACAATCCAAACAGGAGTTGAAGTGCTCAGCTGTCTACAATCCAAATAGGAGTTGAAGTGCTCAGCTGTGACGAGTGGGCCTCTATGGTAACCTCTTCAAGAGGTAACTCACAGATATGGATGAGACTCGCATCGGATGTCTCCATGGAGACGATGTGGGCCTCTGCAGGCCAGTCAGACAAGCCATCTGGAGTTGAGAATGCTGTCGACTGAGATGGCTGAGCGGTGGCAGTATGAGTCTGACCTCTAATGTCCCTTGCGATCACTCTATCTCCCTTGTTGGGGTTTGCCCCAATTGAGGGGCGGGGGTGTGTGACTTAGATTTTGGTGCTGTGCCTCTTGTCTTTGATCGACACTTGTGGTTAAAATGGCAAGCCTTTTGACAATGTTGACAATACCTATTTTTTAAAGGTACATTCTGCTACCCAGGTTTGAGAGATTGGGATGTTCCTTGTGATTCCTTGGATTGATTTTGCTTTTTCTTTTTCTTTTGATTTTGATTTTGATTTTGATTTTGAGTGGAGGTTTGATTTTGTTTTCCGTTCCCTTGTTGCTCTTTCTAAGAATGAGCAACAAGAGCCCCCTCTGAAGAGGAATTCATATGAAACTGATCGAACAACCGTGCATAATGCAACAGATGACACTCAAATTCATAGAATGTAGGCATGGTAGGCTTTGAAACTATACCTTCCATAAAATTGAAATATTTCCTGGGGAGTTTATATAAGAATAATGTGATCTGATCGTCAGAGGACTTGCGAGTCCCCATGGTGGAGTATTCAGCGAGAAGATGCCAATACTCAACCAACTTGACTTTCAAGTCATCAGTGATTTTGAAAAGCTGGAGCTCATGGTCAAGATTGATATGACGGGTCCTATCCCGAGCCGCATAACAGTCGGTCAAGTGCTGCTCAGACACTAAGTCAAATGCCGAAGCTGAGAATGAAACTCAGGTAATAATCCTTGCATCAGCTCGACAATAGTGGAGGCATTCCTAGCCTTCCATGAGCAGACAACCTCGTATGGGAAAAGTGCGGGATTGGGTTGGGGTTCCAACCCTTGCACAAGATCCCATAGGTTCTGGGAGTCAAGGACATGTCTCATCAAGTTCGACCAAGTGGTAAAGTTTGACCCGTTAAAACGAGTCTTGTCATTAAATGCATGCTTGGTAGAAGATGAGTTAGAACCATGAGGTGTCGTGTCGGTGGGGTAAGGTGGATGTGGGGGATAAGATGGTGGAGGTGGATATGTCTGATAGGTAGAAGGAGGGGGTAGAGGTGGGTAGGCAGAAGTAGGCTGTGAGTGTCCAATGAGTGCCGATTGAGGCGGAGGTACTGGAACATGAATGTTTCCATAAGGTGCCGATGTAGGTGGAGGCATTGGGACACGGAAGCCCTGTCGAAAGTGAGGCTGGGACACAGCAGTATGACCAAAAGGTCCACTAGGTAAACCCATGGAGGCTAACTGTGGAGTTAATTGATTCACACTCGGGAGAGATTGGGGGGGATACCCAGGCTGCAATGATCCTGAAAATGTGTGTGAAGTAGATGGAATACCACCCGGCTAAGGGAAGGATGAGGTCCTAAAGGATGTGCCTATGTTTTCATAACCCTCGGTGTGATGTGTGGTGCGACATGAGGTGTTTGAAATGGAAATGTAAATGGTGTGAATGGAAGTGGAGAAGTAGCGGAAGAATGTGGTGGGTTTTGAAAATGTGGTGTGTGAGGTGTAGATGTGTTTTGTTCATTTTTATCATTTAATGATTGGAAATGAAAATGTGAAGATGATGATGCACTATGCAATGAAGAAACAGGAACACCAAATTCATTCTGATTTTGTGAAGTAGATAGAAAAGAAGGAAGGTTAGAAGATGAGGTATCTGGCTTTTTCTTATAATCCCCACGACGTGTGTTAAAATATAAGAATTGGTCCTTAAGAGAACCTTTTCCGTAGTCAACAGGCTGGACTCTTTCTTCCACATGATCTCTACTAGAATATTGCAAAGCAGAAGAGGTAAAAGAAGAAGGAACAAAAGACAAATCTAAAGTACTTTACACGGGAGTGGACGAAAGAGGATGAAAGTAAGGAACATACTCCAGGTCTTGTTCTCCAAGAGGGGAGACCCTTTCCTAATGGAGGTCTCGACAGCCCTATAACATCATTAGATTTACGTGGAAGATATGAAGAGAGAAATTCATGCATATCTTCATTTAAAAGCTTTTCTTGAAGGGCAATCCTTCAATCAAGCTCCTTAATCTTCTTTCATCTATAAACTATGATTGGTTTGTATTCTTTAGAGGTCATCTTGCCTAGCTTTTCTTCCATGTAATTAGAAGTGTCTTCCATTACGTCAGAACTTTGCGGAGCAAGCTGATCGGCCCACTCTTGCTCGGTTCTTGGCATAGTTAGTTCTGGAGACTGAATCGGTGTTGTTGTATTCAAAGTCATTTGAACCTACTGTTGTTCTTGCTTCTTATGTAGAGCTTTCAGATCAAAGGCCTAGGTTTCTCAGAGAGAACCAAGCTCTGATACCATGTAAAGAAATACACCCTAACATAGAAACATAAATAGAAACCGTACACTAAAGCATAGATTGATAAAAAAACACAGTTTGGGTTAGGGTAACTAAGAGACAATGAACACAATGAACGAATGAAGTGATGACTACTGAATATATGATGCTCATGCAACAAACACACTATGCAGCGAATGAATATTGTACCTCGAACTCCTGTATCTCAAGGATCACGGTAGGGGTAATGAGCTGGAGAGTGTGTCGGACTCTCAATGGATCTTGAATCGCAGCAAGGCAGCCTCCGGATGTCGAACACTAATAAACGCAGTAGTGAGAAGTTAGATCTGATGTAGACAACAGTGAGGAGAGAGAAAGACTAAAAACGTAGGCAGTAGGTGAGAGAATACTAAAAACACAGGCAAGACAGCCTGCAAGAGAGAGAAAGGCTAAAAACGTAGGCAGGATAGCCTTTGCAAGAGAGAGAAATACAAAAAACGCAACATACAAGAGAGAGAAAGACTAAAAACGCAGGCAAGACAGCCTGCAGGAGAGAGAAAACTGCCAAACACAGGTAGAACAGCTTGGCAATAGCCTATAGGAGCTAGAGATTGCTGGAGGAGAGAGAAAACTGTCAGTCAACACCTGCAGTAGCTGGGTGACAGCTTGTAGGAAGCAAATGCAGGGCTGTGATGACGTGGCATGCTATACGGCAGCAGATTTGCACAAGAATAGCAGTTGCTTGGCTGGAATCAGCTCCCAACTGCATGAAGAGGGCTGGAAATTAGGTGCCAACTGATGGAGATAGCAATGGACAGCTTCGGCTGAGATGTCCTTTGCGAACGGGGTGTGCCAGCAAACTAAAACACCTAAAATTTGCAAAAATGAGATTGAGGGCTGAGTGGAGAGCTGCATACATATTTCTAGAAAGTTTGGGCCCTCCCAAGTGGGTTTGTGCTTATGGGACACATAAACTCTCTAGGATTGAGTTTCTTTTAAATAAACTAGGTTTCTTCATTAATTAAGCATGTTTTGGGGCTGTTTAAGTAAAGCTAATGCATTTTTAGCGCAACACCAACAATCTATGAAAAAGAGATTGATTGAGTGGTGGGTAGTGTGTCTATTTATAGATGGATGGGTTCCCCCAGATAAGGGTTTGGCTTATGGGACAGATATTAGATATGCTCAACACCCCACCCTCATAAGGTGCCACCAATGATCCATGGTGCTCAAAGTTACCCCCATTATAAGGAGAAGCCATATATGAGCTCGGATATTGGTTGAGTCCTGACTTGTATGTCAGATGAGGTCTATGTGACCGGATGGCAAAAAGGTGACCGTTGTGGGTCTAATCTTTGGGTTAGACGGAGTAGTTAAGCTGGTAGCAACTCGAGGCACATTGCATTGAGTTGCGGGGTAAGGGAGTTATCAGGGGCCCCTATTTTGGGGTCCAAGGGCCGCAGAAGCGGCCCCTGTCTCGGTAAAGGGAATATTTCCTGGTTGACTAGTGGAGGCTCATATGGTTAGGTCAGTTAAGCTGACCTAACCGCCTTCGCGAGCTATAAAAGCTAAACCCCTTCACAGCCATCCATCATCTATCTTTCACCTAGTCAGAGTTGCTCCAGCTAGTCTTAAGCTCTTCACCTATCTTTTGTCTAGATCGCCGTGTAAGCTTCACAGTGGAAGTGCTCTTGTAGACAGAGTCGTCTTTGTATCGGTTGTTTGGAGCTAAAGATTTTTTTATTCTCCTCTTATCTGTTGTGTACTCCCTATCTCTTTCTTAGATTTTGTTCGCTGTGCCGTGTAATTTTTTACAACAGATACTCTCTATTACATTTTTTAAAAGAATATGGTAATTTTGAGTTTTGACCCTTTTATAAGAGCTAGTTAAGTTATAATGTATTTTAAGCTCAATGCTCTCTCTCAGGCTCAAAATTGGAGTCAGGAAAGGGTAGTCAAGATAGCTCAAGCCCAATTTTTCTTTTTTTCCCAAGGGGTTCCACCCCAAAGCAGCCAAGACATCCGACAAAGGATGCATGTCGAAGCTGCGGAGTGACCTACCAAGACTACAAGGCGATGTTTATCATACCAAGGGAGCCCAAGTGATCACCCCCTTAGAGAGACCAAGGCATCAGACAAAAGGGTGCTTATCGGCTGCCTAGTGGTCTATCAGGATCTATGAAGGTGGATAGAATCACAACGGACTTATCTTTTTTTTTCTTTTTTTTGACCTTTCAATTGCTATAAATAGTAGAAGAAGCAAAAAAATGACCGATTGCTGACTAGTCCGACTTGCCAAATCTGGCCGATTGCATTTAATGCAGTGAAATTGACGATGTGACAAATCTTGGGAATAATCACAATAGTCTGGGCTTGGACAACATTTAGTAGGCACCACAGGCTATGTAAAATGAATGAAGGCACAACCAGAGCTCCTATGTTCCTGTCAGACATTGACTAGGGCTCACAACTAGGAGATTACATATAGATAGCTAAATAAGGTAGGCTAATATCCCCTCTCAGATCTTGGGGGTGTTTGAAGACCTAACAATCTCATGTGATGAAGTAGAGAAGCCTTGGGCAAAGGCTTTGTGAATAGATATGTTGCATTGTTCTCCTACTGTGGGATAGTAGGCCACCACTAACTCGGAATCCACAATCTACTTCTGTCCATAATGATTTTGAATCTCTATGTGCTTTGTGCGAGCATGAAACACATGGTTCTTTGCTAGAGCTAAGGCACTTTGGTTATCCATGCGCAATTGAGTGGGTCCTATCTGTGGAAAGCCAATCTCTGCCTCCATATAACGAAGCCAAATTGTCTCCATAGTTGTAGAACAAAGGGCATGGTACTTTGCTTTTGTAGAAGAAAGTGCTATGGTAGGCTGCTTCGTACTGCTAGATAGCTCTCGATCCAAGGAAGAAAGCATAACTTGTAGTGAATCGTTGTCGCGAATCCACATTACCTGCTCAATATGAGTCACTCCATCCAGAAAGAGTGGCCCCCTCACTGTACATGATCCCGTTGCTTGTAAATAGTGTAGAACGTGCAGTGGCTCTCTAGTGAGTTTGTGTAGGAGTCTTCATAAAAGAAGACAACAATGCCACCGGAAAGGAAAAGTCTAGCCAAGTGTGAATAAACTAGATAACGAGATAGCCAAAAACTTGGACTCTAGGTCCATGGGGCAAGAAATAGGTCAACACTCAGCCATACCAAACTCCAAAAGTAATTTGGAGATGTACTTGTGTTGGGACATGAAGAGGCCTTGTACCAACTGATAGATTTCCAAGACAAGGAAGAAGTGTAGGATCCCAAGTTTCATCACGTTGAACTCTTGTTGCAAGATCTTCCAAGTTTGATCCACCTCAGATGAGTCACTTCTTGTGATAATCAAGTCATCTAGATACAAGATGAGAAGTACTCACATGTCATCCTCAACCTTATAATAAAGGTTGGGGTCATGATTTGATTGATGGAAGCCTTTGGTACCAAGCTTGAGGAGCTTGCTTTAGGCCATAAAGGACCTTTCGAAACCTATAAATATAGTCCTCCTTTCCTTGCACAAGAAAAATAGGAGAGACACAAATCTCCTTCTTTACAATGCCATTCAAAAAGATAGACTTCACATCCATTTGAAGCTTTTGAGAGGCTGAATGTAGCAAAATAAGATGGTGGAGGTGCTCTTCTGAAGGTAGAAGACTATTGAGAGCTTGAAGGTAGCAAACTAGGCCATTCTGAAGGTGGATGTGTGTACCAAGAGGAGTTGAGGAGAAGGTGGTGACCCCGGGGAGTCCACTTTACAGAATATGTAAGATACCACGTGAGTTCAAAGGAAATGGTATTTTATTTAGTAAAATTTACAAGATTATATTCACAAAATGGTTTTTTAATTATAATAAAAACAAACCATAAGTTTAGTAAAGTAAAAGGAGTCATTTTATGGCCTTATAGCATTAAAAAAAGGGTATTGATCCTTAAGAATTTGTGACATGAGAGCATAGTTCACACAGAGTACATAGAGTGAACTATTCCGCTGGCCCTATAATCTAGTTGATCTAAGTGGGCTTGAAAGTATAGCAGGAAAGTGAGAAACACCTAATTCCTACATAAGCTGCCGATATCACCCAGCAATGGTGATAGGCTCATCTTGCTGCGAAGGAGACTTAGTAGTCTTGGGTACTTGCAATGTACTTGTCTAGGATAGGAACTTTCCCTCACTAGGTGAAGGTAAATCCCCTTATCCGAAGAGGAAAGCTCCCTTGTTGATGGCTCAACAGCCCCAAAAGAAAGGTAAGGGAATGGGATAGAGTAGGAATACTCCAAGACGAAGTAGTAGAAGGAGCTGTCAAAGGAGGAAGGGAAGCAGGTGGAGAGGGAAAAGGAGTAGGAGGGAGAGGAGGTGTAGATGAAGGAGTGTGGAAGGAAGGGGAGGGGCTGATGGTCTTGGGGGGGCGGGGGGGGTAGTTGTTTGTTGACGAAGAACCACTTGCACAAGAAGAACCATCAATTGGATCTTTGGAGGCTGAAGCTGCATCAAAGATCGCATCTTTGCTCACCTTGATCTTTTTTTGTTCGGGTCGTAGAGTCAATAGCCCTTTGTGTTTATACTATAGCCCAACAAAGATAAGCTTCTTTGACTTGAAGTTGAGTTTTCTCCCTTGGTTCTTCTTATCCACATGGATAAAGGTTCTTCTTTTCCACATGGATAAAAGCATTACACCCTAAGATGCAAAAAAGGAAAACAAAAGCTTCCTTTCCAAAGAAAGCCTCATAGGGAGTCATATGTTGTAATACAGAGGTAGGAGACCAGTTGTGGATGTGAACTGCAGTAGCCATCGCCTCACCCCAAAGGGAGTGAGGAAGACTCCTATGCTCTAACATCGATCGGGCCATCTCCAACATGGTCTTATTGGCACATTGCACCACACCATTCTTGGGTGGTGTGTTCAGATGGGAGTACTCCATGTGAATGCCATTATCCATGCAAAACTTAGAAAAGAGGTTAGAAGCTCAGATGCCTCGAACCGTAAAGGATGTTTGTGTTTCCTCCAATCGCAGGAGTTGGAGTATGCCCCGCTTAGGTATTCCAGAAAATAAGGCCACACTTAACAGTGGAAGTCATCACAGCGATCTGTTAGAGATTTAATCATCCCATGGACTAGCATTGTTAGGCTACAATAGGTACAGCTAGTTTTCTTAAGCACAGCTATGCATTTCTTATTAGTTTTGGGCATTTTCAGCAGCCACTAGGAGCGAGCACCCTTTATAGCAGGTCAGACAATCTAGGGCAGCAGTGCCACGTGGCAGCTCTACTGCAGATGGCTGATTTTTTGGTATTATTTATGTGCTGTTGGTCAACTGGTTGACTAGTTTTACTCGGCTGAATCGGTCATTTTATGGCTATTTTTTCAACTATTTAGGCTGAGTATGCAGCCAAGCCACGTTCACTTGTTTTCATGTGGTGAGAGAGATATTGGCTTGAGGAGGTACCTTGAAAGCCCATTTGTATATCTGCCTTTTGCATTTCAGCATTCATTGATTGCAAATTTTTGTTTTACTGTCTCTTTTCTCTCTTCCTCTTTTCTCGTATTCATTGTCTTTCAGTCTTGTCCATATGCTTCCACATTTGCTGCACTCTAACATGGTGTCAGAGTAGTGTAGAAGGGTTGATTGATTGTAGGCAGACTCGAATGAAAGGATTCTTCGTGACAAAAGTTTACTTTTTCAGCAATCGAAGGCTAAGCTGAACAGGTGAAGTGCAGGGAAGGAGCGAAGTTGCTAACTTTTGCAGATTTTTGCTGTTTGTGAAGAAGAAAAGGTTGTGCTTCGGCCTTCTGGAGCAGATTTTGAGTTTTCATCGCGTTTGGCAGTCGAAACTCTTTTTGGGCGAGCGGAGGAAGCCCTAGCAAGCATTGTGTTTAGAGTTAAAGGGGGACTGCCTTTTTTGTGCCGGTTATTCTGTTGACAATGTCTATTGAGATTGACGTGGAGTTTCAGGCTATTATGGATTGGAAGGTCCCCATATTATTGGCTGTTTCTTCTGATCAGAAGCTCAATGGGGAGAATTACTACATCTGGCGGATAATGATGCTTGATATCCCAAAATCCTATAGCCCATGATGCCTCCAAGCCTTCTATTGACGAGAAAGTCGAGTTGATGAAGGTATAAGTACGTTGGGATAAATTGATTGCCCACATCCATTCTTTCTTCTTTCTCTCTTTTACTCTAGCTATTATTGCTCACATTAAGTACTTTTGGGGGTCAGTTGGTATCAGTTTTGACCCTAGGATAGTTGTTTGGTCAATAAACGTCAGTGGTGATACTAGGGACTAGTGTTAATTAATTAATTAATTCCAATCTAAGGGTCCCCAAAGGTTGGGGATCACTCCAGGTTGCAAATGGCCTAGCCAATTTAATTATGAATGGGCATATTTAATTTTGGGTAGGGTTAGAGGGATTGAATTAATTTTCAAGATTATTTAATTTTAAAAATTAATTTAATGACTAGATAATGCTGAAAAAGGGGATTAGAAGGCTGCCACTTGGCAAGAATGCCCATGCAAACTCAAAAAACGTTTTTGGGGGCTTGGTCTCAGCCACTTAGTTAATTTATAGCTGGGGAGAGAGAGAGAGAGAGAGAGAGAGAACTGCTGGTCTATTTTCTAATTAGAGAACAACAATTTGCTATAGAAGATAGCTATATGGGGGCCTCAACAACCAGGGGACAGCAAGGAGACACCTTTTAGGGGCTGGCAATAGCATTGCTGATCAGGTGACAACATTTTGGAGGTGCTTGGCAATAGGTGATTGCATTAAAAATAGACTGGAGCAAGTGGCAGGCAGATTTTAGGGTTTTCTTGTGAAGAAAATAAGATTTCTCTCTCATCTTGGCTTTCTCTCACTTGCTCTAGTCAATTCTCAAAAGATCTCAGCATTTCTCAGCCATTCTCAGCAAACCTTATTCAAGATTTGGTGGACAGCAAGAGAATTTTTTCTGTAAACCCTAATTTTTTGCAAAAAGTAGGGTTTACCAGCCAACTCAAGACCTGTGCTAGCAGGATAAGGCATCATACACTGAAATTAGCACCCTCAATTTGTTGTATTGATGTGGATTTTAGGTGCTAGGCCATCCATTGTGAATTGGGGCAGCGTTTGGTCAATTGGTGGTTCCATTTGTGCAAGTCCTGGGTAAAAATCAAGGGGGAATTGGCCCAAATTGCTTGCTAATTGTTTGTACCACAAGGGGCTCTTGGATTAGCCAAGGAGATTGGAGAATCTCGGCTTTTAATTATTCCATTGGCAATTGAAGTTAGAGAAATGTTGAAAGGGGCACCAAATTTGGGGCCAACAGGGTGTCTATTGCCCAAGATTGTTAAGGTAATGTGTGCATTTCAGCTTTATACTTGATTATTAATTGCTGTAATTAAGTGCTTGATCAGGTTTTACTACCCTATCTGAGAAGGAAGATTGGTTTCAAATGAAGACACAATTAGAGCTCCTATGTCCCTGTTGGACTTTGACTAGGGCGGCTCACAACCAGGAGATGATAGATTGACAGACTAAATAAGGCAGGCTAACGGTCTCGACATTGCAATGGTAAATGACATCGTCAATGGCAGATGATAGATTGACAGACTAAATAAGGCAGGCTAATGGTCTCGACATTGCAATGGCAAGTGACATCGTTGATGGCAGCACTTTTGAATAGTATTGTGAGTTGAGGAAATAATGTTGACAATTGTGTCACCGAGTAGGCAGGTCAATGATGGGCAGTAGAGGAGTGATATTGCTGTATACGATAGTAGTCATGAAGACTAGGGTGCAAGCCTGTTGGTTTAGGTGATTGGCGGTAGTCTGCAAGGGTAAGGTTTTCATGAAGCGCTCCAAGAAGAACATCCATCACGTATGGACAGGTCCCACAATCTCCACTTCATCTATGGGATGCACTAGAAGGTGAGTTTGTATCGTGAGCATGCTTGTGGGCAGGTACTTGTCAAAGAGATAGACCATTTCCACCACTCCTTACCTTGCGGATTCAATAGAGGATGTCTTGATCTCCTTCTGTGAGATCCATTACACTAAATTTGACAACCTATAAATTGCCTTGCGTATTTCTGGAGTGAGGCACCCCATGATCACGATCGACAGTACAAATTGTCACAAATAGAAAAGTATTACAAACATCAAGTAGACACTAAATAGCAAAATATTGAGGCTACTTGCAATCAACATCAAGACCAAACCTAACATATCTTATGCTAATCATGGAATTTCAGCCTTAATAGAGTTGGTCATCTTTAGAGAAAGCAGACATGAGGGAACACATTATACCCGTCGGGGTGAAGATAGACCTGATAATTTGCTTCACGATGCGCTCTTCTTTAGTGGATAGGACCCAAGGAGTGTGAGGTAGTTGCAAGCGACCATTAGTGCTTGGATTGTGGCCAAAGTGCCTCCATCTTTCCTACCTCCTTCAAATCCATTCATGCCCTTATAGTGTCTCTCTTTCTTGTGATGTGGTCCCATAATAAGCTACCCACATTCTTGAAAATATGCATGGGTTCCAACTCAGCCCTAGCAACTATTGCACATTGCACCCCATTTTCCCAGTATAGATTTTGAGCATCGGGATGAAAAATAGACCAAGGATACAAGCCCTCTAAAAGCATATGTCTGCCAAATGTACTGAGCAGCTGCTGTATGTACCCAAAAAAACTGGTTATGCTGTAAAGAGGACTATTAAAATGCGAATAAAAATGCTTGAGCAGGGCTTTAAAGGCCTCTGCAGGCTGCCACAATGTTTTGAGCATGTTGGTTGGGACCACTGCCCCCCACCCCCCCTTTAAAACAGAAAAACCCAATTGCCCCCATTTTTCCTTTTTCTTTATACCCTTTCTTTTTCTCTCTCTGGTTCAAAACCCACCTTTTATAAAACACGTGCAAGTATATGCATGACATGTCTTATGCTATGGTTAGAGTTCTGTATTGCACTCTCTCACACAGAAACATGTTTTTCAAAAAATATTGTCATTTACACACACGTGGACACAAAAACATCATGCTTTCTTTGTCTTAGGATCCTTTCAAGTCAACCCTGGAATGTATCTCATCCTTGCTGCTTCACATTTTTATTGTTTAAAAGCAGTCTCTTTGTCAGATTTCATCTGATCTGGTTTACATGGTTACTGCAATGGAATTTCTACAAGTATGCTGGTGCTAATTTGGAACTGACAAGAAGCAAACAATTTTTTTTTGTTCTGCTTAAATTGTAGTCTCATTCAAGTCTTTGTGAGGTTTGTTTGAGTTCAGACAGATCGAAGTGTGGACTCTCTTCTTCATGGACGAAGGCCAATAGTGGAGGTAACAACCATGCACTTCATCTCATTTGCACTAACTCAGAGAATGTCTCCTAGCTGGTAGCCCTTTGGTTGTCACATATTATATTTCTGATATTTACCTGGTCTCTTCAGGTTCGAACTAGAGATGAAAACTTTAAAGTGGTTGTTGAAAGGAAAATGTATGACGTGCACTTGAATAGTAAAGCAGATGGAGATTACGAAGGAAGTTTTGGCACAGCTGTCTTATCCATGATGGGAGGTCTCAGAATGTCATCGGAGGAGTCTCAAGAAAACTATGCTTGGGCATCTAAGCTAGGTGTGTTCCGTCGATCTTGTAACTCTAGCAAATTTTATGTGCTTTGAGCAGTCAATGTTCACGTTTTTTTTAAGCTTACTGGATGACCTAACACTTTGGCTCCTGCTTCTGTTACTTTCAAGTGCAATCACATGCTGAGAAGCTTATACAGAAGACCATGCAGAGTGCTATTTGCAAAAATACATGTGTGAATGTTGTTTTACATGATTGTTTCAGGTTACATTCAAGACAAAGATGCAATAGCTGAGCGAGCTGTAAGCTATGTTGGCAAGAGAATTGCAGGGGAGGATTATGATGAAGAATATGGTTATGGTGGTTCTGTGTACCCTGGCAAAAGAGGATCAAAGCGTGGGCCTCGTGGTATTCGGCAGCGGAATGTGTAGTTGAAATTTGTCGACAAGCCATTTAAGCAACTAACTATGCGAGAAACTCCCATTCAGTTTCTCTGGATAGCCCACCATCATGTACAGTGGTGGGATGATGTATATTCATTTTTCCTCAGTTATTTGACTATTATAACATTGATTCATCAGTTTGGAGATGATAACTCGCTATCATCCACTGATACTACTTGTATATTAATTTGGATGTATAAAGTTGTGCAGCTCCCTCTGCTTTGGCAGGGTGGTGCACTTTCTTCCTGATTGCATCTGTTGATCCTCAATATTGCATTACGTCTGGGGCTACATATTACATTATAGCCTGTACAGATTTTTTTGATAAAGTGCAGCTAGAATTCCTAGGTTCAAAGTCTAGCAGAAGACTTGAGCCTCAGTGCATGATCACAGTCTAGTCTTTGGATCATGATTTTCAGAAACTGTTTGACTTGTTCTCAATTGTTGCTTGGAGGAGTTATTTGATGTCAAGGCCGTTGAACAATGTTAAGAGTGCTGCTTAAATCCTATTTACACCTTGAAAGGTACAACGGAAACCTCTTTGGGGCTTCGTAGGTATGCTTTGGAGTTGGATGCAAAACGCACCTATATGCAACTAATGGCGTGCTCAAGTGGGGTGTCCAACAAGTGATCTCCATACTTTGTGGTGAACACTCACATGTGCAGCATCATGAGGGTGTAGTCCAGAGTTGAGATTTATGTGTTGTATCTTTCTATTGAATCAAACAAGGATTCCTTACTGATACATTCTGTGTCCCTTTCCACTATGCCATTTTTCAGGTTTCCACTTGAAGTCTCACGAAGGTCCATAGCCGACCGTTTGGGCAGCGGGGGGGGGGGGGGGCTGCTTTGGTTTGGGGTTTTGAGACCACCCCTCTTGTAAGAAAAAAGCAGGCAATATGGCAGAAACAAACTAAATTAATGAGATCTAGTCTTTATGTCCTAAATTTATAGGTGTTTTTCAAGGTTCTAAATAGCAATTGATTAAAAAATGTATAAAATAAAACTGAGTTTTTATCAATTTTAAAATCTCCTCTCTAATATTCTAGAGTTTTCTCCCCGCCCAACAAGGATTCTTAGATAAGTTTGCATGAGGAATCAACTTTCTTTTTATATGTGAAAAACATATAGTTTTTAAGAAAAGAAGGATAAATTTGTACATCACCCTGAAAAGGGAAAAATTAGGCTAAGACCCTAAACGTCAATGACCTAGCAAGAAATTGATCCTCACAAAGCTTGGAACAGAAAGGACTAAACTCAAGAGTTCTGAGCCAGTCATTTTTATACTTCCACATTATTTTCAGGAAAAGGCCTCCCTAATAGCTCATATCCTAATGTAGTCATGGGACAATTGGTTTTTGATGCAGATTTTATACAATTTGTAGAACAGTGAACATGATACTTTGATTTTACATAGAATATTATGTATATTTGAAGGTTATTTAAAACTACTGCCAGAGTTCCCATAGTATGGAAATTAATTGCAGAACTCTATTTATAGTAGAGCCAAAGTCTAAAATAATTTTGAAGATCATTGTATTTTTTTTGGTCTTTACCTTAGCCTTTTCTATTGTCTTTTAGCATTTTGAGCTTCTCCTGTTTCTACTGCCAATATATCTTGAGATTAAAGGCTCATTATGACTGAGAACTCAAATTGAACTCTCATTGAGAAGGGAGCTTATCGATAAATGCTCACAAATGATGCCATGATGTGTAACAAGAAACGACCAGAGCAAAACCCAAAGACACTATGTACTGCAAATAACCCCAATCCCAAGAACACTATACATTGTAGCTTTGGTTACTAGCTCAAAGGGGTGCTCATATAATGTAGAAAGGAAAACCAGAACATAGCTCAAGGTGGGTTAGGTGCGGCATAACATTCTTAGACCACGATGGGGTGGAGCCCATGTGTAAGGGTGTTTTGGCAGTACAGCTCACTCAGAGATGAAATGGATGTCGAGGGTAATGCTGGGAGGTAAATCGCCTGAGGTACAACGAATACAAGTTAATGAGATCAGCATCACAACCTTTTGCAATCACGCCTAGATTAGAGAGGGCAAGTAGAAGCTCTCAGCTAGCCTAATTCCAGCTCTCCTTCTCAAGTCGGCCTCTAGCTTGCTCTCGACGACACCACCTGCCCTCCATGTCCGTGCAGCCGCCTCACGTTTGCCTCCCTTCCCATCAACACCACCAACCTTATGTAGGCTTCTCTTCTCACCACGGCGGGCGGCCTGGAAAGCCTCTGTTGATGTCGCTAGCCCTCCTATTCGCATCCGCTGCCATCGCAGAACATTTGAAAACACGAACATAAAGACCCATTGGAAAGCTTTGGCCTTTAAGCCTCAAAGTCACAATTGGCAAATGCCTTTCAAATGCTAGATGATAGACAATCCATGCTAGTCAAATGATGGAAAAACTATTTAAAGTAGCAACAACACAAATTCATTCAATCATTCTAGTAGGAACAATATGAATGCTTCTAGTCAATGAAATCCATAGCTGAACAAATAATAACATGAATCCATCCAATTATTCTAGTGGCATTGCCCTCCTATTCATTGCTCCCACCCTTCCAATCATTTTGAGAGCTCTCTTGCACTTCAATTGATAGCAACATTAAGGCATCCAAAGTGTCAAGGCATAAGCTGCACCTTGCGTTACTCTTTACTAGCTTTTGCCTTGGAAATCCATGCTCACATGAAGCTGTGCTTGCTGGAATGACCATGCTGGTTTACCATAATTGCATCATACATGGATATAAATCCCACCAAGGCTTGGTAGTACTACAAACTTCCCAAGCATCATACATACCTTTATTTTGAGCGACTTGATATAACATCCTAATAAAATCCTCCCATTCATTCATACACCTTCTAATGTCAACTACTTGACTATCAACATTGATTTTGTTGATCACTTTTCCTAACCATTTTTGAGTCATTTTATCCCTCTCAATTGAATCCATAGGATGTGATGAAGGGTTCAATATCTTGAATGCATTGAATACCAATAAATCCTCAAACTTGCTAGTCAAAGCATCCAAAATATATTGCACATATGCTCGTTCAATAGAGGTACATTCAACTAGAGAACCTATTTCAGTTGCATCACCTTCAATATACATATTCAAGTTCAAACCCTCATGCTCACTTTCTAAATCACTTCTAGCCTTAGATTTTTCCTTCATTTTGACACTTTAGGAATTGGCTCCAATAAATATGTATGTACAACACCATTAGCATTCGTATAATCCATCTTTTGATTGCTTGCCATCTTTATAAATTTAGCAAGGTGTTTGTACCCAACCACAAACTTATCATCATCACATATAAGATACCCTCTTTTAAGTTTTTAAAAAGTTAAATCAATAAGTGCACCAATCATAGTGACATCCATCTTCTACCCTTGAAATTTTGAGTTTAATTTATTTAACTCTACAAGCACATCCACTGAAAGATGTATGATAAATTACACCATAAAAGTTGTAGCATATTAATATCACTTATTCTTGTGTCTTTTCCATTTCTCAAGAATAGTAGGCATGATTTTTACAAACCTTTCTATGATTTTGACTTCTAGAAAGCCATCGAATTGCATTAATTTGCAACATCTTTGCATCCATACTATCATATTCGTGCATGATCTTCCAATGCTCCAAGCGGCAGTTTGTTGATCTACCCAACCATACATACACTTGGTTTGCAACTTTATCCATGAAAGAAAATACATGAGGATATGAAATAAATCTATCCTTTGCTGCCAACGCTCGTCGGTATGCAATACAATGTATGTCTATAATGCGTAGAATTAGTGCTTGAAAGCATCCCACAACTCTAGTTTGATGGCCTATGATAGATGAAGCACCATCTGTTGCTATGCAACAAGTTTAGACATATCCAAGACACTTTCTTGAAAGAATGCATTGATAGCATCATATATGGTCTCTGCTGACCCATTTATTATTGGTAGTAATTGTATGAAACTACATATTGCATGCCCTTTGCCCCCATCATTGATATACAAAGTATAAATAATAAAATGTTTCTCCAAGGTGCAATGCATGCTCTCATCAATGAGCATAGAAAAGAAGGGACTTCTATATACTTTTGCATACATTTGCTAGCTGCCCTTACATGGTCTCTTATAGCCAATAACATCTCTCTTCTTGAAATTGGATTGACATGCGATCCATGTTGCAAACATATTTGCAATAGAAAGCTCTCTTTGCAACTTAGCGCTTTTGTTTGTGGGATTTTTTGTCCACTCCATGATCCATAGGTCCTTTACTATCATTGCTAATTTTTAACTTTGCAATTTGAGTATATAGAGCATTAACATGATCATAAGTTTTTGCATGATCATTTAATGCAAATAATCGGATGCTTTGAGAACTGGCTTGAGTGTAGGCAATCACTTTACCACCTTCTTTGCACCACTGATATTTTACCCTTTCTTCATTACATATGGTTTTGCATATATAAGCCCATGGATGAAGCACAGTCCAGTGGTGTCACCACTTTCATTTGACTTTTTAGAAGAAGCATCACCTGGAGATGAGCTCTCCATCCGATCATTTTCAACAATTACATTTACATTCTCTACGTTAGGTTCTTATATTGACACTGTGAGATTTGTCATTTTCTCCCAGTGTTGCACCCTTTTGCCTTGTAGAAATATTTTGACATCTACAAAAGAAAGACATGATAGAAGAATCTACCTTTCGTTTTATATTGCACCCTTTTGAGATCATGATGCATCCATCCTTGATTTATCTAAATGCACCCTTTTGAGATCATGATGCATCCGTCCTTGATTTATCTAATTGTACATAAACAAACTATATAATAAGCATTACATTTTGATGATATATATAAGAACTTTGAATAGATCTCATACTATATAATAACAAAACTTTGTAACTTTATCTAATAAGCAAATATATGCATATATAGGTGAGTCCACAAGAAACTTTCAAGTCTCAAACCCAAGAAAAAAATCCAAAATATCTTTACATAATGTATCACATAATTATTTTCATCAAATTCTAAAATAATACACATTACATGCCAATGTTAATATAAGTGCTTTTCAATAGATTTCATGCTTATATCATTAGAGTAAGCAAGAAACAAAAGAAAAGAAAGAAAGAAAGAAAGAAATTGATACTCCTTGAGCACTAAAGATGGTTACATCAATGTATGAAAAGTCCAAGATACTAGGGTGTATATGCATAGGCACCCCTGTGAACTACAAGACGAAACCATAACTATAACCATTGAATGAGGATGAGCAAAGGAGAAATGTATCACTTGCCCAAGGAAAACATTGCCCAAGATTTCCAAACTAGAAATCATAAACCCAAGATACTTAATAGAGAATGAGATATTTCCATATATGAATAAAATAAGGGATAGCTTAGGCACCTTGGATCTACTATTAGAAAAGGACATCATAAGAATCCTTAAGATAGTGTGGACCTATGCCAAATTTGGCCTTGGTCTTACGAAAGGAATTATGTCTAGATTATATTTTAAATCAAATATCTACACATAATTATTCCCATCAAAGTTTTGTATAAACACATTTCATACAACACAATAAGAGAATGAGGTATAAATTTGTACATGAAATGCTAAATAACGTACATTGTGAATGAAGCTGCAAGGAACTCTCGAGTCAAAAATTTGAATCCCAAGCTCAAATGCAATAGTATTGGTAGAGAGTGCATCACTTAATTATTTCCATTGACGCTTGATTTATTTAAGGCAATGGCATCACATGATACTGGCTTCCAAGTTTACCTTTGGATGTGTGAGGTTTGATGCAACAATCACCTTGTGTTTGTGCATTGAGATGATACCGTAGGTCCTCAACATCTCGTTCTTTTCTCGAAGTGCTAGAGTCTACATTCCAATTTCCCATCGAAGAACAAGGGAAGAAAATAGTTAAAACAATAGAAAAAAATAATTAAGAGTGTCTAAAATAACGAACTAGAGGCTACAAATTGCATTAGGAATCAAGCGATGAAGATGAATCAAAAGGGGTTGGTTGTTGTGGTGCTTCGCGGGTGATGCTTGCCGGTTGTCGATTGATGCATCATCCTCTTGCAGTTGGCACAATCTTTGGTAGTTGGAGGCCCTGTGGTGCTTGGCGGCTGAGCCATCCATCATCTTGTAACTTGTTGCAGTTGGATGCAGCACCTGGCCACTGGTGCAAGTAATAGCAGTTGCATTCGGCATCAGTGAGATTGAGAGATGAGTGAGTGCGATGAGACTTTTGAGTCCTCTGACTAAGGCTCACCTATGGAGCACTGCAACAGTGGAATAATGCCAGAGTGGCGAGCCTGGAATGGCGGGTGAGTTTTGCCTCAAAAGGTTTAAATACTTAAAAGTGAAAAATCCTCGTCAGCTCGACTTGGTGAAGTAGTGGGTAAAGTTTTGACTCAAAAGGTTTAAATACTTAAAACATGAAATATCACTAAGCCATACAAGTTGGCTAAATTGTAAAATGTAATTACATAGCTTAACTTTACCTTTTTTCTTTTGTTTGGCTAAAAGCATTAATTTTATTGCAAAAAAGATAGAGTTTGTACAATGGAGGGGACTTAGCCCATTGTTTGGGACTTAGAGAAGTTACATGGAGAATTTACATGGGTTCAGTCATAAGTAGGCTTTCAAATAGGGTTAGAGTGGGAGCTAGCAGAGTGTTGGGATGTGGGATTGGGTGTGAGGGTAGGGAAGAATCCGATACTCGAAAGTCCTCTTCCCATATGTGTTTTTAGATTTCCTGATGTTTAGTCCATCGCCTGGCCCGCGCATCTAGTGTGTTGGTATGCCTTGGGGGAATGCCTGATGTCCAAGGTCCAAGTGAGAGCCCCTTCTCTAGCTTGTTAGTGGTCCTATTGGGTGAGACCATATTCATCGGGACATGGATGGTGTAGTCTCGAGATGTTGCTGTAGCAATGATTGACTTGAATAGTTCAGCGATTTGTTTCTTGATCACAACTCTTCTTTTTCCTCTTTGGAAGCCCTTTTCCTGCTTTTCTTGATGATGGAGCGAGCTTCCAGTGTGGCGAGTGTTCAGGTCCTCCTTGCCACATGCAAGAAACAATCATCTTTGAGATAGTGAAGAAGGTCCACACGTTTTTTATTAAATACTTGTTCATTTCAAGTACATCAGACTGTCCATAGATAGAGGCCTTGAAGAAGAGTCCATAGAGACGGGGGGAGGCTATTGGTCTCACCTAACAGAAGTTCCTTCCAAGTAAGTTTGTAAGGGTGGCTAGGGAGGATGAAGCTTTGAAGCTAGTGGATATCTTTTTTATTACAGGGGTAGTTGATGAACTGATGCATTAAAGTTTCCTTGTCTTTGTGACATCGAGTGCATAGCCCATTGCCTAGTCCAAGTGCCTTTGCTTGTACATGTGTCGAGACCGCTCTTGTGTAAGATCAACCAAAGTAGGATTGAAATTTTGGGGGGATGAAATAGGTCCAAACCTGTTCAGACTAATATTCCCATTGATAAGGGTTCCAACTACGTAGCCATTTACAACTTACGTTAGCAATAACATAGGTGTTGTCTCTCGGAAGAGTAGGCAATGGGGTGAGGGAGGAAGTGACAATGCTTGGCACTAGAGTTGGCGGACCATAATGAGGGGAGTTGCTGCAAAATAAAGGGATTATCATCTTTGCTTTCTTCCTCTTCAGATTAAACACATGCATTTTAAATGCATATGTCAAGAGCTTGTCTAAGGATGGGGTCAGCAATGTAAGGAGTGTTTGCAGTTGTGTGAGTAGTGTGCTTGTTCTTTCCTTGGTTGAAAGTTGTAGATCCACATTGGTAGATGGCATGGTTACATTGTTGGAAGTGCTATCGAAGTTTGCAGATAGAGATGAGACCATATCTATCTTGAATGAAAGGAAGGCATGTTCTATGTTGTAGATTGAATGGTGGGACTATAGATTTTATTTATGGAAGTAGCGCATACTGGATGGAAATTCTTTGTGCAAGCAAGAGCAATATAGAGACAGTCAGAGAGTGGAGGGTAGGTCCATATAGGCAATGTGAACACATTGTAGGGGGAGCTCAATGGATGGGCTAAGAGAGACAGAGTGAGCGAGCTTTGTTTCTAAGTGTTTATTGACACTAGGTAGAGAAGTTAGACATGCATGACATCATAGAATAAAGGCCACTAGCGTTGGAGAGAGAGAGAGAGAGAGAGAGAGAGAGAGAGAGAGAGAGAGAGAGAGAGAGAGAGAGAGAGAGAGAGAGAGGCCAAAGAGAGATCTGTAATGACTAGAGAGAAGAAAATAATGTAGTGATTGATCCTTTGAAGCTTTGGTTTATGCACAAATATTTTTCTTCACTGGCCTACAAGTTTGTTAGGGTTTCGGCTTTTGAATCAATTCTCTTTGACACCCTCAACGAAAAATGCAAGAACATAAAACATAATACGAGATATCCAGAGATAGCATGAAGCTCCCACTAGCAGAAAGATTGATGTTAATTGAGCAACCAAGCTCAAATATAGCATGTGAATGCAATATGCATCATGGAGCCAAGACCGTGTATCAATGGAGCATCTAGAGCAAGAGATTAGTCAAGCATCACTAATAACATCAAGTACATCATATAATGGTCAATGTCAAATCTTTGACAACCCAAATAAGCATCCAAGACCTCCAAAGCATGCAAATGAACATCCAACTGAAGCTCCAAGTGGCAATCAAACACAGACAATGTAAGGAGCATGCATTTTTGACATATGCATCAAAGCATGTATTGAAGGGTTAAGCATAGACCATAGGCATAATGACTATCACAAAGCATGCCACTGTAGACCAATGTCAAGACAAAGCTTGATCAAAGCTCAAAAGGCATTTCGGAGCAATACAAGACATGTGGCAACCTCCGTATACATCCGTGTAGTTGTATGAGTCACCCGAGAAAGCACCCGTGACCAATAGGTAGAGCATACACTAACCAAATAGGCTTCAGCCATGGTTATTACAACAATAAATTCACGGTCAAAATTGAGTATATCAATCCTCAAATGAAGTTCAAAGCCACCTCAAATCATGGTCAAATGATATACCAATGTATTAGCATCAATAGTACACATTAGGAATGCATATAGAACACCAGAATCATAGCCAGAAATAATAGGCACATAAAATCCCTGTTAAATGAGGTTTAGCCCTGTTGTATAAAACAATGAATACACTATCAAACCAAGCTATTTCAGTACCAAAATCATCTCCAAATCGAACCCATAACATGGGCATAGCATTCCCATACATGTAGACATCACTTCAGCATAATCGGGCATCATAAGACTAACAAAGCTGATCCCATAGAAGCATCAAATAGAGTGCTATCCTATATTTCTAGCCAGCAGACCTAAGCCAAAATAGAGTAAATGAAGTGGTTAAATCAGTCCAAAATCAACTCCAAGCAATGACATAGCATCCCCGAATATATAAGCATCAATTGGGCATCATCCGACCAATAGCAATGAGTGTAGACATCAAAGATAAGTGCTGCCTTGTTTTATGACACTTTATGGACTGTTATAACAGTCCAAAACTGAAGCTTAGCACTCAAATGGAATGCCAAGAGTGGAAGGATCAATGCCAAGCATAAAAATCAAGTGTATAAGTGCTTGTATAAGGAGATTAAAAACGTGAGATGTTGCAAAAAATGTTTCACACAACGTGATGCTGCATCAACAAGGTGAGGGTTGCTCCAACTTACTCAAGAAGACTCAAAGAGTGCCCAAGAAGAATGCAACCGATATGAAGCTCGAACGGAGTGGCTATGGTTGCCAACAAAGAGATGACTGCTGTAGGTATTGGAATGGAAGTTGAGAGTGTGCTAGACCAAGCTCAAGCTCGCGAAGAAGAAGGCTTTGATACTAGTTGAAGGGAGATGAACCCTGAAGTGGAAGCACGAGTAGGAGTAAGAGCTATGGTGGAAGGAGCAAGAGCAAGAGAGAGAGACACACACAATGTGGGAACTCTAAGAGTCACAATGTTTGACCGGCCTTCCCTTTATTCAAATGTCACTTAAAGAATAAAGAAGAAGTGACAGTGATGGGCACTCCCCGGTTGCAGTGTGCAGGCGCGGGTACTGTCAGTGTAGTAATACACGGGCTGCTAGGCATATGCGCCATCCCAAAGATATAGCTTTGTTTAACATTGCCAAGTTGGATGGCACCAACTATGGCTTCTGGAAGTCTCAAATATGGTAGGTTTTGGTGTAGAAATTGCAGATTAGGCCACTAGTAAGAAATAAATGTATTAAACCTAAGAATATGGACAATGATGACTAGGCTAATTTAGATGCACTATGCAAGTCCACTATCATTTTATCACTCTCTGAAGAGGTCCACAATAATGTTGTCGAAGATGAAGATCAGAGTGCATGAAATCTATGGAAAAGGATTCAGGAACTTTATGTAAAGCAGAGCCCTACTTTGCAGATGTATTGGCTTAAACAGTTGATGGATCTCGGCATGAATGATGCCAGGAGGCATATTTCACGGTGGATTCCGTGAGGTTTTACGGTGGATTCCGTAAACTTTGTTGACCGGGGCTCATACACAAAGTGGATTCTTTGTGCGAGAAGTTGATGGGGACGGCTATCCTTTTCGGGTGTTTCATTAATTTAGTGTGTACATGGGTGATTCCATAGCGGGTGATTCCGCAAAATACATATTAAATTAATAAACGTTTATGAGTTTAGAGTGGGCACTCGTGATAAATTAAGGTTATGATTGATTTCTAACCAGTTGATTTATTTATGTAGCTGAAGATTGCTAGGTATTCACTTTTGTCGGTTTAATTGTATTATTTTACTAACGATTGTGAATGCTTCAGTTGATGTGTAGAGATAGCAGCAGTGGTGGAGGAAAGCATTGGAGGATAGCATGTATTTGAGTTATCACTTATATTTTGACGGGCGCATACCTTAGGCATGGCGCCTATATTTTGTCGCGCCTATTTATTGAGGCGTTGGATATTTATTTATTATTTTGTATGCGCATGGGCGCACGATTATGATATTTGTGTTTGGACATTCTATTGGGTATGCCTGACTCTTTGGGCGTCCGCCCATTAGCTTTATTTCTATTTTGTGCTAAAGCAAACTCAAAAGCCAAAAGGGTGCTATTTTGCAATTTGGGCTATTATTTGAGCTTGAAGATGATTAATACATAAAATACATGCTTTGTGGAGCGCTCACACAAGGCATGGGGAGAGATTGCACCCAATTGGTCTCTTGTTTATGTCGTGCATGCTTTCTACCTTGAGTTTTGTGCAAAAAATAGAGTTCTTTTGTTCTTGGGGACCTTCCGGCGTTCACTACGCGAGCATACAACATCCGATCTATGCACCAATGAAGGAGGGAACCCCATTGTCTGCTCACTTTAGTCAGTTTCATTCTATCATGAAGAATTTGCTTCAGCAGGGTATTGAGTTTCAAGATAATAAGCATCCTTTGTTTTTACTCGGCACTTTACTCGAGTCTTGGGATGTATTTCGCACTGCGATCTCTGTACCAACAAACTTGATGGGCTGGAATTGAAAGATGTAGAGAGTGTTCTTTTGACTGAAGAAATTAATAGGAAAAACAATGATGCTTCTCGTAGTTCACATGCTTTATCTGTTAGAGGTAGTGGAAGTGGTAAGAGAGATAATGATCATCATGGGAAGAAGTCTCAGAAGTCCCAGTCTAAGTCATGTAAACGCAGCAAGTCCTGTGGGCGTAAGTTTGATCTTATATGCCATTATTATGGGAAAGCAGGACATATACGGCTGCAGTGCCATAAGATGCACGATGACAAGCGCAAAGAAAAGAGGAAAGAAAAAGTGCAGGAGAAATCCAATGATCGCATCATTATACCTGCAAAGTCCAGCATGAGATTGAGGAGATAAATGTCATGCAACCTGAGGAGTCCAATGGTGACTACATCTTAGTAGCCTCTTCATATGATGCCTCTCAGTAACCACGGCTCATCTATTCATACATAGCGTTGGCTCTTGGATTTGGGTGTGCCTTTTCGTGTGACCCCCTACGGTGAGCAGTTTCATACCTATTACGGTGTATCTGGTACTGTGTGCTTAGGAGATGATCAGTCTCTTGCTATTGTTGACATTGATAATGCCACTCTATAGTTTTCCTCTGGTAGCACTTTTGTTCTGTATAATGTATGTCATGTACTCGCCATGACTAAAAGCCTTATGCTTGCTGGGTAGCTTGATGATGTAGGCTATCGTATATGCTTTGGTGATTCTGCATGGAAGATAACTCGTAGCAAACTTGTTCTTGCAAGAGGTGCCAAGTCTGGCTGCCTCTATCCCTTGGTTGCATGTAGTACTATTGACCATCTTTTGTCAATGGGTTCTATCATCCCACATGTATCTCTTTGGTATGCTTGTCTTGGGTATATGTCGCTTAATGGAATAAAAATGGTTAGTGCTTTGCAATATCTTCTGCCTTTTACCTACTTATATTTTGAGTTGTGTGATCATTGTTTATATGGCAAGCAAACTAGGAATTCACACAATTTCTTTCACAATTTCAAGATTGTTTTACTGCTGACTTACCACTTGGCTTACCACCTATACGTCCTGAAGATCACAAAATAGACCTAATTCCTAGATCACAACCACCATGTAAAGCACCTTATAGACATAACCAAATTGAACAAAAAGAAATTCAAGTCCAAGTTGAAGAATTGTTAACTCGAGGACTCATTAGGCCCAGTAGTTCTCCATTTGGTGCATCTGTCTTATTAGTGAAGAAGAAAAACAATACCTATAGGATGTGCATTGATTATCATGCCCTAAATAAGATCACTGTCAAGAATAGATATCCGATCCGTAGGGTAGACGATCTTATGGACAAACGACAAGGGTCTGCAATATTTAGCAAGATAGATCTTAAATCTGGATACCATCAAGTCCGATTGGACACATGTGATATTTTCAAAACTACATTTAGAACACAATTTGGACACTATGAATTCCTTGTTATGCCTTTGATGAATCACATATTTTGAAGCATCAACATTGTGTCATTGTTTTCTTTAATGACATTTTGGTTTTCAGTAAGAATGAGAACGAGCATTATGAACGTTTATCCTTGGTTTTCAAATTATTGAAAGAGAATCAATTATATGCTAATCTTGAAAAGAGTAAAATTTTCCAAACACAAATTGAATACTTAGGACATATTGTTTCATCTAAAGGTATTATAGTTGATCCTAAAAAGATAGAAGCAATTTTGAATTCGTACATGAACTACGTTCTTTTTTAGGTCTTGCTAGCCTTTACAGAAAATTTGTGAGAAAATTTTCATTACTTGTATTACCTTTGACAAAATTATTAAAGAAAGGTATTGTGTATCATTGGTCTGACAATCAACAAAAGTCCTTTGATTTACTGAAACATGCTTTAACTCATGCTCCTGTATTGCAATTACCTGACTTTAATAGACCATTTTTCCTAGTAGTCACTGACGCTAATGGATCTGGAATAGGAGCTGTCATTATGCAAGATTCCCATCCCATATCCTACTCTAGTTGCAAACTTAAATCCTCTGAACTTAATATTCTACCTATGATAACGAATTGCTAGATGTAGTACAAGATTTACGTCAATGGAAACACTATTTAATGGGATCTGAATTCATGATCAAAATTGACCAATAAAGTATTAAACATCTCCTTAGTCAACCACAAATATCTGACCGACACATTAAATGGGTTGCTTTTATTCAAAGTTTTCAATCACTTATATAATATCAATCCAAAAAAGAAAATGTTGTTGCCGATGCTTTAAGTAGAAGACCGCGACTATTCATAATATCTCTATCATATCTTTTGATTCTCTTCTCCCTATGAAAGATACCTATGATTAAGACCCCAATTTTCAAGCTGATTGGAATAAATTAGTTGCAAATAACTGGATTCCAATTGATTCATTATCTTACGCTAATGGATTTATATTTTATGAAAAAGATTATGTGTAACTGTTCCATTTCGATTATTTGTCTTGCACGAAATTTATTGTCCCCCATATCAAGGCCATAGAGGAATTATTTCTACTTTGCGTACATTGATTGAAGATATATGGTTTATTAATGCCTTTACCAATTCCAGAACGACCATGGGAATAGATTTCAATGGATTTTATTACTTGTTTATCCAACACTAAAGCTAATCATGATATGATTTGGACTATTGTAGATAGGTTTAGCAAACAATCATATTTCATTTCATGTTAGAAAACGTTAACTGCATCTCAAGTTACTCAATTGTTTTTGAAAACTGTTTTCACTAATCATGGTTTGCCAAAAGTTATTATTTTTTACCGTGATTCTAGATTCTTCAATAATTTTTGGACTAATTTGTTTGCTAATTTAGGAACAAAGATTGATTTTTCATCTGTATTTCATCTTGAAACAAATGGCCGAACAGAAGCTACAAAAAGTACAATTTTAGATCTTTTGCATGCATACACAATTTCAAAACCACAAACATGGGATATACATTTACATTTACTTCAATTTGCATACAATAACACACCACACACAGCTACACAGAAAGCACCATTTGAAATCATTTATGGATATAGATTGCCTACACCTGTTACATCATTGTCAAACAAAGTTCAAGCTGCTAATGATATTGCTAACATGCATACTACTATTTTTGATGAAGTTAAAGATATGATTGCGAAAGGCCAGCAATCATATACAAAACAAGCTAACAAGAAAAGAAAATCTATGAGTTTCAAAGTTGATGATTATGTTTAGTTACACATTGAAAAGAGAAGATTACAAAGTGTTGACAAACACCCTGTTGTAAAGTTAGCTCCTAGATTTTATGGAGCTTTCAAGATCATTCACAAAGTCAATGACAATGCATTTAAACTAGAATTACTCCCACACTGAAAATCCACAACACTTTTCATATCAGTTTGTTACGACCTTTAAGAGGCCAATTACCTGTACACCCTGTCTATGAAAGCCCTTCTTTGTTAGAAGAAGAAACTGAAATCCTTGAACCTGAAACTATTCTAGATACTGACTTTATGACCACTAGAACTAGCCGTAGATATTCCAAATATTTGGTTAAGTTTAAAAATCATCTTGTTGAAGAGGCCCAATGGATGCACGCTCGCGACCTAAGTGCTTACCCCTCACTGTTGGCTCCACATTGAGCTAATAGCAATTGAGGACAATTGCTATTCCACCCTGGGGGTATGATGCCATGAGGCATATTCCACGGTGGATTCCATGAGGTTTTGCGGTGGATTTCATAAATTTATATTTATTGCTGTCGGGGCTCATACACAAGGTGGATTCCTTGTGCGAAAAGTCGATGGGGACGCCTGTCCTTTTTGGGTGTCTCGTTAATTTAATGTGCTAGTGGGTGATTCCATAGCGAGTGATTCTGCAAAATTCATATTTAAATTAATAGACATTTATGAGTTTAGAGTGCGCACTCATAATAAATTAAGGTTATGATTGAGTTCTAACCAATTTATTTATTTTGTAGCTGAAGACTACTAGGTATTCATTTTTTTCGATTTAATTTTATTATTTTCTAACAATTGTGAATACTTCAGTTGATGTGTAAAGCAGGGAGCGGCTTTGGGAAGCACTGGGTGATAGCGTGTATTCAAGTTATTTAGAAGAAATTATCAATTTTGATGGGCGCGCATTTTAGGCATGGCGCCAATATTTATTTTGGTGCACTTATTTATTAAAGTGCTTGACATATATTTATTATTTTGTATGTGCATGGGCGCATGATTTAAATATTTGTTATTGGACATTGTATTTGGACACAACCCGACTCTTTGGACGCCCAACCGTTTTATTCTTTACTTGGACAAAAGCAAACACAAAAGCTAAAGCGTGCTAATTGTAAATTTGGGCTATTTTTGAGCTTGGAGAGGAATAATATATTAAATACATGCTTTGTGGAGTGCTCACACAAGGCATGGGGGGAGATTGTACCCAATTAGTCTTTTTGCTTCATGCTGTGCAAGTCTTCTCTCTTGTTTTTTGTGCAAAAGTAGAGTTCTTTTGTTCTTGGGGACCTTCTGTCGCTCGTCACTACGTACACATATAGCATCCGATTTGCGCACCAATTTGTGTGGAAACTTGATAACCTTGGTTGAGTTTGGTACAGTTTTGGATAGGTTGGAGTTAGAGTTTATTGATGGCTGTTGAATATTGGAATAGATATGTTTTTCTGTTGATACTCTTGCACATCATAGGGATTATGGGTTCATGAGTACTTCAGGTTGTGCTTGTCAGATGCACTGCACTCGGGGGCCGTCTCTTGATCTTTTCAAATACTTCCATGCCATGGGTTGGGTTTATGTATGTTTTGCACCATCATTAAGCACTAGCACGGCATGAGGCCCGTTGCAGCTATATGCAGTAAATCTTAGTTACACGTGCACTTGAGAGGAAACCTTCAATGAGCATACCTAGTTTCTTGCATGCACGAAAATTGGGATATTCATCACCAAATTAGGAACCTGTGGTTGAGAGATTAAGGTGGTTGGGTGAGATTGAGGGTCGTGTAGGATCCGCCAGTTGTGAGATGGGTTGTTTTACTAGTCAATATCTTGAGGACTGTCATTCTTTTTAGTGACAATGAGATTTTGGGTGGGAGGAGCGGAGTATGACAATTTTCTTTTTGAGTGTTGAGAGAAGAGGATAAGGATCTTAAATAATCAAGGAATTGTATTTGCAGGTTGCATGACGCACGGGCACATGTAGATAGGCTAGGCACGATTTTCCAGTGCATCCATATTTTTCATGTTGAAACATTGCTTGTTTGATTGCATAACATGGATTTGACTTTGTATATCTTCTTCAATTCACATATGATTGAGCACGGGGTACATTTTTTGAAGCATATTCTTTAGGTCAAATTGCATGGAAAAAACAGATATGTACATCAGTTTTAGAAGACTCAAGAGGGGGAGTTAATGTGAGCCAGAACTTTTGATATTGGAGGGGATTTTTTCAATTAAGGTTGGAACTAGTGTGGAAGATTATAATGCCAAAGGTAAAGCAAAAAGTAAAGAAGTTCTCATGCTTATTCAGAATGTAATAACTCGGGGAAGTTACTAATTGAAGTCATTGAAAATTTGGAAGAAGCAAGTTTTTAAGGTCATCATTTTGAACTTGAAAGTGAGATTATGGAGCATTAAGAGTTTTATAGCTCATCACAAACCTAATTTACATGAAGATAAGAGTTTGGGGGGGTGTGGATTGACCAAACTACAACTCTTGGAGCTTTGTACTTTATTGCAAAACCTCCATCACTAGACATTCAATTGCCACCAATTAAACTTCTTGAGATTGAATCTGTTACAGAAGGAAAGGGCCGTATTGAGAAAATGGCTCAATGTTAGTTTTCGATGACTGCAACACTCAACAATGAGGAGTGTTTCATCAATTGCAACAGCATAGATTCTGAGGGTGGTGTGACAGTTTTGGAGCGACTCATGTATATTGTTGGCTTGCTTGTTCGTATACTTTTTTGTTATAAATCAATGTGAGGAGGACAACGATTCTCTATGAGTTTTTGGGAGACTCCAAGAGTATGTATATCATCCGATTGTTCAGGGCGCCATATTGAAGGATGAGAGTATCAGTCGAGTCATCTTATGATCCCTTAAAGGCATTTTATGTGCCCAGAAACAAGATTACCATCATGTGTTCTACTGAGCTTCTTTAGTGGCTTATGTACTGTCAAAGTTGAAGGAGACATAGGCCTGTTTGTTTGGGGCATTGGGCCAAAAATTATCTTTCGAGAAAAAACGTTATTCATTCAATAAGCTTTTAAGCTTGTTTTAAGAGTTAAGAGTTTTTTCTTTAAATAACACATGCATGTTTCTTAAGCCTTATGGCTTTTTGCCTTATGCTTTTGGGAAAGCTAAAAGCGTGAGTGTTTGAGAAACTCAACGTGTGTAGGAGAGAAGAAAAAACTATATAAGAGAAGAGAGAGTAGTTGTACGGGCCTTGCCCTACTCTTGAGAATTCAAGTTTTATAACTTAAGGAGAGTGGAGGGTCGCATGTGCAAGTGGAATCTTGTCGTGCCAATCGAAGAGATTGAGAATTTGGAAGCTAAAGGGCCAAGTGTCATATCAAGTTTTTTTCAAGGCATGTGAATTCAATACAATTGTTTTTTGTTTTCGAAGTGTGTGTTTCCAAACATTACCCAAGGTGTGTGATGCTTTACTTAAATTGTGTTTTTGATATTTTCAAGCTATAAGGCATTGTGTATCATTTGGTTTCGTGTGTGGCTTGTGTGGTGTTTGTGAAACTTTAAAAATTTTATGTGTTGTGTTGTTCATCAACAAAGTTAATAATCCTAATCGACACTACTAAACGTCTTGTTATCGGTTTGTGAGTGAGGCTTGCTCTCGATCATCGCTCATGTAACAACGTGAGACATATTCACCCCCATTATTAGATCTTAGTCATATTGGCCAATACCTAGATTAATTCTCAACAAACGGAACAAAGTATTAAAATATGGCTAAACCCTCATATTTTTGCTTTATAAAATAGGCCAATAATTAATCTAAAAAATCATCAGTAAATGTGCCAAAGCACTTAGCACTATGCAAGAATTGACAAGGCATGGATTCACAAACATTCGAGTTAATGAGAGCCAAGGGCTTACGCATGCGTGTAGAACCAAACTTATAATTTGTGTTACATATCTGTCGGTCAAAAAACAATGATCACAAAAATCAAAATACGAATAATCCAAGGATGGAAGATACTCTAAAAATGGGTCAAAACTTTCATTCATTTGAGTGGCATGTGCCCAAGATGGCGATGCCATATAGATACATGAGGGAGGTCAATAATAGCCAATACGTGATCAATGAAGCTAGAGATAGTAAAGGATAAAGACTTCCAATCTTGGCACCTCTATCAAACATGAGGTTGCCACGAGTAGTTTTCCAAGCAAAGTCACCAAAAGAAACATGATACCCAATATCATCCAACTATCATCACTAATGTCAACAATATTAGAGACATGGTCATCCCCTAGGTGTACTAAACCAGAAGAGTATGGCAAGTATAGAATCAACTATCATGTGGGGTCATATAAAAGGAAGCACCTGAATCGAGTAATCAACACTGAGAGAAAGAAGAGAACCATTAGTCAATATCATGGCATTAAGTAAAGAAGCAACTAAAATATAATAATTTGAACTATACTCCAATGCATTTATCTCCTCAATTTTGATAGTGGACTTCATAAAACATTGTTCATTGAATGTCTTAGTAGTATCATGTGCTTTAACTTTGCCTTTCTCATGCCTATCATAGTGTATCTTATGGGACTATGGCCATATATTATGTTCCTATTTTCCACAGCAATGATGAATAAGAGATGACTTAAGATTGCGAAATTTGCTGTGACCCTGTCCATGAGGTCTAGACTTAGACCTATTTTGTTGTGGGTCTCAACCATGAGTCTTAACTGCCCCTAGTATCATTTTTGCCTAACTATAAGAGTATGAGAAGCATGAGCTATATCAACATTCTTTCTATTCACTTCCTCGTCGGTAAGCAAAGCTCCCTCTATATCTAAGCATTTCAAACCATCCTCAAGGCATTGGTGCTAATAGCAATACGGAACATATCCTAAGACTCTAGAAGAGTGACAAGAAAAAATATAGACTTTATGTTAGCATCAAGGATAATCTTCCATGAAGTTGCTTACGAATAGAGTGAAACTCATTCAAATGAGTAGACATAGGCATTGTTAAAGGGGTTTTTATCGAAAGGTCGAATCCACCGAGGATCAGAAGTAGAAGGAAGTAGAGATAGGAGATGGAAGAGAAGATAGAGAATACCCAAGTGGTAAACACGACAAAAATAAATCACAATGAATTGAATCAATATGTATTGAAAGAACCTGGAATCTTTGCACTACTCAGAAGCAATCTCCAAGCATTAGTTCTCCTAGAGCTCCTTCGTAGACCAAAAACGTGGATCAGAAAAATCAGCTCTTTCTCTACTGCCCAGAACTCGAATTTGATGGCTCCGTTGGCTCCGAAAGGGGGGCAAAACTGCAGGACACCTGCTCACGGATCTCCTAGATCACTCCTTCTTCCTTCAGTTCAATCTGCAGTTTTTAGCCTGTTTACGGCGATCGCGGCGTGCACGTTTTCGTCAATCTGTCCTTTTTATGAAAAATCTCATAATTGGCTGAAAAAGCAAATAGCTTTTTGCATGCCATCCTAATCTAGAAGCTTTTTCTAACTTTTTCAGATTTTTACAATAAATAATATAAAAAATAGACTAAAATTATCCAAAAATCTAGTATTTTTGGATAATCCATGCAACTCACACTAGTACTAATGGTGTAGATCACATTGACTCTCTAGATCAATAGAGAAGTCAGATGATGATGCATTCCATACTTTTTCACACTGTGTCCTCATAACATCATGACATCCACCCCCTCTGAACCTGCACATCCTCCGGTATGTGCCAAAATCCTAGTTGTCACCGAATTATGAGTCCTCCTTATCCTCTACAACCATATCCTTAACTTCTTCATCTTCCATATCTTCCTAGCTAGCCCCTATATCATGGTACTATTTTCTTCCAATTCTGGCAACTCATAGGCAGTAGATTCCCACCTTTTGAATAATTTGATTCTTTTCCTTGCTATTGGAAGTTTTATGGCTGTCCCATCTAGCTCATTTAATGCATAAGTAGCATTATCAAACACCTGTCTTACCACATAGGGTCCAAACCATCTTTTGGAAACTTTACACATGGCACTATGCTGGTTATCTAAACTACTATCATAAACCAATACCCAATCCCCATCTTGTATGGTTCTTGGTCCCAGTCTATGTCTTTTGTCAAACCGTTTCTTGTTCTATATCCTTGCTGCCCTTAACTTTGTAGTTGCCGCCTCTATGTCTTCTGACTTTCTTTCCAGCTGTCTAATGCGTAAGTCCAACAACTCCTCTCGATTCAACTTCTCCTCCCAAGGTAACACACTCCATGTGACTGTCATCTCTTCTATCGGCATGATAGGTTTTTGACCATACATCAATTCTGCAGGCATATATCCTGTAACAGCACTATGAGTTGTTCTGTCAGCCACAAAGCATAAGGGAGCAATCATGGCCACTCTTTTATCTTCTCTCCACATGCTTTTGCCAATGCTTTCAAAATAGGTGGATGACCTCTTTCATTTTTGCCATTTCCTTCAAGGTTATAGGCTGAAGTTAAAGCAAGCTTTGTCCCCAACCGTGCAAAGAAATCATGGGCTTCATCTGCATCCAACTCACCCCTATCTGCTGTAATTTTTCCCACACAGCCATATCAACAAAAGATCTCTTCTAAGAGAAAAGTACATACATCATTTGTCATCTTAGTACGTAGAGCTCTCCCTTCCACTTGATTAGTCAAGTCTTCACGAGCAAGCACAAGATACCTCATTTACCAAAGACCTGTAGGCATTGTGACCAAATCCACCACCCACTTAAAATGAAGAGACAATGGATATGTGGGTTGCAATCCATCCCGATGTCTCACAGTTGAATACATTTGACATGTCGTACATGTTTCGACAAAGTGAGCAACATCCTTATACATACCCTACCACCAATATCTTTCTTTGATTTTTGTAAAAGTACCCCAAATACCTCTATGACTAGCCCACAAGCTTTTATGAAATTCTTGCATTACTTTTACTTGTGAAGCTCTGTCACCCAAAACTCGCAATGGCATACCTTGTTTCTTTTTAGCATGTTTCCATAAGTATCCATCTTTTAAGAAAAATCCATAGGCTTTCCTCTTGATCTTCTTAAACTCCTCATCTGACCATTCATCTCTCTTTGTTAATGTACTCAGATATTGACCAATTCTCAGGTGCAGCCACTCTCTTGCATATTTGTCTTCCAGAAACACTTCTACACAAGATGCAAAACATCTAAAGTGTCTTCTCTTTGTTGTCCAAGCTTCTGTTAATGCTATAGCAACACCTTACATTGCTAAATTTACTCTTGCAACATCATTTTCAGCCATAAGAAAGTCATCTTCTTCCTCCTCATCCATCATCCAATCTTCATTCTCATAGCGTGCTCGATATAACATGTATGCCATTGGGTTATCTCTTCCTGCAATATGATGAAATTCAGGGTTCAAAGATTTGATGTATGCAATCCACCGGAGCATAGCAATGTTCGGGGTAGCACAACTAGTAATCATACCCAATATCGGCAAATAATCAGTCTCAATGACTACATGAGCACCCATAAAATACTCCTTATCACATTTAAGGGCTGTCACAATTCCTCATAATTCTCTTTTTACTTGTGGATATCTTCTTTGTCGTTCAGTCAATACTTTTGCACCAAAACGTATTGCATACCTTTCCCCTTCCTCATCATCTTGCCTAATTGCCCATCCAATCCCGATTGGGCTTGTATCAACAGTAATAATGATAGGCTTTCCATTTGAATAGTAAGCCTTTCTCAACATAGGAGCATATTTTAAGAGTTGCTTCAATTTCTTCATTTCTTTCTGATGCTTCCTTTCCCAGTGAAAATTTTGACCTTTCCTTAGAAGCTGATAAAGAACATCGGCTACATGTGCAAAGCGAGGAATCCATATCAAATAGAACACACATGCACCTAAGAATCTACGCACCTCTTATACATTCGTGCATACATCTTGCATTCTATCAATCCCATCTATTTTTGCTGGTGATGGCCTTCGCCATAAGACCCACACATATGCCCAACAATCAAAACCTCTTCAACTCCAAAGACAGACTTTTGTCTAGAAAGAGTTAAATGCACCTCTTCTAGATGTGTCAAAATTCTCTCACAATCCATAATATGATCTGCAACAAACTGTATGCATCCACAAACATCCATCTCTTCATTCTTTTCATCCACTGCACACCATTTGATTGGAACATCATCCAAGAAGGGCATAGTCAATTGTGGTATAAAATCCCTGAGTACCCTATTCATAGCATTTGTCAAGTGTACCACTGAGTTTGTTGCACCCTGTGGGAGAGTACACATTCGTACTAACCCCAAAGGAGTCTTCATGGTTGTGATATCCCTGCTTTCAATTGCAAGCTGAAACTGATCATAACCCGAGTAAAGATCACCCAAAGAGTAGATCGCTCTGCCTGCAAAAGCCTCTACAAATTCATCAACCACAGGATCTGCACCCACATTTCTTATGGTCACTTTATTGACCGGTTGCATGTCTTGAATAAATCTCAAAGCCCCATTCTTTTTGGGCATAGTAAACCAACGATTTGAGTACGGGGCTGAAGAAGGCTCCAAAATCTTCATGCAAATCTTTTCATTTAGTAAATCCATCAGCTTTGGCAAGTAAGCTTTAGGCACTGGAATAGGCCTCAAGTTCCATGGTACATGTGGCACAATAAATATGACCATAGGAGAGACAACATTTGGATCCACACAACCTATCTCACTTGGTTGAAATGCAAATGCCTTCCCATGTCTAGCCAACATTTGCATAAAAAAGTTTCTCTCGACAGGCAAAAGAAACCCTTCTGCACCAACTTTCAATTCCTATAATATTTCAGATGTAAACTGATGACCTATATCTTTAGGATCCCGTAAGCTTGGCTGCCTTGACACTTTTTCATATATACCCTCACTCTCTGGTGGAAGTGGCAAAGTGGAACCAAAGGAGACTCTCAAAGCATATCACGATTTCTAGGATGATTAACACAAATAGTAAGAAATTGGACTACTTTCCTCCCATCTTTGCTTCTGACTCTTGCATAAGCAGAACCATCATCAAGTACATTTGTTTCCATATGCACTCCTGTAATATAGGGCTATTCCAAAATCACTGCATATGAGGAACTATATTGCACAAAGAAGTGTTGCTCTTCCTATACATCACCAATTGTCACTTTTACGTTAAGACATGCAGCATATAACTCCCCTGAAGAATTATTTGCAGCCCTCATTCGCCAAACATGATCATTGTCTACAGGCCATGCACCATTTTCATACAATCCACGCTCAATGATATTTATCTCAGACCCATGGTCAAGTAAAGCAACACAAGGAGTTTCACGCTTTCCTATTTCCACTACCGTTTCAGTGGTAGCTCTAGCCCAATGATTTCTTGTGTAGTGACTTCGAGGAATAAATCCTAGTGTCTCTTCTCCATATTGTTGCATTTGCCTTACTCCACCATGCATATTGCTACAAGACAATGCATTTTCAACCACTTTCTTCTCTTTTACACATGCTGTCCAGTGATTAGTAGCATCCTGCATAGATAATCCAGTACTTACTTCATGCTCATATTCGGCCCGAATACCCAACAAACCAGTTTCCTCTTCAAATTGCAGCAATGCACTAGTGGTATCACCAAGAAACTGGCACTTCCTTTTAATTATGTCAATGATCTCATCATGAAATTGTCGCTTGGCAATGCCAAGCACCTCTCCCAAGGTAAATTCCACCCGACTGTTTAAGATCGGTTCTTCAAGAACCTTCTTATCTCCACTCTATTTTCAAACTGGTCTCTGTAGTCTGATCCTCCAGCAAATCATCAAGCTTCTCTTGAAGCTCAGAATCAGCTGCCTGTAGAAACAATTCAATTTTTTGACTTGCAAGAGCTTGCTGTTCTGCAAGATCCAATTGTTCAAATCTACTTTCAAATTCTCTTAATAATTCTGTAGCCACAAGACCCTTATTGGGTTGTATAACCCACTCCTGAAAAGTCTTGCGTGTAATCAAACTGGTGTCCTCAATGTAAAATTCTTCCCTGAGTGTCTTCTTAAAGGCTACCCAGTCAGCATCCTGCAAGTATAATTTAGTAATCCGTGCTTTGAATTCATGAATAGTAACACATACAAAATACCGGCTCCATGCAGATTGAGCCACTCCAAAGAATTCCATCTTCTAAGCATAGGTATGTACATATGCAGATACATTCGTGCCATTGAATAACTTCACCTCGCGCTCAACTACTTGCAAAGCATTCATCACAACACTTTCTGTTTGAGCTGAAGCTTGCATCACTTGTTGTTGTTGTTGTACCTGCATAAGCATATTCATATTTTGCACCAACTATTGCAAAACATCACTAGAGATTTTATTCAAAGGTTCTCCCATATTATCTTTCCTTCTTCTATGACGACCTTTCACATCGGGTTCACCAATGTCATAGGGGTTTTTGTCGAAATGTCAAATCCATCGGGGATCAGAAGTAGAAGGAAGTAGAGATAGGAGATGGAAGAGAAGATAGAGAATTACCAAGTGGTAAACATGACAAAAACAAATCACAATGAATTAAATCAATATGTATTGAAAGAACCTGGAATCTTTGCACTACTCAGAAGCAATCTCCAGGCATTAGTTCTCCTGGAGCTCCTTCGTAGACCAAAAACGTGGATAAGAAAAATAAGCTCTTTCTCTGCTGCCCATAACCCGAATTTGATGGCCCCATTGGCTCTGAAAGGGGGGTAAAACTGCAGGACACCTGCTCACGGATCTCCCAGATCACTCCTTCTTCCTTCAGTTCAATCTGTAGTTTTTAGCTTGTTTACAGCGATCGCGACGTGTGTGATTTTGTCAATCTTTCTATTTTATGAAAAATCTCCTACTTGGCTGAAAAAGCAACTAGCTTTTTGCATGCCATCCTAATCTAGAAGCTTTTTCTAACTTTTTTGGATTTTTACAATAAATAATCTTAAAAATAGACTAAAATTATCCCAAAATCTAGTATTTTCGGATAATCCATGCAACTCACACTAGTACTAATGGCTCAGATCACATTGACTCTCTAGATCAATAGAGAAGTCGAATGATGATGCATTCCATACTCACACTGTGTCCTCATAACATCACGACAGCGTGCCTTCCTTCATCTAAAGGTCCACAAGCTTTTTGAGCTAGTATGACTATGAAGCAGGGCTGTGCTTATCATAAAGATCACATATTTTCTCCCATAACTTCCATGCATCACCCTCAGTCTCAATGACAATAAGTATTCATCTCAAGTGTCAGCATCTATATATTTATGCTTTATACCTTTGCATTTCAATGGTCGAACATGCTTCTTTTGCACCAAAACTTGCTATATTAGGGTCTTCCAATAATTGAAGTTATTGCCATCCAACTTATCGATATTAAAGATGGAACTATCCTCAAATGCACTAGAAGTATCCACCATTATGGCTATAAAGCAAGGAGAGAATGGGCTATTGTAATAATGGTAAATCAGTCCCAAAAAGTAAGCTAATGCAATAGGGGGAGAACAACCCAATGGTATTGCTGTCCACAAAGTAAAAGCATTAGAGTGCTTGACCAAGCTATGTTTTAAAGAGATTTCAAAGTATAACCTATTGTGACATGACATACTACAGCATGCTTGATACAAATGTCTCCTCTCAAGAAAGTAGCTCAAAATTTAATTTTAGCAATGCTGTCCATAAAACTCAATAAATAATAAGACAATTGTAGGCAAAAAAATCAAATTAGAGTCCTCCCACTGCTAAGAAGTCCAAAAAGAAACATGACTTACAATACAACTAGTAGTATCTAAGAAAAAGCATGGAACTTTGAGTACCAAATATTGCCAAAGAATCCAAAAGTGTAAGATACAAATGCATCCCAACCATGGGGTAACCATGTATATACGCTACTTGTGCACAAGAGATCTCTAAACACTTGTGAGATCTACCACAATGCAACAAACTCATTGCTCATGAATAGTAAAGCTTAATACATAATGAAGTATTGTTAACCGTCAGACGAACAAGGTGGAAAATATGGAAAAGCTAAAGGAGAAGACAAAGGCCAAGGCAAAGTGAAACGGAAGACGAAGGCACGCCAAGAAAAATCTAGAAACACAAGAAGTGCAGAAAAGTCCTAAATAAGGGGAAAAGACGCACAAGGAAAAGCGCAAGTCAATACTTTTGTAAAAGAGCGCAAGCGCATCATGATTTAATTTAAGGAGCGTCGGGCTCTCACCCGTGCAATTTGTAAATGTAGACGGGCGGTGGAAAGGAAGCTAGGAAGATAGAAGGACAATGGGAAAAAGGGCCACGGCCGGCCATGTAAAAAGGGAATAAGGGGATGACCGCCCAAAAGGGATTTAGGGTTTTGTATATAAAGTTGAAAAGTGAATAAGAAGCTCATTCTTGTGTGCGGCCAAAGCTTCTTCTTCTTCTTCTCTTGTTTCTTGCCTTCTTGCTTGTTCTTGAGTGAGGGATTGAGGGAGTGTGAGGGAGTGAGTGTGTGAGAGTGAGGGATCGTGGAGAAGAAGCTCCCCATCTTCTCTCTTCATCTTCTCTTCTTCTCTTCTCTTCTCTTTTCTTACGCGGCTATGGAGGATGGAGCTTGACGGAGAGGGCTTGAGGTTGCTTGAGCTTGCCGCAAGGATCGTGGAGCTACCGGAGTGCAAGAGAGAGGAGGAAACTCGATCGAGCGTCAAGGTAAGCTTACTACACCCGTAAGGTAGGCATTGCGCATCGGCTATATGAGAGGCAGCCATGGCTGCTCGGCTTGAAACGCTTGATCAATAAGCGGTCCGTAAGTCTCGGGGTAGAGCTTCGTAGCTCCCCTTCATTTTGGTTCCATTGCTGGGACCGACGTAATTGAGCCACGAGCGCCACGCGCATCGAATCGAGCATAGAAGTAGGGTTTGTAGCCCGAACTGGTGCTCGAGATAGTTAGGAGATTTAGGAGGTTTTAATCCTTGGAGCAAGTAAGTATTTTGATTTGTTGTTGAATATTAGAGTAGGACCATCCATCTCCATCTCTGTTTTTTATTTTTGTTGCATTAGGTTAAGATTAGGATAGGAAAAAGAAGGAAAACAGAAAGGGTTCTGCAGTTGCTAGAAACAAGAAAATAGGGGCATAGATTCAAATTTCTGATTGGAAGAGTGTGAGGGATTAGCTTCTGAGGTTACAGCAGGCTGGGATGGGGCAATAAGAGGCCTAGGGAACCAGAAAAGACCACATTTGACATTCTGCTTTGTGAGAGAGAGTGAGCTTGAGAGCCAGGGAGAGAGAGAGAGCTGCAGGGAGATTCTTGAAGTGCCGTTCGATTCGAGCACCACAGTGATTCCAGGTATGTCTGGCATTTCCTTGTAGTGTTTTGCACCTATCTGGAAGGCATTGGATGATTCCATGGAGTAGGCGCTGAGCTTGAGTCATCACATGCCTGTGGACTATCGTCTGCGCAGTCGGACCAGCCCGTCTGATTCCCGGAATCATACCACCCGATTTCCTGAAGTCGGACCATCTGACTGCGAGAATCGGACCACCCCGTCCGACTGTGAGAATCGAACCCAGTGCCAAAATCGGACCACATGTCCTAGTCCCAAAATCGGACCAATTGCAAGAATCGGACCACTTTTCTTGGTGTGAGAATCGGACCACCCTGTCCGATTTTCACAATCAGACTAGTCCATCCGATTCCCACAATTGGACCACCCTGTTCGAGTCCCACAATCGGACCACTTCACCTGAACTTAAAATAGAGGGTTTTTGAACCTGCTTGACAGTCCTGGCCACCCTGTTCACATCTCTGACCCCCCTCGAAACCCAATTTAGCCCTTAGAAGCTAGAGACCAGACATGATAACCAAGGATTCACCCCAAACAACTAGACACTGGTGAGCGAACCAAATTAAGAACTTGACTTTCGGTAACCAACTGACTAACCTTGAAGCAGAATAGAGAACACAACATGGACTTTCAGTAAGACCTTAGATCAGCCAGAACCTGCGCTTAGAGCCATATCAGGCTACGAACATGAGGGGAAGAGTGGAGTTTGCGTTGGGCATCTCCTACATCCGCACCTCAACTTTGATTTTATCACCAAAGGTGCGCTACAAGAAAAGAAAAAGCCTATTTTCGCACTAAGCACTAGAAGGCACGAATCACAACTTGTGAATAAGTTTGATAACTGCTTTCAATAACAAGGAACTCATCAGGAGATATAATAACATCACGGAACTCACTATTAGGAGAAGATACCAAAACATAGTTGGGTGCTTGAGAGCCCCATCAGTAGGACCTTAGGAGGACACAAAGATTCAGGAGGCGATAACATAGAGGATCGGACGCTGTTGGAGCTACTCAAATTGATCAACGACCTTGTGGAGTTGGAATGGGAGCAATGTCAAGATCACGAGATGGACAAGGAGAGGACCGACTGGACTTGGGATAATTCCCAGTCTTAGTGCAGGAGTTAGTCAATGAGTACGACTTGTTGACTAGGACGGTAGTTTAGGGCAGACCAGTAGAGGAAGTGGTAGCAAGCCTAGAAGAGGAAACAAAGGTGATTAGAAAGGCACTAGAGAGCATAATTTCCTATAACCACGAGCAGAAGGCTAGGAAACTCCAACAAGATATAGACATGTACGAGGCTCGGCGTGTGCTAGCCTTGGCTGGTGCGGCCAAAGCAGGGCCAAATGCAGAGAGAGAATGAGCAACAGAGGCTGACTTATCGTTGAGTGAACTCATAGCCAAGTGGCTCATGGACAATACGTCCGCTGAGTAGAGCGCAACAGCCTTAGCCACTGCATTACTCTCGGGATTAGGGGTCATGCAAGGGGCAATCTAGAATCCCTATTGTAGCAAAGTAGCTAGATAAGTATGAACTTAGCAATGACCCATATAGCTTTGTGGAGCAATTTGAACAAGTTTGCGAAGCAAACAATTTCACGAACCTTGCACAACGCTCTCAAGCTTTTGGTCTGTGCTTAGGTGATAAAGGGAGAAATTGGTACACTTAGTCTAGATGCAGTTGAGTGTACGAATTTTGCCCATCTTAAGGACCTCTTTATCAAGAGATTCTCTGAGGCAGGGTACTCTGACAATCTCATCATCCGGTTGATGAATGTCAGTCAGAGGGAAAAGGAAGACGTAAGGGACTATGTCACTCATGTGCGTAGCCTCTTCAAGAGGATCCCTGCAAATGAGAGACCTAACGAGAAGGTTGTGTCTACCGTAATTATAAATGAAATTCGAAGCGAGGAGCTCTACAAGGCTTTGGCTAGTAACTCCACTCTATACCGAGACGTGTTAGCTAGAGTTTTTGAAGAGGCAATAAGGGTGGACGATCAGCTTAGGGAGCAAAGCATGAGGAACAACAGTCGGGATAGTACAAGTCAAAGAGCTCCAGAGCGGTCAACAATTTCAGGAGAGAGAGAGAACTCTAGCATACAGGATAAGGGAAAGAGTGTTGACTAAGGCCAGGAGTTGGCTGAGGTGAGAATGGAGCTTGCACGATTGCAAGACCAAATGAGGAAACCTGTGCGGACGCATGTGTAGTGTATACATTGTGGTGGTAAACACCTCCCAGCCAAGTGCCAAGATCCTAGATCTAGGCCATGCTCGAACTACGATAGGATTAGACATGACGCATTACATTGCAGACTGCCAAGGAGATTCCCATATGTGTAGCAATACAACCCTCCACACTTAGTCAACAAGCCACCTAACCTCTTTGGCAGGGGAGCCTAGTTGGCGCTTCTAGCACCAAATGATGCAAGACCGGCCATTCCTAGGCTAGAGATGAACTCAACAGGCATACCCAGACCATCAGGGCCCTATGTGTTAACCCCAACATGAAGAAAGCAAAAGAAAGTGGAAAAGATGCAGGGCAAAGGCGGAAGAAAGGTAGCCCGACTGAAGAAAGAAAAGGAGAAAAGGCCAAAAGCGCAAAGACAACCTTAAAAAAGGGAAAGACGCATTTTTGAATAAAAAAGCGCACCCTAAAATCTTGTAAAAGAGTGCCGGGCTCTCACCCGTGCAATTTGTAAATGTAGAAGGGCGGTAAAAAGGAAACGAGGAAGATAAAAGGATAATGGAAAACAGGGCCTAGGCTATGACCGGCCATGTAAAAAAGGGAAAAGGGGATGACCGCCCAAAAGGGAAGTAGGGTTTTGTATATAAGGTTGAAAAGTGAATGAAGAGCTCATTCTTTGGTGTGTAGCAAAACTAGTCTTCTTCTTCCTCTCTTCTTCTCTCCTTCTTGCTTGTGTGTGCTCTTGAGAGAGGGAGTGTGAGAGTGTGAGGGAGTGAGTGTGTGTGAGAGTGAGGGATCAAGAGGGTAAAGCTCTTCACCATCTCCTCTCCTCTACTTCTCTTCTCTTCTCTTCTCTTCTCTTGCGCGCGCGGCTATGAAGGATGGAGCTTGGAGATGGAGGAGGCTTGAGGATGCTTGAGCTAGCATCTAGAATCATGGAGCTACCAAAGTGCAAGAGGGAGGAGGGTACTCAATCGAGCATCAAGGTAAGTTCACTGCATTTGTAGGATCGACGGCGCGTCGGCTAGGTGAGAGATAGCCATTAGAGCTCGCTTGGAACACTTGAAACAATAAGCGGTCCGTGGGTCTTGGCGGTTAAGTGAAAGCTCCCACATTTTGGTTCCGTTGCTGGGACAAACGGATCCAAGCTTGAGCACTTGCACGCCTCATATCGAGCATCGAAGTAGGGTATTCATCCCCGAAACGGAGCTTGAGATAGGTAGGAAGTCGGGTGTTTTCGATCTTCAGAACAAGTAAGTATTTTGGAATAATCTGGTTATTAATGATTGGAAAACTTGGAGAAACTAGTTTAGTGTTTTGCTTTTGATTCAGGTTGTCTTTAGGATAGATTAGCAGTAGGAAATCACACACGAAGAGGCAGAGGGCTGCTGCTGTGAAATAGGGGGAAAACCATAAGAAACGAAAGGAAAAAATGGAGTAAATGCAAAGGTAACTGCATAGGAAACGCCAGGGAAGGAATCTGTATTGTTCAGGGCAGAACTAGCAAGGTATAAACTCTGGGAGGGCAAGAGAACCCCATTTCCAACCAATGGAGAGTGAGAGAGATAGAGAGTGAGAGAGTGAGCGAGCTTGGCAGCCATCCGATCGACCAAGGCACGGAGGACATCGCATTCGGTGACTCCCAGGTAGCCGATCTCCTCCCCACCACTTCAACTCCGTCGCTGGTTAATCGCATGGTCAATAGGATAAAACATCTGGAGAAAATCGAGCAAATCCGTGTGCGCAAGCTCATCGGACCGGCGGAATCGGACGTCCGACCTAGTGTCCGATTCTCGGAATAGGACACTCGGACAACCGTCCGATCGAAACGACCTGTCCGACTACTAGGCTCGAACCAACTAGTCCAATCGGACGTGCCACATGGCACTCGGACCAACCCGTCCGATTTTGAGAATCGGACACTCGAACCAACTTGTCCGACTCAGACAATCAGACCACTCGAACGCTCTGACTCAGACTCCCCCTGTCTGATCGGACGAAGTAATACACGTCAGCAATCGGACCACCTGTCCGGTCCGATTCCCAGAATCGGAATCGGACCACTAGGAATCGGATTACCCGGTCCGATCGGACCGCCCAGAATCGGACCCTCTTGGCCGATTCCTCGAACACCTGCCCATACGATTCTTGAGAATCGGACACGCGGACCTTAAGACTACCACTCAGCCCTGATATACCTGGTCCGATTCCCACAATCGGACCACTGGTAAATCGGACCGCTGGTAAATCGGACCACTGGTAAATCAGACCATTGGCAAATCGGACGTCCAATTCCCAGAGTCAAACCAAAACAAAACCTGACCCATCCAGGGACACACTGGGGCACTCCCCCAGCGACCCACCCCCACGTGAGCGACAGGAAGCAGCATAGGACCCTGGGACCCGTAGAGCAGCTAGGACTAGAGTAGCAAAGCCTGTCAGGCCCAAAACAAGCAAGAGTGAGTGAGACGCCAGGGAATCACTCACAGCACTCGGGTTGAATTTCCGCACTTGAAGTACACTTAGGAAAGCCGAAAGCCTGATTGAGCACAAGTGCACAAGGAACAACACACTCACGAGTGACCATAAGTTGAGCGCTACATTCAAAAATTAAAAAGAACTCACTCAGATAAATCGCCCAAAAAACCCACCAATAGGAGAAGACCCAAGGTGTATGAAAATGCGCGGAGCGCAAGGTAGGATCAAGCAAGGAGCATCAACGACAAGGATTTGACTTACACCAGGCGCAAGAATTCAACCATGACAGAGGGAGGCTCAGATCATCGGTTTATAGGGGAGCTAGATGTTAGCGCATTTCCAGACGCCATACAACAAATGGTGAGCAGTTACGATGTGCATGCCAGGTACGAACACCGTGGCAGGACGGCAGAGGCAATCATTGCGGACCTAGAGGAGGAGAGGAGGCTAGCCCGCAAGGCATTGCAGGGCATAGCCGAGTACAATAGGGACCAACAAGCCAGGAGCCTAAGGCAAAGCATGGAGCTGCATGAGGTGCAGTGAGTGCTGAACTTGGCTGGCCGAAACCAAATAGACCAAGAAAGAGCACTAGAGGAAGACCTGTCTCGCTAGGCGAGCTCCTCATGAAATGGTTGCTCGATAACACCGCGGTAGAACAGAATGCCACTGCGCTAGCAACCTCGCTACTTGCAGGGCTGGGGGCAAACTAGGGCTCAAAGAGCCAAGCTTGTAGACACAGGAGCTAGGGTTAGTGTGGTTAGCCACGCAGTGTTACAGAAGTGGGGAAACCCGCCTGTCGAAGCTGCTCGGTTTAACGTCACGATAGCAAACGGTATGCAAGTGAAACCATTCGGGGTCTTGAAGAATTGGCCAGTGAAGATTGCAGGAGTCCGGTTCTCTGTCGACTTTATCGTCATTAAGGGAGTGGACTATGATATCTTATTGGGTCGACCCTGGATGCGCAATGCTAGAGTTATCGAAGACTGGGGTAACAGCCTGATCTTCCTGGGCAACCAAACTAATGCTGTGAGAATAGAGATGGACACTTGGAAGACCTCGCCAGTCGACCTAGACGCCATCTCTACTCTACTCAAGGGAAACACCCAGGACAAGGAACCCTATGGGTCCTTAACTAAGTATATCCCATGCCCAGAGGATGAGCGAGATTGGATGTACGTTCTCGCTACACTCGACCTACCGTTCTCAGATCATGAGGCATACGAGCAGGCTGTCAAAATTATTGGCAAGCCAAAAGAAACACTTCCTACACCTGTCTACATGATGGCAGCAAGCCTCCATGAAGGGCCTAAGCCTGTCGCCTTCCAAGTGCCTACCAACAGGAGAGAACTCCACGGAATACTGGGGCACTTAACGGAATGACTGGCACGCAACGCACCCGCCAATCTCAAGCCTCTCCAAGACCTCTTGGAAGAACCCGAGTGGAAGTGGACCAGGGTACATGAACTGAACCTCAGGTACAACTGGGCGTTGGTTCCCGACCAACAAGACGAGGCAGAGCAGGCTTTGGGGGACGATTTGCAGTCTAGCAATGCAGATTCTTGTGACGAATACGAAGATTGCCAATCCTTCGATGAAGGAAGTGAGGGTGAGGTGGACACCGTAGAATACGACACCGAAGGGCGAGAAATTGAGCAAATCCGGGCAGATGCTAAGCCGCAGACGAGACCGGTCCTTAGAGTGGACCAAGGAGTCATATGTATGAAATGCGATCGTGCTTGGTTGGAACAGATGGGAGCTGTGGATTTTGAGCAAGCCGGCTTGGCCCAACCAAGAATGGCAGCAATGCTTAGAACCGAATCGCCATCCAAACTGCGGCCGCCAGGGGAGCCCATCTCCTCTAGTGAAAATGGGGAATTCGACTCTGAATTTGAAGTTACTTCAGATGGTGACCCAGAAATCCCTAGGCCACCCATGACCAGACGCACCAAGGGAGACTTACATGTCCACCTGAGGCGTAGACGGTTATGACAGAATGAGGCTAAGCGTCCCAGCGATGCGCGATCAGAGGAACAAAGGAAGCCACAAGACCTCCCCAAGCACTTTTCGAAATTCAAAAGAGGGGACAGGGTGGTGGTTCTGCTAAGTGCCAAGCGCCAAGGGCAAACCCGCGAACCAATCGAAGGGCTAGCCAAGGTCAAGGAGGTGAACCTAGCCCTGGAAGGGGAAGTACCCCGACCAGTGTTCATTGCCGAGAACTTGACCACGGAAGAAGAGTCGAATCTTGTTACTCTTTTGTGGGAGTACCGGGACGTATTTGCTTGGTCTTTAGATGAGCTACGAGGGGTAGATCCGAGTGTTGTGACTCACAACATACCCATGACGACGGATGCAATGCCGGTCAAGCAGCGACCATACCCCATGAATCCAAAGCACGCTCATGCTATCAAGGAGGAAATTGACAAGCTGATGAGAGCCAGATTCATTTACGAAATTGAGCACACAGACTAGGTGTCACCCATAGTCATTGTGATGAAGAAAAACGGCAAGATTCGAGTGTGCGTCAATTACAAGAAAGTGAACGCTGCTACAAAGAGAGACAACTACCACTTACCGTACACCGAGCACATGCTTGAGAGGGTGGCAGGTAAGGAAGCCTACAGTTTCTTGGATGGCTTCTAGGGGTACAATCAAGTGCAAGTGCATCCTGCAGATAGGCACAAGACCGCCTTCGCTACTTAGTGGGGTGTCTTTGCATACGTAGTCATGCCCTTCGGGCTAACCAATGCCCCCGCCACCTTTCAACGCCTCATGCACACCATATTCAAGGACATGCTTCGCAAGGAGTTAGAGGTCTTTGTCGATGACCTGTGTGTCCATTTGGCCTGGATTCAACATCTCGAAAAACTCCGCGCAGTCTTTGAACGGTGTCGCTTATATCGTCTCTCCCTCAACCCCCTGAAATGTCAGTTTTGGGTGAAGCACGGATGCATCTTGGGGCACGTGGTGTCCAAGAATGGCATTGCCACGGACTTCTCGAAGGTCAAGGTCATCGTGGACCTCCCACCCCCAAGTAATTATAGGGGAGTTCAATGCTTCTTAGGTCACACAAGAAACTATCGACGGTTTGTATTGAACTACGCGCTGATCGCTAGGCCATTGTACAAACTGCTGATTGTCTTCGAGTGGACTGAAGCGTGCCAACGAGCCTACGAGGAACTGAAAAAAGCCCTAACAACGACACCTATCCTACGAGCCCCAGATTGGACAATGAATTTTCACGTACACATCGACGCCTCTAAGTTTTCCGTGGGGGAAGTGCTGTGACAACTTGGTGAGCATAACTTAGATTACCCAGTGAGTTTTGCTAGCAGGCAACTCATTGAGACAAAGATGAATTATTCAACAACGGAAAGGGAGGGATTAGCCATGGTATTGGCCGTGAAGAAGTTCTGGCATTACCTATTGGCCACCCCCTTTACCTTCTTCGTAGACCATCAAGCCCTGCTCTATTTAGTCAACAAACCTTGCGCTACAGGACGTATAGCTTGATGGCTTCTCTTGCTCCTAGAGTTCGACTTCTCAGTGGTGGTGCGGAAGGGAAAACAACATTACATGGCTGACCATCTGTCCCGTATACCCACAGGAGAAGCTGCTGGACAAGGCATTGTGGACGAGTTACTAGACGGCCACTTATTCCATGTGTCCAACGAAAGAGAGCTATTCAGGGCCGATCTGACACCATACTGGGCAGACGACATAGTCCAAGTGCTCGAGCATGGGCTGCCCGAACGACCAATCAAACGGGCACGGCTTAGGCGCTTAATCCTGAAAATCCAGCCCTATCAGCTAATTGTAGGCCAGCTCTATAGGCTGGGGCAAGACGGATTGCTACGTAGATGCGTGTGTGAGAATGAGATGCACGATGTACTCTCAGAGGCGCACAACGGTATTGCAAGAGGACACTTCAGTGGGGACACTACGGCACGAAAGGTGTTGCAGTCCCAGCTATGGTGGCCCACACTCTTCCGCGATGCCACACAATTTGTCAAGCATTGTGACGAGTGCCAACGGACAAAAGTCCCGGTTCGTAAAGATCAAATGGAGTTAACCCCTATTATCGCTCGCCAACCCTTCGAAAAATGGGGGATTGACTTCATAGGACCCATCAGCCTCGCGGCACAATATTCACAAGCTAGGTACATCGTGGTGGCCACGGATTACCTCACCAAATGGGCGGAGGCGAGAGCCACGCGAAAAAACGATGCTAGGACGACTGCCAAGTTTTTATGGGAGCAAGTAATCTCGCGTTTTGGTTGCCCCATCAAACTGGTTAGCGACCAGGGAACTCACTTCATCAACGAAGTGATAGCCCATCTCCTATCCACCTTTCTCATCATCCATCGCAAATCCTCACCATACTACCCTCAGGCTAATGGCCAGGCTGAATCAACCAACAAAATCCTCATCACTGTCCTAACCAAAGTAGTCTCAGCCTCACGAAGTGACTGGGATAACAAGTTGATGGCAGCCTTGTGGGCCTACCGAACAGCTTATAAGACGGCCGTCGGTCAACGCCTTTTAGGCTAACCTATGGGATTGAAGCTATTCTCCCATTAGAATTCTTCGTCCCTAGCCTGAGGATAGCACTCCAAGAACGATGGGAAGGGAAGGAAGCATGGACGCAACGCTTGGTTGAGCTAGAACGCCTGTCAGAGGTACTGTCAGAGGTTCGTCTCTTAGCCACCCACGAACTTATCTGTGAGAAAGCCAGACGCAAAAGCTGGTTTGACAAACATGTCAAGCAACGAGAGTTTGAGCAGGGTGACCTAGTGCTCCTCTACTCAGTTAAAGGACATAAGCAAAATATGAAATTCAGAGGTCTCGGACCCTTTAAGGTCCGCACAATCAGCCAAACTGGTAATGTCGAGCTGGAAACACTGGATGGTGAGGGAATGGGCTTCTTCAATGGCAGTCGAATCAAGAAGTACTATCCGCCCACTCATCCGCTGCATGAACCACCAATGGTGGAACCGCCCGTCAGAATACGAGTAGCCACACTTACAGAAATCTGCGAGAATGAGGAGGAGCTTATAGAACCCGCCTACCTCCGCATCACGGTCACGGCCAAGCAGACGTGCTCCTTCAACGCCCTGATTTGACGAGGGGGCGGATTTTAACAGTTTGACGCATGAGCATTGGACCCAACTTGGCGCACCAATACTTCATCCCATAGCAGCCAGATTGAACCCATATGGGGCCCAATCCTACCCGATCCTCGGCACGTGCAGAGTTGCCATTTCTATCGAGACTGAAACTATTTCCATGCTGTTTTATGTCTTACCCAATGCCAGGAATGCAAGCACAGAGTCATTGCTCGGGCGAACTTTTAAAAAGCAGACCCGTTGCAATGTTGATTATGAGTTGCAATGCATCCACCTAACAATCGAGAGCATGCCTATTGTCACAACTTTTAGCAACGGCCTCGTAACCCCATCACCGCTCACGGGGCCACCGATAGAAACAATCGCACCTAGGACTAAGGAGGAGGGCCGTGCATGTTTGGCATTTCCTTGTAGTGTTTTGCACCTATCTTGAAGGCATTGGATGATTCCATGGAGTAGGCGCTGAGCTTGAGTCATCGCGTGCCTGTGGACTGTCGTCTGCGCAGTCGGACCAGCTCGTCCGATTCCCAGAATCGGACCACCCGATTTCTGGAGTTGGACCATCTGACTACGAGAATCAGACCACCCCATCCGACTGCGAGAATTGAACCCAGTGCCAAAATCGGACCACGTGTCCTAATCCCAAAATCGGACCAATTGCAAGAATCAGACCACTTTTCCTGGTGTGAGAATCGGACCACCCTGTCCGATTTTCACAATCAGACTAGTCCGTCCGATTTCCACAATCGGACCACCCTGTTCGAGTCCCACAATCGGACCACTTCACCTGAACTTAAAATAGATGGTTTTTGAGCCTGCTTGACAGTTCTGGCCACCCTGTTCACATCTCTGACTCCCCTCGAAACCCAATTTAGCCCTTAGAAGCTAGAGACCAGACATGATAACTAAGGATTCACCCCAAACAGCTAGACATTGGTGAGCGAACCAAATTTAGAACTTGACTTTCGGTAACCAACCGACCAACCTTGAAGCAGAATAGAGAACGCAGCATGGACTTTCAGTAAGACCTTAGATCAGCCAGAACCTGCGCTTAGAGCCATATCAGGCTACGAACGTGAGGGGAAGAGTGGAGTTTGCGTTGGGCATTTCCTACATCCACACCTCACTTTGATTTTATCACCAAAGGTGCACTGCAAGAAAAGAAAAAGCCTGTTTTCGCACTAAGCACTAGAAGGCACAAAGCACAACTTGTGAATAAGTTTGATAACTGCTTTCAATAACAAGGAACTCATCAGGAGATATAATAACATCAAGGAACCCACTATTAGGAGAAGATACCAAAACATAGTTGGGTGCCTGAGAGCCCCATCAGTAGGACCTTAGGAGGACACGAAGATTCAGGAGGCGATAACATAGAGGATCGGACGCTGTTGGAGCTACTCAAATTGATCAACGACCTTGTGGAGCTGGAAGTGGGAGCAATGTCAGGATCACAAGACGGACAAGGAGAGGACTGACTGGACTTGGGAGAATTCCCAGTCTTAGTGCAGGAGTTAGTCAATGAGTACGACTTGTTGACTAGGACGGTAGTTTAGGGCAGACCAGTAGAGGAAGTGGTAGAAAGCCTAGAAGAGGAAACAAAGGTGATTAGAAAGGCACTAGAGAGCATAATTTCCTATAACCACGAGCAGAAGGCTAGGAAACTCCAACAAAATATAGACATGTACGAGGCTCGGCGTGTGCTAGCCTTCGCTGGTGCAGCCAAAGCAGGGCCAAATGCAGAGAGAGAATGAGCAACAGAGGCTGACTTATCGTTGAGTGAACTCATAGCCAAGTGGCTCATGGACAATACGTCCGCTGAGCAGAGCGCAACAGCCTTAGCTACTACATTACTCTCGGGATTAGGGGTCATGCAAGGGGCAATCTAGAATCCCTATTGTAGCAAAGTAGCTAGACAAGTATGAACTTAGCAATGACCCATATAGATTTGTGGAGCAATTTGAACAAGTTTGCGAAGCAAACGGTCTCACGGACCTTGCACAACGCTCTCAAGCTTTCGGTCTGTGCTTAGGTGATAAAGGGAGAAATTGGTATACTAGTCTAGATGCAGTTGAGCGCACGAATTTTGCCCATCTTAAGGACCTCTTTATCAAGAGATTCTCTAAGGCAGGGTACTCTGACAATCTCATCGTCCGGTTGATGAATGTTAGTCAGAGGGAAAAGGAAGACGTAAGGGACTATGTCACTCATGTGCGTAGCCTCTTCAAGAGGATCCCTGCAAATGAGAGACCTAACGAGAAGGTTGTGTCTACCGTAATTATAAATGAAATTCGAAGCAAGGAGCTCTACAAGGCTTTGGCTAGTAACTCCACTCTACACCGAGATGTGTTAGCTAGAGTTTTTGAAGAGGCAATAAGGGTGGACGATCAGCTTAGGGAGCAAAGCATGAGGAACACCAATCAGGATAGTACAAATCAAAGAGCTCCAGAGCAGTCAACAATTTCAGGAGAGAGAGAGAACTCTAGCAAACAGGATAAGGGAAAGAGTGTTGACCAAGGCCAAGAGTTGGCTGAGGTGAGAATGGAGCTTGCACGATTGCAAGACCAAATGAGACCTGTGCGGACGCATGTGTAGTGTATACACTGTGGTGGTAAACACCTCCCAGCCCAGTGCCAAGATCCTAGATCTAGGCCATGCTAGAACTGCAGTAGGATTAGACATGACGCATTACATTGCAGACTGCCAAGGAGATTCCCATATGTGTAGCAATACAACCCTCCACACTTAGGCAACAGGCCACCTAACCTCTTTGGCAGGGGAGCCTAGTTGGCGCTTCTAGCACCAAATGACGCAAGACCGGCCATTCCTAGGCTAGAGATGAACTCAACAAGCATATCCAGACCACCAGGGCCCTATGTAACCCATCCACCGAGTGATGCTCCTGTTCACTACGTGGAAGAACCTAGTAAAGAGGAGACCTATGTGAACCCATACATATCCTATGATGAGGAAGGTAATCCAGTCCTGATGGACTACTCACCAGTACCGATGATGGCGCTAGGTAGAGGAAGAGGTAGAGGCTTTGGAGGGCCAAGCCAAGATTCAATCTCATGCTGGACTTGCGGTCATCCAGGCCATATTTCATCACGCTGCTCGGAAAGGGAACATGCAAACAAGGACAAAGCTGACCTTCGATGCACCGAGTGTGGAATCACACACCTATTTCTTGACTGTCCTAGACGAAAGCCATCAACTAGTTCTGCAAACGTGCCCTCAGTACCCTTGGGGCTGTTCGGGGTGGAGACCTTTGACAGTGAGGATACGCCCATCCCACTACATGTCATGACACGAGCACAAACAAAACAGGAAGACATCTCATTGCCTGGGCCCAAAGATTTCCCTTAAGACTGAGGAAGCTACAACGTTAGTGATAGGAAAGAGGGTCACTGATGCAGAGGCAAAGACCTCAGCTCCTAAGACATCAAAACTAGGGAGTGCTAAGGTAGCGGAATACCCTCACCCCAAACGGCAACTCGAGGCTATAGCCAAAGTCAAGGAGTGGGTCAAGGATGCCCAGGAACACCTTAAGGACATAGAGCCCATACTGGAAGACCAAATTGAAGATCTCTCTAGTGTGAGTACACCTGTTTTACCATTGCGACTTCAATCGGGAAATGCACCCACACCACATGAGATGCCATAGAGGCAAGACCAGGAAGAAGCATATCAGCAAGCTAACCAAGACATATGGCCAAAGAGTGCTGACCAAGGAGGAAGGCAACCACCCAGCAACCTCCTCACCACTTTAGTAACCACGCCAGTAACCTTGAGCCTAGGAGATCTGCTTCGGCAACACTCTTCTGTAAGTATGGCAAGAATTAAAGCACTAGGTGGAGGGAAAAGAGGAGCACACTATTGTTGACTTGCAAGAGTAGGATGCAGTCACGCAAATTCCAAGCTTAACGCTACACTCAGTTCCAAGGTCACTACACGTCAATGCTTTCTGGGAAGGCACTGAGATGCATGCAGTCTTACCTATCTTAGCCTTGGGGAATGTAACACGAAAAGGAATCGTAGACACAAGCGCCGGTGTCAGTGTCTTGAGCCACGTAGTTCTACAGGCCTGGGGAAACCCACCTGTGGAAACGGCTAAGTTCAATGTCACATTGGCCAATGGAATGAAGGCTAGACCATTCAGGGTCCTAAAGAACTGGCCAGTAAAGGCCGCAGGGGTGCAGTTTTCTGTGAACTTCATTGTCATGAAGGGAGTGGACTACGACATACTGCTAGGCCAACCCTGGATGAGGAACGCTCAAGTTATTGAAGATTGGGGTAACAATCTCATCTTCTTGGAGAATAGAACAAAAGCGGTAAGGGTTGAGATGGATACCTGGAAGACTACCCTAGCCGATCTTGATGCTATCTCAACCATGCTAAAAGGTGATGCACATGCAAGCAAACCCTATGGGTCATTGACCAAGTACGTTCCTTTCTTTCCCTGAGGACGAGTGGGATTGGATGCAGTCTTGGCAACCATTGACCTACCATTCTCAGATGAGGAATAGCTATATAGGCAAGCTGCTAAATCCCCAAGCGTGCTAGCAAGGGAGCCCATCATGCCACTCTGCATGATGGCAGGAAGCTCATGTAACCCAGGGAAACCGGTCTCGTTCCATATCCCCACCAACAAGCTCAAGCTTCAGGAAATCGTAGAGTACCTGACCGATCAATTGAAGAGCAACATGGCTGCCAATCTAAAACCCCTAAATGATCTTTTGGCTAAGCTTGAGTGGAAATGGACCAAAATTCACGATTTGAACCTATTATACAATTGGACTTTAGTCACTGACGAAAAGGAGATTGGAGAGGAAAGCCTGGGGGATGACGAAGAGTTAGAGGGGCAAGACTTTGATGATGAGGAGTACAAGGACTGCTGCTCTATTGGAGACGAGAGTGAAGAAGAGTTAGACACGATAGAATATGACACTAAAGGGAAAACGATCGAATAGATCAAGGCAGACTCTAGGCCTAGAAGGGAAAGGGCAGGCTGGAATGAAAGAGGAGTCATGCGGATGGAGTGCGATAGATCTTGGTTGGAGCACATAGGAGCCATGGATTATGAGCAGGCAGGAGTGACACAACCATTGGTAGTTTCAGTGCTTAAGACAGATACACCTACTGAATTACGACCCCCTGGCCAAACTCCTTCCTCAAGAGAGAGATGTGAGTTCAACTCAGAGTCAGAAGTCAGTACGAAGAGTAATCCTGAAATACCCCAACCCTCTAAGGTCGGACGCACCAAAGGGGACTTGCCAATCCACCTAAGGCGCAGATGGCTAAAGGAGAAGGCCATGAAGCGAACTAAGGACTCAGAAGCAGAGAGGCAAAAGAAGCCGCAGGATCTCCCCAAACACTTCACAAAGTTTAAGAAGGGTGATAGAGTGGTGATTCTGCTAGGAGCAAGGAGACAAGGGCAAACTAGTGAGCCAATTGAGGGACCCGCCAAGGTCAAGGAAGTCAACTTGGCAGGGGAAGGCGAGAAGCCTCGACCTGTGTTCATTGCTGGCGACTTGACCAAGTATGAGGAGGCTAAACTTGTTGCTCTCCTACGAGAGTATGTCGACGTGTTTACTTGGTCCTTGGAGGAACTTAAAGGAGTCGATCCTAGGGTTGTGACCCATAATATCCCAATGGTTCCAGATGTGGTGCCAACAAAGCAATGACCTTACCCTATGAATCCCAAACACGCCTATGCAGTGGAGGAGGAAATCGATAAGCTCCTAAAGGCGAGATTTATATATGAGATTGAGCACAAGGATTGGGTATCACCTATAGTGATCGTTATGAAAAAGAATGGTAAAATTCGAGTGTGCGTAAATTACAAGAAAGTTAATGCCGCTATGAAGAGGGACAACTACCCCTTACCGTATACCGAGCACATGCTGGAGAGGGTAGCAGGCAAAGAAGCCTACAGCTTCCTATATGGCTTCTCTAGCTATAATCAAGTGCAAGTGCACCATGACAACAAACACAAGACTGCATTCACCACGGAGTGGGGTGTATTCGCCTACATCGTTATGCCCTTTGGGCTAATGAATGCGCCTACGACCTTTCAACAATTAATGTGCACCATCTTCAAGGATATGCTTAGACGCGAGCTAGAGGTGTTCGTAGACGACTTATGTGTACACTCTAGTTGGGCCGAACACTTAGAAAAGTTGAGAGCTGTCTTTGAACGGTGTCGATTATACAACCTCTCATTGAACCCCTTAAAGTGCCAATTCTGGGTGAAGCACAGATGTATCCTAGGGCACGTAGTGTCAAGGAACGGCATTGCCACTGACTTCTCAAAAGTCAAGTCATTGTCGACCTACCACCACCCCCATTAACTACAAGGGCGTTCAGTGTTTCTTAGGCTATACGGGATACTATCGACGCTTTGTATTGAATTACACACAGATTGCTAGACCATTGTACAAGCTAGCGATTGTATTTGAGTGGACTGAGGAATGCCAGCATGCATATGAAGAGTTGAAGGAGGCTCTCACCACTGCACCAATCTTACGAGCCCCAAACTGGAGCATAATGTTTCATGTACACCTAGATGCCTCTAAGTTTGCTATTGGAGCTATTCTATGCCAGCCTGGTGAGCATAACCTAGATTATCCCGTGAGTTTTGCCAGCAGGCAACTCACTGAAACGGAGATGAACTATTCCACTACAAAAAGGGAAGGGTAAGCCATGGTGTTTGTTGTAAAGAAATTTAGGCATTATCTGTTGGCCACCCCCTTCATCTTTTTCATTGACCATCAAGCCTTGCTTTATCTCGTGAACAAGCCGTGCGCATAGCTAGATGGTTACTGCTCTTGTTGGAATTCGATTTCCCTTTGGTTGTACGTAAGGGAAAGCAGCACTACATGGCTGATCACATGTCTCGCATACCCACAGGAGAAGCTTTTAGACAAGGCATACCTGACGACCAACCAGACGCTCATCTCTTTGGCCTGTCTAGCGAAAGAGACTTGTTTAGAGCCGATATGACGCCATATTGGGCCGATGATGTAGTTCAAGTGCTAGATAATGGTCTACCTGAGAGAGACCTATTGAGAAAGCCAAGCTAAGGAGACTTATCTTAAAGATCCAGTCATACCAACTGATCGCCGGCCAATTCTATAGGCTAGGACAAGACAATTTGTTGCATAGATGTGTGTGTGAGCACGAGATGCATGATGTATTGAGAGAAGCACATGGTGGAATAGCTGGAGGACACTTTAGTGGGGATACAACATGCCGTAAGGTGCTACAATCCCAACTATGGTGGCCCACCCTATTTCGTGATGCTGCTAAATTTGTAAATGCCAGAGGACTAAGGTTCCTGTGCGCAAGGATAAGATGGAGTTGAGCCCCATAATAGCACGATAGCCCTTCGAAAAATGGGGCATTGACTTCATTGGACCTATGAGTCTTGCATCACAGTACTCTTAGGCATGCTACATCATTGTGGCAAAACTGATTACCTGTCGAAGTCAGGAGGGCGAGCCAAGTGGGCAACAAGAAGATGCCATAGCTTTCCGGCTATGGTATGAACTTGAAGAACAAGACAGATTGGAGAGGGAAATAGAGTTCGTAGAACAGGAAAGGCCGGGAGTTCCCACAGTAGAAGCACAAAGGCTGCAGAATGAGGCACAACGACTGCAAGATGCATTGGAGATTACCAAGGGAGACATAGAGGCCCTCATGGCCATGGCCTTCACCCAAAGAAAATTGCACTTCGCAGAGACCCAAAGTCATGAGCAGCTTGTGCAAGAAAAGTAAGAGCTATTTGCTTAGGCAGAAAAAAGATTCAGCATTGCAAATCAGGCAAAAGAAATTGCTGAAGAACAACTGGCTCGAAAATCTAGGGAAAGGAACCAACTCTGGTTCTTAACGAATGAGTAGCAGTAGGTTGTGACAACCTTGGCAAGTGAGCTAGAGGAGGGAAGAAAGAAGATGGACGAGAGAGCCAGTGAGTGGGAAAGAAACAATTTTGAAAGAGTTAGGGACTTAACAAAACACTTGGCAGTGGGGGCTGAGTGCGAGAGAGTGCTTGCGGAGTCCAAGAAGGCAGAAGCTACTGATGTATGTGCCAACACACAAAGGCAAGCCTTCCTCAGCACAGTACTACATGTCACCCAGGCGGAGGGAAATGATTCAGTGGAAAAGGTAATAAGGAAGCTAGAATTGACCACCTGAGCACTAAAGTATGGCCTTCAAGAACGGGAGCTTCCAATAGGCACATGAATCACAAAAGAGCAGCAATTTCACTACCTACAATGTGTCGACCTCTCCACTGTTGAGCTTAAGGAACTTGGGTTTGAAGAGCATGAGCAGCCACCATCACCACCACAAGCGGTTCCATCAGTTGTCAAGCAAAATGTCGAAGAGGGTCCGGACTTTGAGCAGGATGCTGAAGAAGAGCAACAAAGAATGCCCAGTCTGCCTCTACCAGACCTCCTGCCTGAAGAGCTCGAAGATGCCCATATGCCCGAGCGCATTGTGGCAGCCAGAAGAAGAAGACAAGAACTAGCAGAGGAAGCCCAATGCAAAGCACGATCACTACCAAGACAATTCCCCGAAGAGCCTGTGCCACTACGGGGGGATCCCCATCCTATCGATTGGCCTTAGGAATTGGACATATGGTGTCAACGGGAGTTCCAGACGAGGCCGTTTGAACTTTCATTTGCTTATCCAGGTTCTCTAGACCATGCTTTTGCCTCTAGGAATTCTAGCCAAGATCAAGGATCTGGCCAATGATCTTGCAAACAGGTGGATAGAGGAAAGAAGCCTCATAATAACCAGATGGAGGCAAGAGCTTGAAGACTACTAGCAAGACAAGGTAAACAGGGCTCCCAAAACCGTCCAAGGCTACGAGGCATAGCCGAAGTGGTGGAGGATTTGGGATACCAATTTTGATGCCTGGACCGCCTTCTGCAGCTCGCTCCTTGAAGAACGCAACGACCCCATCTACATGCCCTACCCCCGTAGGCATGGAGTTGACTATGTTCGAAATATTCATGGGTATTTTGACTTTCCTAAGATATATAATGTTAATGCTCGGAGCCCCGAGGAATACCTAGTCTTTAGGCTAGAGGATCTCCTCCCATCTATCAACCGCTTCCTCGCAGATTTTTCTTCTTGCCCAGATCCAGCCTTCTTAACTACCTATAATTATCTTAGGCTTATCAAGTTCCTACTAATGCAGAGACCCACAACCGAGGAAGCCCACCTCCCTCCACTCTTTTTTGACATCAAGCTAGGGATAGATAGTAGAGCCATGACTAGACTAATGATGAGGGCAACCCTGCTTCCCTCCTTTTGCCTAGAAATCTTAGAGGATATGAGTGATACCCGCTTCACGAGGTGCAATCATCCTTTCTTGTCATCCACACCCTTGAAGGCCTGGGCCGGTATTAAAGAATATCTACAAAGTCGCGCATTCCTATCCCAATGCTTGCGACAGCCTCGTAATCCAGTTCTGAAGGTGATAGGCATTAGCTAGGATATCTTCCTTGTATGCAATTCTTCAAAAAAAAAAAGAGAAGAAAAAGAAAAAAAAAATCACGAGGGCTCACTTCACTCACTACACCTAGGGTTTATACCTAGCCCCTCCCCCACTTCACGCTTGGGGCACATCAAGGGTAGGACTTCTAGACCTGTCACCCTAAGTTTTGCACTGCACCTCCAACAACACACGAACTGGGTCCTCAAGTGTGGGACATTACCAAGGGCTTACCCAAGGTTAGATCCATCTCCCAGTTCCACTACACATGCACTTACACCACACCATGAGACAGACACACCCCTTAGGGAGTGCACAACTTTCTCTTGCAGGCTATGATTGTGACTCAGTGAATGGCTACCCAGCTAAAGAAGATCATCCACGACATCTGCTAATGACAAATAATTTTTCCTTGAGTCGGACAGGACACCACTACAGCAGCTTCAGGAGTTTTTGCATACTCCAATGGTTGGATGGACCAACATGCTTGATGTAGCCGACCATCTGCCCGTTGATGGCTACCATGACTGAACCAAATCAAGCAGGAGGAAAACTCAATGATGGACCCATCACTGGCATAGATTTTGGAACCTCATATTCTCCAAATGATTAGAGATGCCCATGCAAAACCTTTATCAGCTGTCGCAGAATGGGAGCTACAACTGTGTGAGAAATTCGGAGCATCTTCATGAAGTCTAAAGCACGCCGGAATCTCTCCCGATCATCGTTAATCCAACTCCATCACCTCTCATTCACAACAGCACCTTTTGATTGTGGTCATCTACCCACCAGTTCCACTTAGCAACAACCCCAACTACCCCACTACTCCCTACCACAACGCCATGGGACTGGCACTTGTCTAGGAGGGGGGTAATGTTAACCGTCAGACGAACAAGGTGGAAAATCTCAAAAAGCTAAAGCAAAAGACAAAGGCCAAGGCAAAGTGAAACAAAAGACGAAGGTGCGCCAATAAAGATCTAGAAACACAAGAAGCGTAGAAAAGTCCTAAATAAGGGAAAAAGGCACACAAGAAAAAGTGAAAGTCAATACTTTTGTAAAAGAATGCAAGCCCATCACGATTTAATTTAAGGAGCACCGGGCTCTCACCCGTGCAATTTGTAAATGTAGATGGGCGGTGGAAAGGAAGATAGGAAGATAGAAGGACAATGGGAAAAAGGGCCTAGGCCACGGCTGGCTATGTAAAAAGGGGATAAGGGGTGACCGCCCAAAGGGATTTAGGGTTTTGTATATAAAGTTGAAAAGTGAATGAGAAGCTCATTCTTATGTGTGGCCAAAGCTTCTTCTTCTTCTTCTCTTGTTTCTTACCTTCTTGCTTGTGCTTGAGTGAGGGATTGAGGGAGTGAGGGAGTGAGTGTGTGAGAGTGAGGGATCATGGAGAAGAAGCTCCCCATCTTCTCTCTTCGTCTTCTCTTCTTCTCTTCTCTTCTCTTTTCTTGTGCAGCTATGGAGGATGGAACTTGACGAAGAGGGCTTGAGGTTGCTTGAGCTTTCCGCAAGGATTATGGAGCTACCGGAGTGCAAGAGAGAAGAGGAAACTTGATCGAGCATCAAGGTAAGCTTACTACACCCGTAAGGTAGGCATTACACATCGGCTATATGAGAGGCAGCCATGGCTGCTCGGCTTGAAACGCTTGATCAATAAGCGGTCCGTAAGTCTCGGGGTAGAGCTTCGTAGCTCCCCTTCAAGTATGTATCTATGATTGACAGTATGTTTGATAGGAGGAAGTAATGAATACCAAAATATCAAATAAAGATCAACCTAAAGTGATCAATGATTGCATAGAAAAGTTGTGCATAAACTAATGAGTATAAAGAGAGATCCCACAAGCTCCAAAGGCCAAGCTTTGCAATACAAACATAAAAACTACTCCCATTGGAAGCAAACCAGAGTGTTGGAGAGCAAGGTAAGCTCGATGCATATACATCATAACATTTAAAAGCCCAACAATGTTAAGTAATATATTCAAGAGCATCCAAATGACATAAATATTCAAGCCTACAAGTGGTACATCATTGATCAATGTAACCTCTACCAAGTATGTATGTAAAAGAATCTTGAAATCAAAGTCAAAGCTCAAGCAAGAGCATATTCATCATAACCACCAGTTGTAACTATACATTTGACCCAAGAGCATTTTTTAGTAGCATAAAAGCATGTATTTCATTAATATTCAGCACATAAGCTTGTTTTCCATGGTTTATGACAATGAAAAATATTACAATGGTTGGCAAACCAAGCTCTAATCGATCCGTGGAGTCACCCTGAGCATTAATACATCATCCCAACTTTAAATCTTTAGTGTATATACATACATCAAAGAAGCATAAACCTTCAAGATTTTAGTGCCCAGAACCGTGAACATAAGGTCTTTCCATAATAGTAAGTCAATGGCTGATAATCTCAACTTGGAATGATGCTTGAAATGGAGTCCAATAAGCCATAATGAGCCACCAAATGCTAGCCAACAAGCACCATGAGGCATTGGCTGATGCAAGTAGGGAAGGGACATTCCCTAAAAATGTGGTGCAAATTTTGGGTTGTTCCTTGGGGCTTTTCCCTATTGTGGATGGCATTTCAGGGTCACTTTCTAGTGAGTAAAGATGCTCCATATGTTAGGAAACAAGCTAGAGGAGTGCATACCTCCGTTAAAAGAAAATCTGGTCGTGATGAAAGCTCGGTTGAAGCTCTCTTTCCCAAGCTAAAGAAGAATGGTCGAAGCTCCTTGAATGCTCGCTCTAATACCATTTGAAAGGGTGAATATGTATGAGAGTGAGAGAGAAAGAGAAGCTCAAGTGGAAGCATGAGAGGAATGGTTATTGAGATCTAAACTCATGAGAGAAAGATTGATATGTGAGAGCTCCAACTATCACAATGTGACCTCCGTGCCCTTTATTATTTTACATTAAATAATAGAAAATAAACATGACAATGATGGGAGGCTACCATCTACAATATACATGTGTGTGGGCACTAATTACAAGATAAATATAGGTGGCTAGGCACATGTGGCCTTTAACTCCCAACAAGTAAAAGATGATTATTGAATGATAAAGCTCAATCCTTTAATTGATGTTTCCCAACCAATTCATCCCATTCCACCCCCTAATCTCTTTCTTTGACCCATGTGATTTGTTATCATCTAAAAGATGTTGGGTTAAAGGCCAATGTGGCCGACTGCCCATCTTACTCACACTAACCCTAACTATATATACACACACTTATTCTTTATTCTTTGAGTGATAAGACAATAATATGCTACTCACAAGTGAGCTATTGAAGGAACCAACGTCTTTTGTGTGTGTGTGTGTGTACAACCCCTATTCTCCTTGCAACTCCAACAAATAGTATTAGAGTGGGAGGGAGTCTCCAACTAGTGCCACCAACATAAATCTTCATGGTCTCTATTTTGGATGAGATTTGATATGCATGAAGAGATCGAGAAATTCTAAGGGTAACCCAATTAGGGCTTAATCTACTCCATTTTTTTATTTGAGGCTATTTCAAGCCCCATTTTTTACTTATGAGTATTGCCCATGCTGTTTCATCTTTTTTTGCAATTTCTCACATGTTGTTTAGAACTTGCAAAATAGTTCAAGGATTACAATGTCCACTATTATAGAGATGGTGTAGACAAGTTGCTGAGAATTGGTTAACCAATGACAGACTTCTAGAAACAAGTAGTTTTAGATTACAAGTAGTTTGATGCATGTTGTAGATTACAAATTTCATGGTCTTGGAGCTTGTTGTTTGTTGACTGCTATTGTATGTAGCAAGTGTTACTAGAGTAAAGACTTGGATATACATGCAATAGTGATTCTTGACCTACATAGCTTGTCCACTATCCATACATATTTACTTCTAAATGAAGTGGCTTTCACAATGTTTGGACAACAATATATGCATTACTACTAAACAATGGATCATTTTCGATCTTCTCTCAATTTTGGTTATACTAAGCGGGTGTTGTAGAAAGTCTGTTAGCTTTGTGGTGTGGTTTGGTGATTTTCTAGCTTTTGTCACTTGATAGTTAGTTGTTGTTTTGCACAAATGGCTTTAATGGACATGGACCTATAAAAATCAGGAAGTTTGATGTTACCAACTTGAAGGAGAAGATCCAAGATATCCCTATTTAGAAGAAGTAGCTAAGTCACATAAGAGGCATAGATGAAAAACCGGGAGATGTCTTTAAAGATGATTAGCTATACATGGCTTACGAAAGAAGCTATGTGACACTTATAAGAAGTAGACTATCTCTAATGAGGTGTATCTTATGAAAAAGTTGTTTGAGTTGCAAATAAAGGAGATCTCTGCTATCGCCTCCCATCTCAATGAATTCAATATCATATTTACTTAGGTGCAATCTCAAAAGTTGAAGCTCAAAGATGAGGTTAAGGTAGTGTTTTTATTATGTTCCTCGCTTGCATCATCGAACACCTTTAGAACAATATTCGGTAATTCAACTTTAGATGGTGAGTTGAAGTTTAATGATGTTGTGGGAAGTTTATTGACAAAGAGATATATAGGAAATTGATGGACCAAGGCTGAAATGGTCAAGCATTGGCAACTTTGGAAGAAAGAGGTAGAAAGTAGTATAAAGGCAAGAACCAAGACCATGGACAATGGTCGTATAGCAAATCCAAGTCCAAGAAAGATAATGAATGATTTTGCTATGATAAAACATGTCACATTAAGAAGGATTATTACAAATAGAGGCAAGAGCAAAAATATAAGAATAAGTAAGATAAAGACGTTGACAGGAAAGAAGGTAAAGGAAAGGCAAATATTAAATAAATCAATGCACTGACTATGCATAATGATGATAATGAGGTGCTATTTACTTTTACTCTTCCTACACACATGCTAGCTGCATTAGATAAAAAACTAGCTCAAGATTGGATGCTTGATTCTGACACATCTTTTCATGTGACTCCTCATATAAGGAGTGGTTTTGTTATATGACAGCAAGTGTGGATCAATCTATCATGGTAAGGTGTGGATCAGTCCATCTTGGTAATCACTATATATGCAATATAGTTAATGCAGATGATATGTAGTTTGCTTTTCAGAATGGATCTACCTATATTCTTTAAAATGCACACCATATTCCTAAGCTTACTAAGAGATTGATATCTATTGGTCAGTTAGATAACTTGGGATACTCTACTACTTTTGGAAGTTAGTGATGGAAAGTCCACAAGAGATCATTTGTTGTTGATAAAGGAGCCAAATGTGGCACTTTATATCCCCTTTATATATCTTTTGTCAAAAGTCATATAATTGCAATAATCGAGCAGCCATCTGTATCTTTATGGCATTGTCGATTAATGGATTGAAATGAGATCTCATTTGGGTCACTTGCCTTCTCTTGATTTTTTTGATCTTTTTGTTGTGAGTGTTGCATATACAAAAAGTATATATGTTCATCCTATCATAAAAACTTAAATAGGAAAAAGAGTGAGACCCTTGACTTAGTGCATAGTGATATATGTGGGCTTATACCTATGAAGTCTTTGGGGAGGGGCACGGGAGGGAAACATTCTAGTTTATCACATTCATTGACAATGCAAGTAGAAGAGTATGGGCTTTCACTATGGGTAGGAAAGATAAGGCTTTGTCTTATTTTCAAAAAAATTCTAAAAATTACAAAAAATTGGTTTGGTAAGAGACTTAAGTGTCTTAGAACTAATAATGATGAATTAGATTTCTCTCATGAGTTAGGAATTTTTAATGAAGCATGTGGGATAAAGAGAGAACTCACAACACCTAGTAATCTTGCCCAAAATGGTGTTGCAATATGAAGAAATTTCTATGAAGCACATGTGATAAAAAGGGAACTCATGACATCTGGTAATCTTGCTCAAAATGGTGCCGCACAACAGATAAACATACCAATAAATGAAAGGATGTTGAGTATGTTGTCTAATGTTATTCTTACTCAAGGATTTTGGGATGAGGCTATGGTGACTATTGTACATTTAACAAATAGGTTGCCTAATACTACTTTGGATGTTGGTAATCTTGAAGAGGCATGGTTGGTGGGCAAAAAGTCCTCTTATGATCACTTAAGAATGTTTGATTGTGAAGCTCATATACATGTGCCAAAAGAAAAGTGTAATAGGTTAGAACCACAATCCACTCATCTTTTTGGGCTATGTATAGAGTGCTGAGATAGGTTATCACCTTTGAGATCTTGAAGGTAGAAAGATTTTCCGTAGTAATGATGTGATATTCAATGAGAAGAAGATGCATAAGCATCCTCTTAAGAAAGTGGAAACAAGGAGGGTTAATTTTCAAGATGCAATGCCACCTATTGTTTTGCCACATAAGGAAAGTGTTCATGCTCCAAGTATGCAGTGGGCACAAGTGATGCTTTCGCTAGTGAGCAAGATGCATGGAGATATATTGAGTAGCAAGTTGAGACCCCTATGGTGCTTGACGAAGACAGAGTGTAGGTTAAAATTTCCACTCTAAGTTAGCCCATTGTGTTATGTAGATTTACTTGTATTTCTCATCCCCCTTAGAGATTTCAGTTCGGGGTTGACAGATTGTGGGGAGCCATCTTGCTACAAAGAGGCCATGATTCATGATGATAAGAGTAAGTGGATGCTAGCTATGCAATTTGAAATGGATTTCATTTTGAAGAATCAGACTCTAGAGTTGGTTTTATTGTTAAAGGAAAAAAATACTTTGCCATCCAAGTGGAGCTATAAGGTGAAGGTCACAAGTGATGCTAAATCAAAGTACAAGGCAAGGTTAGTGGCAAACCTTTTTAGAAAAAAAAAGTTGTGGACTTTAATGAGATTTTTTCACATGTGGTAAAATTGAATACTCTTTGCATTGTGCTTGCCTTGGTGGCTAAAGATGACAAGGACCTTGTACCATTGGATGTTAAGACATCATTTTCTCATGATGACATTCATGATGAGCTTTACATGCAACAACTAGAGGGTTTTGTGGAACATGGTAAACATAAGCTTGTTTGCAAGCTAAAAAAGAGTCTCTATGGATTAAAGCAAGCCCCCATGAGAATGATATAATAAGTTTGATGTATTTGTGTAGTCTCTTGTAGACACTGCTTATGCATTAAAAAGGCTAAAGATGACAACTTGATAGTGTTGATACTTTATGTGTATGATGTGTTGATATAATTAGGGTAAACAAGTATGAGATTGATACCTTGAAGAAAATATTAATGGAAACCTTTGAAATGAAGGATTTGGGACATGCATATCACATTCTTGGTTTTGTGGAACATGGTAAACATAAGATTGTTTGCAAGCTAAAAAAGAGTCTCTATGGATTAAAGCAAGCCCCAAGAGAATGGTACAATGAGATTTGATATAGAGTCTCTATGGATTAAGGCAAGCCACATGAGAATGGTATAATAAGTTTGATGTATTTGTGTAGTCTCACAGCTACAAGAGAAGTGAGGCAATAGACCACTGCTTATGCACTAAGAAGGCTAAAGATGGCAACTTGATAGTGTTGATACTTTGTGTGTATGATGTGTTGATATAAATAGAGTAAACAAGTATGAGATTGATACCTTGAAAAAAAGATTAATGGAAACCTTTGAAATGAAGGATTTGGGACATGCATATCACATGATCAGGAATAAAATAAAGAGATTGCTTTATTTGTCCCAAAAGGATTATGTCAACAAAGTGTTGCAATGTTTCAATATGGAGGGGGGAAGGAAAATAGTACTCCATTTCCTCCACATGTGAAAATTAGTACTAATTATTGTCCCAAATCTAATGAGGAGAAGACTGGCATGGGCAAGGTTCCATATTCATCATGTATGGGTAGTCTCATGTATGCCATCATAGCCACACACTTGGACGTTTCATTTGTAATATCAATAATGAGTCCAGGTCCATAATAAATCAGGAGGAGAAGACTGCCATGGGCAAGGTTCCATATTCATCATGTATGGGTAGTCTCATGTATGCTATCATAGCCACACACTTGGACATTTCATTTGTAATATCAATAATGAGTCTAGGTCCATAATAAATCATGGCAAGAAGCATTGGGAAGCAATGAAAAGTATCTTAAGGTGCTCAAGTGGTATAAGAGATATATGCATATGAGTTGGGAGAAGTAGTAGTGGTATACTTTGATATGTAGACACAAACTGTGCAGGGAATGTTGACAACAAATAGTTAACCACATGATATGTTTTTACCTTGTACGGTGGTGCATTCTCCTAGATAAAACCAAGTGTATAGAAGTGAGATATTACTTTATTTGTCAAGTGCTTGAGGTAAGCAAGTTTGGCTTATCAAAGTTAATACTTATGCTAATCCTATATATTTTCTCACTAAGATTCTACCCTCTAAAAAGTTTGCACATAATAGGAAGTTGATGGGCATTGGGTTAGGGTAACTCACATGTATTACACCTCTCATTCTTTTGTCCCCCCCCCCCCCCCCCCCCTCTTAACGACACATTGGCATATAAGTGGGAGGTTGTTGGGGTAAAGGCCAATGTAGTTGGCCGCCCATCTTACTCACAAACCCTAACTATATATGCACACACTTATTCTTTATTCTTTAAGTGATAAGATAATAAGGCACTCCTCACAAGAGAGCTATTGGAGGTACCACAAACATGGCATCTTCTTGCTCTCTCTCTATGCAATCTCCATTCTCCTTGTAGCTCTAATAAAAGGGTCATATTCTAATCACTACAAGTAATACGGCATGCCTTGCCCTAGTAAGCTTTAAGTCTCACCAATGCTAACAAGTTAAGGCATAAATGTGGATGACCTCTAGGATATCATCACCCTCTATAGTTTTAATAACAACCAAATTGCCATCATCTCCTTTACATATCAAAGAAGGATCATTCACATCTTTAACCAATAGAAGCATGCATTTTTGATACTTTTATAAACATGAAAAAAGGATAAATATCCTCATCCGCATCCAATTTTAGTATCCTGCAAAGCTAATATGCTAGGTTTTCTCATTTTAAATATCCTATTATATACTATCCGAATCTAAGTTGCTCACATCCTAAGAAACACGCATACCAAGAAAACCAAGAAAATTTAAAGGGTTTGGAGCAATAGTTTGGTCCTTCTAAGAAATAATATAGAGAGAGTGAGAATCAAGTTAGAAAGGTGAAAAACCATTTTTGTGGATTTGGATACAGTCTCTAGCATGTTTGTTAAATGGAGATATGAATTGTTCTCTTGCACAATGATATTTGAATTGGTACATACCATGCCCCAAGAATAGGCAAGATTGGATTCATTGGCTACATTACAGTTTTCCTTCACAAAGAAAGGGGGTTATTGAGAAGCCCACAAATGCACAAGTCAGAAAGACACACAATAAACTACTTTGCACATGCTTGCACCTTATCAAGAAGCACTCTCTGAACTAGTATTAATGATGAAGATTAGAGCTTTGCAAACAATGTCCTCATTTCAAGAATAAGGATGAATCTAATCTACTCATTTTGAGGAGCTTCTTATTAGCTCAGCTTAGCAATGGACAAAGTTTCATCAACTATTATGTGACTACCACAATGAACTCTTTGTCTCACCCATGGAGACAAAGGAGATAGAGAGTGAAGAGAAAAGTGATGACGAAGATACACTAATTGAATATGAGTATAGAGAACCTGAGAGATAAGTTTGCAAACTATGATATTGATGGCAAAATGATAGATCAAATCTCAGCTAACCCTAAGCCCTCCAAGGCTAAAATCTTGAACTCTTTGTCTCACTCATGGAGACAAAGGGGATAGAGAGTGAAGAGAAAAGTGATGACAAAGATACTCTAATTGAATATGAGTATAGAGGACTTGAGAGATAAGTTTGCGAAATATGATATTGATGGAAAAATGATAGACTAAATCTCAGCTAACCCTAAGCCCTCCTAGGCTAGAAGCTTGTACATAGATATTGATATCATCGAATTAAAAATTGATATGGAATGATTAGATCACTTAAGAGTCCTAGACCTTCAAAAATCCAAATTTCTACTCAAAGACCTTGTCCCAAATCCTAAAGTATCGAGGATTGAGCAAGATGAAGACTTACCTTTTGATGCTCCATCAATGTCAAAAGACACTAGCTTAGAGTTGGAATGAGATATAGACACAAACCATGAGGCTCCACAGGGATTGCTACTCCAAATTCCAAGCCTAATCTTTCCATCCATTTGAGAAGAAGATAGTCAAGACTACTCATAAGGATGTAGAATCTAACCACAAGATCTTTGGAAGTAGTTCAAGATACTCAAGAAAGGAGATTGAGTCATAGTAATAGTTCGCATTGAGAGATAAGGCAAAGCTAGTGAATCCATAAAAGGACCTACGAAGATGAAAGAGGCGAACCTTGTTAAAAGAGGGAAACACCCTAGGCCAACTTTCATTGCAGATGACCTTGGTGGTGAGGCTAAAGGTAAACTTATCAGCTTAATAGGGATTATCTCCTCAGGTACTAAGATTCTGAAACTTGATGCTAAGCCATTGAAACAAAGACTTTACTGAATGAATCATGTCATGCATACCATGTTTGTGAGGAACATGTTGGGGTGAGCATGCAATGGAATGCGAGACAGAAATAGAGCAAGAGCAGTGTTGAGAGTGAGAGTGAGAGAATCCCAAGATGAGTGTACCAACAAAGTCACACTTAACAAAGAATAAAATGTATTTTTTTATTAGGGTACAAAATAGGATGTATTCACACCCATATAAGTTTATACATACAAAGATTAAGGGACTTTATGCCCAACAACCTCCCACTTAAAGGATCGAAATGGTATCTTCAAGCTAGCAACTCCCACTAATTGGATGCAATGCTCATGTTGGAGCCTTTGTAAGACTCTTAGCGAGAACATCTGTAGGGTTATCTTGGATTTTGACCTTGGTTAGTGTGACAAGACCATCATCCAAGACTTGTCAAAAGAAATGGTACCGAACATCTATGTATTTGGTACATGCATGAAACATGGCATTCTTAGCCAAACATACTACACTCTAACTATCACAACCAAGCACTGGAGTACGTGAAGAGAGACCAAAATCCTTGACCAAAAAAGCCAAGTCAAATAGCTTCCTTAGAAGCTTCTGGGCGGCTGAAATAGCCTCTATAGTACTCAGTGCAATAATTTTTTGCAACCTTGAACATCAAGAGATAGCTCCACCAACTAAAGTAAAGACATACCCACTGGAAGATTTCCTAGCATCAAGATCTCTTGCCATGTTTGAATCATAGAATCCCTGCAACTTGTGTACCCTTTCCATAGCATATACAGTTCTCTTGTATACTTGTGAAGTATCTAAAGATACATTTCACTACTTCCCAATGTGGCTTGCTAGGGTTAGACATGAATCTACTAATAAATCCCATTGCATGAGCAAAGTCATGGCGAGTTGCAACCATGGCATATACCAAAGAACCACAAGCTAATGCATAAGGTATGCCCTTCATAGCACTAGTAGCTGCATTATCCTTTGGGCAATTAGCTTTGCTAAGCTTTGTATATGGTGGTAAAGGCACACCAAGAGGCTTAGGATTAGTCATGCTAAACCTGTCAAGTACTTTGCTCATTACTTGTCCTATGAGAGAAACAACAAGTGCTATTCTCTATCTCTTTTAATTCGCATGCCCAAAATGTGTTCAACTGCCCCCAAAACTTTCATTGAGAAGGCTGAACTCAACTACCTTTTAAGAGTATTCAAAGTACTCTTATGCATTCTTGCAATCAACATGTCATCCACATATAAAACTAGCACAATAAGGCTTCCATCATTAGCTTTTTTAGTGTATAAGCAGTGATCTGCATGACTGCGTTTAAATCCATAGTTGAGCATGAAGGTATCAAACTTTTTATACCATTGTCTAGGGACTTGTTTTAGCCCATATAAGCTACCTTTTAGCTTACAAACCAAATGCTCTTTCCTTGGAATAGCAAAACCTTTGGGCTATTTCATGTACAATTATTCATCCAGGTCACCATGAAGAAAAGCAATCGTTACATCCATTTGATCTAACTCTAAATCCAAGGATGCATTGAGAACAAATAAAACACAGAGGGTAGTTATCTTTACCATTGGTGAAAAAACCTCTTGTAAGTCAATGCCTTCCTTTTGTGTATAAACCTTAACAACCAAACGTGCCTTGTACTTGGGCTTCCCATCAATACATTTCACCTTAACAACCAAACGTGCCTTGTATTTGGGCTTCCCATCAATACATTTCACCTTATAAACCCATTTGTTAGGGACAGCTTTCATATCCTTCAACAAAGGTACAAGCTCCCATGTGTTATTTGTATACAGAGACTTTATCTCTTCCTGCATAGCAAGCTTCCACTTTCTCTTGTTTTCATACGATTCTCTCTCTAAATGTCAGAGGTTCACCTTCATTAGTCAATAAAATGCAATCGAAAGATGGTTGAAACCTCTGTGGCTACCTTTTGATATGTGTAGACCTTCTTACCCAATGATATGTATTGTTAGGCAATGTGTCTACATCCTTAAGTATGTGCACACCATTACCTAGCGGCTGATTTTACGCATTTTTTTTCTAATGTAACATGCTATTTGTACTGTCTTATTCCATCATATGCATCTATTTGTTGCTCTTTATCTTCTGGCTGTAGCACAATAAGTTATTGCTCATTTTCAACATCAAAAGAAACAGATTCTTCAATTGATGGTTGTTGAATGGTTGGTTGTTCATGCTGAAATTTGACCTTTTTGTCAAGGTCATAATGTGTAGCATTTTTTAGCAACTTTGTCTCATTAGATACTATGTCTCGACTATGTACTATCTTTATATATCTTACGAAGCCAAACTCTATAATATATCTCTTCCTCATCTTCATATCCCATGAAGATGCCTTTGATGGATTTCATATATAGTTTAGTCCTCTGATTTACAAGAACATGCACTAAGGCATCACAACTAAAGTACCATTTTAATGCCTCTAGCATTTAGTATAGAGCCCTTATGGACCTTCCAAGATCCACCACCAAAGGTAGTAAAATATCCTCTTATATGAAGCTTCCCAACTGACAATAGACTTTTCTTTATGCCAAATACATATTTGACATTCTATAAAATTAGTTGTTGGTTGTTTTCAAGGGCCAAGTGAATGGTATCTACACTCTCTATCTCACATGTATAGTTATTGCCCAAGTAAAATTTACCTAGGAGACAACTTAAAGTGTATCCAAAAAATGACTCCAAAGAGATAAAACATGAAAAGAGACACCGTTGTCTACTATCTATGCATGAGACTACAACAAGTATCTCTCTAGTGTCAAAGAGCTCTTCAATGACCATACTAGATGCAACATTTGCCTTTGTGATCTCTTTTGAGAGAGAGTTATCATCTTTCTTGTCATCCTTATTTTTCTTTTCTTGTTGTTTCTTTCTTTCTTGCTCTTTCTTATAGAATAGACAATCAAGCTTTTTATGCTCTTTATGTCAACACTGATAGCAAGTAACATCCTATTATTTGCCCTTGTTTTTACTCTTACTTTTGTCTTTATTTGCTACATTATTTCTCCTCTTTGACCTACCTCTAAGATGATAAGCTAAACCACAGCCTTTTTCACTGGACTTTCTTTTGATCTCCGCATTGAAAATAAAGCCCCTAACACCATCATAAGTTAAATTAAGAATGTTGCTTAGTGAAACAATCAAAGACTCCCAACTATCATGTAAAGTCATCAACAAGAAAATAACATTCAATTTATCATTGAAGAGCTGAAAACCAAAGTCTTGCAACAGACTCAAAATCCTTGTGAAAACATTCAAATGCTCAAATGCTGGCTTAGACTCAATCCAACTCCATGTCTATAAAGCTTACGCATGAGATGCATTTGATTTACTGGAATTGTGTTTTCATGAGTATCCATTAACTTTTTGCATATGACATAAGCTGTATCAAGATGCTTAATGTCTGTAAAGTACATAATTAAATACAGTCATTTTAATGTATGCAATGGCCTTCTTGGATCTGCTTGGTCTAAATTGATCTATCGATTGGCTCACCTAGTACACGTGTTTGAAAGATAACAACCTAATATATGTGAGCAAAAAACAAGCTTCAAACAATGTCGCCAGACTGTCTCTTGCCTCGAGAAACGTGCACACAATGCCCCAGCTGCGATACCAGCTTGTTAGAGTAAGTGCACAATGGAATGTGACAAAAATGTAGTAGTAGTAGTGTTGAGAGTGAGAGTGAGAGAATCCCAAGATGACTATACTAGCAAAGTAATGATAAATAAAGAATAAAATGTATTTATATATTAGGGTACAAATAAGGATGTGTTCATATATGTATAAGTTTATACACATGGAATTTAAGAAATTTTATATCCAACTAAATACCAATATTTTCTATCTTAGCATGTATTCTTTTTAGATCCTAAACATGCTTGTGTAGAATATATATAAAGTGACACCAAGATGGTACCATCCTAAAGCTTGTTTGTTCATAATCTAAACACATTGGTGCACGATGCATGCAAACTAGCACCAAAAAGTTACTATTATTTAATGCATATTTACCCCCATCTAACATATACTCCTTGTTAAACGTAAACATGGTGGTGCAAAATGTATACAAACTCGTACCAAGATATTACTAATATCTAATGTAGTTTAAATTTGTTTTTTAAAAATAATTTTATATATTTACATATTTATAAAATATATCTAAAAAATAAGACATTATTTTTTTGATTGTGTATGGATAGAGATGTTGATGTTTTTGTAGGCTATTTAGTTAGGATCACAATAGTTCTTCACAGAATAAATTCTGAATTGCAAGCTCTAGTTTATATAGAGTGGAGGGGGTATATCTTTTGTACAAAAGATTAATGATTCTACAATAATTAAGGTGTTATATGGATTATACAACCATATCAACTATATAAGACAAATTTTTAAATAATAATGCATATAATGCAACGTAATTTTCATGTATTATTTAATCCCACATATCCCTTGTAGAACTTGCATAAACATCTTTATGTTGTAAGCTCCGTAGAGCTGTGAACAAAGGGAACCAAATATTAGATCACACAAGAGCATCTCTTTGTCTACTCCCATGTCCAGCTGATTGTGCTCCCTTTCTTTCTTTCTCCCAACATCATAGAGCTCATGTAGTTTGTAGAAGGACATAATCTTTTGATGGCTTTCACATGTCTCACACGAGGTTCCTGTAGTACCAAGGTTGGGCATACCACCTTCAAATAAATAACAACAATACTCTGTCTGATAATTTGAAGCCAAGACTCCATGACCGCTTCCTCTCGTTTTAGCGATAAGAATGGAAAACTCGCCTTTGCAAAGTTCACATGCTGCTGCTCCTTCGGCATGGAACACTGCTTCCAATCTCTTGAACACAAAACCAGATACGACACAGAAGTTACTCAAACAGGTCAGATGGAGAATGTTGGCAGCCGTTCACGTCTCGGCCCTCATTCTGCAGAGGGCCAAACTGAGTTAATCGCTGGAATCAATCAGCAATTGAATGAAACCTGAAACCTACACAATCAGGACTCTGCTGTCGTGCAAAGTCGTACATGCTCCTTCATTTTCTCTCTATCAAGCGATGTGCGCACAAGAACCTGTGATTAAAAGAATTTGCTGTCACAAACAGATCCAAGCAGCTTTCCTGGGGTGTAAATATATCACAAGCGATTTCCAAAGGTAAGACTTCCGAAAAAGTATCTGTTATCAAGCAAGACCACAAAAGTAAGGGTGGCAGAAAGCTTCGTGGGTAGAGATGGAGGTGGTTGAACACCAGTGACTGATGCAATCCTATGTTGACGTTATCAATCTATCTTTATGTTTGTACTTGTTCTCTCTCTCTCTCTCTCTCTCTCTCTCTCTCCCCATGGAGTTTCATCCGCCGCAGCCTGCTGGTCCATCTTCATGAGGTCCATACCCAACAGTGGTGTTAGAGCAGTGGTGTGGTGGTTTGCTGCGTAGTGTTAGACGAAGAATGAAAAGACGAAATGAGCAGCAGAGATACTGCCCAGTGCTGCCCATGTCACCTCCGAGATCTGTCGCCTCTCATCAGCTGAACACTGCCTAGCTCCGCAACAAGAAGAAGAAGTATTGCACTTCCTGTCTGCACGTGTGCCCTGCACCTGTCCTCCACAACAGACCTGCCTGCTGCCTGTCTGATGTGTTAAGCGCACTGGGTTGGAAGGGCGAATTCCATGTAAAATCACTTGCTGGCAGTTTGTCCATCTCTGCATGTGTTAAGCGCACTGGCTGGCTTGGAAGGGCGAGTCCCACGTAAAACTTCTTGCTGGCAGTTTGTCCATCTCTGCCACGTCTCTACAGCCCCAGCCCATCGCTAATACGCGAATCGCACCCTGCCGAGTGCCAACTGGTCAAATTCGTCATTGTCAGACGTCAGTGTCTACCCCACGTCACCCTTTGGGCGACTTCTAAGTTCTCACCATCCGCAGTAGCCTGTCTCTTACAGCCCATAAACTTAAAAAGGGCGAGCTTCAATCTTTTCAAACATTTTATCACACCTTATTCACACACTTTGTTTAGGGGCATTTTACTTGAAATTGGTACTGTACAATTTTGAGCCAATTGTTCAAAATTTTGTGGACATAATTTCAAGCTTTTTGGATTCGCAACTTCTACCACCAAATTGAAGCATCTGATGAGAATCGAAGACCACCCACGTGCTCACACCTTCGACATCGGGCAAAGAATGACCCGCCAATCATCTAATGCTTGGTGACGCTGCCACAAACAATCGACCCTAACTGTGATGTCCTTGACATTAACATTGAGGAGAGGGATTTTTATCCCTACAAAAATTTAAAAAGTAAAAATTTTAAAAACATAATTTTTTTGAAGTAAGTAAAAATTAGGTGATTAGAATTAGACATTGGTCATGCTCAAGCATGTGGTAAGACCTTTCCATAACTTATAAAATCATTTTGTGGGGTCCTTTGCCCAGATTTTAATTGAAAATGAGTTGTATTTCTTTCTATTTTCTTTCCATCTGATTTACAAATTATGTTTCGAGAGGCATTCTAACCACTTTAGGGATGACCACTAAGTTTATCTAAAAACTATACCCATGTATTTGCCCTCTGGTCATTTGGCCAGTGCCTCTGTCACCAAGATGTGAAATTTTGAGATGCTTTAATCTTGCCAATAACATTTGATTTAGTTATTACTCAAATGTGCAAGGTTGCTTAGCACAAGTGATTCACATGACAAGCACGAGGCCTTCAATTTGCATGCGACCCATGTGGAGAGGGACACAAAGAAGCCCAACTCCCACCATTGAACATGCAAGTATTGCGGAAAGCGCTATACAAGTGGTGCAACTTTGCTTCTTCAACATCTTTCCAAGACGGGGGGGCAAGTTGCTCCATGCAAGGAAATCCCTCAAAATATCACGGAGGAGATTCTTGCCAAGATGAGAAGGGGATCCACAAGAGGAGGAAGTGGCTTATCGGCACCAACTCCTAGGCCTACTAACGAGAAACCATCGAATGTGGGTGTATCTTCAACTGATGCGGGAGAGGTCTCTACCATTGGTGGTGGGGGCTCCACATCTGCATCCGGCTCCAGTAAAAGACAAAGAGCGAAGGCTCATGCGGTGCCGAGAGAATCCTCTCTCTCTCAAGCTCCCGGTCATGTGCATGGATCGGTTGCCTTTCTTAGAGAAAGGCAACAACTTGCAGACATTGAAATTGCACACACAGTGATTGAGTGCAATCTTGCATTCAATATCCTAAAGCAAGAGCAATGGAAGAAGATGGTAAAAGCCATTGCCAATGTGGGTTCATGTGAACCAGTGTCACATATAATGATATGAGGATGAAAAATATTGATAAAGAGAAGGAGAGGATTGATAGAGCCCTTGATCCTATTCAGGCCGTATGGATAAAATATGGTTGCTCCATTCTTATCAACGGATGGAGTGATCGTAAGAAACGGGCATCATGAGTATACTTGTCTCATGTTGACTCGGCACTTACTTTTTGTGGGCCGTAAATACCGGCAAGAGGGGGAGGAAAACGACGGGCGCATTCATCTACCACTACGTTCGACAAGCTATCATTGAGGTATATATTGCCTTTTAAATTTATTTCACTTTCTTTCATTATGATAATTGATTTATGCATAACTATCTATCTTTCTATTCTTATTTCTCTCTAATTTTTTCTTGGGCCCCAAGGTTCCCAATCCCCATCTCTCTTCATTCTTGAATCTTAAAAGTTTCAATGAAAGGCTTAACTCTCTCTTTCTCTCTCTAACCTCCGTATTGTTAGTATACTTGTAATTTGTAAATTGTGGTTGTAGGTGGACCCCTCAAATGTGGTGCAAGTTGTTACCGACAATGCATCGAATTGTCGGCGCATGGGCCGTTTGCTTGAGGCCGAGTTTTCCACGATTATGCAGACTCCATGTGCAAGTCATTGTTTGGACTTTCTCATGGAGGACATTGGAAAGCTCAAGTGGGTGAAAAGGGTGGTCCACAAAGCTACATCAATTATCACCTTCTTCACGGTAAAGGTAAAGGTGCTTCCGATGCATCGTGAGCATAGCACACTGGAGTTGAAGAAGCCTTCTTCAACTCGCTTTGCTTACATGTGGTTATTGCTGGAGCGCCTTTATGAGGTGCGGTTTGCACCTTGCACTAGACAATGGTGTCCACTCTATGAGACAGAGGAGGCCAAAGCCATGCAGTGCTTGTGCCTTAATGAGTAGTTTTGGCAAAAAGTCTGTGCCATTGTCATTGTCGTGATTCCCTTTTATAGGATGTTACGTATGAGTGATTGCAAGGGGTCCACCACGAGCCTTCTCATTCACTTCTTTAGAGCAGCATTGGTGGAGGCACATGCTTGTACAATGATCACAAAGCCTCAGCGTGCACATGTTTTAGAGATAGCAGAGGAGATGGGCATGGATGCATAAGTCCATCCATGGTTTTGCCGCATTGGTACATCTGGCCTACAAGTCACCAGCGGTCATGGATGATAGAGAGTTCTGTTCGAACCAACTTGCTTATTTGACTCGTGTGGTCCCTGTGGATGATCACAATGCAGTGCTGGAGGAGCTAGGATGCTATGCAGATCAGAGAGGGCATGTGGCTTTTGCTTCTTCCACTTGTTGAAGGAGAGAGTCACTTGTGAAGCCTTTATTTTGGTGGCAAAAATTTGGAGACCCATTAGCCCTTAGCCATGAGGGTCCTTGCCTAGGATTGCTCTTTGGGTGCATGTGAGAGAAACTAAAGTGCCTATTCTCTCATTCACACAAAGATTCGCAATCGGCTTAGCACACGATAGTTAGAGCGGCTAGTCTATTGCCACACTAACTTACGCATGATGAGGACTATAATGAGCATGGATAGTCCGAAGCAGGTAAAGTTTAAACACTGAATCATAACATTTAAAATTTGTTGTTTTAAACTTTGAACTTTGAAGTTTATACTTTACAATTTAGACTTTAGTATCTACAATATTACGTGCATCACTGCATTGTGTAGGTGAATGTTAATACATTCAAGTTGGTGGGCGACACTCTTCCGAGTATACATCAGGAGGTGGATGAGAAGGAGGAGATGAGTTTTGCAAAGCTCTATAAAGAGCTTATAGCAGCAGATACTCGTGATATTCACAGTCAGCGTGCTTGTAGGGGACCAAGAGTTCGAGTAGATGGTAGTAGGGGCATGGTTATTTAATGCCCTCCATCATCAAGGACGGGTGGTTCAAGTGACTTGTAGACATATGTAAGGCGGGGCTCTACTAGCTCACATCCTGTGCCTCGTGATGGCATCCCCACCTTGCCTACACAATCACCACCTAGGGAGCCATCATTTCATCATTTGATGATGATGGTAACCTCATCAGTGAGGATGAGTATGAGTGTGTCTTATCATCCGATGCCGAGGAGTCATCTTCAAACTCTCTTAATGAGCACTCAGATGGTTCTGATGATGATGATAGTGATGCCTCATCATAGATTCATAGGTCTCTCACTTTTTTGTATCAGATATACTAGACTGTAGTTGTATCGCATGTTTTGCGCAGCCCATGTGACCGCGATGGTCACCCTCATGTATTTATCTTATTCTCTAATGAAATGGCTATTTCCACTTTAAACATGTATTCTATGATCTATCATTTAATGATTTATAGTTTTTACTATTTAAAAAATCATCTTAAATTTTCTTTCTTACTAATATCGTACCATACCTTATAAAATCATAAGGTACCATTTAATACCGTATTTTATTGTACCGTATCATATCGTATCTTTCGTACCTAACAACTATGTTTGCATCCACTTTTGACATATATATCCTGCAAACACTTGTTTCTTGGAAGCTAATTTGAACTTGTCCCTTTGTTTCTTTGAAGTGTGAGCATAGGCATCACATCCAAACACCCTGAAATAGAAAACATCCCGCTTTAGCCCAACATACACCTCAAAAGGAGTCATACTTGCAATGCCAAAGGTAGGTATGACTTTGAAGCTAGAAACTCCATGAACCACACATCGCGGGTTGTATAGACATCTTGTGAAATAAGATCATATATCATGTACCAATGCAACCAAGAGCTATAACCAACAAACACCTATTTCTTGGAAGCTGCCTCGAACTTATCCCTTGGTTTCTTTGAAATGTGAACATAGGCATCACATTCAAACACCCTAAAATAGGAAACATCCCGCTTTAGCCCAAAATACACCTCAAAAGGACTCATACCTCTAACGACAAAGGTAGGTGACAGAACTTATCTCTTTGTTTCTTTGAAATGTGAACATAGGCATCACATTCAAACACCCTAAAATAGGAAACATCCCGCTTTAGCCCAAAATACACCTCAAAAGGACTCATACCTCTAACGACAAAGGTAGGTGACAGATTTAGAATTTGAACTACACTGGCTACTACTTTGACCCAAAGACACTAAGGTGTCTGCCGATGCTCCATCATAGTTCAAGCCATCTCGATCACACTTATACTATTCTGCTCCACAATACCATTTTCTTCAAGAGTGTTTGTGTTACCACACTCCTTATGAATCCCTCGATCTACACAAAATTCAGACAATTCATTGGAGACAAACTCTCCATCTTTGTAGGATATCACTGTCTTAAGCTTCCTACTTGAACGTTTTTTCTCAAAGATGAGCCAATCCTCAAAATGTGAGAAGGCTTCAGATTTGAGTGCCAGAACATATGCCCATGTCATCCTACTGTAATCATCCACAATCAACATAAAGTAGAGACTCACCTTGAGCGACTTTGTCCTCATCAGTCCATATAAATCTGTAGAAACAAGATTCAAGGGCTCCTTTGCCCTTCTTGAAGCCTTGCTAGAAATCACATCTCTATGTTGTTTACCACGAATGCAAGAGACAAATGGCAGATGGCTCACCCCAATATCTGAAATCAGTCATCAATGTGGGCAGAAAATCAGCTTTAGGACTGTGCTCAGCTTGTGTGAAAACAGCACAGCGTGTGCAGACTACAGTGTGCTCACTACTGAGTACTCAGCCCCATCCTCTCTCTCTCTCTCATCTCAGTGTTTTGGGTCAACATGGTTGGAAAGCAAGGAAAAGAGTGGCAGTTGGTCACTGAATTGCAGAATTTGAAGAATGGACAGCACGCTATGCAGTGCAAATATTTTTCCCACACATGGAATCGTGGCCCCACTCATCTTTGTGCCCACATGTTGGGGCTGATAAATGCTCTCGCGCACTACAAGATGTAAAAGATGCAGTTCATAGATTGCATGTAAGTGCTCCCATGAGTTCACAGGATGCAAGGGATACAAAGGTTTCTGATTTGGGAGATGCATCAAGAAGTGCTAGTGCCAACATGGTTGCTTGTTTTCATGAAGCTAGTGATGCTCATGGAATGATGCCTAAAAGGTGCAAAGCTAATGCTAGGTAAGGCCCCTCGTTTCAAAGTTGTGACATACAAGCAAGGAAAGAGGCATCAATTGCCCTTCATCAATTCTTTTATGCAAAAGATATTCCTCATTGGAAGGTGAGGAGTCCTTACTTTCTTGACATGGTGAAGGCAATTGGAAATGTTGGCAAGGCCCCTTCATACCATCACTTGCACAATAAAGAATTGGATGATGAGATCAAATGTGTGCAAATAGATTTTCTTGATCTTAGAGAGAAATGAAAAAGATATGATTGTAGCATTGTTTGTGATGGATGGTTTGATGCACGTCGTCAACCCATTATCAATGTAATGGTTTCATACATGTTTGGTTCCATATTCTTGTGATCAGTTGATACAAGTGGTGAGTACAAGTCAGGAGAATATATCTTTGAAATTCTTAAGGGTGCCATTTTTTAAGTGGGGCCTCAAAATGGAGTCCAAGTGTGCCTGGACAATGCAACCAATTGTGTTCTTATTGGTCACTTGGTTGAGCAAGATTGGCCAATCATTTTTTTCACCCATCGCACATGCCATTGCCTTGATTTGTTGTTTGAGGATATTGGAGAACTTTCTTGGGTGAAGCTTGTTTTGGAAGAAGCTGAGAAAGTGGTGACATTTGTCACACGAAAAATTAAAGCTCTTGCTTTATATAGAAAGTTCAATTCAAAAGAATTGCTTAAATCATCACAAACTTGGTTTGCATATATGTTTATCATTTTGGCAAACATGTAAAGTGAGAAAAAGTACTAAGGCTTTGCAAGTTTCATCTATTGTCTTGGGTTCTTTATTTAAGACCAATGCCAAGATAATTGTGAAGCTATGTAGTCCAATTTTAAAGATTTTGTGTCTTGCTGATAGAGAGGGTGCCTCCATGGGGTTGGTGTACGAGCTCATTGATTGCATGATAGAAAATATTGAAAGTCTTGAGGTTTTTGATGCTTCCAATCCACAACAAGTCAAGGCACTTTGTGTAGACCAATGGAACATGATGCACTCTCCATTGCGTACTACTGCTTTTGTGCTCCATCCTATTTGGAGAGCAAAGAATCCTAACAATTGAATGTGTTTCAAACTATGATGTAAGTGCCCAAGGGGAGTTACATGATGAAGTGGATAAATTAGGTGCATTTGTGTGTCCTATTGCAAAGGATGAGAAGAGGATGTATCAAGGTGTAAAATGGTGGGAGACTTTTGGGGTAGAGACACAAAATTTGGAGCACTTGGTACTTCGGATATTGTCTCAAGGCACTTGTGCTTCACCATGTGAGAGAAATTGGAACACTTTTTCTCTCATTCATAGGAAGAAAAGAAACAAGCTTAAGCCAAAGAATACAAGAAGCTTGTTTTTATATACACCTATTTACGTCTCATAAGCAAGTTGAAAGAAAGAGGATTTGAGAATATAGAAGTGACCTTGGAAATGCTAAACAAGGAAAAGGATGATGAAAGGCAGCTTGCTTTGAAAGAAATGAGGGAGGAAGATTATGAAAATTCAGCTTTGTGGTAGTGGGTGCATTGAGTGCTGGTACCTCTAGTGTGCCACAAGATGAGGTGGAGGATGAGGATGAGGAGAATGATGTTGGAGATGAAAATGACTCATGAGTCAACTTGAGTAGCACATGATACAACAAGTCTACAATCTGGACTCTTGACCCTTGTCTCTTCAATCTCTTGGGTTTTCTCTAGTGTCTAGAGTACTATGATGTATTATGAGTCATGACATTTTGTGACCATGGTGGGCTGGTTATAATTTACGAGTCAATGAGTCATAACCTTTTGTGATCTTTGTGGGCTGATTATAATCCCAGAATTCATACAGTCCCCTTGTCAAATTTCATTGTCTTTCATGCTTGTTTTTCAAAGTGTAAGCTTTGAAATGTCTACAATTCATATTAAGGTTCAACTTATCATTCTTATATTTTTCTAGTCTTTTAAGAAAAAAATCAGAGCAATGTATGATTTCAGCCCAGGGGTCTGAATCTACTTTAGTCATACTTTCATATCGTACACGTATGGAAGTATGAGACGTATGTTATCAACTATGAGCCCAAGTACTCAAGGGTGTCGATGAAGAGGGATGAAGTAGTAAGGTGGTGAAGAACCACTGGTGGAGACAGCTCATGATCCGCCCAGGTGTGCTCTGCACAATAGAGCAAAATGCCTAGGATATTGAAACCAAGAAAGGAAAGATGTGCATTCCATGTCTCCAACCCAAAAAGGACCGGTGGAAACTTGCATGTTAGCATCAAGAGAGATGTGGCAAGATCCACCTCGAGAAAAATGCTAGGATTATGAAACCATGAAAGGAAAGGTGTGCATTTCATGTCTTCAGCCCAAAAAGGACCAGTGGAAACTTGCATGTTAGCTCTACATTGAAACACAAAACCTTGCAAAAGAGATCAAAATCCGCAAAACAGAGGTTGGTAGGGAGATGCTCCAAAGTATAGGCAGCTGAGGCTATTTGTGTGCCACATGCCCAATAGCCACTAGGGCAAATGGAGCAAATGGGGCAGCAATGGGAGACGTAGCCCCATGGGATTGCCTAGTAGGAATGGAGATAGGCGTAGCGGTCTGCTAAGATTTCTTAGGAGGAAGATCCTAGGGCCTGGCCATGGTACAACACTCCTCGTCCACATGGCCTGATCTCTAGTAGTGTGTGCAAAACCTATTTTTCCTAGGGAGTTGTTGCCAATTAGGTTTAGTTTCTTTGGTTCGGTCCAAGGAAGGGATGTCACCCTTATTTTGGCTTGCCTTTGCATCTTGTAAGTTATTGCCATCATTGATTTTCCCTTGTGAAGAAGAGGTAACCAAATCCATCTTTGCATAAGAGTATATGTAGAACTTCTTGTGGACTTAATCGTGCAATCTCACATAATGCAAGCACTAATGCTTGAACTCATAGAAGGTCGCCAATTGGGGCAACAAGATAATGTACTGAATAAAATAGAAATATTTTTCAAGCAGCTCGTTTAAAAAGAATATAACCTGATTGCCATCTGACTTTTGGGAGCTAGTAGTGGCAAACTCAACGAGTAATTGCAAATATTTGGCCAACTTGACTATCAGATTATCCCCTTCCTTAATGGAAAACCCCTAAAACTCAAAGTCAAGATTGATACATCAAGTGTAATCTTCACCACATAGCACTCAATGAGATGACTTCAATGCTCAAATGCGAGGAGAAATGTTGTGATTGAGAATTAAACTCAAGAAGTAACTATTGCATTAACTCAACATTGATTGTGGCATTGCGGGATCTCCATTGACGAATGTGCTCACAGCAAGCTACTAACAAAGGCTCTAGACCAATGACAAGGTCCCAAAGTCCCTCACATTCAAGCACTTATTGCATGAAGTTCGACCAAGTGGTGAAATCCGACATACTAAAACAAGTCTTATCCGTGAAGGCATTCTTGGCCATAGCAACAAGAGTGGTAGTGCTATAGGAGGGAAAAGATGGGTAGGGTGGGTAGGGTAGGAAAGTGGAGTACACTCGGAAATTAATCCCACAATACCCACCATGCATGTGAAAAGTGTGCACAATGGATCCAAATGTGGGCATGGGCATGGTGACCACATGAGGAGACTATGGAGGAGGGATAGGGACATGTGGAGCAAAGGAAGGAAATACCTGCATAAGTGTGACCAGGGAGTGTGTGATGGTGCAACATAAGCAAGGATGGAAATCCCTGCGTTTGAGAGGTTGATAGATGAGGATGTGAGTGTCCAGGGGTAGTGAGGGGGATGCCCATCACAATCGTCCTAGGGTGAAAAGAAGTGCTCACGTGTGGGTATGTGCAAGGCATAGTGTTAAATAGTGGCATTCCCCCTAATGATGTACCGAGGTGCAAAGGAGTAGTGAAGTGACGGTAGGTAAAATATGGTGTGGAGAAAGAAAAAGTGCTAAGAGCCGAAATGAAGCATCCAACTCCTAGTGTGTTGGATGCGGAATTGGAGTGTAATTCTAAGTTTTGGAGTGAGGAAGAGAGGAAATTGAGGTGTGGATTAGAAGGGGGTGGGATGGAAGGGATTTGAGAAGAGTGGTTTATATGCTCAAATGAAATAGAAGATATAGATATACTTGATAAATGATGTTTGCTTTGAGAGCCCTCTCTATTGAAGTTTACATATCGAAAATCATCCAGATCCTACACACCAAAAGGAGAAACAAGAGAGGGTTTTGATTCATACAACTCAAAGGGGTTGTACGAACCTGACACTGGGCCTAGCTGAAATGAAGAAGATGGGTTTCTAGTAATCCCAAATGTCGTATGTCCTCCATGATCGGAGAGGTGACCCGTGAACATAGAGAGAGAGAGACAGAGAGAGTATATTAACGTCTCTAAAAGGCCAATGTGGCCTATGAGACCAAAGCAGTACATACAATGATGGTGTGTTTCTCATCTGGAATGAGAAAAAGATGAAAAACATGCCTATATGACTGAAAAAGAATGAAATAGTGTCCTATAAAAGGGAAACATGTCAGTGATCTGAAAGTGAGAGTAGAGAAAGGAAAACTCTCCATCAATGATACGTCTGTTCTCTAGGGAGGTGTATCTCTGCATGGCTGAGGTGTCTCGGCATCTGTCTCCTGTGGCGCTCAATGATGGCTTTAATTTGTCTCTGGTGTGGATGTCTAGGTCTTCGTCCGGGTGGACGTGGAAGCATAGACCGGCTAAGTGCCACTGCTCTATCCAAAGGGACACCTACAGAAGATGAGGTCCAATGATGTACTCCTGTAAGCTGTGTGGCAGTAGTAGTGGTATCTGCCATACTCTGTCGTGTATCAGTGAAAAAGTCAATGACTGCTCTCTGTCTATGTGAACCGAGCTGTGGGGGCCTCCTACTCCATAGAATTGTTGCTCTGCGCCTCTGGAGCTCCAAGAGGGAAAATCCCAAGCATCTCTGATCCTCAAACTGCATGATCCGTCTTAGGGGTCCAAAACCCTCTCGAAATAGAGAATGGTATCTACCTCGTATGCCATAATATACAGTGCATCGGCAGATATAGTGTTCCTCTATCTCTGGCTCTCTGTCGCATAGTGGGCATATGCGTTCTTCTGTCTATATACCCTCCCATCTGCCTGTCTCAATCCTCAGGTGGTGGGATGAGGTGCGGATCTGACCAATAACTGTGCGTAGTCCATGAGGCAACTGTGTGTCCATGTAATTGGGTCGGGTGATGAGACCATCCTCAGATACTTGAAGGAAGTGGGTCTGGTAGTGTGCCATCCTCGTGCCATGGGGGGAGGGGGGTCTTTCTATTTCTAGTCTACTCAGGTATTCCCGCTTCTTTTTGCGTACCAACCGTCTAAAGAGTGTTCGAGCATGCTTATGTGTACATATGCCAAGTGCCATCTCTCGCTGAAAATGTGCTCGTGTCTCTCTGCACTCATCGTCATACCAACCTCTCTGTGGGGCATTACCTTGTGGAGGTTTATCTAATGGTATAGTGTGTGGGAAAGCGTATGCTGCTGAAGTGTATTATCTCGGCCAACTGTCCTGTAAACTCATCTAGAGAGGCTTGTGTGTCTAGCTCCCTCAATGTATCTCGCACAGTAGTGTTGTATATGTGTGAGGTCGCTTCCACAAAATCATAGCGTGGTAATTTTGGTATGTGTGACTGTGCTTCGTGTATATGCCCATATTGCATTGTGAAAGCTAGAATAGCATGGTCTGCTACTAATCCAATTGGTCTATCTGAGATTTCAAAGCTTTTTATGTCAGGTAGCAAGTTGGGTGATTCAATCAAATAGTCCACTGTGCTTGACCCTTTCTTGTTATTCCAACATGTGAAACCATTAGATCTTGGCCACTGTGGTAGCCCGTTAAGGATGGCCAAACCATGTGCACTTCCCAATGCCAGTAGATGTATTCCATATTCTGTTATCTCTCTATCTTGGGCTGATCTAACTAATCCCACTTCATCTAATGCAATATCTCTGAATATCTCATCACTAGTGTCAAAGAAAGCAGATTGGTTGTTTCCTGTGCGTGCATTAAAGTCTCCTGCTAGTAGAACATCCCCAATTCTCATGTATCCCATTATGTCCGCATATAGTGGTGTATACGGAGATGCCTCTTTAGGGGCAAACTTAGAGTATGCAGGGGGAAAATAGCATATGGCAATATACATGTCTCGAGTTCTGCTTGTACGTAACCTGATCCACATGTATATTGCCTCTACATCTCTATATACCACTTGGACTATATCTCGGAGCTCTTCCCTAAATAGAATTGCCACACCTCCTGATCCCCTCGTCCCTCTAGGCTGCCTAGGCTGAGGGCGATATACACTTTCCCATCTATATCCATATACATCAGGTAGACGACTGTCTTTACATTGATGTGTCTCAGTATACATAGCAATGTCTATTCCTTTGAAAGTATCCTCAAAATAACCTGCATTTGTCTTAAGGGAGCCATTGCAATTCCACAGTGTGAACTTCAGGGTCTTATAGGCCGCGCACCGTCATGCCGTCCTTTTCTCTGTGATGATGACTCTTTCATCTTTGTATACAGCCCATTTACTTGCTTTCCGTGCCTCTAGAACACGTGGCATATTTTCCCTCCTGTGGGCTAATTGGGCTGGGGTGAGGTCTTCATCTAGGTAGATCTTTTCTCCTTTCAGAGCGATTCTCTTGGAGAGGAAGGCTCTCTTCTTTTCCAAGTCTCCAAACTTCAAGATTAGGACTTGTGTTTTTGTGTCAGCTTTCCCGACTCGCCAAGCCCCAATGATGGGTACATCTGTAGCCCCAATTTTGGTGGCAAGAGCTGTAGCATCTTCAATTGGGGAGCTTTTCTCATCTAGTCCAACCAATCTTACGTGGAGTGCGCGTGCCCGTCTTTTTGTCTCTTCTTCCAAGGTGGCATTCATAACTTCCACTTTGTTGCCATGCATTCCTTTGTTCTTTTTTGCCACATCTATCCATTCTGCATTTTCTTTGATGGTATTCTCAACATTCTCCATTTTCTTTTGGGTGCCTTCCACCACACTTGCGTAGGTGTGCATATCCTTTTTTAAAACATCCATTTCTTTTTGTAGTTCCGGTGTGGTTTGTGGTTCCTTTTGTGCGTCCAGTTTCTTTTTGCATTCCTCTAGTTCTTCTTGTAGATTAGAGATCATTGAGTCTTTCTTTACCATGTGTGCATCCAATGTTTGTTGCATCTCCTTTTTTAGTTCTTCCATCATTTCAGCTCGAACCCGCTCTTGTATATCCTTTTCCATTTCCTTCCTCATGGTACGTATTTCAGCACGGAGTATGGTCAACATCTCCTCATATAGTGTTTCATTAATTTTGCGGGATGTCTTCCCATATCTATTCGACCCTGGAGAGACATTCCAATCTCGGGTTTTACGCCCATAGGTTTTGTATCTCGTGTTCTTTGGCGGTGTATGAAACATTGTCTCCATGGTTGGTTTTGTGATTCCTTCATTGTCAGTTTCTTCCATCATGATTATAGTATGTGCTATAGCATAAAACTGTTTACAGTCTGAGTGGAGTAGTAAACCAGTAACATAAACTATCACTCTAGTATGAACTGTCAGTATATCATAAACTGTCGATGTGATTGCATCATAAGATATGACTATAGCATGAACTGTCAATGTCGCATAAAACTATCGATCTCACATAAAACTATCACTGTAGCATGAAATGTTAATGTGCGTCAGTTTGAAATCACGCAGGTCTCCAATCCACACAGCATGCAAGGTTCACATCAGTCTGAGTACATCTGCAATCTCAATACATTCACAGTGTCTGCATTCATGTCAGTCTGAGAGAGTCTACAGATTTCTTATACAGTCACAATCACGACCCAAAACTGTCCCATCAGTCCTTGCGTATCTCTGCAGATATTGCTCACAAGACCCACCACTGTTTACTACAGGTACATCCCGTCACTGTTCATTTAGTGCTCATTCGTCACTGTTGCCACAGTACATTCGTCAATGCTGCCACAACACTCATTCGTCAGAGCATTACTGTCTCGCATCACGCTTGCATTACTGATGACGTATCCTGCATCAGACTTGACAACCCATCACGTCAGAGCATCACACAGCAGCCGTCACGTCAGCATCACACGTTACGCCAGGCACACGTCCCCGTCATGTCAGCGTCACACAGAAACCGTCACGTCCGTCAGCATTCGCTCATCACACGCCCGCCAGCATTCGTCCGTCACACGCCTGTTAGCACACGCCCGTCAGCATTTGTCTGTCACACGCCCGTCAGCATTCGTGAGTATTCGTCCTTCACACGCCCCGTCACACACCCGTCAGCATTCACCCGTCAGCATTCGCTCGTCACACGCCCCTCAGCATTCGCCCGTCAATAAGAGAGAGAGAGAGAGAGAGAGAGAGAGAGAGAGAGAGCGCGAAGGAGACAGTGAAATGCAGAAAATCTGTAGTGTAGTATGTTGTATAGGAGTGCAGAAATATACACCGCTGTAGACAGAATATTTGCATGTGTCTCCGCCTTGAGAACCTCGATCTCCGTCAGCCCGGGTGTTGTCAATCTCTTTTTTTTTGCAAATAAAGTGTGGCTAATTATATTACTTCAGAAAAAACTGAAAACAAAGAAGTGTTCATGCTCAATAAACTAGTTGGAGCTGATAATGAGTTACAGATATGTCAAGTGTACAAGCCTCTCAAGGCAGTCTGGGGGGAATGGGGGCAAGAAGTCATGGAGGGGGGATGTATTGCCATCTGGGGCTGCCTGCCTGCATCACGAAAAATAGGTCCCGGCCGCCCCAAGTGCGTAGGAAATGACATTGGAGCTTCTGACGACCCTGGACCCGCCCTGCACCTGATCCCATCGGCCGCGGAGGGAGTGGATGATGGAGGTCTAGAACTTTGCTAAGGTCGCCTGTACTGAGAGTCTCTCTCCGCCGAAAGCCTCCTGACACCGCACCTTCTAGATATGCCAACCAATAAGACTACCTATGATCTCCCATACCTCAGAGCGGTCTGCTGTGGCCTCCAATACCTGGCGGATGGGTAGAGCCTCTAAGCCGACCACTGCACACGACCTTGCCTCGATAATGAATATCGTGTCTTGCATTCCGGCCTCATACAGAAGGTGACGGTCCTGGCTAACCGCCTGCCAAGAAAGCTCCCCATGAGATACATCCAAGATTGGGTGCTCTACAGCGAAGGATCCGACATGCTCCTCTCCATATGAGTTTCGCCGCCTCACATGACCAAAGGCAATGCTTTGGGGTTTCTAGAGACTGCTGTGTGCAATGCTTACAACCTCTCTCCTTTTGCCTTTGGGCAAGCCAGCTTCCCACTGCCAAGTCTCCCATGTGCCACTAGCCATAAAAAATACGATACCCTCCTCGGTCTCCAGCCATTCCATAGGTGGCGCCAGAAGGTTCGTTGGAAAGGCTCCGTGATGCTTTGCTCCGCCCAGTGCCTGCTACATGACGGCGCCCAATCCATATCCTCCTGCATCAGTGCGTGTCTGCCAATCTTAGTAACGTACTCCAGGAACCTCGGTGGCTTCTTGGCAACCGCAGTGGCCGGCCATAGCCACTCTCTCAGATCCCACTCTGGCTCATCAAGTGGCTTGCCCTCCCAGATCCAGAGGCGCTACTTCGTGAGCTCTTGCCAAAAGATAAAAGGGTCTAGCCGCCATGTCTTCCCCTAAAGGCCAATCACCCGGATCCTCTTCCATGAAAGGACAGCTATCCCCTCATCCTGCTACCCTCTGTCAAAAGCCAGGCGCCCCCCCCCCCCCCCTGTATGGTGAAGAAGGTCCTAGGTGGAGCGCCGCCCACTCTACCTACCACCTATGAGGGGATGCCTGCAGGTGAAAACCTAGTGGCCCATACCTCCTAGGGCTCTATCGACTCTCGTATCAGGGGAGCAAGACACTCTTGAGTTATTGTTGCATCTATCTTACTTCTCCTCAAATCCACCCCTCTTTGGCAGCCTGATACTTGTTGCAGCACCTCCTTGTCCACCATCCTGTACACCTCCCGCCATGTTTTGATGGTACAAGCCGGGCCAGCCTTCCAACCAGCCCACTGGATGTGGCGGCACTCGCCAATCTGTGCCCCTTCTCAATCCCTAACCTAGGGGTTCCAAATCACTGGCTGACGGTCTATCTCCTCCTGGCAGCCTTGGGGGCTCTGGATTAGGGCCTAACGGAGGCCTTGCCACACACGGAGCAAGCTGAGTAGGAAAGGTAATCTAGGGAAGGTGATCTGGGCTGACATGAAGATCCATCTTAGGGACGGCCTCCACTCACCGCCAAGCCTCAATCTACAATCCTGGAGACCCTCCTGCAATAGGACCTTCTAGGTCTGCCCTCCCAGTGTGAGGCCGCGGACAACTAGCTTGCCCAAGAGGGCCATCCTCTGATGCTCTCAGTCTATGATCCCAAGTCCTCACTCTGACCGATGTCGTATGATGGTCGCCTACACCATCTTGGCCTTGGAATCCTTGGAGCCACCTGACCCGGACCAAAGGAGATTCCGCACTAGGCGGCGAAGCTGCACTACTCAAGATGATCAGAAACACCAACACGAGGCGATGTGCCAAGCCGTCGCTAGAAGGACCAAGTTAACCACCAGGGCTCGGCTAGCTAGTGAGAGGCGAACCGTGCTCTAGTAGGTCAGCTTCCTTCAAATAGAATCGAGGACTAGAAGAAACTGCTGGGCGGGAGTGATGTCGAATCCCACCTGGAACCCTAGGTACCAAATGGTCTGTTGCCCTCTACTCACCCATCTAAATCCCAGGTGGATGCCCCACTCCGTGAAAGAGTCCGGGTCTGTGAGGAAACCAACCAACTTTCACCATTTGATTTTCGCTCCCTTTGCAGAACAGAACACCTCAAGAGCTACCCTCACTGTCTCCAGCATCAACTCATCGTCCTCTATGTAGAGTGCCATATCGTTTGCATACTCTGAGTCTAACAACTCGGTCTCCTCTCTCACTGGAAGTCGAAGTTCGCGTAATCCCCTCGCACGTGACCTGAGGAAGTGAGATATTGCATGTGCAAAGAGTAGGAACAGGTATGGGGCCAGGGGGTAGCCAGAACGATTTCTCCAGCCGAAACTCCTCCCCTCGCCTACCACCTATGAGAACCTGCTGGTGGGGCCAGGGGGCAGCCGGAACGATTTCTCCAGCCGAAACTCCTCCCCTCGCCTACCACCTATGAGAACCTGTCGGTGGCTGATCTGTAAAGTGCGGAGACCCCGCAAATCCAAGCCTAGGGGAGATCCAACCTCACCATGGTGCCCTCTAGGAAATCCTACTCCACCCTATCATGAGCTTTCTCAAAATCCAAAAGTAGTACAGCCAATTTCTGCCCAGTGTGCTAACCCACTCTATCACCTCAAAGAAGGTGAATACATTGTCGAGGATGCTCCTATCCTGGACAAAGCCTGTCTGTGTGTCATGGATGATATCTAGAAGCACAGGGCGTAGTCGCCTACCAATCATCTTTGCCAGTGCCTTATAGGCCACTGACAATAAGGTGATCGGTCTCCACTGGGAAAGCTCCAACCGGTCTCCCCCTTTGGGGAGAAGACTAATAAGGCCTGCTGAAAAGCTCCCTGGCATCTGTCCTGAAGTGAAAATCTCTTGGAAGGCCATCAATAGGGGGTCCTTCACCACTTCCCAGTAAGTAGTTAAGAAGGCCTTAGAGAGGCCATCCTCTCCCGAGCATTTTTGCGTGTCCTGTGTATCGAAAGCCTCCTCTAGCTCCTTTGTGAAGAGGGCTAGGGGGGAGCGTCCCATCTCCTCTATGACGAGGGATGGGATGTGATCCTAGACTTGCTGCCTACATCGCTATCCTCTAGCTAAGGCTATCTCCTACTGGAAAAGGCGTCTGTAGTAGTCGGTGGCAATCTTCATCACATCGTCTAGGCTAGAGCGAGTCCTCCCGTACTGGTCTCGAAGGCTGCGTATCTGCTCTCCTGAGGTGGAGGCTGGTGCACCTGGGAAAACTCCCTACACATTGTGTTTCCCTTCAACGCCCAGAAAGCTCCTCAGGTGCAAAAAGAGAACTCTGAGCGCCTCTCCTCTAGACCAGCAATGGCTGCTCGTGCGCGCACCTCCTGTGCATGGAGGGTGGGATCCCCTAGTGCCTCCTATAATAATCTCTGCGTGGCCGCAAGGTCCTACCGGAGTGCTCTTTCCTCCTCCCAGCTTTGTTGCCTGGCCTGTATGGCTAGCTCTTGGCAGATTCTACTCGACTCGGCTAGGATCTCAGCAACCTCCTCTGTAATCCGGTCCCTCCCACCCCACTCCCTAGTCCAAATCTGCTCTATTTGTCTCGTCACCTCCTTCCTTCTATAGATCGAGTCAGGGATCCAACAGGATCATGTGTCTAGGGCAGATGCTGGGGGATCTAGTGTCAGGAGAACCAGGCAATGATTGGACAACGTGGTGGCCACCAACTGTCCAATCTGTCCTCCATGAGAGTCTTCCCACTCTCCCATATATAACCTGTCCAATTGCTCCAATAGGACTCCATCTAGTTGCCTGTATTCCCAAGAGAAGTCTAAAGACCTCTCCCTCTTGTGGAAGGACGGGTCTCTCCAGGCATCGCATGCTTCTACTGCCAGTAGAAAGACCTCCCATGCCTCTTGCTCCTCCCCGGCCATGTCCTGGTAGTTTTTGCCTCTACCCTATTTGTCCTCCAAAGCCTCTAGGTTGTTCAAGTCTGCTCCAACGATTCAGGAGTCCACCTTTGGGAGTCTATCCGCAATCTCCACCCAGAACTTGCTGCATGCCCTAACCTCCGTAGGGACATAGACATTGAGGACTCCAAGGCACGAGTCCCCAATATCCAATATGATCCATAGAACCCTCCATGCCACTATCGTCCCGTGGTCTTGTACACAGGCGATAAGACTCCGGCCAATAGAGGTACATACGCCTCCACTCCTGCTGTGGGTGCCTATAGCGTACTCCCAGTAAGTATACGAGTTGCCCGGGAGTATCTTCCCTATCTGCTCGGCCTGCATGGAAGCGAGCTTGTGCTCTTGTAGAAGTAAGATGTCGATCCGTCCGGCAAGGGCAGGCTGTAGCTCCTGCCAAACAATCAACTTCCTAGAATCACATGCCCCACTGTAGTGGAGGCTATTCACATTCCAAGATGCAAGGTGTATGCTCATGGGAAAACCTGTGATTGACCGACCGAACAAGCACCTGTTCAGTGTGGAGGCTGTTGATGAGGAGGAGAAACTGTGGGGCATGCAAGTACACTTTGCTGCGGGTTTGGATTGCGAACTCCAGTCCCCCATGGTAGCCCTCAGACGGACCATAGGGGTGATAGATGCTCTAGGTGATACTATCAATATATCTATCAGCCATGCTGAGAGTCGTAACTCTGTACATTGGTAGAACCGGGCTGCCTGTGCCAGGGGCCACTCAATCACATCCCTCGGATCTCTTCACTATGAAGGGGCTCGGAAGATAATGCTCAAGTGTGGGACCTCGGCACCAGCCCACCAGTTAATGTCCATCATGCAATGAGGCCACTACTATGCAAACAATGCTAGTCCTACTTCTCCCATCCACTGGGAGATGTAGTCCGCCACTTGACTCTTCAACTCCTCTATCTGTGTCATTGTCCAATCCCCTGAATGAGAGGACTGAAGGAAAAAAGCATAGTTTGGTCCATCCAGCAGTGCTAGTAGATGGACCTTGCCCCTCCTTGACTTACGAACCACAAAGATCCCCACCTCTAGAGGTAGTGGAAACTCTCCGCGCTCCGCAAGTCTCAAGTAGGATTAGGGCCCTGTTGGGTGTAAAGGCCCTTCACTACACTTCCCGTGTATATATTTTACTTGTACATGTGACCGCACTCTTGCGGGTGTAAATGTACCGTACCCTAAAACATAAATACATTATTTCATTCTTTGTGTGTGCCACACTGGTACACACCCAACTCAAGTCTCTACTCTCTCTGCACTCTCTACTGTTGAACATACTCCATTCTCGCTGCGCACACTACTTGGGCATTTTCGCTTTCCTTCAAACTGATATCAGAGCTTCGGCTAAGGTGTGTGCGCTTCCCGGAGCTTGTGCGAGACATCGCCAGCGCTTTGCTCATGAGAAATCAGCAAGTCGTCATCTCTGCTGGTCAGGTGAGAGCACGCACGAAACAGGCAACATTGCTACAGGCTCGTTTTTGCTCAGTCTGTAACCAGACAGGTCAGGCGCAGCCATTCCAGGTCAACACAGGTCAGGTCGTCATCTTTCCAGGTCACGTTTCTATTCAGGACAGTCAGGCGACAGTGTTCAGGTCACGTTTTACACAGGCGACAGCTGGACACACAGTCGCTAGGTCAGAAACAAGTCAGAGTGGACAGGGGCGACAGCCAAATCTGCTCAGCGACAGTCAAGCGACAGCTGACGTGGTCAGCGTGGTTAGGTGGCAATTCGTTTCTGATCAGCGTGATCAGTCGACAGGTCACAACATTCATTTTTGCAATTTTTTGTGACTTGTCACATTAAAGCAGGCCCGGGTTCGCACGCGTAAGCACAGTTCTCAGATTTGTGCAGATTTGAGCCAGAAAATTTGGGCCTTTTCAGATTTAGTGCCGTTCATGCATAATACAGACATCTGCGTCAAAATTGCAAACATTGTGCGCATATAAATTGGGGATTTCGCCAAATTTGGTGAAACTTTGCTCGTTTGAGTAAAATTTCTCAACATTGGACCCATAAAATTTGGGCCTTTTGCTGTATTGGTGAAATTTTGCTCAGCTAAGTCAGATTGGTTGACATTCGTGCACACTTGGACCCAGAAAATTTGGGGCTTTTGCAAAATTTTATGAAATTTTGCTGAATTTGCTCGTTTTATGCTCTCGGGAACATGTATTAATGCAATTGGGGCAGATTTATTCCAGGAAATTTGGGGCTTTTCACATTAGTGATGTATTTTGAGCCGATTTGTGCTTTGACAGTGGAATTACAGCAAATTCACTGCTAAGTGGGAGAAATTTGGACTTGGGATGTATCAAATGTTATGAAAAGGCAGCTTCTCTTGGTACATGTATTGCTGAATGCTCATTGTACAGTGAAACAGTGGCACATACAGCACCCGGGTTATTGCATTTGGGCATTACAGTGATGTATTATTGAAGTGGGAGCTGTCTTGTATGCATATGTATCAGATTTGCTTTGTGTATATGGTGTAATCAGCCCTTTGGACTGAAATTACAGCAAAATATCTACTTCTTGGGCACACTTTGAAGTGCAAGTTTGTGTATTTGCTGTTATATACAGCAACCTTGCTATTGGCTGATTGCATTCAGCATTCTATTGCAGAAATTTATTGCTGAAAAATGGCTGGAAGTGCATCCACTGCTAACACAAAGAATCTTTTTGAGATTCGCAAATTTGATGGCAATGGCTTTGATCTTTGGAAAGATCCTATGCAAGGTATCCTTTTTCTGAAGGATTGTGAAGATGCTTTGGCAGAACAAAAACTTGCTGCTTTGTCAGATGAAGATTGGGCTAAAATGAATAAAAAGCCATTACTTACATCAAAATGGCAGTTACTGATGATATCTTGGTTGATATCAAGGGACTCAACAGTGCATATGCAGTTTGGGAGAAACTCAAGGCTATATATGAGAATTCTACTCCTGTTAATCAGGTCCATCTCATGCGAAAGTTAGTCAACTTAAAGCTTGATGAGTCTAAGCCCGCCTCAGAGCATTTGGCTGCATTTACAGGTATTTTGAGTCGGTTACAGGATGCAGGCTTGCCGGCTTTTGATCCTAAGCTAAAGGCTATCTTCTTGATCATGACTTTGCCAGATTCATGGGAAGCATTGGTTGTGTCATTGAGCAGCAACCCCAACTTGACATTTGATGGTGTACGTGGTTCTATCCTCAATGAGGAGATTAGACGCAAGTCTAGTGGGGAAAACAATCGATCAGCCTATAATATTAGAGGACATATTGAAGAGAAGTCAAATGCTGCAAATAAGCATAAAAATCGCAGCAAAATCAAAGAAAAACAGCAAGATGTCACTTGCTATCAGTGTGGACGCAAAGGGCATAAAAAGCCCGATTGCAGGTACTATAAGAAGGAGCAAGAACGCAAGAAGCAGGCTAATGCAAAAGGCAAAAAGAATGAGAAGGATAGCAACTCTACCCCTAAAGAAACAGAAAAGGCAAATATGGTATCTAGTGTTGTCATTGAGGAGATAGAAGAAGATAAAGATGTTGATTTGTTGGTTGCATCTTCAGATCCACATGCTATGACAGTGGAAGACATGTATATCACTAAAAGGGATGTGATAGATGCCTTGTTATCTGCTCATGATGGTTTATCACAATCGTGGATTGTTGATAGTGGTGCCTCATTTCATGTAACTCCGTCTCTGGAGTGTTTTTCTACTTATACAGCAGGTAATCTTGGGAAAGTTTACCTAGGGAATAATCATGCATGTCATATTGAAGGAGTGGGCACCATACACCTGGCTCTTGAAAATGGCCAGGAATTGATTCTTCATGATGTTAGGTATGTACCTGGCATTAAGAAGAGCTTGCTTTCTGTTGGGCAGTTAGATAGCAGGGATTACTACACTACCTTTGGTGGTGGAATATGGAAAATACAGAAAGGATCTATGCTGGTCACTAGAGGTGGTAAAAAGGAAACTTTGTATTATCTTCATTGCAAGGCACTTCCTGGAAAGTTTGTTGCAGTTGCAGAAGTACAGTCACACATGGAGCTATGGCATAAGCGTCTTGGACACTTGGAAGAGTTGATGTGAAAAACTCAAAGCTTGACTTTTGTGATGACTGTGTCTTTGGAAAACATGTAAAGAGTTCATACTCTCATGGAGCCTCTAGGAAGGCATGTATCTTGGATTTAGTCCATTCCGATGTATGTACCATGCCAATAAAAACTCATAGTGGTTTCCATTATTTTGTGTCTTTTATTGATGACCACTCTAGAAAGCTATGGGTTTATTTGCTTAAGCAGAAAAGTGAGGCATTGGATGCTTTTAAAAGGTTTTATGCATTTGTTAGTACTCAAAAGGGCTTAAAACTGAAATGCATAAGAACAGATAATGGGGGAGAGTGCGTATCTAAACAATTTAATAGTTTTTGTGATGAAAATGGGATTAAACGAGAGCTTACAGCCCCTTATAATCCGTCATCTAATGGTGTGGCTGAGCGAATGAATCGCACTTTATGTGAGAAGATCCGGTGCATGCTATCCACAGCTAATCTCCCGTAATTGTTTTGGGGAGACGCACTTAAAACCGCAGTGCATATTTGCAACCGATCTCCACATCGTGCACTTGATAGTGGCATCCCTGAAGAGGTTTGGTCTGGCAAACCTGCTTCATATGACCACTTAAGGGTCTTTGGCTGCGAATGCTATGTACATGTGCCTGTTGATAGCAGAACCAAACTTGACATGAAATCCCTCAAAGGCATTTATATGGGTTATGGAGATGATGGTGAAATGGGTTATAGAGTTTGGGTTCCAAGCATGAAAAAGGTGCTACGCAGCCGAGATGTGGTATTTAATGAATCAAAGCTGCTAAAAAATGCCACATCTAGTGATGTAGACAAAAGGAAAGTGAAATTTCAACATGATCAGCCACTTAAACAGCCATCAGCCACTGAAAATTCAGCTCCATCTGATGCTGATTATGATAAACAGCGTGTCATTATTGAGCCAGATGCAAATGGGCAGCAAAGGGATGCTGAAAATCAGTTTGAGCAACAAAATCAGCATGCTGAACATCAATTACAGCAGCCTGAAATTTTATTACAGCAACCTGAAAATGCAGTTCAGCAGCCAAATAATGAGGTCATTGACATTCCTTTGGATGTAGATCCATTGCTTGATAACACAGATCATTGGGTGAGAAGGTCTACACGTGTCAGGAGACCCATACAAAGGTTTGATCCCTCTTTGGACTGCATTTTACTCACAAATGAGGGTGAACCTTACATATAAAGAGGCATTGTCATGTGAGTTAAAGAAAAAGTGGGAGCAAGCTATGCATGAAGAAATGAAGTCATTGTATCAGAATGATACTTGGGATTTGGTTTCATTGCCCAAAGATAGGAAAGCTATTCCTAACAAGTGGGTCTACAAAATCAAATGTGTAGATGGCAAACCCAAATACAAAGCCAGGCTTGTGGCTAAAGGTTATACTCAGAAAGAGGGGATTCACTTTCAGGAAGTTTTTTCACCTATTGTCAAAATGACCACTCTTCGGGTATTGTTTGCTATTGTTGCATCTATGGATCTTGAACTTGATCAGATGGATGTTAGAATTGCATTCCTGCATGGTGATTTAAAAGAAGAGCTGTATATGAAACAGCCAGAGGGCTTTGTTATGCCAGGAAAGGAGCATTTGGTGTGCAAGCTTAAGAGAAGCTTGTATGGTTTAAAACAGGCTCCTAGACAGTGGTATAAGAAGTTTGATGCCTTCATGCTCTCACATGGGTTTAAAAGAAGCAATGCAGATCACTGCTTATACACAAAGAAGGCTGATGATGGAAGCCTTATTATCCTTGTGCTTTATGTGGATGATATGCTTATTGTTGGTAAGCATAAGAGCCAGGTTAATGCATTGAAAAGACAGCTGAATTCAGCCTTTTCCATGGACTTGGGTGCAGCTAAACATATTTTGGGCATGCGTGTGATGAGAGATAGAGAGCAGAAGCTCTTATTTCTCTCACAAGAAACGTACAGCTTGATCATTTCTCTATGATAGATGCTAAGTCACTTGGTATTCCATTACCACCATACCTTAAGCTTAGCAAAGCTGATTGCCCAAAAGATGACATGGTAGCCAACTCTATGAAGGGTGTTTCTTATGCTTCAGCTTGTGGATCACTCATGTATGCTATGGTTGCCACTAGACCTGACATTGCTCATGCAGTGGGAATTGTGAGCATGTTTATGTCGAACCCTGGCAAAGCACATTGGGAGGCAATGAAATGCATCTTTCGATACCTTAAGGGCACACAAAGAAAATGTATTTGCTATGGAAAGGGTACATTAGATCTGCATATTGTGATGCAGACATGGCAGGTGACTTGGATACTCGCAAGTCTACTAGTGGGTATATATTTACCTTGACTGGTGGGGCAGTTTCTTGGTGCTCTAGATTGCAAAAGATAGTAGCACTTTCTACCACTGAGGCTGAATATATTTCAGCCACTGAAGGTTCGAAAGAAGCTGTTTGGCTTGGTCGCTTGGTCAAGGATTTTGGGCTGCCCACCAAAACACCTGTACTTGGATGTGATAGCCAGAGTGCTATATGTTTGGCTAGGAATGCCATGTTTCATGCACGTACTAAACATATTGATGTACGGTACCACTTTATCAGAAAAGTTCTAGATGATGGTCTAGTCACACTGACTAAGATCAAAACACAAGATAACCCTGCAAATGCTCTCACAAAAAATCTTGCAAAGGCTCAGCATGAGCATTGCATTCGACTAGTGGGAGTTGGTTAAAGGTTTGCTCATGACCTTTAAGTGGGAGGTTGTTGGGTGTAAAGGCCCTTCGCTACACTTCCCGTGTATATATTTTACTTGTACATGTGTACCGTACCCTAAAACATAAATACATTCTTTCATTCTTTGTTTGTGCCACACTCGTACACACCCAACTCAAGTCTCTACTCTCTCTGCACTCTCTACTGCTGAACACACTCCATTCTCGCTGCGCACACCACTTGGGCATTTTTGCTTTCCTTCAGGCCCATTGCGGAAGAACTCCTGTGGCAACAACTATGCCTGTCTCAGGAAAGTGTGGCAGGCGGTAGGGGCAGATGAGCTAGTAGCTGTGTGGAAGGGTGAAAACTGTTGGTACGAGGAGGATGTCGGCATGTGTGGCTCATCAGCTCTTGTGGGAGGAGGGGGGGTGGATCTGGGGGGGATCACCTGAACCAGGTGCGGATTAGGGGGGGTGCTTGGCAGGGGAGGTGCTAGGGGGGAAGAGGATCGAGGGATGGTGGGATGGTCCAAAATACATGGCGGTGTGTGTGTGGGGGCTGTGGGATCTCAGCTGAGGTAGTCTGTGGCACGGGTGGTAGATGTGGGGGACTGCGGTCCTACCGGGTGGGGCAGGCAAGGGGGGCTGCAGGGTGCTCTACTGAGGGGGCGTTGCTCACCCTCGTGCTCCCTCTTGTCGAGGCTGTGTCTGAGAAGCTGGCAACGGCCCCCCCTGCCATCTTCCTCTCTGTCGTCTCTAGACCCATGTGAAGCCATCAGCGTCCACCTGTGGGCTTGTCGGCGGAGCCGCCTTGACTCCGAAAAGCATGCAATCTGCTGCTTGATGCCCAAAGTCATGGCAATGCAGGCACTGCCCCAGTTGCCCAATCACAATGACTTGTTGCCTAAAGGAGTGACCTTTTGTCTCAATCTCCAGGAACTTTGGTATATTCTTTGTGTCTTTCACAGCCACTCATACCTTTGGGACTCCTACGGCTGTCACTGCATCCGCGAAGGAGGCAGGAAGAATTGTGCCAAAGAGCCGTTCGAAGTCCTCCACAAGCTGGCAGTGCTCTACTGCCAGTCCGGGAAAAAGTAAGGTGACTGGGTGTCAACTCTATGGCCCGGATAGCTAAAAGCCGTTCCTCAGAAAGGACGATGCGCAAGGTGTCTGACTAGGGGGCACTCACTGAGTGTGCCAGCATCTCACCAGCGGTTTCCATTGCGTGTCCTTGCTGAGAACCTACCTATCACATTGCTGTGCTACTAGAGGGGAAGTTGTTGCAAGGGGGGTATGAGCAGGCGCTAGACCAGGCAGGGGCAACATGCCACAGGCAGAAGGGGGGGAGGCAATGGCGAACGGGGGGGGGGGGGGGGCGCGGGGCTTGTGCGACGTGATGGGTGCTCTTCAAATCACATGATTTCTTGGTGCACCTTTCAGACTTGGATCAGTCTCTTCTCCAAAGGGAACATTGTTCTAGTAGTTTTTGCGGGTGCTGTCAATCTCTGCAGTCTGTCTCTGTCAGATCTCAAGATCAGAATGTATCCAAGTGCTGGACTGGACTGCTATAAATAGTAGAGAAAATACCACCAAAAATGACCAGAAGCAGGTCAGCTGTAATCAATGCAGCTGACTGCATAAAACAGTCCGGCTGCTGCTGTACCTGGGTCCTGGCCGACTGCTGTACCTGACCGACTGCTGATGTGGCTGCAACTGCTGACGTGGCATCGACTGCACTGTCCGTACTGCCTGCTGCAATACTGCTGTCCAGGAAACGACTTCTAACAGATTTTGGGTGCCTCTTTGGCACGGTCCCTCCCCCCTTTTGCTAATGTAATCATGGTCGCAAGGGTTCCGAAAGTACAAGTGGCAGTGGAAGATACAAAGAAAATACCAAAGCTTTTAGAGATTGAGGTTGACAAGCATACCTTTAGACAACAGGTCATTGTCACAGGGCACCCAGTTAGTGCCTACAATGTCACAGCTTTGGACACTAGGCTGCAGAGTATACTCACTTGGTGGGAGGGTGACTCAGCAGGCAGTTGCACAAGTGGATGACGAGGAATGCATGAGGTTCTAGCAACATTAGAGGGAGAGGAGACGATACTGGCCACAACTGGTACCACAGCCCCAGCCTCGTCAGCATAGAGCCAGTAGCTGTTAGTTAGGTCCCTGTCAGAGGGCCCCCCTCAGCAACCACCACATCCCCCCCACCCCGCAGGAGAGCAGGGCTCTCCCTATGTCCCCCCACCCCCCTCATTTTCCCCCTTCGTAGGACTCTCCACCCTAGCCTCCCCTTCCTACACCAACCAACCACCTTCTCCCCCCACCTCCACCAATCTACTTCCCACCCCCCCCCCCACATACAGACACATACCACCCCTTTACCTAGTCCCTCACTAGCCTCATTGCCCCAGCTGTAGCCTCCCCCCACGAGGGGTGATGACCCCACACCTTGCTAGCTCTCCTTGTCTACAACCTATCTCCCCCCTACACAGTGCCTCTAGTTTCGCAATAGTGCCAGCTCCTCGCACCTTCCCCCCATCAAGCACAGCTTATGACATAGGAGTTTTTTCATTGTGGCCCCTGGTCACACATGAGACTGGCTGGACATGTAGAGTTTCCGCTTCCCTAGAGGTAGGGATCTTTGTGGTTTGCAATTTAAGGGGTGGCAAAGCCCACCTACTTGCACCTCTAGATGGGCCAAACGAGACCTTCATTCAATCTTCTGATTCAGAAGCTTGGTTGACAACACTCGTGGATGAGGTCATGAGGAACGAAGTAGCAAACCATATCTCTTTGTGGCTGGGAGAGGCAGGACTAGCACTACTAGCATAGCAGTGGCCGAGATGTTGGATGGACATCAACTGTTGGTGCACGGCTGAAGTCTCACACCTCAACACCATCTTTCAAGCTGCCCCCCCCCCCCCCCCAGTGGATCTTATTGATAGATGTGATTGAGTGGCCACTTGCCCAAGCCACACAACTCTATCACATGACAGAGTCTCGTCTCTCAGGGTGGCTCATGGATGCCTTGGTTGTGCAACCGGGAGTGTCTATTATCCCCTCGTACATCACAGGTCTACCATGGGGGAATGGAGTTCACCCACTAGGCCTATGGCAAAGCAAATGCACAAGCCCCACGATTCCTCTTCCTCCTCGGCTTCATCCATGCCAAACAAGAGCTATTTGGCAACTACTAGCCCTATCCATGAGTTTACATCTTGCATCCTAGAACGTGAAGAGCCTCGACTATAGTGGGGTGCATGGTGCCAGAAAGTTGATTGTCTAGCACAGCCCATTGTACAAATTCTTCGTCAATCTTCAGCATTCATACTCTGCAGTCTTTAACATAATATTCTCTCTCTCTCTCTCTCTCTCTCTCTCCATGTTCATGTCATTTCTTTTCAATCCAGTCATACACTTCCACATTCGCTGCACTTTGACATGGTATCAAAGAAGCTTAAAAGAGCTAATTGATCATGGACAGACCTGAATAGGAGATTTCAGCATGACTGTGTTTTCAGCCTTCGAGGGCGAGTGGGAGGGCTGTGCATTGACACAAGGCTGAAGTAAGCAGAGATGCACAGGAAAGGAAGGAAGTTTGCTGTTTTTTGTCAAAGAAGGAGAAAAGGTCGTGTTTTTAGCCTTTTACAGTAGGTTATGTTTTTTAGTTGCCTCCCATAGTTAAGGTGAGTGAACAAGCAGAGGAAGCCCTAGCAGGCTGCCTTTTCAAAGTCAAGGGGCCTGCCATTGTTTTGTGCAAATTATCAGAAGCCATGTCATCCGAAATAGATGGGGAGTTCCAAGCGATTATGGACCAAAAGTTCCCCGTTTTACTAGCTCTTCCATGTTATCAAAAGCTAGATGGGGAGAATTGCTGCATTTGGCAGGTGATGATGCCTGCCATCTTGGAGTCTTTTTTATTTTTCCAAGAAAAAATGGCTAATTATATTACTTATAAAACTTTACAATGAAGTACATGTGCTCAATAGCCTAGCTGGAGCTGATATAAGGTCAAGCTGGGATCATATATACAAGCCTCTCAGGGTGATCTAGGGAGAATGGGGGATTAAAGGTGCGAAGGAGGAAAGTAGTACCTTCCTGGGGTTTGTTGAGTTAAAATATGCATTACTTGCTGATTAGCCTCTTAAACAGCCCCAAAACATACTAAAAAATGCCCTTTTAGAGTAAAAACCCTAAAACGGGGAGCACTTCGAGAGAGTTCAATGGAAACCCTAATTTTTGGGGCGCCCTTCCACATCTATAAATAGACAGGCTGCCCCCATTCAGATTCATTCCATCTGTGCAAGTTTCGGACTCTCAAGTGTAGATTTCAGCCCCATCAGTCTACCTCCACATGGCTGTCCAGCCCTTGCGACTGCTGCCACCTCTCCCTCCAACCTCGCAGTGCCCTGCGCCTTCTTCCAGCTGTCACCCACTATCAGGAGCCATCTCCCAGGCTACGTTTGGCCTCCAGCTGCCATCGCCAACATCAAACGACATCCTATAGCCTGCATTTGCATCCTTCTGGAGCTGCCTAGTGTCATCTCCCCACTCTGCAACTATCGCCTTTGTCTCTGGCAGGCCCTGGTATCAGCATTTTACAGTTTCCTCTCTCTTCACTCTTCAACTGGTGGTTACAAACTTGGGATCCGTCTCCAATGGACGTCACACTCCGACATTGCTCTACCCTTGAGCACATTGTACACTCTTACATTCATTTACAGCATTCATTCACTTCAAGGTTGTGTTCTCTCTCTCTCCCTTCTATTTGTGTTTGAGTTTTTGAGTTTTGCGTTTAGGGTTTGAGTTTTGAGTTTTTCGTTTAGGCTTTGAGTTTTGCTCTCTGTGTCTGTGTCTGTCTCTTTGTGTTTCTATCATAGTCGTACACTTTGTGTGTCCTCAGTGCAAACCCTAGCAGTTTTCTTCACATGGTATCAGAGCCAGTGCTCTTGTAAAGAGCATCCTGCGGATATTGTGGAGAGCTAGTCTTTGTGCGAGGCACACAATACGACTTGTAACCGAATCACAATGTCCCATACACCTTCTTCTCTAGTTCTTATGATGGCTTATCACGCTTCTCCATCATTGGAGGCCCTAAGATGGCATTATGGACTCGGTGAGAAGGACGACACTCCACCTTCACCAGATTTCACTAACATGACAGAGGACTTTGAGGAGTACTATCGCAATAAGTACGGTGATGTTTACACCCCTCCTACCAATTTTGCTACCACATTCGGACCAGTTGGTGAGGCTGGCCACCTCTCCAATCATGGAGGACATAGGGCATTCGGAACGTCTAGCGATTCCATCTTCATTATCTCAGCCAAGTCCAAAGTCAGGTTTGTACAATTCTTTTGTGTTGCATGAATCAAAACCCTCACCTGTTTCTTCTTTTGAGGTGCAGGATCTGGATGGCTTTGCGTATGTGAACTTCAATAGAGGGGGCTCACGAAGCAGACGGAATTCAAGTACATCTACAACTTCTGTTTCATTTGAGCATATCACACACACTTCCCACTTCCCTCCCATTCCACCCTCTTCTATATCACACCTTGATGACCTCTCATCATCTTTCCAAAACCTTGGATTACACTCCACATCTGCATCACACACCCTAGGATTTGGCTCTTCCATCTCCGCTCCTGGCGCCTTTTCCTTCTCCACCCCATTCTCTACCTCTTTGCACCATGGTACTTCATTAGGGGGAATGCCACCTTTTAACATAGTGCCTCTCACCTTTCAGCAAATGAGCACACCCATAACTCCTGGGTTGACTATGATGGGCATCCCCCTCACTATCCCCAACTTCACATCTCCCATGACCACTCATACGCAGGGGTTTCCATCCTTAGCTTATGGTGCATCTTGACACTCTCCTTGGGTTACACCTACGCAAGGATTCCCATCTTCTACTTTTCGTGTTTCCGTCCCATCTCCTTGGGTTCCTCATGTGGCTACCATACCCATGCCTAGTTAGCCCATCCCTACCTATGGATCCACCTTGCACACTACCCGTATGCCTGGTGGGCACTCTGGGGCCCATTCCCAAGTGTACTCCACTCCCCCATCCTACCCACAATACACTTTTTCACACTATCCATCTCCAAGCACTACCATTCTTGTTGCAACGGCCAAGAATGCCTTGACGGATAAGGCATGTTTTCACAGGTCAAATTTTACCACTTGGTCTAATTTCATGCAACAAGTGCTTGAGTCTCAGGGTCTTTGGAACCTCATCATTGGTCTAGAGCCTATGCCGGCAGCTCACCCCGATTACATCTGTCAATGGAGAGCCCGCAAGCCACAACCAATGTTGAGTTGATGTAGGGATTGCTTCCTGAGTTTCACTCTCAGTTGCAGCACTTCCCACTCGCATCAAAGTGTTGGAGTCACCTTCTCGACCACTATGTGGCTCATGATTGTACTTGATGCATCAATCTCGACTTTGAGCTTCAAGAATTCTCTATTAAGAAAGGGGATGAGATCTGAAAGTCAAGCTGGCTGAATATAGGCAGTTACTTGCCAAGTTCGCCACTACTGGCTCTCCAAGTCAGATGACAATCAGGTTACATTTTTCTTGAATAAGTTGCCCGAAAAGTACTTCGATTTCATTCAACACATCATCTCCCAACCTCGATTGCCAACCTTCTACAAGTTTGAGTGCCAGTTCTTGCATTACGCAAGGCTGCATAATCAAGTCTACAAGAAATCCTCATCACAGCCTTATTCAGAGCAGAGGGGGTTGGTTGCCTCTTTTTCGAAAGGGAAAACCACCAGTGGCAAGAACTCGCAATATGCGATGGCAAGCCAATCCAAGGGTGACTCCTCTTCCTCAGCTGGAACCAAAGAATCTAGATCTATCTGGCAGCAACTTCCTAAGAAAAACCGGTTTTGCACACATTGCCAGAGAGCAGGCCATGTGGACAAGGAGTGTCGCTCCAAGGCCCAAGGTCTTCCACCCAAAACGCCTCAGCAGACCATTGCACAGTCCAGTGGGGCTACGCCTTCCACTCCTGCTTCATCTGTCCTTCAGCACCCGTTGTTGCTGCTCAACATGTGGCTCGAGTACAACCTCAACAACCCATCTCTTTCACTTCCCCTGAGGGATTGGTTGATCGGTCTGCAGGTTCTAATCCCGTTGCACTTCATGCATCTATCTCACCTTCCTCCCCACCTCGTCAAGCGTCCCCTTGGCAGAGAGCCCTGCTACTGGAAATACGTGATGGTGGCCACCTTCTTAGACTCGCATGTCTCTAGGTCCTTTCAAATACCCTAGGTCAATCTAGGATTCATTTTTCGCACTCTTAGAGTCGGGCCCATAGAATTCATTGTCCTTAGCTTTTCCATTATTTTGTCTTCCACTGCATTTACACACACATACACATTCATTGCATTTATTTTGAGTTAGATTTTCTTTCTGTTATGTTTTGCTTTGAAGCATCTCACCACTAACCTATGTGTTTGCAGATTCTCATCTCTTTTGCAAGGTTTTGTCTTTTAGTGTAGGGCTAACTTGCAGATTGCTTTGGTCCTACTTGGGCTCAAGACGTGGGAATACCCACCGTTCCTTTCATGGTTTCATCATCCTAAGAGTGCTTGCTCTTCTTCCAGCATGGCGGTTTCCCCTCCCAAGACAGATCGTGCAACATCTCTCTCAATGCTATCATGGCAGTGACTTCTACCTTGCTCTTCTAGCAGGGTGCTTCATCCACTTTCTCTTCTTTCATTCCTTATGGTTCTCAACACCATACAAAGACCAACACCAGGCTCCTCTTCCTTCTTCAGCATCTACATCCAAGTTGAGAGGGAGATTTCTATCCTCCTTGGTATTCTATTGGATGCAACACTTTGTCTTCGACATCGGCTTCTTCCCCCCTGTTGTACCTTACCCTTTGCATTGCATGATTTCATCATCTTTGTACTAGGGCGCTTGGGGAAGTGAACAATTTTCCCATAAAGGACACTGTCCAAGTGGCACCTGCTGCATGAGCAAGCATGTAGTATACTTTGCATCTCATTGTGCAGAGCACCACTTGAGCAAATCCTAAGCTATTTCCACCGGCGGCAAATGTCACCACACCACCATCCTCCATTCCGTGGATACCTCATCACCTATTTTTTCTCGTCATCAACACTCTGAGTGGATAGGGTAGCTTGTTCTGTTTTGTGATGTGTTGGGCGTACCCTCCCTACTCCGGTCTTCTGGGTCACTATTACTCAATCAGCCACATCCCATAAAATTTACCTCACTTATTAAAAAAAAAAAAAGTTTCATGTAGTTCCATCCGCCTTTGTAGGGCTTGGTAGGCCACTGGGCAGCCGACATGCACCCTTTGTTCGATACCTTGTCCTCTCTAGGGTGACTACTTGGATTCCCTTCGTAAGATCACCGTCGCCTCTGTAGTCTTGGTAGGCCACTAGGCAACCGCCGTGCACCCTTTGTCTGATGCCCTGGCTGGTCGTACACCCTGTGTGTCCTCAGTGCAAACCCTAGCAGTTTTCTTCACAAGGTTGCCTACCTATATTGTGAAGAGCGGATCATGGCCACCCTAGGTACGTAAGAAGTGGTATTCGAGCTACTTGCAAGCTTGAGAGTCACCTTGCACCTAGTCCCAACAGTCGCAGAGGGATTGGATGGTCCAAGTCCACAGCACTGCTAGAGTCTCATACGTGGTTAGCCACTTACTGCCCAAAGCCAACTGAAAGCATGCCTTTCAAATGTGCCAAATTGTGAGGCTTCAAATAATCTCCCATACCTTCGACCACTTAGCTATCGGCTCCAATACTTGCTACATGGGTAATGCTTCCAAATTGATCACAGCACAGGCAATTGCCTTGATGAGAAGAATGGTATCATACATCTCCGTCTCATACAATAAGTGGCCGGCCCTAGCTAGCTACATGCCAGTAGACAATCCTCCCTAGGATATAAAACCTAGGCTAGGTGTCACCAATGGAAAATGCAACATGCTCCTCTCCACAATAACTATGTTGCCTCACAAGACTAAAGGCAATGCCTTAGGGGTTCCAAGTGGTACAATGAACAACATTTGCAGACTCCATTGTGTTGCATCCGAGCAAGCCAACTCCCAACTGCCAAGCCTCCATGTGCCAGTAGCCTAGAAAATAAGACACCTTCCATGGCCTCTAGCTATCCCACAAGCGTTAACAGAAGATCCGATGGAAAGCCTCAGTGATGTGTTTTGCTCAGTGGTTGTTGCATGAGGATGCCAAATCTGTGTCTTCTTGCATTAAGACATGCCTGCCAATCTATGTCGTGTATTCCAAGAAGCCCTGGGTTTCTTGGCAACCACACTGGTCGGTCAAAGCCATTCTCCAAGGTCCCACCCCGCCTTACTAAGGCACCGGCTCTCTTAAATCCATAGGTGCCATTCCCAAAACTCACTCCAAGGCATGTAGGGGTCCACCAAAGTGTTCTACAAGGAGGGCTTGTCCCATCACCTTGGTCACAATGGGTGGGATGCACTCCCACACTTGCTATCTATATTGGAGCACCCTATTTGATGTTGCCTCTTCCTGAAAAAGCTGTCTATAGAAGATTGTACCAATCTCCATCACCTCCTCTAGGCAAGAGCGGGCCCTCCCATATTGGTCATCGAGCCTCCAAATTTGGTCTCCCAGGTGCATGGTTGATGGGTGTGGAAGAACTCTTTGCACATCATGTTCCCCTTGTACACCTAAAATGCCACTAATGTGCAGAAGGAGAACTTTTTTAGCCTATCCGTTAAGCCTACAAGGGCCGTCAGTGCTCTAAGCTCTTGCGTGTGCAAGGTGGGATCCTGAGATGCCTCATGGAGCAATCTCCATAAGTTGAATCTAGGATGCGACAAGAGTGAGTGTCCAGTGCAAAGGCAGGTATCTTCAATGTGAGTAGCACCAGACAATGATCCAAGAAAGTGGTCCCAACCAGGTACCCAAGTTGCCCTCCTTTGGAGCAACCCCCCACTTCCCAACATAAAACATGTCCAGTAGCTCCAAAAGGGTGTCACCCAACTGCCTATAACCCCAATAAAACTCCAATGAACCATCTCACTTGTGGAAGGCAAGGTCCCTTGGACTCTCTCCGAGCATCTCATACGCTTATTGCACAAAGGAAGACATCCCATGCCTCTCGCCCCTCCTCCGCCATGCCCTAAAGCACTTTACTGTGGCCATGTTGATCCTCTAGGGTCTCTAGGTTGTTGAAGTCACTTGCAACAATCCAAAAGTCGACGATGGGGAGCCTTGTTGCAACCTGCATCCAAAAGTTGGTGTGTGAACCTTCATAGGAGCATAGATGTTGAGGACCCCAAGATAGGAATCTCCCATATCAGGCCTGATCCATAGTACCCTTCTTACCACAATTGTCCTATGGTCTCATACACAAACCAACAAATTGAGACCAATAGAAACGCAAACTCCTCCACTCCTATCACTGGCACCGATGGAGTGCTCCCAATATGTGTATAATCTCCTTGGGAGTATCTTCCCCACCCTATTGGCCTAGGTGGGGGAAACCTTGTGCTCCTAAAGAAGAAAGATATCAATCCATCCTTCAGCCATGAAATCAGCCCATAACCATAATGGCAAACATGACTCTGCAATACATCAGACCACATAGTAGCATCCAAGTCAATGCAAGACCAGTAAGTGGCATAAGATCCTACCATGGTCAAGCTCTAGGAGAAGCCCAAATACCTGTACAGCATCATCCATACAAGTGGCTCTGTAAGGTATACAATAGTAGACTATGTGCATAGATAGGAAAGCATACATAGCATCTGCTCTCTAACATGGACGGCAAGCAACAGTAGCCCAACTAGCATAGAAGCTAGACAACAGAGAAGCAAGAAAGCCATAACTACAGCCCAAGCATTGGGAAGTCCACTAATCAACCAAAAAGAACCCCATAGCTATTACCACATGGGTAAGAGACAGAAGGGTGTAGGGAGATTGAGAGATGGAACAAGACAAATGCAAGAGAATCTAGAATTTGGAAGATTTAATGGAGACAGATAGAGGTGAAACCAAGTGACTTCATTTCATATGGCTCACTAGAGCAATCAATTTGCAATACATCTAATAGATCTAATAGATATGCTGAAGGCAAAGGCATATGCACACACTTGGGACAATAGCCCAAAACAAATTGAGACTATGGCTCAATATACACACTAAGACATGAATAAGCTCTCTTGAACATAATTGAAAAGTTGTAGGTAATACCTCCAAAATCTCATGCATACATCAATCTGCTGATGAAAGATGATAAGGGGCACCAATGTAGACAAGCCACATGAATAGGAATGCATAAATCCCTGTAAATACCCTCTACAAGCCTTCAAAAGCACTTCAGCCTAGTAATTATAATTTTATTGCAACAGCAAAACAAGGTATAGATGATGCCTCAAATCCAAGAGAAACTATATTTGTCATCTATACTATGTCTACCAAAGGTAGAGAGCAAAAATCAAGCGGCAAAACTCAAGAGAAGCTCTATTTGAGCATCAAATCTTCATTTCCAGCTTGCTGCTCTATTCTTCCCAAAACAATCCACATGAAGAGCATAAACCAATCAAAACTCTTCTTTGATAATTAAGGAAGGCTCCCCCAATGTTTGGGACCAAGAACCAAGTGAGAGATGGCCTCAAATACCTTGTAAGAGATGAAGATCTTCAAGTATAGCTTTCTGCCTTCTCTTCCCCTATTTTCTCCTATTCCAAAATACTCCCAATACTCTCCTCTCTCTTCTCCCATGTATGAGCCTCTAGCCCTCTTACTTTCTTTGGCTCTTTCCCCCAACCTTTCCCTTTTATCCTATCCCAGTTAGCATGCCATTGCCCTCACCATTTGGGCACGTTGGATAGCAACAACCCAATTAGTCCTGTTGGTGCCCCTAAATCTATGTTGAACGGTCTTCTTGATCTCACGCTTCATTCTCCACCATATAGCCAACAAAACAAGTCACTTAAGTGACTATTAATCACTACTCAAAGCCACATGGTCATTAACTCCCAAGACTCCACTTGACTAACTCCTATTATCAGGACAATGAGTGAGTTAGAGAAGTCCACTAACTAAGAAGTTCGTCACTTATCATTCAGTAAACAAAGCATGAACTCTTCCACAAGACAAAGCATATCTTGCTTTTACACAATATGTCAAAAATGGCATGACACCGCCCTGCCAATCTGCCCTAACTGCACAATAAATGCTGGCGACTCCACTAAAAATTGTCTGACCTGCTCCAAACCAGGAAAATCTTCCCTAGACTGTCCTGGCACAGCTTGTGCCCATCTTGGGAATGACCAAATCTCTAACAAAGTCAAAGCGTCAATAGCCAAGCACTCAGAGCATGGGGAATCAACCAACATAGAACGTGCACCTTAACTTAAATAGGCTGATGGACTAAAGGTAGACTAAAGGTGAAACCTATGGGAGTACTTAAGGATTGGCCAATGCAAATTGCAAAAGTGCAGTTCTTTGTGATCTAGCAGCAATGAAGAGCATAGACTATGACGTACTCTTGGGAAGACCCCAAATGCAGATTGGGATGATAGCCTAGTGTTCTTTGCCAACATGACAATGGCAATATGTGTGGAGATGGAAACTTGGGAAACCTCTCCTATCAATCTTGATGCTATATCCAAACTACTAGTGGGACAAGAGGACCTTATATCAAATTCGAGCGAGTCCAAAGGAAGGGCAAGATTGGGGTGCATATCCTAGCCATGCTAGACTTTTGCAACATTGAAAGTTGACCAATGTGAGACTAGTCTAGCTGACAGAGCTAGACCTAAAGATGAACCAACCACACCACCATTTTACCTTTACTGTAAGAGAAGGATGTATCCATCCTTGCCAGGTGCAAAAATAGTACCTGTCTTCAGTCATGGTGGTCCCACCTAGCAGGAAAGCTCAATACAAAAACCCAACCCAAGAAATAGACAAGGGAAATCAAGAGTTGGGAAAGAGGCTAAAAGAGCCATCAAGAATAACCCTCAGCTAAGTCTCTACTCCACCTACTAAGAGAGAGAGACCACAGAAGCAAAAGTAGAGCAGCCCACAAAATAGTACACCTCAGACAAAGAGCCACCCAAAGCAGACTGCTCGAGGAAGTAGATATAATAGGAAGAAGAAGCACTAAACCGAGATGGGCACCTAAAAGGCTACTGAAAGCCCTAGGGTACTATGAAGGTAACCAAACCGTTTGGCTTCCAAAAGCCGAAGACAAGTCCCCTTTTGTAAACCAAGTTCTGCCATAAACCACAACTACAAATTGCACAGAAGGTGAAGAGCTAGGAAACTCCTTCCACAGGCATCCAACCTAAACCATGATTATGCCAAAAAAAGCTAAGAGGAAAAGCTTGCCAAAGTCTAAAGCCGTATTCATGCCCAAGTGAGCATTACTAATACCAAAAATGAAGCTGGCCATAGCAACTTACAAAGAACATAAAGGAAAAGAGATGGAAAACGTTCCGATGATGACTCCAGCTCCAATAGAAACTCAACTCAACAAACCATGAGTTTATTGATTTCTTGACTTCATGAATACTTAGCATCCTTAGTCAAGAGGTTCCCCCACCTCCAAGCTTGTTGCATGAGGTGCGCCACTACTATGGCCAGCTTGACAGCACCATTGTACCCTTTCAGCCAGTTTCTAGCCCATTGAGCATTCAAATTCGAAATTATAAAAGGCTCTTTTTGTGGAATAGAACAAAAGTATAACCTACCCGACGAATATTTCATTCTATCAAGCCAGCAAATAGATATTGACTTGGCAATATATCACTTCAATGTGACAAAAACAGTGATCTGAAAATTCCACAACATGATATTATCTGCCCTCCACTTTCTTCAGATCTATTCTAAATAATATCCTGATTCTTTCAAAATCTCATTGAAATGTCTGATAAGAATGCCATTAGCTATAATGGTCTAGAATTTTGCACCATTCTGACAATGATGGAAAAAGCAAACTAAGAACTCATTTTACCTCTTGTATTTGTTTTTCAAAGCGTACAAGAAGCTTGTAGCCATTGTCTTGAGGAGTTGACAAGAAGACCTGCAGGTGACAGTCAGAAATGGATAGATAAGTCAAAGATTCAAATTTAGATCCTACAGCTCCACAAGAAATGCATAGAAAAGGGAAAACTATATAATAACCAAACATAAGCATCCCAAAATATGTTTCAGGGAATTTGGAAATTATGAATGACAAATTGTGGCAGGGGAATTTTTCTGAATGAATGATTTTGGCAAACAATAGCCTTGCATGTCTATACTTTGTGAAAAGACTGCAATAGCCTTGCATATCTATGCACAGAAGCAAAGAGTGCATAAATGTCTAAAGTAGGGTATTAACATATCTATGCATGAAAGCAACGAGAGCACAAATGTCTAAAGTAGGTGTCAATGAAAGTCTACCTGAAAAGATGGGGCTAATGCTGCACTACGCAGACATCGGCCCTTTGATACAGAAACTATATTTTCCATCTGCTCAAGTTTGTTTACAAGGACTTCCAGCTCAGGCCATCGAGCTATCTGTAACAAAGGAGAAAACAATTTCCAGGAGTAAGCAAAATATTTTTACATGTTGTAGTTAAAGGTACATAACACCACATACAAAAACTCAGAAAGCCTATCAATGGCATTAACTGTAGAACCTCTAAAACCAAAAGTAAGACAAGCAGAAAACAGTTGATCCCTTTCAATATGTCAACTCAACTGCAAACCAGATCTCAGCTGAATTATGGGCAGACCTGGGATGTCCAAGATTCCTGCAGCAATTAATGTTGGTGGATACTGGCTAGCTAGGAGGATTGTGTAGCATATATTCTTGGATCAATGTACAAACAGCAAGTATCAGCTTTCATGATAATAGAAGTGTAGGATTCTCATTTGGTCCTAATAGTTACAGGTAAACTGTTATATACCAGCAGTATTCTGATTCTGATTTTGGACTGTTTTGGGCTCTGGTACTTGAGCGTATATAGCATGTTAGTTAAAACTAGCTTCTTGAAGAGATGGTCTTGCTAGCTATTCAGTCTGAGATAGCTTCCAAACTTATGTCACTGAGCAGTACCTTGCAACTTTGAGATATTCCAAATAATTAAAATTTGGGTACAAAACATATGCCCAATGCTGATGACACAAAGGAAAAATCCTGGCCAGGTGTCTGCAAACTGGTTGATTGATGTCAATGTATTCAATACTTCATACAAATTAGCAGACAGCAGGATTCTGACAGGCTAGAGTCTGCCTTGATGAAGGCACAAACGTGGACTTTTTGTTAGTTTGATGCTAACTGGGTCTTTGCATTGAAAAGTACAATTTGGATGGTACTGAGAATCAACATGCAAGTGGGTATGAATGGACTTTGCTGTGGTATTTGTACACACCATAAATTATGAACAACATTGACAGTTTTTTTATCATTTTCTCATTGATTATCTGGGTATCATGTCAGCTAATCACAATTGCAGAGTGTGAGGCTATCCCCAGCGGCCTCCTAATTTGGTGGAGGTGCAAAAAGGGAAGTTTTATTACCATTTTCTCATTGATTATCTGCGTATCATGTCAGCTAATCACAATTGCAGAGTGTGAGGCTATCTCCAGCGCCCTCCTATTTCGGTGGAGATGCAAAAAGGGAAGTTCAATTGCTTGATTTAAGGTATCATGTTCTAAATCAGACAGCTTGAGGGTGTTTGGCCTTACAGAATGATTCCTTTGTTATCTGAATGCAGTTCACCAACTCTACAGCTGGTGGTACTCTAATGTGCTTTCAACAAGTATAGCTAGTCTCCAATAATAATAATAATATTCCTTTATGGAAAAAAAAAAAAGCTAGTCTCTACTATGAAACTTAAAATTAATATTGATGATGCTGTTGACAGACCAATGAGAAGTTGAAGCATTATGTTTAGATGATAAACTAAGGACAGCGTTTCTCTCTCAGCAGAATATTATGGGGAGGTTTTAGGCACTCCATTACAAAGGAGTGGAGGCATCATTTCTTCTACTGCTATGTAGTAATAACAGCCTAGATTACATCATGTGAGACTGATGGCTTTTGACCAAATACTTCCTAAAAGGGGTAGTACATATATCTTGAATATCCCAGGCACTCTACTTCTCAAATGGGAAAAAAGGTTGCAGATAGTCACATCTTGTGCTGCCAGGACAGGTATCACATGGGATACCAGTTTACTCTGAGAAGCTACAGTCTCATTACTGCAACCTGCATGGAGAGGAATGGGGGGCAATTTTTATTTGTCATATGTCTGAGGTCATGTCTTATGCTTTGTCTAAACTGAAAACGGCAACCATCCTTTCCATCCAACAAAGTCATATTAAGTTTCAGCTTTTAATGAGTAGACATTATAAAGAATTACCTCAGTTTCAATAAGTCCAGCCTCATACATCAAAGTGTCGCTTGCAGAGTTTCCAACCACAGATTCCAAAGTCAACTTCAGAGGGTCAGGCTGCAGCAGCAAGAGAAGAATAAGGCACTTTTAAATAAAAGGAAAAGTTTGAGCATGCATATGATCAGAAACAGTTACACAAGGTGCTCAAGATCTCCCAAAACAAAAAGATAATGCTATCTCAACCTGCAATGACTTCAGGGAGAGATTGATACGTTGAAGCATCCTATCCAACCGGCATACTTGCGCTTTGATCACCTACATCCTTTCCAATTTTATTTTGACGACTTAAAAGAATGGTTTAAACAGCATGTAAATCATTGATTCCAGCAACTCGAAATGAAACAAGTCAATACTCCAATCTTCACTCATTGTTCTTTCTAACACAGTAATTAATCACTACAGAAAACCAACAATTTTCAAGATACAACCTGGCAGTTATGAATGGCAGAGATTACACCGAAACCACATAAAACAACCAAAATTCCCACACACAATCTTCCAGAGAGGGACATGTCACCCAGCAAAGTGCCACCATACAAGCTGTTAGCAGTTATTTTATTGTACATCTCATGGGTTGGGCACCTCTACTGGTGGGCTTCCTGTGTGGCCATTTTTCTTAGGCTGGCAACTCATTCAACAGACCAGGTGCCTGCTTTTATTGCTGATCGCGTCCCTAGCAGCACCACTACCAGTGACGGCTATTTATGCCCCTCCCCCCCCCCATCTCCTTACCTTGGCATCGTCTTACATCCCTTGGCATCGCTGCCCTTGAGGCACCACATAACCTTGCCATTGTCTTGCACCTTGTGGACAGAGAGACTAGGCGTGCTGGAAAGGGTCACCAAGAGTTGTGCCGCTTGAGGTTGTACTTCATTCTCATGTCATCTATGAATTCCATTTGCTGTTGTTGAGCATCTCTTCATGGTTGGTGTTCTGTCTTTTCTTTCTGTTTCAAATGCTTCACCTTCCATTGTGCCTCTGGCATAGTATCAGACATCTAGAATCTTAGATTCTGGTGCTGCTTTGTTTGCATTTTCTGCTTTAGCAGGTTTTTTGTGGCTGCTGTATCAGACTTGGGGAGGGACTACTTGCGCTTTTGTCTCTACGGCCTGCTCTCCACCTGGGCGGCCTGTTGGTCTGAGAAGAAAAGCATCACATAATCTTTAGTTCTTTTTCTCAGCTGTGGTTTTGCTGCTTAGAGCTGTAGTCCCTGCATTTTCTCTTTCCTCATCATCATACGCTATCAGGAGGCCTGTTTTCTAGCTCAGCAGACTGTTTCTAAGGCTGGCGCCTGTTTCCTACCCTCAACCAGCTGCCAACATCTGCATTTTGCTGGCTGCACTGGTGTTTCACTTTTGTGTCTTGCATTTGGGACTGAACTGTGGTTGACTACTGCTCCTACCTCTTCTTAAAACTGCATTTTTTCTTTTCCCCACATCTCCCCCCTTGCACTTGTTGTACTAACTTCATAAAGGGTACTCTTGTGTTGGCATTCATACTTGTACTAAACTTTTTCCCTCCAGAAATGAAAAGTCTCTGAATAAGACCTCAAAGAAATTCCACCTGAGGTAAAACACAAAGTACAAGGAACTCTCAAGAGAGTGTCTAAGTACATTCCAAATAAAACAAATGTGTGAACAACCAATCTGGTGAGCTTTAATGCCAAAAAATCTGAGGGGCCATATGGAAAAAAGAGACCGAGCTTTGGGCTCTTGAACTCTATTACTTCTCTCTTGGACCCTTGACCAATCCATCACCCCAAGTATGTCTCGTTTTGCAATTCTATCTGTGATCCCTTATTGTCATGAGGACATGAAATTTTATTGCTTTGCTTAGCATTTGATTAAAAGTTGATCAAATGTGCAAATGTGGCTTGCACATGTGAGGTGCAAGTTAATTATTTAACAATGTGGAACCCAGGACCTCGAGATATCACTTGGTGCCAAAAGAAAAAGTTTAATAAGTCATGCTTGACAGGTTCTAGGTGGTATGTAATGCAGATTATTTGGACCTAAACCAATTTATTGGCCACGAGTGTCTCGTGACATTAGAGACCAAGCATTAATTAATTAATCAATATCAATTTAAGGATCAATAATTGCTTAGGGATACTTGAGAGACAAATGGGCTTAGCTAATTCAATTGGAATTATTTATCTGGGAACTAGAATAATGATTAAATTAATTTTAAAAATTAATTTAATAAGCTGGTTAATGCTGGAAAATGGAATCGGAAGGCTACCACTTGGCAAAACTTGCCCATGCAAGTGGGGAAGACATTTTTGAGGGGGGAGAGAGAGAGAGAGAGAGAGGGAGGGTTCTTCATGTGAGACTTAAAGTTGCTCAATGTATCATGATGAGTATGGTATCGTTTTTCCTGCCACTACTTCCTTGGACTAAGAAGTCTCTCTTGGAATTGGTTCAGCCTATTCGCTTTATGTTGTGGAAAAAGAAAGAGAATCATTTGGGCCAGGTGTGGATTTCGTGGCAGTATGTGACTACTCCTAAAAGGATGGGGGGTGCAAATTTATTGGATTTTAATTTGCATATGGTTGCTTTGAGATTTGCACTTTTGCAGGCACTCTGTGTACAAAGTCATCCCTGGTCAAATATTGCAAAATTTTTCATAGAAAAGACTAGCATCTCTCATGTTAGCACAATTATTCAAGTCTCTTGGTGGCATGTGCTTAACTCCATGAGGCCTACTAAGGTTTCCCAGTCTTCTCTCCATTCTCACTTAATTGTATCTTGGTAGGAGATGTTACATTTTGCACTTTGGCACCCTCCTGATTTTTGTAAGGAGGAGAATTCGTTGCAAGGAGAAGTGTTGCCTACCTCCAGGTTGTTAGATTGGCCTGATAAAGATTTACTGCAAGATAAGCTTAATCGCATGTCTCGTTCGGGGTTGCAGACAGTCCATGATGGTGTTATTCCTAGGCAGCTCTATCTTTATTCTTTCCACCATATTCATCAGCACTTTCGGGTGCCTCGTGGTTATTATGACATTTGGTCATCCATATAGGGCAAGCTTCACTCCTTTGTTTGCATTACAGCCATCATCTCCCTGGTGAGATTGGATGTTTATGCTTCCTAATGATTTTGAGAAAAGGTCAACCAATCAAATCTATCATCAGATCATTGAGGTCAAGAGATGGATTACTGGAAAGGCTAATAAATTATGGCATATCCAGGATACTAAAAAGAAGTGGCAGGAAAGACTTCTCCAACTTTGGAAGTGTAAGGTTCCTTATCAGGGCAAAGTATTCATGTGGAGGTTGTTTATTGAGGGTCTTCCAACTGGGGATGTGTTGCGTGCTCGCAAGATCTCTCTTGGTCGTTGTATATTTTGCATTACATGTGACAAGACATTGCTTCATCTCTTTGTTTCTTGCCCTGTTGCTCGACAGATTTGGAGCTTTATCTCTCGTGTGTGGTTCTCGGTGACTCAGCAAGCAGATTTCAGCCCATTCATGGATCATGGGAAGAATGACTTCTATGTTTGCTTTGCAATCAGATTGTTCCTACCTCTTCCATTTCCTTAGATGGACCGCTCTGTGGCATATTTGGCATACTCGGAATGCCTTTATTTTTTATTTGGCCTCGAGCATCCATGGTCATGTTTCCCGTGTTTGTGATTTAGTGCTATGGCAGATTCCCTCTATGGTTTCAATTGATCTGGTTCTTCCAAACATTGTTGCTCCCTGGCTGGATATTGTTTGCTCCACACCATCTGTCCTTTCTATGTGATATTTGCGTGTTAGAGTCTTTATGTTTTGTGTCTGACTTTTTTGTAACGTGTCACCTTTTGTTTGGTTGGCCTGAAGGCTTGATGTAAATATCTCCATACATTCACAGGCCATTTCCAATCAGCAAGAGACCTCCTAGGAGGTGGTGGCATGCCCTAAAGAGACTGCAGTAGTAGATGACAATAGTTTAAGTGTTGTTTCATCCAAAGAACATCATATAAGATATGCTCCATCAATGGAGACAACTTTCATGGCTATCTAGACAAGGCACAACTAATTTCTTCCATTTTCTCGCGATGAAAGTCTGAATTTTCTCTCTTTTCAGCATTCTCTCTCAACCTCCAATCATCTCTGAAGTCTGGAATTGAGGAATTTCAACAGGATTCAAGAGTTCAGGTAGCTAATATCAGATTTGGGGCCGAATTTGTCTCCAAGGAGCAAGGTGAAGGCCAATCCCGAGCAAACCAAGGGGCAAATTAGTTTGAAGGCTTGTTGTGATCATTTATGACAACAAGAGGCCATTGGGGAGTGAAAAAGATTCAAGGAATCTCATCATATTCCATCCAGATTGCAACTCAAGATAAAGAAATACCACAAGGGGCACCAATTTTGGGGCCAACACACTCTCCATTGTCCAAGATTAAGTGGTAACATTTTGATTGTAAGTTTATGCTTTCTCGAAACCGAGAAGAGCCACAATGAGGCCCTAATTTCTAGAATGAGCAAAAGTGATGGACTCTTAAAAGGTCAAGACATTGTCCAAGATGCTACACTCAAACAAGACCAATCTGAGTGGGGGGGATGACCCATTGCTCTAGAAATCCCATCTTCTGCATGGTGTCCACTATCCCCCCAAGGACTCCCAATCTACATAGTCATACATCTTCTTGAAACTAAAAGCAGGATAAGGCCCTGGTTTCTCAAATGAGCAAAGAATGGTGGACTCCCAAAAGGTGAGATGTTTCTTTCAAACCATCAGAATACACAAAGTACGCAGCATGCACCTAGACAAACTACCTAGGAGAGCTCTCGAAGCTTCCAAGCAGCTAGCATAAGCAAGACACAAGAACTAATGGTATGTGCAGGTCAAGCAGTGCCTCATAGGATATGGGATTGACACGGACCACCTCCCACATTTAAGTATGATCCTAACTCCTCTTCCATACACCTCTCTCACATTAAGAGGAACATGGTCACACAACAGGATCTCTACCAGCTGCACATCTAGCATACATGGATCTTGCCCCAGCAACCCCTCCCCCTGAAGATGTTATACTATAGGGATCACTTCATGAGAACTGTAGCAGATCGTTTCATTGAGAGGCCTAATATCTAGATGTATACATGCCACACGAGAGACAGTAGCCATTGGCCAACTCAAGATCTCATCTTACCAACTCGAGATCAAGCCTAGGAGAGCAGCCTACATCCCCAAAGCTGAGAGGATCTACATACTATGCTAGGAGGAGATGGAGAGTGAGGATCACTATATGTGCAAATGCAAATCCTACAATACAGTCTGGGTTAGATATCCCACAAAGACCGGAATCACTTGGGCCAATTCCTACCTTGAGATTCAATAGTCTCGACTACATACCCCACAAAGGAGACATGTCCCTCAAGCTAGTCATGGAGTCCCCAAACTAGCATCACTTGGGCCAACTCCTACTTGAGATTCAAAGGCTCCAGCATATCATTACTACAAGCAAGCACTCTGCATAGAGAGGGGCGATGGTCACACCCCATCAATTTCTTCCAGATAGTATCTACACACACTGCACCTACATAGAGAAGGGTGACAGTCCAAAGGGCTAGGGAGATCAGAGCAACATGCCAACCGGAGGTGCAAGGGTAAACAACACAAAGGATATACCAAAGAGAGATGAGGAAGATCCACCAGTGACATGAGCAGTACTTGACAAAGCTAAGGGATCAGTCCAGATGTTACCTCCAACTTTCTCATTAGGGATGTATGACATACTATACCCAACACCAATTCCGATTAGATGAAGCTAGTCATCAGTGTATCATTATTCAGCCACACGTTCTAGGTATTGCTCCACACATCCACATCATCCTCCTCTTGTTGTATTCCTATATGGGCACTATACTGTACATCACTTTCACTACTTTGCACAATATGTCATTGACAATCATTTAGCATGTTATACTTTGATATCTAGTGATGATTATCATTGTGCATGCTTTTGTCTCATAGGCTGTTTTACGCCTCAACAGACATTAATATGTCTTTCTTTCTTTCTTTCTACTATGTTGAAATCCTTGACTCATATTCAATGATCAACCTAGGGTGGGGCCTGCCTGAGGGTAGTTCAAAATTGTCTCCTGTCACGCTGGTGATTTGTTTAGGGAATAAGTGGCCAAAATACCACATGGCTCTCCTTGCAAGTGAGATGTCTCAGTCCTGTAGTACCTAATTCCCACTACTCTCCAATACATATATAAACTTACATGGATCTCTACGAGTCCCACAACTGTACCCCAATAATTGTAGCTTTGCCCTAGCAAAAGCTTCCCACAATATTGTGATATCATCTATGTTGAGAGGTGGTGCTAGTGTTCCTGTACCATGAGAAAACCCAATGATCCTCCCACTGGTGCTGAATGCAGGTCCTTTCTCATCATGCTCCCACCCTGCCTAACGTAATTACAGGCACATGAAACCCGCCTGAGGGGGTTTTGTGGGTGAAAGGGGGAGGGGAGCAGAGGCCATTAATAAGAATTTGAAACCCTAGTCTATTTTTGTTTTTTCATCATTTTTAAGCAACCAAAACTCTTTTCATGGTTAAAAAGCGCCCAAGAGAAAAGAGTTTCAATCCATCATTGTTGGCTAGTTGTTGTTGTTCTCTCATCCCCTACTGCTACACTGACTCGTTCTCTCCTTTGTATTTGCCGGGAATTTTGTACAACCCTCAGACTTGTTGCCTGGACTGCCTCAACCAACATCAGTCGGCTAGAAGCTCTGCATGGGAGGGAGACCAACTCAACCATCCACATGCATGTTCCAAATCTTGGCCTATAGAAACCAAGAATCCAGCACCTCAATCTTTGATCTTCCGCACTCATGAGTTTGCTAGACAAGGAAGCCCTTTCCCTTAAGTATAATTAGCAAAACAGATAATTTGTATCTGGAAACTCCCTCCGTCACGTAGCCTACTACCCCGCCCCCGACAGCCACATCACGCCCCCCCTGCCATCGCCATCGCATGTGGCCCCGTTGCCCCCCGGTTCCTGCCCGTCGCTCCCCCGCTTGCGGCCTGGTGGCGCTTGGCCTGCTCGTCGCCCTCAACCCCTGGCCGTCGCCTTCGCATGTGGCCCCGCCTGCGGCCCCTCGCCCTACCCCCCTGCCTAGTGATGCTGCCCTGCCCGCCGTCACCCTGCCTGCGGCCAATGGTGCACTCACACCACCAAACCCCCCCCCCACCTCCAAGTGCTCCCTCCCCCTGCAACAACTCTCCCCCCCCCCCCCCCCCGGTAGCATTGCAGCACGATAGGTAGGTTCTCAGCAGGGATGCGCAATGGAAACCTCTGGTCAAACGCTGGCACATTCTACAAGTGCCCCCCAGTCAAACACCTTGTGTATCATCCTCTCTGAGAAGCAACTCGTAGCCGTCCAAGCCACAGAGCTAGAGTTGAAAGAAATAGCGGTCTTTGGTCAAGTCGTTCGACACTCCCCATCAAGGGCCCAGCTGCAAGATTGGCTCCACTCCACATTGCGCATTGGCACAGCGTAGATCGTGAAGGCAGTCCTCATGGGCCAAGGGATCTTCATGGTTCGACTCACCTCTACGGATGCAGCTCGTGAGTTAGTGGAGAGCGCGCCCTATGCCTCCACAAAGGGAGTCATTTACATGGTCCCCTAGTATAGCAACTTCACAATGGAGATTTTTGCGCTCCATAACAGATTTCTCAAACATCCAATCACTCTACTTTTCCCTGGTCTGGCGATAGAGTATCGCCAGTTAGTGGAGGACTTTGGACAGCTCTTCGACACAGTTCTTCCTGCCTCCTTTAAAAATGCAGTGACAGCTGCAAGAGTCCCAAAGGTACGAGTGGCCGTGAAAGACACAAAGTGTATACCAAAGTTCCTAGAGATTGAGGCAGGAGGTCACTCCTTTAGGCAGCAGGTCATTGTGACTAGGCAACTAGGGTAGTGCCTACGTTACCATGACTTTGAGCATCAGGCGATAGATTGCATGCATTTCAGAGCCAAGGCAGCTCCGCCAACAGGCCTGCACTTAGACACTGACGACTTCATACGGGTCCAGAGACGACAAAGAGGGAGACAACAGGGGGGGCTACAACTAGCTTCTCAGACATAGCCTCGACAGCAGGGAGAAGGATGGCGAGAGACGCCCCCTCGCCAAAGCACTCCACAGTCCTGCCCTGCCCGCCCCACCCGACAGGACCGCAATCCCCCACAGCCACCACCCGTGCCACAGACTACCTCACATGAGAGCCCGCAGCCCCAACACCCACCCCCCCCCCCCCCCCACCTCCCATGGTCCCCCCCACTGACCCTGGCCCACAGCCCCCCCTAGGGCCACCAATTCCCCCCCACACCCACCATGTACCTTCGACCATCCCTCGATCCTCTTCCCCCCCACACCCACCATGTACCTTCGACCATCCCTCGATCCTCTTCCCCCCCACCACCTCCCCTGTCAAGCACCCCCCCTAATCTGCACCCGTTTCAAGTGATCCCCCCCAGACCCACCCCCCCTCCTCCCACAGGAGGTGATAAGCCACACATGCCTTCATCCTCCTCAAACCAAAAGTCTTCCCCCTCCCACAAAGCCACTAGCTCATCTGTCCCTGCCGCCCATCACACTTTCCCGAGACAGGCGCAATTATTGCCACAGGAGTTCTTCCGCAGTGGCCCATGGTCCTACCTGAGAGTTGCAGAGCGCGGAGAGTTCCCACTACCTCTAGAGGTGGGGATCTTCGTGGTTTGTAAGTCAAGGAGGGGCAAAATCCATCTACTAGCACCACCAGATGGACAAACTACCCTTTTTTTTTTTCAGTCCTCTCACTCAGGGGACTGGACGTCGACAAACATAGAAGAGTTTAAGAGTCAAGTGGCGGACTACATCTCCCAGTGGATGGGAGAAGAAGGACTAGCACTGCTTGCACACAATGGCCTGGTTGTATGATGGACATTAACTGGTGGGCTAGTGCTGAGGTCCCACACATGAGCATTATCTTTCGAGCCAATCCACAGTGGAGAGCTCCAAGGGATGTGATGGAGTGGCCCATGGCACAAGCGGCCCATTTCTACCAATGTACAGAGTCACAACTCTCAGCATGGCTGATAGATGCATTGATAGTACCACCTAGAGCATCTATCAACCCTATGGTCCAGCCAAGGGCCACCATGGGGGACTGGAGTTCGCCATCCAGACCTACGGCAAAGCATACTTGCATGTCCCATAGTTTTGCCTCCTCATCAGCAGCCTCCACACTGAACACATGCATGTTCGGTCAGTCGCAGGTTTCCCCATGAGCTTACACCTTGCATCCTGGAATGTGAAGTCTCCACTATAGTGGGGCACGTGGTTCACGTGGTTCCAAGAAGTTGATTGTTTGGCAAGAGCTGCAGCCTGCCCTTGCCGGACGGATCGACATCTTACTTCTACAGGAGCACAAGCTCACTCCTACCTAGGCCTAGTGGTAGGGAAGGTACTCCCGAGCAACTCGCACACTTACTGGGAGCATGCCATAGGAGCCCACAACAAGAGTGGAGGCGTATGCACCTCTATTGGCCCGAGTCTCACCGCCTATGTACAAGACCATGGGATGATAGTGGTAGGGAGGGCTCTATGGGTCAGATTGGATATTGGGGACTCATGCCCTGGAGTCCTCAATGTCTATCCCCCTACGAAGGTTAGGGCATGTAGCAACAAGTTCTCGGTGAAGATCGCGGATGGACTCCCAAAGGTGGACTCCTAGATCGTTGGAGGAGACTTCAACAACCTGGAGGCTTTGGAGAACCAACAGGGCAAAGGCAGAAACTACCAGAGCATGGCTAGGGAGGAGCAGGAGGCATGGGAGGTCTTTCTACTGGCTGTAGCAGCACGCGATGCCTAGAGAGACTCTGCCTTCCACAGGAGGGAAAAGTCCCTAGACTTCTCTTGGGGATACAGGCAACTAGGTGGAGTCTTGCTGGAGCGGTTGGACAAGTTTTATGTGGGAGGGTGGGGAGGCTCTCGTGGAGGCCAGATTGGCAGTTGGCATGCACCACCTTGTTCGATCATTGCCCGGTTCTCCTGACACTAGATCCCCCAGCATCTGCCCTAGAAACACACAAACCTTTCGGATCCCTGACTCGATCTATAGGAGGGAGGAGATGACGAGACAGATAGAGCAGATTTGGATTAGGGAGTGGGACATGAGAGACCGGATCACAGAGGAGATCGCAGAGGTCCTAGCCGAGTCGAGCAGAATCTGCCAAGAGGCAGCCATTCAGCCCAGGTAGCAGAGCTGGGAGGAGAAGAGAGCACTTCGGCAGGACCTTGCAGCCATGCAAAGATTATTACAGGAGGCACCAGGGGATCCCACCCTCCACGCACAGGAGGTGCACGCGCAAGCAGCCATTGTTGGCCTAGAGGACAAGCGCTCAGAGTTCTCTTTCCACACCTCAGTAGCTTTCTAGGCGCGGAAGGGGGAAACGATATGCAGGGAGTTTTTCCAAGTGCACCAGCCTCGCACCTCAGGAGAGCAGATACGCAGTCTTTGAGATCAGTATGGGAGAACTCGTTCTAGCCTCAGACAAGGTGATGGAGATTGCTACCGACTACTACAGACGCCTCTTCCAGTAGAAGACAGCCTCAGCTAGAGGACAGTGATGCAGACAGCAGGTCTGGGATCACATCTCGTCCCTCGTCATAGAGGAGATGGGACGCTCCCTCCTAGTCTCCCTTCATAGAGAAGGAACTAGAGGAGGCTTTCCATACACAGGATGGGTAGAAATACCTGGGAGAGGATGGCCTCTCAAAGGACTTCTTCACGACCTACTGGAAAGTGGTGAAGGACCCTCTATTGATGGCCTTCCAAGAGATTTTCACTTCAGGATAGATGCCAAGGAGTCTTTCGGCAAGCCTTATCAGTCTTCTCCCCAAAGGGGAAGACCGGTTGGAGCTCTCCCAATGGAGACCGATCACCTTATTGTTAGTGGCCCATAAGGCACTGGCAAAGATGATTGGTAGGCGACTACACCCCGTGCTCCCAGACATCATCCATGACACACAAACACGCTTTGTCCAGGATAGAAGCATCCTAGACAATGTGTTCACCTTCTTTGAGGCGACAGAGTGGGCTCAACATAGTGGGCAAAGATTGGCCATACTACTCTTGGATTTCGAGAAAGCTTATGACAGGGTGGACTGGGATTTCCTAGAGGGCACCATGGTGAGGTTGGGTTTCCCCCAGGCTTGGATTTATGGGGTCTCCGCACTTTACAGATCGGCCACTAGCAAGGTTCTCATAGGAGGTAGGCGAGGGAATGAGTTTTGGCTAGAGAGATCAGTCTAGCAAGGCTGCCCCCTAGTCCCATACCTGTTCCTACTCTTTGAAGAGGTAATGTCCCACTTCCTCAGGTCACATGTGAACGGATTACGCAGCCTCCAACTTCCAGTGAGAGAGGAGACCGAGTTGTTAGACTCAGAGTATGCAGATGATACAGCACTCTACATAGACGACGATGAGTTGATGCTGGAGAGAGTGAAGCTGGATCTTGAGGTGTTCTGTTCTGCAGCGGGAGCGAAAATCAATTGGCGAAAGTCGGTTGGTTTTCTCACAGACCCGGACTCTAGCGCAGAGTGGGGCATCCACATGGGATTTAGGTGGGTGAGCAAAGGGTAGACCATCCGGTACCTAGGGTTCCAGATGGGACTCGATATCACTCCAGCCCAACAATTTCTTCCAATCGATTCTATTCGGAGGAAGCTGACCTACTGGAGCACGGCTCGCCTCTCACTAGTTGGCCAAGCCCTAGTGTTTAACAAGGTCCTCCTAAGTAAATCGCCTCGTGTTGGTGCTTCTCCTCATCCTACATAGTGCAGCTTCGCTGCCTAGTGCAGAACTTCCTTTGGTCCGGATCAGATGGCCCCAGGGATTCCAGGGCCAAGGTGGTGTGGGCAACCATCACACGGCATCGGTCAGAGGGAGGGCTTGGGATCATAGACCCAGGGTATCAGATTATGGCCCTCTTGGGCAAGCTAGTTGTCTGTGGCCTCACACCGGGAGGGCAGACCTGAAAAGTCCTATTGCAAGAGGGTCTTTAGGATTGTAGACCGAGGCTTGGCAGTGAGTGGAGGCTGTCCTTGAGATGGATCTTCACGTCAGCCCAGATCACCCTTCCTACGCAGCTTGCTCCATGTGTGGCAAGCCCTCCGTAAGGCCCTAATCCAAAGCCCCCCAGGCTGCCAGGAGGATATAGACCGTCAACCGGCTATCTGGAACCCCCAGGTCAAGGATCGGGAAGGGGCATAGATTGGCGAGCGCCCCCACATCCAGTGGACTGGTTGGGAGGCTGCCCCGGCTTGTACCATCAGGACATGGCAGGAGTTGTACAGGATGGTGGATGAGGAGGTACTACAACGAGTATCAGGCTGCCAGAGAAAAGTGGAGCTGAGAAGAAGGAAGATAGATGCAGCAATACCTCCGGAGTGGCTTGGTCCCCAGATACGAGAGCCGATAGAGCCTAGGGAGATATGGGACGCTAGGTTTTCACCTACACGCATCCCCCTACAGGTGGCAAGTAGAGTGGGCGGCGCTCCACCTGGAACCTTCTTCACCGTACAAGAGGGGGGGCATCTGGCTCTTGACAGAGGGCAGCAGGATGAGGGGATAGTTGCCCGTCCATGTAAGAGGGTCCGGGTGATTGGCCTTCAAGGGAAGACATGGCGGTTGGACCCTTTTGTCTTTTGGCAAGAGCTCAAGCAGTGGCGCCTTTGGATCTAGGAGGGCAGACCACTTGATGAGCTAGAGTGGGATTCGGGAGAGTGGCTATGGCCAGCCACTACGGTCGCCAAGAAGCCACCGAGGTTCCTGGAGTACATCGCCAGGATTGCTAGACATATATTGATGCAGGAGGATTTGGATTGGGCACTGTCACGTAGCAGGCACTGGGCGGGGCACAGCATCAAGGAGCCTTTCCGACGGACCTTCTACCGCCGCCTATGGGATAGCTGGAGACCGAGGAGAGTATCGTATTTTTATGGCTGGTGGCACATGGAGGCTTGGCGGTGGGAAGCTGACTTGCCCAAATGCAAAAGGAGGGAGGTTGTAAGCACTGCACACAGCAGCCTCTGGAAACCACAAAGCACTGCCTTTGGTCGTGTGAGGCGGCGCAGCTCGTGTGGAGAGGAGCATGCCGCATCCTTCGCCGTAGAGCACCCAGCCTTGGATGTATCTCATGGGGAGCATTCTGCTGGCAAGCGGTCAGCCAAGGCCATCACCTTCTGTATAAGGCCGGGATGCAAGACACGATATTCATTATCGAGGCAAGGTCGTGCGCAGTGGTCGGTTTAGAGGCTCTACCCATCCGCCAGGTACTCGAGCACACAGCAGACCGCTCTAAGGTATGGGAGATCATAGGGAGTCTTACTGGTTGGCATATCTGGAAGGCGCTGTGTTAGGAGACTTTTGGCGGAGAGAGACTTTCAGTATAAGCGACCTTAGCAGAGCTCTGAACCTCCATCATCCACTCCCTCCGCAGTCGATGGGATTGGGTGCAGTCCAGGGCTTATTAGGAGCTTCGGTGTCATTTCATGCGCACTTGGGGCGGCCATGACGTGTTTTTCGTGATGCAGGCAAGCAGCCCCAGATGGCGATACACCCCCTCCATGGCTTCTTGCCCCCATCCCCCCCAGACCGCCTTGAGAGGCTTGTATACATGATGTATTTGTGACTTTCATCAGCTCCAGCCAGTTTGTTGAGCATGAGCATTCCATTGTAATCAGTTTTTTTGAGTAATATAATCAGCCACATTTTACTTGCAAAAACAAAATATTTGATCTTCCCCACTCATGAGTTTGCTAGGCAAGGCAGCCTCTCTTTTGCTTCAACATGCAGCTGTCCAGCATGACCATCCTCCTCCATCCAATCCACTTAAATCGGATGCTACTCAACAAAAAGTTTCTATGCCACTTAAATTGTTCTGACAGCCTGGTACCTAGACTCTTAGCATTATTAAAGTCCACTTCCCAGGCAACTGTTGACCTACTGTCTCTCCACACATCGGTACCCATGCTATCTTCACTGAGCAGGTGGTCAATGTGGAGGATGCTACCTCAGGAGCCATTCTTTGGACAAGTCATCAAGAGCTTGGGCTTTATGTGCTCCATTTGCTTGCTTCTACTACTTCTAAACAAGGTCCTCCAGCCATTTCCCTATTAGTTCAGGCTGTTCCTTCCAAGCACCTGTCCATCCCTTCCCTTCCAGAGTTCCATCCTATCCCTCATCATCTCTTCTCGTGGTTCCCTTCAACCCACTATCCCTTTCAAAGGAGGATTCCAGCATCAGCGATGCGGCTGTGGACTCCTTGACCCTCTTTCAGTTTCAAAGGGGATTTTTCAAGATTCTAAGGAGCTCTTTCGGGTTTTTCACTCTTACAAGGTTTTCTTCTTGTAACAGCTCCTTTCGTTCTTCTCCAAGCTACTTGCGCTTGCTGCTTTCAAGCCTTTCCTTTGCTCTCTGGTCCCAGATATCCATCAATTGCAAGAGGGCATTTCAGCAATTTAACTAGCTCCTCAGTATTGTCAACTTGTCAAAGAAATGATCCATCTCATCCAATCCCGACTGAATACCATTCTTTCTGTGACCCTTCAAGGGCCTCTCCATTTCCATTAGCATCTTCAGCCCACCCATTTATTTGGGTTCTTCTCTGGAGAGGTGGTCATACTCCTTGGGTGGATTTCTTCTTCGATGAGGGCAACATCAACAGCTATCAATCTTCCTTCCTCTACTACCCTCAGATCCATTTCAAACCCTCGGAGCTGGATTTTGAGGTCGTTCATGGTGTACTACGACTTCTTTTCCTCTAATCTTCCACTGTCTCCACTTATTTGGCCTTTAGCCACACCCAACATCTAAGAGGAGGTGTTAGCAATCATGTGATTTCATGTCTCTCTCCTGGTTGTGAGACTTGATCTGAGTCAGATGATGTTTGGAGTTTTAGTACTCATTGTGTCTGTAGGTCCTTCCCATTCATGGTTGGTAGTGTTTGTCCTTGACATCTGCAGTGGCAGCAGCCCATAGGGCACTCAGATTGGTTGTGATTCAGGCACCAAATCTGTTCATTTTCTTTCACCAGCCGTTGTCACTTTCAGGTCATCACTTGCTTCTTGCCGCCATGTGGCACATCTCAGCCCTTAGTGAGCGGGCAGGAGATTTTATGGTCATCAGACCTCTTTTAAAGCAGGTTGGCCAATTTTGGTTCTTTTTGCCTATATGTAGCCTTCCCACTTTTCATCATCTTCATCATATTTTCTCCTTTCAAATCGTGATCGCCATCCATCTCCAACTCCCAGTCTTCTCCATCCACTCTAGTGTTCCCTCTCATCTCTCTGTTGAGCTAAAAATGCATTAGCCTAATTTAAACAGCCCCAAAACATGCTTAATTACTAAAGAAAGCTTCTTATTTTAAAAAGAAACATGATCCTAGATAGTTATTGTGTCCCACATGCAAAACCCTAATTTGGGTGCCTCAAACATTCTATAAATAGGCATGCATCCCACCACTCTCCCTTAATCTCTTTTTTGCAGGTTTCAGGAGCCGTATCTCTACTACCCACACATCGTTCGCGGGGGACATCGCAATCAGAGCTCCCCACAATCATCTGCTTCTACCACCTCGCACCTAATATCAGCCTCCATGTCCTTCATCCATTGCTTGCAAGTGGATCTAGAGGCCCTTCTACTACTAGTGATTGCTCTACACTGATGTTCAGCTGTTTTCACTTGTCGCCCAGCTGCACACCCCCTTCTGGAGGTTCTGTTTACAATCTAGAGCTGCCACCTTGACTCTCTCCTCTCTCTACTAGGTTTGCATCATCCTATAGTTGTTGCCTAGATTTTCTCTCTTCTTAGGTACCTGCTTTTTTAGTCTTTCTCTCTCCTCACTACTTGTCTGTTGGGAATAAAGGCTCACCGTGCCTTTTACCGTGTTCGGGTGTGAACGCACCCTTTCACATGTTGTACTTTATATATATTCAAAACCTAAAATGTGGTACACTAGTCCTTTTTGTACCGAACATCAAGTGTCATGCTAACTCTCTCACTCCACTGCTCTCAACTCTCTGCACCTTCACTCACAGCTCAGAAACAACCTTCACAACAACAAACTGGTATCAAAGCACACAGACTGTGCACACTTCCCGAAGCCAGTGACAGTTGTCAAGCTCTGCACGAAGCTTTGGGCACCAGCTATCAGTGTTCAGCAGGTGCAGGAGAGGCGATAGCGAGCAGTAACATGCGGCATCTTCGTTAACGCCTGTTGCAGGCGACACGCAACACGCTGACTAGGCCAAATGGGACCTGCACACGACCAGCCAAGAGACACACAAGGTTGACAAGGCCAAACGGGACCACGCGACCAGCCAGGCAACATGCAACCTCGTTCAAGCTGCCAATGAGACGGCAGCCAAGCTAACACGGACTGGCAACCAGATCAGTCGCCATGAATGTGGCATACTAGGCCACCCGACGACGAGCAGAGGTTAACATCTCTTTTTTTTTTGAAAATTCCTTCAATTTCAAATAAATTCGTGCAGACCGGACCCGAGAAATTTGGGGCTTTTGCAGAATTTCATCAATTTGTGCAAGAATTGCTTGGTATATGCACTTGGGTACTTGAATTGATGCAATCTGAATGGATTATCCTCTAAAAATCGGGGCTTTTGACCCAAATTGTCAAATTTGTGCTCGGGAATGCCTTTGGAGCAAAAATTGTAGTGAAATTTTGGGGGTTTCACATGTAATTGTTGTTGGCTTGGTCTCTAATTGTGTCAAAATTTGCTTGAGGAGTGCAGCAAAAGACATTTTTTTATTCTGAAAATTCATTTACAGATCTGAAATTTCTGCAATCTTGGGATTTTCATTGCTGGTTGGTACTCTTGTGCACTGTGGTCACTTGTGTCATATTTGGGCTTGCCTTTGGTGACTGGTTAGTCAATTTGCAACTACAAATTATGGCTGAAAACACTGACAGTAGTAATCTTTCGCACATTAAGAAGCTCGAGGGTGCCCATAATTTTGCAATCTGGCAGAAACAATGCTATAATGTCTTGGTGCATAAGAAACATGTAAAGCCCATCAAAACAAAGGGAATCAAACCAGCACCGTGGAACAAGGCGAGTGGGATGACTTGGACGAGCTTGCTCACTCTACCATTGAGCTCTCAGTGTCACACAACTTGCTCTTGAACATTGAGAAGCTGAATTCAACATATGCAATGTGGCAAAGGCTTGAAGAATTATATGCTCAGAAAAGTGTAGCCAGCAAGGTTTATTGATTGAAAAAAACTGATGGACTTTTGCATGAAAGAGGGTACAACCATGTCTGTACATTTGAATGAGTTTAACTCAATTTTCAATCAGCTAATTGCTTTGGATTTTCATATTGATGAAGAGTTCAAAGCTACCTTCTTGTTATGCACTCTACCTGAAAGTTGGGATACTTTTAGGGCAGATTTGAGTAATTCGAATGCTCAGTTGTTGTACTCTGATGTGGAGAGTTCTTTGCTGATGGAAGAACTCAATAGGAAAAATAACTCAGCAAACAAGTCTTCAAATGCATTACACACTAGAGGCAAATTTTAGCATAAGAGCAGTTTTGAAAACAGAGCATGCAGCAAATCTTGTGGAAAGAATGTGGAGTGCCATCATTGTGGCAAAAAAGGGCACTACAAAAGCGATTGCTTTCAACTAAAGAAAGAGAAGGGAAAAAACAAAAACAAAGAAGCCAATAAGGCTAAAAACAAAGACAACCAGCGTGTCAAAAAGAGCAATGTGAAAATAGAAGAGGTTACAGTGATGGTGATGTACTTCTTGCTTCTTCTTTGGATACACATGCATTGATTGCACATTCTAAGGATGATATTCACACTTGGATACTTGATTCAAGTGCATTCTTTCATGTCACACCACATCATGAGCGGTTCTCTGACTACAATGGTGTTGTACGTGGTGTTGTCCACTTGGGGGATAACTATGCATGTAAAATTGCAGCCGTTGGCAGTGTGAAACTAGAATTTCAGCATGGCTCTGTGTTTGTTTTGCATAATGTGAGACATGTACCTCAACTCAAGAAGAGTTTGATAAGCACAGGGCAACTAGATGATGAAGGCTATCACACCACCCTTGGGGATAGCAAATAGAAAATATATAAAGGCTCCCGCATTGTTGCCAAGGGGTCCAAAAGTGATACTTTGTATCCTTTGCATGTATCTAATGTGCGTGACCATGTAGTCGCCATAGCTAAGCAACCAAGTGTTTATTTGCGGCATAGCCGGTTGGGACACATGTGTCAATTTGGAATGAAAGTGCTCTCTCATTTGGGTTATTTACCGTATTTGAGGTATGTTGATTTTAAACAGTGTGATCATTGTATTTATAATAAACAAGCTCAAACGTCATATAAAAAATCTCTTTCTCTAAGTCTTCACCCTTAGAGTTAGTACATTCAGATGTATGTCAAATGCCAAGATTATCTCTAGGGGGGAAAAAGTATTTTATTACCTTTGTTGATGATGCCACACGCAAAATTTGGGTTTATCCAATTCATCGCAAAGACCAGGCCTTGGATAAATTTAAAAAATTCCGGGCACTTGTTGAAAATCAAACCAACAAGACGTTAAAATGCCTTCGCTTTGACAATGGTGGGGAATATGTGTCCAAAGCCTTTCAAAAATTTTGTGACAGCAAAGGGATTAAAAGGGAGCTTACTGCTCCTCATAATCCGCCCCAAAATGATATTGCACAGCATATGAATAGGACCATTCAAGACAAGGTCCGTACAATGCTGTCACATATTGCTTTACCCCATGGTTTTCGGGCATAGGCTATTATGACATACACTTGATTAATCGGTCACCAAACAGGTCTTGGGGGGGGGGGGGGGGGAGTTCCCCAAGAAGCATGGTCGGGCAAGCCACCTTCATATGCACACTCAAAAGTGTTAGGCTGCGAGACATTTGTGCACATACGCAAGGAAGAACGTAGCAAAATTGAGTCAAAGTCTTGTAAATGTATTTTCCTAGGATATGGTGATGAAGGTGAAATGGGGTATAGATTATGGGATCCCGAGAAAAGAAAAGTAGTACGCAGCAATGATGTCATCTTTTAGGAAGATCGCATGCACAAATAGCCCGAAATAACAGAGAAGGTCCGAAGGGTTGTATTTCGAGAGAATGTACCAATAGGACAGCAAAGAGTGCCCTTTAGACAGCAGCAAATACCTGCTGAAAATGCAGGAAATGGTGTTGTAAATGATCAGTAGGATCTTGCCCATGATGTCCCATAAATTCAGCAAGAACATGTGCACTTGGAACAACCTCACAAAGTTTGTTAGGCACAAGGGCAAACACTAGGCCTTGAAGAAAATATGAAGGGACATCATATTGATAAATGTTTTTGGAAAATCTCAATAAGTGAGATAAAGATTTTTGTTTAAATTAGGGCTTAGAGCTTTACAGAGCGAAGATTCTTTTGAAAAACCATAAGAGGGGCCATCTTCTACAAAAAATCCTTTAACGGTAAAAGCAACATTTTTAATGGCAAAGGCTATTAAGACTTAGTTTCTTGCTTATGTGTACTTGAGAGAGGGAGTGTGAGGGTGAGGGATCTTGGAGGTGAAGCTCTCCATCGTCTCCTCTCTTCTTCTCTTCTCTTCTCTTTTGTTCCTTTGCCAAAGTACAAGGTACGCTTGGTTGCTAAAGGGTACAAGCAAGAACATGGAATTGATTTTGATGAAATCTTTTCTCCTATAGTCAAAATGGCTACTCTGTGAACCATCTTGGGCTTGGTTGCATCTGAGGACATGGAACTCATACAGATGGATGTAAAAACTGCATTTTTACATGGTGATCTGCATGAGGAAATCTAATGCAGCAGTCTATTGACGGTTTGTTGCAAAGGGAAAAGAACACATGGCATGTAAACTCAGCAAGAGTCTGTATGGGCTGAAGCAGGCACCACGAGAATGGTATCACAAATTTGATACATTCATGCAATCTCAGGGATTTCATCGTTCTCAAGTTAATCACTGCTTATATACTAAGCAGGCAGCATATGGCAGCCTTATTCTCTTGGTTTTGTATGTGGATGACATGCTAATTGCAGGCAAGGAAAAAACACGAGCTCCTGCCTGTCGCACTGCTGTCCCACCATCGGGCCCAGCTTTCCCCCCTCTCCTCCCATCGCATTGCGCCTCCTCCCATCGCCCAGCTTTCCTCCCCATCATCGTGCCAGGAAATCCTCCCCCCGTTGTGTTGTGCCTCCCCCTCCCACCAACAATCCTCCTCCTCGTGCTCTCTCCCCCCCCCCCCCCCCCACTGTCGCAGCGCGTAGGGTTGAAGGTCACCACAAGGGTTTGGCAAGAGAAGAATGTATGGGGGTTCAAAAGCTTAGACTCCAAAGATGATAGAGATAAAAGAAGGGTTGAAGGTTTCAAGCCAAGTTCTTGAACATCAGTGACAGCAGGGTGAAGGTAGATTCAAGGAGAGGAGTAGACAAAAGAGAAGGGGTTCGAAAGAGATTGAAAATATAGAAAAATACTTCCAAAAAGAATTAGAAAATATAGAAGAATACTAACAGAGATAAAGCCTATCAATTTCTTTCAGCATTATGAGAAAATATAACTCTAATAGACAAAAATGTGTACAAAATAATACCTTCCTCTATGCTGCTCAGATCGCCAATCTAATCCTTCCAATGGCTGCGAAAGGGGGGTTAAAAACCACGACACCTGGCCAGAATCTTGCCAAATCACTCCTTCATCTTCCACTTTCGAAGTGTTGTTCACTGCCTAAAAACAGCCATTGCGCATCGTGTGATTTCGCTAATCTCTCTTTTTACATAAAATCCTCTCAAATTAACTGAAAGCTACATACTTTCTTTTACATGTCATCCTAATCTAGAAGTTGTCTATAGTTTTGTAGATTTTTTTACAAGAGATAATATCTAGAATATTAAAAATTAACTAAAATCTAATATTTTTGAACCATGGACACTAACACTAATGTCTAAAATGACATTGGCTCTCTAAATCTAAAAGGAAGCCACACTCTAGATTTTTTTACACGGTGTATGCATAGTGACATGACACTGCGCTGGCCCTCGCCTTATCCCCCCCCCCCCCCCTGTTGCCCCCCCACCAGGCAACTTTCTGCATTGCACCGCCTCCTTCGCCCTGTAGCCCTATCCAACAGGCCCCCCACCCGCGTATTCTCGTTGTGAGACGGCCATCTATGGAGTCCATTGTCTCCCTCATCGCCACAAAACAGCATCTACCCCTCCTCGCCATCGCTCCCCCCCCCCCAAGTTGCTCCCTCCATTTACCCCACCCGCCTGTTCTCGTCACGAGCCGGCCATCTATGGAGTCCATCGCCTCCCCCATCGCCACAAAATGGCATCTGCCCCTCCTCGCCATCCCCCCCCCTGGTAGCACAACAGTGTGATTGGTAAGTTCTCAGCAGAAACGCACAATGAAAACCTCTGGTCAGACGCCGATGCATTCTACGAGTGCCCCCCAATCAAACACCTTGTGTATTGTCCTCTCTAAGGAACAACTCTTAGCCTTATGTGCCACAAAGCTAAAAGAAACAGCAATCTTTGGTCAAGTTGTAGAGCACTTCCCATCTAGGGCCCAGCTTCATCAGGATTGGCTTCACTCCACGCTGCATATTGACACAGCGCAGATCGCAGAGGCAGTTCTCATGGGTCAAGGGATCTTCATGGTCCAACTCACCTCAACAGACGCAGCCCATGAGCTAGTGGATAGCTCACCTTATGCCTCCACAAAGGGGGTCATCTACATGGTTTCCTAGTACAGTGGCTTCACAGTGGAGAAATTTGCGCTCCACAACAAGTTTCTTAGACATCCAATCACCTTACTATTCCCCGAATTGGTGGTAGAGTATTGTCAGTTAGTGGAGAACTTTGAACGGCTCTTTGACACAATTCTTCTTGCCTCCTTCGCGGATGTAGTGACAGCTCGCAGGAGTCCCAAAGGTACGGGTAGCTATGAAAGATACAAAGAACGTACCAAAGTTTCTGGAGATTGAGGCAGGGTGGACACTCCTTCAAGCACCAAGTTATAGTGACTGGGCAGCCAGGGCAGTGCCTGCGAAGCCATGACTTTGGACATTAGGCAGTAGATTGCATACGCTTCGGAGCCAAGGTGGCTCTGTCGACAAGCCCGCAGGTGGACACTAACGGCTTTACACGGGTCCAGTGATGACAAAGAGAGAGACGGCAAGGGGGGCCTCAGTTAGCCCCTCAGACACAGCCATGGCAGTAGAGAGCAGGAAGGCGAGCCATGGCGGTCCCCCCCCCCAGAGCACCCCGCACGTCCCCCCAGCTCTCATCCCACCCAATAGGATCACAGACCTCCACATCCACTATCCACGGAGACGTCACAGGCTACCTCACCCGAGATCCCACATCCCCCACACCCACACCCCCCCCCCCAAGGATCACCCCCCCGACCCTAGCCCACAGCCTCCCCCTTCGAGGGCCACCGGCCCCCCCCCCCCCCCCACACCCGCCTCATACCTCCGATCACCCCACCATCCCTCAACCTTCCTCCTCCCCACCATCTCCCTCGCCAATCAGTCTCCTTGATCCTCACCCAGTACAAGTGACCCCCCCCCCCCCCCCCCGCGCTCATCCCCCCCCTTCCCATAGGAGGTGACGAGCCTCATACACCTATATCCTCCCCTCACCAACAGCCTAGTCCCCCCCCCTCCCCACACAGCCACTAGCTCGTCTGTCCTTGCTACCCATCACACTTTCCCGAGACAGGCACAGCTACTACCACAGGAGTTCTTCCGCAGTGGTCCGTAGTCCTACTTGAGAGTTGCAGAGCGCAGAGAGTTTCCACTACCTCTGGAGGTGGGGATCTTCATGGTCCGCAAGTCACGCAATGGCAAGGTCCATTTACTAGCACCACCACCAAATGGACCAAACTATGCTTTCTTCCTTCAGACCTCTCATTCAAGAGACTCGACAATGACACAAAGAGAGGAGGAGGTGAAGGGTCGGGTGGCAGACCACATCTCCTAGTGGATCGGAGAAGGAGGACTCTTTTCCCAGCAGTAGACAGGTTGCATGATGGACATTAACTAGTGGACTGGAGCCGAGGTCCCATATCTGAGCATTATTTTTCAAGTCCCTCCATAGTGAAGAGCACCGATGGATGTGATTGAGTGGCCCCTGGCACACACTACCCATTTCTACTAGTGTGCAGAGTCACGCCTCTCAGCCTGGCTAATAGATGCCCTGGTGGTACCGCCTAGAGCATCTATTACCCCCATGGTCCACCCGAGGGCTACCATGGGGAAATGGAGTTCACCTTCCAAACCTGTAGCAAAGCGTATCCGCATGCCCTATAGCTCTTCTTCTTCATCAGAAGCTTCCACACCGAACAGATGCCTATTCGGTCTGTCACAGGTTTTCCTATGAGTCTACATCTAGCATCCTAGAATGTGAATAGCCTCCACTACAGTGGGGCACGTGGTTCCAGAAAGTTGATTGTTCGGCAAGAGTTGCAACTTGCCCTTGCCACACGGATCGACATCTTAATTCTGTAGGAGCACAAGCTCACCCCCGCCCAGGCCCATCGAGTAGGGAAGGTACTCCCAGATAGTTCACACACCTACTCAGAGTATTCCATCAGTGCCCACGGCAAGAGTGAAGGCGTATGCACCTCTATTGACCCGAGTCTCACCACCTGTGTACATGACTATGGGACGATTGTGGCAAGGAGGGTCCTATGGATCAAATTGGATATTGGGGACTCGTGCCTTGGAGTCCTCAATGTTTATGCCCCTACTGAGATCAGAGCACGCAGCAGGTTTTGAGTGGAGATCACAACAGGACTCCCAGAGGTAGACTCCTGGATTGTTGGAGGAGACTTCAACAACTTGGAGGCCTTAGAGGACCAGCAGGGCAGAGGCATAGATTACCAGGGTATGGCAAGGGAGGAGTAAGAGGCATGGGAGGTCTTCCTCCTCACAGTAGGAGCACGTGATGCTTGGCGGGACCCATGAGCTCTTCTCTGGAGCAGCTGGACAGGTTCTATGTGGAACAGTGGGGGTGCTCTCATGGTGGCCAAGTAGGGCAGTTGGCTGGCACCTCTTTGTCGGATCACTGCCTAGTCCTCCTTGTACTTGATGCTCTAGCTTCAGCCTTGGGCACACGATCCTACCGGATCCTTGACTCGATCTACACGAGGGAGGAGGTGAGGAGGCAGATTGAGCAGCTGTGGACTAGGGAGTGGGACACGAGGGACTGGATCGCAGAGGAGGTTGCAGAGGTCCTAGCCGAGTCGAGCTGGATCTGTCCAAGAGGCAGCCCTATAGGCCAGGTAGCAAAGCTGGGAGGAGGAGAGAGCACTCTGGTAAGACCTAGCAGCCACGCAGAGACTACTCCAAGAGACACCAAGCGATCCCACTCTCCACGCACAAGAGATGCATGCACAGGTAGCCCTTGCCGGGTCTCGAGGACAGATACTCGGAGTTTTCTTTCCATACCTTAGCAGCCTTTTGGATGCGGAAGGGGGACACGATGTGTATCAATGTCTCCTTGCTTGAGTTCTCAACCATTAGGGCTCTTAATTCCTTTGATGATTAGGTTACCTTGTTCCTTAACAAGCTACCAAGAAAATATTTCCATTTTGTGTAGCAAGTGATTTCACAACCTCAGATGTCCACATTTTATGAGTTTGAGTGTTTGTTGTTGCATTACACACGGTTGTTTGATCGATTTCATAACACACTCTCGATAGAGAGGACTCTTGTTGCAACTTCGCAAAGGGAGCAATAGAGCAAGGGCAAACAAAACTTGCATCAAAATCGAAATCAAAACAAGGCAAGTGAATTCCAAGGAACCACCCAATCTACTCTTAAACCTAGACGAAGGAATTTATCTAAGAAGAATAGGTATTGTCAACATTGTCAAAAGACAAGCCACTATGATGATGAGTGTTGATCTAAGGCACAAGGCACACATCCAAAATCCAAGAATCAGAACCCCACACCCCAACCAAGAAACCCCCGACAAGAAAATCAAGTTGGTGGCAATCCCTTGCAGGGGCAGTGGCGAGGCCAGACCCACACTACCACTGGTCAACCATCACAGTCGGCAAACTACTTAAACTCCACAGGGTTTATCTAGCTAGTTTGTAGAGGCCCACATGATCTCCTTAGAGATATCAAATGCCAGTCTCATTCACATCTACGAGTTGCCTCCTAATGAGGTGCCTACAAAGGCCCACTCATCTCATAATCGAGCACCTCGGAACGTATTTGTCTTGTGGACAGTGAAGCCACCCATCACATGACTCCTATAGCAAACATTTTCATTTCCTGAGCCCCTGCAGTCAGGAGTGTCCACGTAGAAAACAACTCCTCTATCAAGATTCAAGCCCAAGGTTGCGTTAGTTTTCCCAATAACCAAGGCCCGGATCTCGCTTCACTGGATGATGTCTATCATGTCCCCCAGCTTGGGGTGAACTAACTGCTCGTTCATTAGCTTTGCTAGTTGGGGCATACAGCTTTCTTCACCACAACCACAATCGAGGTCGCGGACTCTCAAACTATAGTGATTGCTCGCAGCAAGGTGCTACCTAATGGCCTTTACCACATGACACATTTTCTTACTACCGAGCCAACTGTCAATGATGTTGAGAATAAAGGCTCATGTGCCTTTCATGGTGCTCGGGTGTGCACGCACCCTTACACTTGTACTTCATATATATTATCAAAAACCTAAAGTGGTACGCTTTTTTATTGTACCCACACATTGAGTGTCGTGCTCTCACTCTCTACTCTGCACTCACTCCCAATCTCATTGTGCATACCTCGACTGCACTCTATCTCAATCTTCGCACACTCGACATCAAGCTAGTATCTGAGCGCAAGGAGTGTATGCTTCTAGAGGCTGGGCAAGTGCAGGTTGGTCAAGCGACCTCAAGCGTGAAGTGACGGCAATAATCGACGTGGGTGCAAAGAGTGGGTAGCGGGGCAAGTCAATGGCATCAGCAATCAAGCGTAACAGGCCACAGCAAGTGATGGGTTGCAGTGGTCAAGAGAAGTGGGAGCAACTCGTGAAGTAGGTCGGAGAGGCCTGCGAGGAGTGGGGACTCTTCCAAGTGCTGAGTCATAGGGTGAACCTTCAACACATCACACGATCATTCGCAAGCTCTGTGAATTGCGACAGATCAAGTGACAAGTTGCGACAGGCTATGACTGGCGCAACAAGTCAAACATAACCAGGCATGCAACCTGCAATCAATTTTTTGTCATTTTTTTCAATTTCTCAAATTTATTACTCTCCCACTGATGGGTGTTTGCATGCCCACGCACAATGTGCAATCTTCACCTGAAAAATTAAGGCTTTTCTTGGATTTGGGAATTTTGATGCAAAACAAGACAATTTGACTCAAAAATTGCAAATTTGATGTACATTTGCATGGGAAAATTTAGGGCTTTTCACATTTTAGTGAATTTTTTCAATTTCACTGAAATTTGTGCACACCGAGCTTGAGAAAATTGGGGCTTTTGCAAAATTTCATCAATTTGTGCAAGAATTGCCTGGTACGTGCACTTGAGTATGTGTATTAATGCAATTTGGGTGGATTTGCCTTTGAAATTTTGGGGCTTTTGATTGAAATCGTCAAATTTGTGCCCGAAAATGCATTTGGAGTCGGAAATGCAGCAAAATTTTGGGGATTTCACATGTAATTGGTGCATTGGACTATAAATATGATTGTAATTGCTTGTGGAGCACAATAGCAGACATTCTCTAATTTTGAAAATCAATTTGCAGATCTGAAATTTCTGCAATACCTTGATTTTCACTACTGATTGGTACTTGTAGCGTACCCTTGTCATTTGTGTGACATTTGGGCTTGCATTTGTTGACTTTTGAGTCAATTTAGTAATGCAAACCATGGCTGGAAACAATGAGAGCAGCAACCTTTTGTACATCAAGAAGCTTGAGGGTGCACACAATTTTGCAATATGGCAAAAATAGTGCTAAAATATCTTGGTGCAGAAGAAACAGGTGAAGTCCATCAAAGTAAAGGAAATAAGGCTAGTAGGTATGGAACAAGAAGAGTGGGATGATTTGGATGAGCTTGTACACTCTATCATAGAGCTCTCAGTGTCGAACAACTTGCTCTTTAACATTGAGAAGCTGAATTCAATATATGCAATGTGGCAAAGACTTGAAGAATTGCATGCTCGAAAAAGTGCAGCCAACAAGGTTTATTGGCTAAAAAAGTTAATGGACCTTTGCATGAAGGAAGGTACAGCCATGTCTATACATTTAAACGAGTTCAACTCAATTTTCAGTCAACTGATTGCTTTGGATTTCCACAATGATGATGAGTTCAAGGTTACTTTCTTGCTATGCACTTTGCTTGAAAGTTGGGATACTTTCAGGAGAGCTGAGTATGTTCTTGCTTGTACGCTTTAGCAACCAGTCGTGCCTTGTACCTTGACAAAGAACTAGAGGTGATTTTCATTTTGTAAACCCATTTGCATGGTAACACTTTTTGCCCTTTAGGCAAATTCACCAAATCCCAAGTGCTATTTTTCATGAGAGATTCTATCTCTGATAGCATAGCCTTATGCCATTTCTTGTTGTCTTTTCTGTCCATTGCTTCCTTCAAGCATGATGGCTCACCACAATCTGTCAACATGACATAATCAGCCACATAATTGACACCACGATCAAACCTATCTAGCTGTCTGTGCACTCTAGTCTACGGACGCAATGATCAAGATTTGCTAGTTGTTCAGCCTGCACATTTGCATTAACAGCTTGTTGTTTTGCAGGTTTAGCATAATGTACAATTGGTTCTAGTTGTTCCAAGGGTATCTATTCTTGCTGAATTTGTGATTCATCATGAACAATATCTTGCTGATCATTTTCAGCATTATTCCCTACATTTTCGGGGCCATTTACAGCAAGTATTTGCTACTGTCTAGCAAGCATTCTTTGCTATCCTATCGGTATATCTTCCAAAATACAACTCTTTTGACTTCCTTAGTCTTTTCAGGCTGTTTTTGCATGCAACCTCTCGGAAGATAACATCATTGCTGCATACAATTTTTCTTTTTTCAGGATCCCATAACCTATACCCCATTTCACCCTCATCACCATATCCTAGGAAAATACATTTACAAGACTTTGGCTCAAGTTTGCTGCGTTCTTCCTTGCGAATGTGCACAAATGCCTCACAACCAAACACTCTCAAGTGAGCATACGAAGGTGGCTTGCCCGATCACACTTCTTGAGGGACTCTCCACCCCCAAAGACCTGCTTGGTGACTGATTAATCAAGTGTGCACTTGTCATAACAGCCTTTTCCCAAAATCCATGAGATAAAGCAGCATGTGACAGTATGGTACGGACCATGTCTTGATTGGTCCTATTTATATGCTTTGCAACACCATTTTGGGGTGGATTGTGAGAGGCGGTGAGCTTCCTTTTAATTCCTTTGCTGTCACAAAAGTCCTAAAAGGCTTTGGACATATATTCCCCACCATTGTTAGAGCAAAGACACTTTAATGTCTTACTAGTTTGATTTTCAGCAAGTGCCAATAATTTTTTAAATTTATCCAAGGCCTCGTCTTTATGTGACAAATTGGATAAATCCATACTTTGTGTGTGGCATCATCAACAAAAGTAATGAAATACTTTTTTTTCCCTAGAGATAACCCTGGAATTTGATATACATTTGAATGTATCAACTCTAAGGGTAAAGACTTTAGAGAAAGAGATTTTTTATATGATGTTTGAACATACTTACCATAACTACAATGATCACACTATTCAAAATCAGCACACCTTAAAGACGGAAAATAACAAAAAGGAGAAAGTACTTTTATTCCAATTTGACTCATGTGTCCCAACCGGCTATGCCACAAAGAAACACTTGGCTGCTTGGTTAGGGCGACTAAATGGTCACGCATGCTAAATACTTTTATCCCAGTTTGACTCATGTGTCCCAACCAGCTATGCCACAAAGAAACACATGGCTGCTTGGTTAGGGCGACTACATGGTCACACATGCTAGATACATGCAAAGGATACAAAGCATCACTTTTGGAGCCCTTGGCAACAATGCGAGAGCCCTTATAAATTTTCCATTTGCTATCCCCAAAGGTGGTGTAATAGCCTTCATCATCTAGCTGCCTTGTGCTTATCAAGCTCTTCTGGAGCTAAGGTACATGTCTCACATTATGCAAAACAAATACAGAACCATGCTGAAATTCCGATTTCACACTGCCAATACCTGCAATTTTACATGCATAGTTATCCCCCAAGTGGACAACACCACGTGTACCACCATCGTAGTCACAAAACCACTCATGATGTGGTGTAACATGAAAAGACACACCTAAATCAAATATCCAAGTGTGCATGCCATCCTCACAATCTGCAATCAATGCGTGTGCACTCAAAGAAAAAGTAAGAAATACATCACCGTCATTGTCATTCTCATGAGTTACCTCCTCTATCTTCACAATGCTTTTCCTGTCTTTTTTCTCAACCATGTTGTCTTTAGTATTTTTGCTTTTTCCTTTCTTTCTTCAATTGAAAACAGTCCCATTTGTAGTGCCAATGATGACACTCCACATTTTTGCCACGAGACTTGCTGCGTGCTCTATTTTAAGAATTGCGCTTTTACTGAAATCTGCCTCTAGTGTGCAATGCATTAGAAGACTTGCTTGCTGAATTATTTTACCTCTTGAGTTCTTCCATCAACAAAGAACTCTCCACATCAAAATATAACAGGTGAGCTTTGAGTGATTTTGATGAAATTTTTCCTCCTGTAGTCAAAATGACTACTTTGCAAACCATTTTTGGGCTTGGTTGCATTTGAAGATATGAAGCTCATACAAATGGATGTAAAGACAGCTTTCTTACATGGTGATCTACATGAGGACATCTATATGCAGTAGCTTGGGGGTTTTGTTACGTAGGGAAAAGAGCACATGGTATATAAACTCAACAAGAGTTTGTATGGGCTGAAATAGGCACCACGCGGATGGTATCATAAATTTGATACATTTATGCAATCTCAGGGGTTCCATAGATCTTAAGTTGATCACTATTTATACACAAAGAAGGCAGCAAATGGCAACCTTCTTCTCTTGGTTTTGTATGTAGATGACATGCTAATTGCAGACAGGGAGATTCATGCCTTGGACTCCTTGAAACAAAGTCTACACAATAGCTTTGATATAAAGGATCTTGGTGAGGCCAATCATATTCTTGGCATGCGTATACTCAGGGACAAATCAAAGGGTCTTCTCTATCTATCACAGCATGAGTATGTTACTAAGGTTTTGCAGCGTTTCAATATGGACGGGGGGGAAAGGCATTGGTGTACCATTGCCTCCATATGTGAAACTTAGCACAGATGATAGCCCTACATCTGTTGATGGAAAGGCTGAGATGACCAAGATTCCTTATGCTTCAAACTGCTGATAACTCGATGTATACAATGGTTGCTACATGTCTTGACATCGCATTTGTGGTGGGAGTGGTTCACAAGTACATGGCATATCCTAGAAAAAAGCATTGGGAAGTAGCGAAGGGTATCATGAGATACCTTAAGGGCACAAAGGATTTGTGTATCTGCTTTGGGAAGCAAATGTCTTCTATTGTTGGCTTCATGGATGTAGACTATACTGGTCATCCTAACTGCAGGAAGTCTACTTCAGGATATGTGTTCACGTTCACAGGGGGAGCAATGCTTCTATGCAGACTCTGGATGACAAGATAGAAAAGTTCAACCCTTAAGCACATCTCTTGTTTTTTATGGGCTATTCTTCCAAAGCGAAAGCCTACTATTTGTTTGATTCTCGAACGAACAAGGTGATCGTTAGGAGGGATGTCATTTTTTATGAGAGGGATATAGTGCAGTTTTCTGCACTAGACTCTTCATCCTCCCCTCCATTCACATCATTTGAGATCACGCCTACTGAGCTAAGTCTATTGCCCACTCTCGACTTTCCTATAGATACTTCAACTTCCAGGCCTCCTCCACAAGACCCATTACCTCGCTCGTAGTAGTAAACCAAGCACAATTCGGGGATCCTTCCATCGGATTCCACTTCGGAAGGCCCTAGAAGGCCTGCTCAGCTCATCCCTTAGACTTCATATGCATCGTTGTTACAATTCATTACATTGCACATTCTGAGCTCAGGAGGCTCTCCAAGACCCTATATGGCATGAGGCCATGGAGAAGGAACTAGATAGCATTGATCGAAATGGGACTTGGACTTGGACATTGGTGGATCGTCCTTGTCTCACAAGCCGCTCATCCAAACGAAGTGGATTTTTAGGACCATGCAAGGTCTCACGCAAAAGCACGATATTGACTATCAAGAAACCTTCGCACCTACCACTCGGTTGACATCATTTCCTATGTTGATTGCGCTTGTTGCTCACCAAGTTGGCCAATCTATCAGATGGACATCAAAAGTGCATTTCTAAATGGTTATTTGGAGGAGGAAATCTATGTGGAACACTCTCTTTTCTTCTTCCTGACGGGAATGACAAAGTATTTTGTAGAAAGCTCTTTATAGGCTGAAGCAAGCATCGAGGTCTTGGAACCACACAATGGACGAGTTCTTACAGACTCATCAATACCATTCTACCCCTTGTCAAAATATGACTACCAGCGAGACAGTAGGATTTGCGGGGAGGAACACGGAGTAAACTCGACAAACATCGAGAAAAGAAGAGAAGAGAGAAGAATCTCTGATGAATGGAATGATGAAGTTCTGAATTATGGAGTGAATGTGATACAAGGAAACAAGGGTGTTGTAGCACAAGGAAGATGATGAAGACAGCCACAAACCATGAACCACAATGTCCTCTTGAAGGGGTGTGAGGGCAGTGGAGAGAGGTTGGAGAGAAGAGGTGACGGACTAAATGAATTAGCCATAAGGAATGAATGAGAGAGTGACCTATAAATAGGCACAGTTAGTCTAGGATGGCGCCCCTTTTTGGGGCTGCAAAACCTAAACGCAAAAAGCAAAAACGCAAATTGCGGGTAAGGGTTTCTCAAACACCCCCTCTCAGGCCCAAAAGGGGGAAGAAGAGGAGGAAGAAGATGTAGAGAATCACTAAGATCCAAGATTTCCACCTGAAATGTAACCTACAGTAAAGAACGATGGACAATGTGAACTGGAGAACCCAAAAATCAACCTAGGGAGAGAAGCCACTAGCTCCCTGCATCTATGCAAGAAGGAATACAAAGGCCTCGTCACCAAGCCGCGGCTGAACCTCCAAGGCCCCAATCTAGGTAGATCCTCGAGATCCTGGGAATCAATAAGTGAGATGACCTCTAGAAGGAAGAAGGTAAGAGGCCTCCGCTAGGGTGTGCGAAGGATTGAGCGTGGGGTGGGGACCCCCTTTGAAACTGGAGGAATAGGAGTTCCCTTTGAAGTCACAGTAGATGTAGATGCCCCCTCAGAGAGCAAGGAAAGATCATCCCCCTTTTAAATCCCCCTCTAAGGTAGATAGAGAATCCAAAAACTCATGGATCACAGACTCCAAAATGTCTAAGGATGAAGGAAGTGCCACCGGTCGTGCCGAAGAAGGTATTTGGGGTGGTGAAGAACGCCCGGAGGTGGCCTCTCGAACCTGAGTAGGCCAGGGTGAAGGGTGGGGCTTAGACTGAGCAATGAGTGGGCAACAGTCGCTTCTTCTCAATGGAGCGGACTGGGAAGCCAAAGAAGAGGAAGGAATTGAGCAGCCAGTGTCTCTCGAAGGAGTGGACCAACGAGGAGATGGTATCAAACAATCACAGTCTCTTGATGGAGTGGACTGCAAAACCACAGGCCATGGTAGCCACTGTACCCAAAAATAGGTGGGAGAAGACTGCCGCTAGCATTGGACGATCTCCAGGAGGTCGTAGTGCAAATTGATCCTCCATGTGCTCGAAAGGACATAGTGTGCATTGGATGTGTCTTATTGCTTTGAGCATAGTACTCTGATAGCCGATGCAGAACGATCTCTGTGGCCCAGAAATGAGAGGTGGCACAAGGAGTGCCTGGTGGAAGATACATATACTCCGAGGGGGTAGGGAGCAAAGGTCGAAGTCGGCAATCGTCGGTGGTGTGTCCGGTGATGCCACAGTAGGAGCACCCAGTAGTCTGGTTATCTGTTGGTAAGCCATTGGTACCAGTGTGCCTTGCTGAAGAAGGAAGAGGTCAACCACGAACCATGAACTGCAATGTCCGCCCTGAGCTAGGAGGACAGTGGAAGGGCTGGAAGTGAGCTGCCAGTGGGAGGAGGATGTGACCAACAGTAAGAGGTTGCAACTAGTAGAAAAACACAGGTGAGGAGAGAGAAATACTAAAAACGCAGGAAAAACCAGTAGTAGCAGTCAGCAAGCTGAAATCAGCTCCAAATAGTGTGTGGTAGGCTGGAAACAGACACCAGACTGTTGTAAACAACAATGGCCAGCTTGAGGACCGCGATGTCCTCTGCCTCCGGGATGTGGTTAGCAAGCTGAAATACCTGAAATCTGCAAAAACGAGATTGTTTTCTGAATGGAGAGGAATCAACAACAATCGTTCTGCTGTAAACAGCTACAAACTGCGGGTGGAAGGCTGGAAACAAGAGCCAAACTGTAGATGACAACAAGGGGCAGCTAAGACTGCGATGTCCTCAGCAAAATGGGTGTGGGCAATAAGCTGAAAATACCTGAAACCTACAAAAATGAGATTTTGATTCAACGGAAGGAGAAGAGAAGTGGATGCCAAACCCGCCACCCGTCTTTGCCGTCACTGGAGTAGAGGATCTTTGCCGCTGTTTAAACAGATCCAGCTCTGATACCATGTCAAAAGATGATGTACCAGCGAGATAGTAGGGTTTGTGGGGAGGAACACAGAGAGAACTCGGCAAACATGGAGAAGAGAAGAGAAGAGAAGAGAGAAGAAACTCTGATGAATGGAATGATGAAGTTCTAAATCATGGAGTGAATGTGATACAAGGGAACAAGGGTCCTATAGCACAAGGAAGATGATGAAGACAGCTACGAACCACGAACCACAATGTCCTCCTAAAGGGGTGTGAGGGCAGTGGAGAGGCTGGAGAAAAGAGGTGACGGACTGAATGAATTAGTCGTAAGGAATGAATGAGAGATGAGTGGCCTATAAATAGGCACAATTAGTCTAGGACGGCACCCCTTTTTGGGGATGCAAACCCTAAACGCAAAACGCAAAAACGCAAACCGTGGGTGAAGGGTGAAGGGTGAAGGGTTTCTTAACACCCCTTATAATCCAAATCTATATGTACGCACCACTAACACGAGGGCCAATTATATCCTACTGTACGTTGATGATAACTCACTCGCTCAGATTCTGCAGCTATAGCGGATATCAAGGCAAAACTTTGCTCTACATTCAAGATGATGAACTTAGGTCTCTTGTCTTATTTCGTGGAGATGGAGATTATTAGATCCAAGGGAATTGTCTTTCCGTCGCAGCAAAAGTACACTCTACAATAGGTGGAATAGTATTGCACTAATGAAACATGGCCAGTGGCCACGCCTCTTGATCCCACTGCCCATCTGCATAAGGATACCTTGCGTCCGCCTTATGATCTCATACCTATTATTCTATTGTAGAAAAAGTACTTTGGTTGATTCATACTAGGCCAGAACTTACATACTCAATTAGTTTGCTTAGTGAGTATTTAAATGCACCTAGAATGTCCTGTTGGATTGCTCATCTTTGTGTTAAGATATTTACAGTATACCTATAATTATGGACTAACTTATTGTCATGATTTATACTCGCAAGGCTACATTGATTCTGGCTAGGCAAGAAATCCTGACACCTGGCGTTCCCACGGTGGCTACCTCTACACCTTGGGCATGGCACCTATCTCTTGCGCTAGCCATAAGCAAGAGACGATAGCGGCTTCCACGAGGGAGCCAAAGTATCGGGCTCTCTTCAATGGTACTACAAAGGCCATCTATCTGAGGAACTTGCTAGCCGCACTTCAGTTTCCTTGCAAATTGCCTATAGTTCTCTACTATGACAATCAGAGTGCCATTGCCCTTGCGAGCAATCCTATAATCACCCCTCGGACACAACACGTGGCGGTTCATTTCCATTTCACCAGAGAGCAAGTTAAGCTAGGCACTATTCGCCTAGAGTTTGTGCTTTTCAATGACAATTTTACATATATTTTAACCAAGATGGTCAACCAACCAATTCTACAATATCTTTTACCACAAATCGCAACTTAGATACACCCTCCTCTACTTCTTCAGATTGACAAGGAGAGGGTGCTTCCCTCTTACTTCTCCTTCTAATTTGAGAGGAATCGATTTCCTTCTCTTAATAGTGACAATGATGATCCTTGTAGTTTTTCTCTTTTAGACATTTATTTATTTTATATTGTACATTATGGATATTTGCAACTTAATCTGCACTGTCAAGATGACATGATTGTTAAAGGACACTTAGACAAGTGAACAATTCTCATACCAAGACACTGTCCAAATGGCACCATTGCATCACATTCTGCATTAGCATGAAAACCTGCATCTCCCTTTGCATTACCCCATGCATTGGCATTCCGTTCATGTAAACATGCATTTGTGCGAATTTATCCCTTTTCCGTCAGCCTTGGAGGGGTTGACTCTAGATCCACCATACTCGTGGCATTGCACATTGCAGTCTCCAAAGGCAGTGATTTCCTATGCTTGCATGCTGCCTTTGCTTGTCTTCCTTACTCACCATATCATCGTGCTTGTCTCTCCACATATTCTCCATACGATTAACGCATACACATACACACACACTTCCTTAGGAATCCCTAGGCACTTATCCTAGTAGTGTGCAGGCTTATTTTGCCTATTTTATGAAGCTAGTGGGGCCATCCATCCCTATTTCCCGTACTTTGGTGCCCCAGGGGATCCACTAGGGTTTACCGTATGGTACCACGTGAGTGTAAGGGAGGGGGGTTATTTAAGGTAAGGTTCCATAAATAGGGGGTAGATAAGGGGTATTTTCATATATTTCTTGCACGCAGGTGACGTCTCCTTATTACTACTAGTGAATCCCCCGTGTTTGGTGCATAATGACTCAATGGGACGAACACTACCCTCAGTGCTAAATCTTGTGAACAAATTAAAATAAAGCCCTTTAAAAAATTTTAAAAACAAATAGTCCATTGTTGATTCCATCCGCCTTAGCACAACTTGGCCCCTGGACAGCCGACAAGCACCCTTGGTCTAATGCCTCTCTAGGGTGATCACTTGGGCTCCCTTCGTAAGATAACCATCACCTCTATATCTTGGTAGATCACTTGGCAGCCAGCCGACGTACACCCCTTGCCCAATGCCCCAGCTACTTTGGGATGGGACGCCTTGGAGTAAAAGAAAATACATATAAAAGGGCTTATTCCTCATAGTTTTGGACCTAAGAGGGGGTGTGTTGAGCTAAAAATGCATTAGCTTCATTTAAACGCCCCAAAACACGCTTAATTAATGAAGAAACCTTCTTATTTTAAAAAGAAACACAATTCTAGAGAGTTACCATATCTTAGATGCAAAACCCTAATTTGGGTGTCCCAAACTTTCTATATGGACATACAGCCCATCACTCTCCCTTCATCTCATTTTTGCAAGTTTTAGAAATAGTATCTTTACTGTCTATACCCCATTTGCAGAGAACATCACAGTCAGAGCTTCCACAATCATCTGCTATCACCTGGCGCCTAATTTCAGCCTCTGTCTCCTTCATCCATTGCTAGCAACTACATCTGGAGGCCCTTCTACTGCTAGCAACTCCTCTATACTGACGTTCTACTATTTTCACCTGTCACCCAGCTGTACACTCTATTCTGGAGGCTGCATTTACAATCTAGAGTTGTTGCCTTGACATTCTCACTCCTCCCCACACTGCATTTACTGTCTGTGGCTGCCGCCTTGACTTTGTCTCTCCTCTCTTTGTTGCATTTGCATCCTACAACTGTCGCCCAGATTTTCTGTCTCCTTAGATACCTACGTCTTTAGTCTTTCTTTCTCCTCACTGCTTGTCTGCATCAAATTCAGCCTTCCTAGCTGCATTTTCTGTTTTTCAACACAAGAGGCTGCAACTACTGCATATCCATTCGGAGTACGACACACTCTCCAACTCATAACCTCTGCCTTGATCCTAGAGATATGAGAGTTTGAGGTTCAATATTCACTATATAGTGTGTTTGCTGCATGAGCACTATATATTCAGTAGTCATTTACTTCATTATTCATTGTATTCACCATCTCTAAGTTACCCTAACCCTAACTATGTTTCGTGTTTATCAATTTGTGCTTTGTCGTACAATTGGTTTGTGATTTCTGCATTTAGAGCATTTCTTCACACTCTCCTCATCAAATCTCCATCCTCTCCTGCTGCTCCATCCAGCACCCTCATTACCCTATCTCTCTGAGCCTCAGCCCATCGTCATCAGCATTGCATGCGGTCCTGTTCCATTCAGCATTACACAGCTTTTGTGTTTCATTCTCTTTCTCTCTCTCAATCGCATTGCTATGTCCATATGTGCATTGACAGATTTGCTGTTGGCAGCCTTTATGCTCGTATGAGGTCTAACTTCTCTTACTTCTTTGTTGTGCATTTAGGAGACTAGTGTCTTACACAAGTTGATGCTGAAGGGATTGTGGAATACCATGCTTGGAGCTGTGTGCTCCTGTGATCTTGCTTATACTCAGCATGAATTTTATGGTTTCAGCTTGTGATGCAATTGTCATTTATCTAGCCATAGATCCCTCAAGCTGACATTTTTAAGTGATCGCAACCTCAAGAAGAAATTTTGACTTTTCTATGGAAGTTAGCTTTAAATACTGACCAACAAGCCTGCAAATGACTCATGCATTTGTCGGTTGCAATTAATCCAGTGTCCATGCAACTCTTCTGGGTCACCTTGTCTGTGGTTCAGTTCAGTTATGCTTGTGGATTCTGTGGCTGCTATAAATGTGTGACAGCCATAATTAAGCTGTAAAATCAAAGCAATTTACAAATATTGTCCTGTGACATAGATTTCTGTTGGCCATGAGAAAACTGTCATACATTGGAGTCAGGTATTTTTCTTTGCTAGAGGACAACTGCTTAAAAACATGGATCTACTTTCTCAGGCAGTAACTTAGATGCATCTATCTTAACCAAAACAAATCTTTGACAGCTTTCTTGTCAGATATCTCATTTCACATCACCAAGATTGTGTTTACATCAGCCATCTAGGAAAGCAAGTAATGCTCCACTTCTAAAAATGAGAAGATGGTGGAAGGTGATGGTATTGTCTACATGAAACAAAGGAAAAATGTTGGTTATGGACACCAGAAAGAACAATCAGATAATGATTTTACAGTTTAAGCAGATAAGTACAATGCAAACCAAAGAGCAGAATGTGGGGATTGTAAACAACTTTTGAAAGATCAAAAATCCACCCAAGATACAAAGGCTGACCTCTCCAATGGCCAAGAAAGATGCTGGATCAACCCCAGGGTGCCACGATATCTCTGAACGATGGATCAAAGCAGATACACCATGCAACTAAAAAGTCAACAACCCAACAAGACAATCAGAAGCCACATCCATGGCTATACTTAGCGAAAAACATAAAAGAGCAATTGCTAATTATACAATGCTATAACAAGGTACACTAACCTCCACAAAAACACCAATGGGAGTAATATTTTTTACTTCACAAGAGACGACATCTCCAACTTGAAGCTCATTCTGCAGTAAAAAGATGTAAATCTTCCTTTAAACTTCAATAAATCAATTACTTTTTGCAAGTCAGAAAGTCATGTGAAAAATACCCAGAACTAGTTCGAAGACAAATAATCACAACAAAATTTCAGATCTTCTCTGATATGAAGCCTAGGAGAATTCACAAGAAAGACCTCTTGCTTAGAAGACTGCATGCATTTGAAGGATGTACAGTTGTTGGTCATTCAGAAGATGATCTGAGAGAATTATTTAGCATACTCAAACAATGCTTAGTATGCACAAATGACTGGCCTTAGACATTAATGTGTTCCCAAATACTGACCAGCAGTTCAGCCTTTTTCTGAACAACTTCATGGTAGTGTGGGTCCGCTTCTCTCTCAGAAAACTTGAGCCTTCTTCCATTCTTGTCAACTGACTTAACGAGGACTGTAACTTTCTGCATAGCAATGAAGAATGCTTCTAACTCAGCAGAACAACAATGTCAGCTCCATCAAGTAGAGAACCAGGGGCCTGATATTGAGAATACCTCTCCCACAAAGGAGTACAAAAGCTTTGAAATTTCCTCATTATATTTGTCCCGCAAATCTGTCATGTCTGTCCTGTCAAGCGCACCCTTCCCATGATTGCTGATGGAAGTATCTGACTGAGGAATACCATTCACAGCATCCGTATCCTTTCCAGTTCTAATATTAGAATCGTGTTGTTGTGCCCAGGATGAGAAATCAATCAGTCCTCTTTGAGGACTCAATTCAAATATTGGGAGAAACCCAACCAAACAACCAAATGAAACCTGTGAAGCAATCCCAGAAAAGGAAAAGCTTAACTACAGAGCCTCTGTTCTATTGACAGACACGAAAACAACATTTGTCAAACATAATACAAGAAGGGATATTTTCTTCAATAATGTTATTTCCCCCATACATTCTGGACTTCAATTTTAGCATATTAAAAATGCAAGAGATCATGATGGACCAACTTTGATCTTGTAGTACAAAGAAGGTCCTGAAATGGAGCAACAAATACATCTACTACATCACAATTTAGTAAAATAAAGTCTCTTACAGATAATCCAGCTCTATTGCTCCCAATAATCTTGACAATAACATGTTCTTGAGACTTTAGCAAAGTTTCGGCCCGTGCCCACTCTTCTTCCTCCTCTATCTGTTACAAATGCACATTCAACACTTCCTGGTTGTGCACCCAGAAGATCTCAATTTAACAATCTGGAACTGCTTCCAAACTTATTCATTAACCTTAGCTTGATGCCATTTTGAGCCTGCCGCACCAAGATCCTTTACTTGAGGTTCAGACAATTGTGATTGTTTGGGTAGAGAGGGCCTTCGAACTGTTTCCAGGGATCGATCAACTGACTGTTTGGTAGTCAAAGAATCTCTTCAAATTTTCAAGAGAACACTGGTTAGAAAAGACTTTTTTCATTAACAAAAAGAGTTTCCTCTTAATTGCACTGCTTAGAAAAGCTTTTACTCAATCAAAGATCTGAATGAAGGGATATAAAATTTGTGATCAACCTTGAGAATGGGCTCATAGATATTTCATTCTACCTAAGTTTTCGGATTTGATGGCACAAGAAAGATCAAAGCCCAAAACTTAAGTAGATTGATATTTCTACGAGTCACCTACACAATTCAGAGTGATCCATCTGATTTTCTACTTCTAATCCACCTTAGTTATGTCAGTACAAGGGAGAGGAATATTACGTAGGAGCCACATACATGCTTCCTCTTTGTGAAACTGCTGAATCTGTTCTTTCAGTATTTTCCTCTGAAGACCCAGCCACATTAATGGCTGATGCTTTAGAGGACCTGGGAAAAATAGACGGAATGTTTCCCTCCTGATGAATTGAAACACCATCAGCTAAAGTTATTTCTGGGTTAAGCCCTTGCAAGGTTTCCATAACTGACTCAACATTATTTGCTAAATCTGACACTTCTAAAGATTCCCCGGCATTCTCAATGGTGCCATTTGCATGCTCATTGTGCACAGGGATTGTAGGACCTAAGCCATCCCCACTCCTGACAGTTGGGAGCTTTTCAACACCCACCACTCCAGTTTCTTGAGATATGTAAGAGCTAGACTGAAGAGGAGTAGCCATTGCATCGGAAGGACTAGGCCGGAAAACTTTCAAACGAAGAGGGATTTGTGCTTCATTTTTATTTAAAGGTTTGGTTTCCACTGTTTGTAAGTCTTTGATCGTCTTTAGCTTATCTTTAGAATCAAGGATGCCAGATTCTTGCTGCTCAATTTGATGTTGTCCTACTTTGAGCCCCAGGATCTCACCAGGATCAGATGAATCGTCTTTGTTTTCATGAGAAGAGGGATTATTGTGCTCAGCCAACAGATCTTTCTGTTCTGACAAAAGTTTTGCCCTATGGCCTTCCTCATTGAGAACTAGCCTGTGTTCTGCTCCATCAGCTTCAGATGATGCAAACATTTGCACTTGATTCTCACGGAAACCTAGTATTTCTGCTGATTCTGAGTTCTGCTGTGTGTGATTCCCAAATGAATATGATGTATCGGCTTCTCTTTGTGGTTCATTATCCATATCATGCACTTTACTTTGACGAGTAGGTTTCCTTAATGCAGAACTGTCAACCAGAGTATTATGGGCATTTTCTGTGGTTACATCATCTGCTCCACTTTGTCGAGAAGTAGTAGGTTTCCTTAACAAAGAACCATCCAAAGAATTATCAAGCCTGTTTTGTGTAGGCATATCACCCACTTCACTTTGTTGTGAAGTAAGTATCCTGCTGTCCAAACCAGTGTCAACTTCAATTTCTGGAGCCATACTATCCGCATCCCATTGCTGAGGAGCAGGTTTCCTCAATAGATTATCATACAAAGCATTGTTGATGTCATTCTGTGACTTTACGGTAGATACAGGTGTTGCCCATGTATCTTTCTGATGGAATAAACCGACTGAATCTTTCCTTACTGGCGGGGAGGCAAGACTTGGTACGCCAGATTTTGGACGATGAGCAAAGGGCTTATCTTCAAGTCTGCCTTCCACTGCCCCATCACTTTCATTCTCCAATAACACAGCCTCTTCTTTAACTGTGTCACCTGTATTGATAGGTGCAGTCCAAGGCCCCTCATCATGCCTTTTTTCCCTTTTTGGTGGTGAAACCAAATTAAGGAGCGAGGGACCTGAAGAAGAATTGAAGGATTCATCAAGCATACGTTGAAATTTATGTTTGGAGATTTCAATTGAGTCCTTATCCTGAGAAACAGATGAAGATATCAAAGATGAGGAGCTGTCATCCGAAATAAAAGATCTCACATCTTCATCTCTCAGACCCTGTTTAGAATCTGCAGAACTCTCTCGCTTTGATGTTTCCATAGATGGCTTCCGCAATAACTCACTATTAAGACTTTTTCCTTCAGCTGACTTTACAATCTGGCTTCTGACACTTGAAACTGTAGGTGTGCCAGATGGTAATGGCATTGCTGCCCTATCAGAACTCTTTACAGTTCCCTTGTTCCTCGCTGGAGGGGAAGCAAGATCTGGAAGACCAGCATGTGGTGCCACAAACACTTGTTTTGCAGTACTTTTGACTGCTGCATTTTTTGGTGAATTGATTCTTATTTTAAGGCTTGAAGAATTCATCACATTCATCATGTCTTTCCCTTTCTTTACTTTCTTTTCGAGTCCTATGTAAGTTGCATCAGGATCCAACTTTCTCTGAACCACCTGAAAAGGGAGTGAAAAAATGCTAACATGGTAAATTACAGCTCTTAGTATAGCAACCAGTTTTCTCCGAACAACCTTAGCATAAAAGGAAAATGCTGGCATGGTAAGTTATAGCTATATGTGTCAGAATCATATTTTTGACCATCTGTTTGAAAGTTCAGTTAATCAGATCCTCACTGGTCCAGAGAATTACTTAAGGCCGAATGATTGACATCAAACAAAATAACATAATCTTGAAAAGTTTGCTAAGGAGAATGTGGAAATGGAAGACACACAGTGCCAACTCACTAACATAATTATACTTGACACAAATATGTCAGCAATACAGGAAAATAGCAGTTTGTTTGTGCAGTCTGCAAACTATATAATTGTGGCCAGCCAAGCTAGTCTGCCATTCATTAAAAATTTTTCTTTCTTAGCAATGAGGCGTGAAGAGACCAGACAATATTATGGAAAATGAGGTAAGAACGAATTACAGTTTAAATTCATAAACAAGTCACTATCAGACAAAAACAGGCCAACATCAAGCTAATGATTAACGCATTGAAGATCTCAAGGGGGTGAGCCTATGGTTGTCTCAAGTGCAAGTGCAAGTGGCTGTAAATTCAGCACTATATGATTAATGAAACCAGCCTTCAGATAACTAAAAGGCAGTGAATCATGAACAAACAAGCACAATGAATCAGAACACTAAATCAGCATATGAAACAATTGCAATATCGGAGCTAAAATGCACCCCCATTGAAGGAATGACACTGATTGGCCCCAAATCCCAGCGCTCCATGCAGTATTTCTTAAATGATGATGAAAGAAGAGCTTTACAAATGGTTGTTCACCCACCTAATCAAGGTTCAGGATGGACTTCAATGGCAACAAAGTATGCCTAATCCACCAAACAATGTCCCACTACAGACACTACTATTTATCGCTGCAAATCAGCCCCAAATTCGTCACTGATTTATCTATCTAGATGATGTGTGCTCTTCAATATCAGCCCAAGTTTGCCCTATTGCATCTGTCAATTGTTGCTCTCACCAGCAGCAAACTCTTGCATGACAAAATAGACGAATTCAATTCTAGCAGGTTCCAACATGCATCATAAAACAACACACTGCTCCAATGATGATTGCCATACCTATAAACCCTGCATCCTTGATGCTATTCACCAATGAAGTTGTTGTCCAAAGTACATAGAACTTATTTACAGCTGGGTATGGCTCACAATTGCACACTAGTAACTAATTTGGCCCCAAATTCACAAAGCAAGCTCACACAAATCATGCCAGTTTGTCCTAATGCACTTGTGCATTGTTGCTCTCACCACAGTACTTTCTTCACAACAAAATTATCTCAACTGCACACTAGCAGCATGCATCACAATGCTGTCTCAGCCCAAATAGTGATCGCATGTCCAAGATCATGCATGACAACTACTGTTAAACATCAACTTGAAATGTCTATTTCAGCTTAAATAAGGCTTGATTTGGCCAAATCATCCAAAACCTAATCAGCCATGATCAGAAAAGCTCTAATCAACATTGATCAACAAGTTCTCTTTGCCGAGAGAGAGAGAGAGAGAGAGAGAGAGAGAGATTCATCGGGACTTCATATTAATGCTCAGAAATCCACTTTGCTCTCTTGTATGGAAAATGATTTGCAAGCTTTGGGCTGGAATGGTATTGTGATTCCTAAGGGAAATATAACCAAACATTTGGGTTATCCTATTGGTGTGGAAGTAGCTCCTCATGCCTTGTTGGATTGGATGGCATCCCGTATTCATGATCAGTTTATGTACTAGAAGTCTCAAGGCTGGCCTCTCCATGTGAGACTCAAAGTTGCTCAATGCATTACGATTAGCATGATTTCGTTTTTCTTGCCATTGCTTCCTTGGACCAAGAAGTCCCTATTGAAATTGGTTCAGCCTATCTAATTCATGTTATGGAAAAAGAAAGGAAATCGCCTTGACCAGGTGCGGATTTCATGGCAGCATGTAACTACTCCTAAAAGGATGGGGGGAGCAGCTCTTTTGGATGTTAATTTTCATATGGCTACTTTGAGGTTGGCTCTTCTACAGCAGGCACTTTGTGTTGAGAGTCATCCTTGGACAAATATAGCAAATTTTTTTATAGAAAGGATTGGCATTTCTCATGGTAGCACGGTTATTCATGCTTCTTGGTGGCATGTGCTTAACTCTACAAGATCTATTAAGGTCTCCCAGTCTTTTCTCATTTCCCATATGATCACATCTTGGCGGGCGATGTTACGTTTTGCAGTTTGGCACCCTCTTGATTTTCAAAAGGAGGAGAATTCCCTACTAGGTGAAGTACTACCTACCTCCAGGTTGTTGGATTGGCCTGATAAAGATCTACAGCGAGACAAGTTCAATCGGATGGCTCATTTGGGATTGGAGACAGTCCTCGATGGTGTCATTCCTAGGCAGGCCCATCTTTATTCTTTTCGGTATATTCGTCAGCACTTTCGGGTGCCTAGAGAATATCATGATATTTGGTCGGCCATAAAGGACAGACTTTTGAGGTGCTATCCTTTGCTTGTGTTACACCTATTGTCTCCCTGCCATGATTGGATATTTGTGATTTCTAATGATTTCGAGAAAAGATCAGCTAACCAGATATATCATCAGATGGTGGAGACCAAGAGATGGGTTACGGATGAGGCTAGTAAAGTATGGCATATTCGGGATAGCAAAAAGAAGTGGCAAGATAGATTTATGTAGCTCTGAAAATCTAATGTTCCGTATCAAGGAAAAGTGTTTATGTGGAGGTTGCTTATTGGGGCTCTTCCTACTAGGAATGTGTTGCGTACTCATAAGATCTCTGCTGGTCGATGTGTATTCTGTACTACATGTGATGAGATAGTGCTTCATCTTTTTGTCTCCTGCCCTATTGTGAGACAGATTTGGAGTTTTCTTTCCCGTTGTATGGCTCTCGTTGACTCAACACTGGATATCAGCTCGTTCGTGGATTATGGGAAAGATAACCTCCATGACCTCTTTGCATTCACATTATTTTTTCCTTTTTCCATTTCCTTAGATGAACAACCTTGTGGCATATTTGGCGTACTCGGAATGCCTTCATTTTTTATTCAGTATCTGGCATTCATGGTCATGTGGCTCGAATTCATGGTTTAGCATTGTGGCAAATCTCCTCTATGGTGTCTACTGATCTGATTCTTCCCGACATTGCTGCTCCCTGGATAGATATTATTCGCTCCACACTAGCTGTTCTTTCGGTGTGACATTTCTGTGTTAGAGTTTGTATAGAATTTCCTTTATGTCTGTTATTTTCAATGCTGACCTGATGGTCTGATGTAAATATTTACTACTTAGTTCAATTATCTTCACGAAAAGAGAGAGAGAGAGAGAGAGAGAGAGAGAGAGAGAGAGATTAACATGTACTGGAAATCTCGAGGCTAGCCTCTTCATGTGAGACTTAAAGTTGCTCAATGCATCATGATCAGTAGGATCTCATTTTTTTTGCCATTACTTCCTTGGACTAGGAAGCCTCTCTTGGAACTGGTTCAACCTATCAGATTCATGTTGTAGAAAAAGAAAGGGAATCGTTTGGGCCAAGTGTGGACTTCATGGCAACATGTGACTACTCCTAAAAGGATGGGGGGAGCAGCTTTATTGGATGTTAATTTGCATATGGCTACTTTGAGACTAGCACTTTTGCAAGCACTATGTGTAGAAAGTCATCCCTAGTCAAATATTGCAAAAAATTTCATAGAAAATACTGGCATCTCTCATGGTAGCACGATTATTCAAGTTTCTTGGTGGCATGTGCCTAATTCCACAAGGCCTATTAAGGTCTCCCAGTCTTTTCTCCTTTCTCATTTTATTGCATCCTGGCAAGAGATATTACATTTTGCAGTTTGGCGCCCTCCTGATCTTCATAAGAAGGAGAATTCATTGCAAAGAGAAGTACTGGCTACCTCTAGGTTGTTGAATTGGCCTGATAAAGATTTGCAGCGAGATAAGTTTAATTCATGATGGTGTCATTCCTGGGGCAGCCCTATCTTTATTATTTCCGCCATATTTGTCAGACTTTGGAGTGCCTCGAGGCTATCATGACATTTGGTTGTCCATACGAGACATGCTTCTGAGGTTCTCTCCTTTGCCTGCTTTACAACCATCGTCTCCCTGGTGATTAGATGTTTGTGCTTCCTAATGATTTCAAGAAAAGGTTAGCTAATCATATCTATCATCATATAGTTGAGGCCAAGAGACGGTGGGTCGTTGAAAAGGCCATGTCCTACCTAAGCTAGCTGCCTAGAGACCTTGAAAATCTCCTAGGTAGTTTGTTTAGGTGTATGCTGCATACTGTGTATATAGCAAATGGTTTAAAAAAGGGCCTCCAACATCATGGGGCATCGATGCAACAAACTCTGCTCTAATGATCTCACGTGGTACTAATGGTTTATTGCTAATCATCTAAAACCAGCCTTCCTTCCGTGGATGGGTGGTAATTCCCTGATTACAACTTAGTTATAGCGACAACATTTATTACAAAACTGAGAAATGCAAATTAACTCACAATCTTGGTCAATGGACACTTTGTTGGGCCCAAAACTAGCGCCCCTTTTAGTATTTCTTTAACTTAATTAAATAAGAAGTTGATGTACAATGGGATTTTTACAATCCCTTTCAATATTCCAACTCCCCTTGCTATCCGAAATGAGTAGCAAGTCTTCAATCTGATTTGCCCCTTAATTTGGATAGCCAATTGGCCTTCACCCACTTTGATGGAGATGGAAAATGCCCCAAATTCACTGGTTTGCTCGTCCCTCCACTTGAATTTGACTAAAAACAAATTCAGCCCTGTTGAATCCAAATCTTGGAGCTTTCAATTTCTGGCATGCTTCCCAAGGCTGCTACTAAACCCTAATTTCTACTGTAAATTAGGCTTTACAACAAGGAAATCTGAAATTTCTCAGCCTTTGGTGATCTCAATGCTGTAATCTTCGGAGCAAGGCTATAGAAAGGCTAGAAAATGAGAGAGAATACGAAGGAAAGAGAAATTTCAGACTTTCTTCTCGCAAAGAACTGAAGAAAATCAGTCATTTACTGCTACTGCCTTGTCTCGATAGCTTGTAGATGCTGTCGCTTGCTGCAAATCGGTCTTCTCTTGCCCCTGGCTACCTCAAAAGGTCCTCCAATGGCTACAAATCAAACTAGCAACATCTCCTCCCCCTCTCTTGTAGGCTCAATGCACTAAAATGCCTCTCTCGAGCCTCTGAAGATACTTTTTAGACTTGCATGGGTATTTTTGACAAATGGTAGCCTTCCCAAACGGTTTTTTCAGCATTATTCATAATTAAATATTATTTTTCAGTATTTAAATACTAAAAATTAATCTAATAATTATTTCAATGCCCAAAAAAATAATTTGATTCGCCAATAATTTAATTGGCTAGGCAACTTCCATTCCCAAGTGTCTCTGCGCCTTCTTTGACCATCAGATTGGCATTAGATACCATTAAATATCACTTCTCTAGTATCACCAACTAACACTTAATGGCCAAATGAATGACCTAGGCCAACAACTTGCACTAGATACCGCCAAGTACTTGTGCACATAACTAATAGCAACTTTTTTCTTTGACATCTCATGATTTCCTCGGTCCCGCGCTCGTAAATTTACTCTAACCCCAATTACACCTCACATGTGCAACATTTACTTAACCATGTGATTAAAAATTAATCCACATATTAAGTGAGTTTTCAAAACTACAGGTCCTCATGATAGCTCTCCCTCTTAAAATCCTTGCAATCCTCCTCGATTGCACTACTAGATGCATCAAAAGCAAAATAGTAGACTAGAATTTCCGCAAGGCATCATAGTTAACACAACATTGTGCATTGCTACTCAACCATTCCATATGCCCAAGACACATTGAAAATTACCAACCAACATAACATAACATAAGACTCACAAAGAATCTCAAAAACATTGCCAAATTATCATGTGACATGTCTATTTCTCATGAGCTCAACTCATTTGGTAAAACCAAACCATAGCATAGTATAAACCAAACATAAACCATGGCTAAAACATTAATGGCATCATAACATATGCTGATATTCACAAAACTAGCTGAATACCACTGAATATTAATGATCATACACTAAAAACCAGCATTCGTTAATCAATCTCCGATAACCATTAATCAATGCAAACATATAGTTTTAGAGCTGCAGTGAAAACCATACCTGTTGTCGCAGTGCGTAGGGTTGAAGGTCACCACGGGGATTTGGCAAGAAAACTGGACAAGATAAATGGAGATATATCTTCAAGAGAAAAGTAGATTACATTGAATGTTTTAAGATTCAAGAGGTATTTTACGGTCAATCACATGGGTTTGAGAGAAAAGTATGTATGGGGTTTCAAGAGCTTAGACTCTGGAGATGGTAGAGATAAGAGAAGGGTTGAAGGTTTTGAGCCAAGTCCTTGAAGATGTTAATAGAGTTTCCAACTGTTTGTTCTTAGCAAAGATCACAAGAGTATTACCTCATAAGTTCTAACTAAAATCAAGCTTGTTTTTCTTGACTGTAAGAGCAATCACAAATTATGAAATCATGTACAATATGTCATAAACAGCTCTGCATCCCATCACTCATACGTGATGCCATAACATGAATCAACTTTGCATGATTATATTCAACATAGACTATAAGGAACAAAAACTTACGAGTCAATTACAAGGCTTGTAGTGCAAAGAGACTTGCATCAAGAGAGCTTCAAATAGAGATCCTGATAAGGATAAGTCATCACAGTCAAGAAATAAAGAGAAAAATGCTTCTCTTAATTCAACTCAAAGCATTTAAGAATGGTCTACAAACATTGTCCTGCCATAGGGCCACATAATACTTGCATATTTCGACAAGATATCTTCTGTAGAGCAAGAAATGAATTAAAAGAACACTGCGGTAGCTAATTCTTTGAATATGGCTGAAGATATCAGCCCAAAAAAGCTTCCGGAATTCACCTTTGATGATAGCATAAACTTTTCCTAACACGGAGTATTAAGATCAGCCAAGTGTCTATCTCGCCGTATGAAGCAATAGAGAAGGAAAAGGACTTGTTGTCCACAAAATCACTGTGTGGCTCCCTATTTCAGCCCATATACATGGCATCAACCTTCCAAGAAGACACTTTGTTGAAGTACAAAAGCAACCCCTAGATTCAAGAGCATGTAACAAGCAATAGGTAGCTTGGAAAAAGCATGTAGAAGTAGGAGAGGAGGAAATCCTGCTGCCCTTGTCTGCCTTGTTATTGGCTGCCTATTTCAGCCCAAGCATATACATAGAGCAATCAAGATGCTTCTTGATGCCCCTTCCACAATGCTTATGCAATGTCAACTTGCATCAAGTATATCAATGTCGAGTAAGACCAATCATTGATCATGAATTTTCAAGAAGAGAAAGATATGTACAATTGCCCTCAATTCTTTGTTTGGGCTGCCTATTTCAACCCACTTCCATCACATATCCAAGTCAAGAAGGCTTCTAGATACTCCTCTCTTCAAGCTTCTTCAATGGTTGCTTCCAAGAGCAAGAATGAGCCCTTGATGTAACAAGATTAGACAAGAATGCAAGGAGATGAGCCTCAACTCTTCAGATTACAGGTTTGGACAGCCAAAAGCAGTCCTCATTCAACTTTTAAATAACTTAAGAGGGTAAATTTGTTGCCTCCCTTGGCATGGGAGATCAGGTTCAGCATATAAAAGAATACCCAAATCAAGAATATATCTTTTTCAAGAATCATCAAAGAGCATTTTGTAAGTATGGGCTGCTGCCCTTAAATACACAGTTCAGCCCTGTTTTACACAACCAAGAGTGGCCTTCAGTTTCGTCAATGCATGGGAAGAGTGGTACTCAAATGTCAAGTGGAGTCATCTTCAGATGCTTGTGGTTGCATGGCTTGAGCTCCTTCATGTATGAGCTTCATTCTCCTCCATCTAGGATGCTCCCTATTTCAGTCCCGAAAAATGAGGCACTGATCACACTGCCCTGAGGCGCTGATCACGCTGCCCTCTTGTTTCTTCCTTGACTATTTTACATGTATCTTTGGTCACACAAGTAAGGTGCAAGACATATACAATGTCCTATGCTTAGTCAACTTAGATAGCTCCATCTTCCTTGTGACTTGGCTTGTGAATACACTTGAAACTCTTGAATATCTTAAGTTCATAACCTCATCATTGGCTTCTTGAAAATGTAACCCAAGGGAACCTACCAAGTCATCTGCCCATGACCATATTTCTTCTTGTTTAATGTTTCCCTGACTTATAGAACTTGTAGCAACTTCTTGTAAGCAATGCAAAGAAGGTTAAGGGTAAGTAACCAAAATCAATCATCTTGTCAAGGACCCATAATAAATTTATTGTATTTTAAGGCAGAGAGCCCCCGTCTTAATTACACCATGCCATATGCTGGTGGACTTAGGTTTTTAAGACTTATACTAGGCAAGTCTCTATGTAGCATGTCCAGATTACAAGTGACTAAGTGATATATGTAAAGGATAAAAGTTTTATGTTTAGACCATGGGCAAAGAATCCCATGACAGCTTCTCCATACCAAACATAGTGACTAGTACACTGAATAGTGATCTCCTAGCAAACATACTGTAAGCTATAGTATCCTGAATATATGCTGAATACATCTGAGATCCAGTACATCTAGAGCTGTCCATCAGTGATAGAGGAGCAGAGGGGCTAGCTCCCTCACGAACATCAAGTAATACTCTGGACCCCTGCCTTGCTGAAACCTGATTAAGCCCAAACTACAGCTCTAACTGGAAAGCATCGACCTATGGGAGTCCAATTATTATAAATAGGCTGCTGCAAAAAGGGTGCATTTGCTGTATTTACATGATAACCAACACTATCAAATGCTCCTACATGACCAGCACCAAATCCTTATGCTCCAATAGTCCTCGGGGGTGCAAATACATATCCATATGGCCCGCTTTGTACCCCAAGCATCATGCCTATACTGTCATACATGGGATTAGGCATTCCACTTGCATTACCCGAATACATTGGGTATTGTGAGCCATGCATTGGCTGCTGCATACCATAGAGATTTGAGCCATACATTCCCGTATGCAGTGCCTCTTCAACCATAGCATGAAAAATGGCACCACCACCAAAGTATCCTTGATGTCCCATGCTTACATGTGCATAATTACCTTGCTACCCATGTTTCCATCAATTGGCACTACCAAGTTGGCCATGCATTTGCACTTGCTACCCCACAGATACCAATTGTTTATGCTCATCACGCATTTTGGGCTCTTGCAAGTTGTCCCAAAGTTGTAGAAGGTGTCTTCTTCTCTTTGCCTTTGTTATCCTTCCTTGGGGCATTCACGAATAGAGAAAACTAGGGATCCTTTGCCAATTCAACAACAAGATTTGTTGTTACATGCATTCAATCCTTGAAACTATCATCGAATTCTTCAGCCCCATGTTGGTCATCAACCTCTTTATGCATTGAAGTGCCAACATTTGGGTCATCTACCACATTTTCAGCTTATTGTCCATGCTGAGAACCGTACCTAACATCGGTCATTGCATTTCCCCCTTCACTGCATGACTAACCAAGGAGTGATACATCCTCTCCACTTGATCCCATATCACCATGTGAAGACATGCTTGCTGTAATTCACTGTTGAGAGCAATTTCAGCACTAATGCAATAGTCCCAAGCCGCAATCAAGTGCCACAAGCCCACCATGTTGGGTTTGACTCACGCCTATGCTCACAGAGGAGTTTCGGCGATCTGCAGTAGGACACTTGGGCACTTTTTACTCTCCTTATGAGAGGTTTTTTCCCCCAGCTACATTATCTTCTATTTTATGTGCTTATGTTACACAGTTCAGTCACTTATCATATTTTACACCTTTCGAGTGTAAACGCACATTAAACAAGCCTAAGGTTTAAGAGTTGTACTTTGTACTTTCATTACACTCTTGGTAAATGCATTGGAAGTCGTGCTGTGTCTTCACTCTCTCTTACTCTCTACAGTCAATTATGTACTCTCAGCTAAGAGCTTCCATCTCCATGCCTCACATTAGTAGGGTTTGCGAGGAGGAACACCGAGTGAACTCGGCAAACATGGAGAAGAGAAGAGAAGAAAGAAGAAACTCTAATGAATCGAATGATGAAGTTCTGAATCATGGAGCGAATGTGATACAAGGGAACAAGGGTGTTGTAGCACAAGGAAGATGATGAAGACAGCCATGAACCACAAACCGCAATGTCCTCCTGAAGGGGTGTGAGGGTAGTGAAGAGGCTCGTGAGAAGAGGTGACGGACTGAATGAATTAGCCGTAAGGAATGAGTGAGAGAGTGGCCTATAAATAAGCACAGTAAGTCTAGGGTGGCGCCCCCTTTTTGGGGCTGCAAACCCTAAACGCAAAAATGCAAACTGCGGGTGAAGGGTGAAGGGTTTCTCAACACCCCCTCTCACGCCCAAAAAGAGGAAGAAGAGAAGAGTGAGGTGGAGATGGAACGCTACATGCTGAAGAATGCTCATACAGCAAGTGCCACTTGGACAGTGTTCCTCGTGGGAAAATTGTTCACTTGCGTCCTAGTACAAAGATGATGAAAACATGCAATGCATAGGAGGAATATCGGACTTTGTGTGGTGCCGAGAACCATAAGGATATGCCCGTACTCGATCTCAAGAGTTGGCTCCATGCGCTGACCAAGTGGCCAAGGGAAGAAGAAGAGAAGGAAAAAGATGTAGAGGATCCCTAAGATCCAAGATTTTCACTTGAAAGGTAACCTATAGTAAAGAATAGTAGATAGAGTGAACTGGAGAACTCGAAACTCAACCTCGAGAGAGAAGCCACTAGCTCTGCGCATCCATGCAAGAAGAAATATAAAGGCCTCCAAGGCCACCAAGTCACGACTGAACCTCCAAGGCCCCAATCTAGGTAGATCCTCAAGATCCTGGATATCAATAGGTGAGATGACCGCTAGAAAGAAGCCATCCCATCCAAGGGTAGAAGAAAAAGGTAAAAGGCCTTCGCCAAGGTGTGTGAAGGACTGAGCAGTAGGTGGGGACCCCCTGTGAAACTAGAGGAATATGAGCCCCCTCTGAAGTCGCAATAGATATAGATGCCCCCTCAGAGGCCAAAGAAAGATCAGTCCCCCTCTGAATCCACCTCTAAAGTAGATAGGAAATCCAAAAACTCCTAGATTACGAACTCCGAAATGTCTAAGGATGAAGGAAGTGCCGTCAGTCGTGCCAAAGAAGGTATCTGGGATAGTGAAAAACTCCCAGAGGTGGCCTCTCGAACCTGCATAGACAAGGGTGAAGGGTAGGGCTCAAACTGATGAGCAATGAGTGGGCAACAATCGCTACTTCTCAATGGAGCGAACTCGAAAGCCGAAGAAGACGAAGGAGTTGAGTAGCCACTGTCTCTCAAAGGAGCGGACTGATGAGGAGACGGTATCAAACAATCACTGTCTCTCGATGGGCAGACTGCAGAACTGCGGGCCGTGGTAGCCACTGTACCCGAAAATAGGTGGGAGAAGACTGCCGTCGGCATTGTGACGATCTCTAGGAGATCGTAGCGCCGATCGATCCTCCATGTGCTCAAAAGGACTTAGTGCGCATCGGATGTGTCTTATTGCCTTGAGCATAGTACTCTGATAGCTGATGCAGAACGATCTCTATGGCCCAGAAAGGAGAGGTGCCACAAGGAGTGCCTGGTGGAAGACGCATATACTTTGGGGGGGGTGGGGAGTAAAGGTCGAGTCGGCAAGCATCGGTGGTGTGTCCGGTGATGCCACAATAGAAGCACCCAGTAGTCTAGTCATCTATTGGTAAAGAAGCCGTGGATACCAATGTGCCTTGCTGAAGAAGAAAGAGGTGGAAGAGGTCAGCCACGAACCACGAACCGCAATGTCCGCCTCAAGGGGTGTGAGGACAATGTGAAGCACGAACTGCAATGTCCGCTGCAAGGCGTGAGAGGGCAGTGGAAGGGCAGGAAGTGAGTTGCCAGTGAAAGGAGGATACTACCAGTAATAAGAGCTTACAACCAATAGAAAAACGCAGATGAGAAGAAAGAAAGAATAAAAACGCAGGTGAGGAGAGAGAAAGACTAAAAACGCAGAAAAAACCAACAGTAGCAGTCAGCATGTTAAAATCAACTCCGAACAGCATGTGATAGGCTGGAAACAGGCCAAATTATTGTAGACAGCAATGGCCAGCTTGGACCACGATGTCCTCCGCGTCCCCGAAGTGGGCAGCAAGATGAAATACCTGAAATCTGCAAAAACAAGATTGTTTTCTGAATGAAGAGTGATTAGCAATAGTCGCTCTACTGCAAACAGCTGCAAATTGCGGGTGGAAATCTGGAAACAGGCACCAAACTGTAGATGACAACAAGGGACAGCTGAGACTGCGATGTCCTGCACGAAAGGAGTGTGGGTAGCAACATGAAAACACCTGAAACCTACAAAAACAAGATTTTGATGCAGTGGAAAACGAAGAGAAGTAGATGCCGAACCCGCCACCGGTCTTTGCCGTCACTGGAGTGGAGGATCTTTGCCGCTATTTGAGCAAATCCAGCTCTAATACCATGTCAAAAGATGACGTACTAGCAAGACAGTAGGGTTTGCGGGAAGGAACACGGAGTGAACTCGGCAAACATGGAGAAGAGAAGAAAAGAGAGGAGAAACTCTGATGAATGGAATGATGAAGTTCTGAATCATGGAATGAATGTGATACAAGGGAACAAGGGTGCCGTAGCACAAGGAAGATGATGAAAACAGCCATGAACCACAAACCGCAATGTTCTCCTGAAGGGGTGTGAGGGCAGTGAAGAGGCTAGAGAGAAGAGGTAACAGATTGAATGAATCAGCCATAAAGAATGAGTGAGAGAGTAGCCTATAAATAGGCACAGTCAGTCTAGGGTGGCACTCCTTTTTGGAGCTGCAAACCCTAAACGCAAAAACGCAAACTGCGGGTAAAGGGTGAAGGGTTTCTCAACAACTCCCCTGCCTCTTGATCTGTCAGCCGCATTGCAGCAAATACCTGCGCCAACTCCACTGCAAGCCTACCATCTATATAACCAACTCATCTCCTCTAGATCCTTGCCTCTAGTTGTCCCTCCACTAGCTCCACAACTGTATCAGAGCTCCACCAAGCCTGAGGCAGCCAACATTAGAGATAAAGAAGGCATTTATTCTTTTTTATTTTACAATCTGAATTATAGTAAAGGGCTTTTGCCCAGGTAGTTTGCTTCTTCTCCTGGACGTGTCTTGGACACACTTACTGCAAAAATTTCTTGGGAAGCGGGCCAAAAAATTTGGGCCTTTTGCATATTGAGCAAACATTGGCACATGTACTACAAGTTAAATAGACTGAAATTGTGCATTTTGGACAGTAAAATTTTGGGGCTTTTACATTGGTTGTGTTGCTAAGCACTATTTGTACACTGGACAGCATGTACATTGGACAATTCTAATCAAGTGTGACACAAATTTGATAATTACAGCATGGTGCATGCTGTTAATTCTGGAAATTTCCAGATTTCCAAGTTGTTCCAGCTTTGGCTCTGGCTTTTGTGTTCTTTGAAACAATGACATTTCCCATAGCCAATCAAGGACACAATGTATTCACATATGTATCCAAGGAGGATAGATTGGACAGCAATAATCTTCTCTATGGTCTTTCATGATAAAGAATGTGTTAATTGCAAAAAATCTTTGGGATTATGTTAGTGATGAAGAAGTCCATCCTGGAGTTGTGGCTCTTGCAACACGTCCCACAAAAGGACATGGTCAAAGGCTCACTCCAGCTCAGCTACTTCCCCAAAGATCAGTAGCGCAAAAGGCTTGAGACATACGGGATGCTCAAGCATTGTCACTGATTGCATTGGCAGTTCAACAGTCTATAATCCCACATATACGGTCTGCAGCTTTTTCACGAGAAGCATGGCTCACACTTGAGCATATGTTTGCTGGAAAAAGTGAGACACACATCTCTCTCTTTAAAAAAAAGCTTGAGAATGTGAAGATGGATGAAGGTGATGCCATGCAAGATCATCTTAACAAAATTCAGGACTTGCATGAGTAGTTAATGAATGTAGATGAGTATTTTCTGATGCACACATGATCTCTACTACTTTGAATTCCTTACAGCTCTCTTATTTGGCCTTTCACATGGCCTTAAATCTTACCATGAGAATTTCTCCGCAGCCACTTACCTTTCTTCAATTGGTTAGTTTGCTCCTAGAAGAAGAGCAACTGCATATTAAATGTGTTATCAACCAAACTATGTGAAACATTGGAAACTCAAAATTTCACGAAAAATAAGTCATGGATAAAATGGAATATCACATATCGGATATAGTGTTGCAAAACCACAATATATAGTAAAGATATAGCGCATTGGCCCATGTACAACTGATCACTGACATGTGCATGATTGTGCATTGAATTTATCATCAACAAAACTACTTATAAAATTGGAAACTTAAAAATACGCACAATCCAAATCATGGTCAAAATAGAATATTACATATCGGATTTAGCATTACGAAACCATGAAATACACAGTAGATAGTGCATACACAGTAAGTGATGTATGTGTATATGTACATCTTTTATAATCTTGTCAGAGTGAGAACCACTTCTCACTCTCTAGTCGATTGTGACTGAGCTCTTCCCTAAAAAACTTGGATTTAGCATAAATAAATTCATTTGAAGTGGTGTCCATATTCAATCCTCAATCTTATCTCCATTACTTTTATATTTCCATAGCTATGAACTGTATTATTTAGCTTTAAGTATTTATTCCCTCTGTTTCTAAAAATATTAAGTCTTGAAAAAAAATTAATATTATAATTATTGAGCATACTGCATTGTTTAGCGCATTTACACACTCCTTGTAGTATGAATGAACATAAGAAGATTGAGGAGGATGTGAAAGATGAGGCATGATATATTCTCTAGCATCTAAGAATGACTTTCTAGTACTTTTCATTTATGCAATGAACATTTTGGCAAGGTCCATGGGTCTTGTTTAACACTTTTATTGGATGTATTCATGTTTATCACTTTTATTAGATATGCAACATGTCTATGATTTAACTTGGCCTTTAATACTTATGACTTTCCTCTTAGATATTGTTTTCTTGATCATTGTAAATAATAACACGATTGCTTTCCTTTTAACCACATTATAAATTTTAACATGATTGAGAAATGACAAGCCCTATATTGTTGAAGAGATAAATTGACATTCTTTCTAGGTTTATATTATAGTATCTGATCATTGATCATGTACATAATGAATAAATATGCCTATTTTTCTGAATATTTCATATATACAAGCCCTATCAACCATACCTTTTAATATATGTGTAAGAAACGTTTTTTTGCCGTTTTCTAAAAATTGATACCATAGGAAAAACTTGTTTTCTACCTTGTTGTTTCCAGAACTTCTAGCTACTATGCCACCATCCACTATCTTCTCCTGAATGTAATGATATTGGATCCCTATATAGATGGTTTGTGCGTGAAACCCGGGTTTCAAGCGATAGCTATGCAAGTTTACCATATTGGTACATGCAATGCCATGTCAACATGTAACATCATTCTCCAAGAACACACATTATTCATAGTCAAAAGTAACATCTCCAAAAGCTCTTTCCAAACATACAATTTATTACAATTGGTCAATTATGAGCAGTGTCCAATGTCTTAGTGTATGGTGTGGACACAAACTAGGTTAATAAGCTGTGTCACTAATTCTAGAGTTAAGTTAACTCCAATTGAGTTAGAGATAAGTCTAACTTACTTTACACCTATTGTACTTTAATCATATCATTCTAGTACTTGCATCTTTTAAGTGTGGGACTGTTGTCTTCTGTGTGTGTGTGTGTGTGTGTTTTTTTGGTAATGGGTTGTTATTTTAATTAAGAAAAAAAGTACAAGATCATAAGATTACAAAGTTTGGAGTGGCTCTAGGCCATCATATAGAAACCAGTTATGAGAGACAAAGAGTGCCCTAATCCTCTCTCTTTCTTTTTTCGTAAACCTAATCCTCTCTCTCTCTCTCTCTCTCTCTCTCTCTCTCTCTCTCTCTCTCGTAATAGATAATTGTGTTAGTTACAAAAAATGTATAGGATTCAAGATTACAAGATACAAGACAACTCTAGGCCATCATGTAGAAAAAATACAAAGCCATAGCAATGAAGCAAAGGAGATTGCCATATGCCAAGGAACTAAATCCTCCCGAGGGAGCAGATGAATATGACCTTGAACACATGCAACTGAATCAAAGATTAAAGCCTTCCAAGTGACCCAATCATCTCTCTCTCTCTCTCTCTCTCTCTCTCTCTCTCTCTCTCTCTCTCTCCATGTCCAACAGTCGTATAAAAGCTAGACACATGGATCCATCTTGCCACCGTTCAACTGTTGCCATTTGTGCAAAGTCCACTCAATCGAGGAAGCAAGAGACATTACTATTTAGAAGGGAGGAGCTGTTGTTATTTCTGTACAAGAAGCATCTACTGCTATTTCAGCCTACGCGCAACCACGCACGCAGTCTAATATGCAATCTCGCACACAACTACACACATGCAACCTCTCTCGGGCCTTCCATTTTCTCAGACGGAGTGGTTAAGCTGGTAGCAACTCGAGGCGCATTGCATCGAGTTGCGGTGTAAGAGAGTTAAAAGGGGCCCCTATTGTGGGGTCCGGGGGCAGCGCCCCCGGCCCGATGGTAAAGGGAATATTCCCTGGAATATTCCCTGGCCGACTAGTGGTAGGTCGGTCAGCAGGCCGACCTAACAACCTTCGCGGGCTATAAAAGCTAAACCCCTTCGCAGCCATCTTACACTCATCTTTCACCCAGTCAGAGTTGTTATTCCAGCTAGCCTTAAGCTCTTCACCTATATTCTGTCTAGATCGCCATCTAAGCTTCACACAGTGGAAGCGCACGGGTGGACAGAGCCATCTTTGTATCAGTTGTTTGGAGTTAAAGAATTTACTGATTCTCCTCTTATCTGTTGTGTACTCTCTATCTCTTTCTCAGATTCTGTTCACTGCGCCGTGTAATATTTTACACTATTTAGAAGGGAGGAGCTGTTGTTATTTCTGTACAAGAAGAATCTACTGCTATTTCAGCCTACGCGCAACCATGCACGCAGTCTAATATGCAATCTCGCACACAACTACACACATGCAACCTCTCTCGAGCCTTCCATTTTCTCAACCTTGCTTGCCATTTTCTCAACCTTGCCTACCGTTTTTATAGATTTGGAAAAGAATGTAAAAACCCTGATTTTTGAATTTAGGGGATTTCAAAAGTTTGTGCGATTTCTGGTCCATCTTGCCCGTCTCTCCCATTTTCACTTGTGTAGATATCCTTAAAACCCTAAAAGTACAAAAACCCTAATTTTAAAATTTAGAGATTTTTGAACATTTGTGCAATTTCTTGTCCATCTTGCAGGTCTCATCTTAAATTTCAAATATATTTTCAATTTCTCACACACTGTGCAAAGAAATTTGGGGGTTTTCAACTAACTTGCCCAATTTTAAAATTTCTTAAAATTTTCATCAAAAAATCAGGACTTTTACTAAAATAGACGCCCATTGATGATGAAATCTCGAGATTTATTGCCAGCATTGGTCACTAGCTGTAAGTAATTCTGAATTTCTCAAATTTTATGCAAAGAAATTTATGGCTTTTCGCTCTTATGCCATTAGTGGCACACTACAGGTGGTGATATTGCATTAAATTGCTGCTCTAATCAGTTTGGGCATGGAAATCGAGGCATTCATAGCCATTATTTAGATACATAATAGTGATTCAGCTCTTGACAATTTCAGTATAGCAAGTGCTCTCGTTGCATTGGGATCCCGAAGAGGATTTTGGTTATTTACACCTCTTCTGTGCTGGAAGTTTTGGTTCCAGCTTCCATTGAATTTTTTTTCTTCTATGGTAGGGAATAACTATGATATTCTTGGCATCCTCACCAATGAGGAAAATTTGGATGATATGAATTACTCCCTCTAGAGTTTCATGATTGGCAACCTCCTTGTGGCTAAGAATATATGGGATTATGTCAAAGTGATGAAGTTCAACTTGCAACAATTGCTCCTATCACACCTCCTTCTATGCAAGGGAGAGGCGAACGACAGCCTATTGCTACTTCCATCGTTGTTACACCTCACCAAAAGAGATGGGATTCTAGAGATGCACAAGCTTTATCTTTGATAGCTCTATTAGTGAGAAGAGTCATCGTACCTCACATTTGGTCTTACAAAACCTCACGTACAACTTAGGTTATTCACCACGTAGACTTAGAATGTTGTCCCATACTTGAGGACCTAGTTAGTGCGAAGTTATGGTACTGTTTTAATCCCAAGATGACAAGTCATCCGAGTATGCCCAAGATATCCTACCCTTGACGTGCCTTGAGATTGTGATGTAGGGGAGTGCGGTAGGGGATTACCCTAGGTGCTATGAATGTATAGCATGCTTTTCTATTTTCTTTTTTTCTTTCTCTTTTTTTAAATGTAATAAATGGACATAAATCAAAATTTTAGAAAATAAGCTAAAAGCTTGTCAAAAATAATCTCTAGACTATGAGTACTTGAACAAGGCTCTATTCATTAAAATAGCTATACATGGTCTTTTTAGTCATTAAAAATTGGGATTTATAAATTGCCCAACTTTGTAATTTATCAATGAGTTGGCCTACCTTGTAAGCAAAAAATATATGTATCAAGTTCTAAATGTGGGAATTGAGGAGACTTAAGTAGATTCCATATGGTAACTTGTCATGTATTGGTTGTATCTCTTTGATGAAAGCCCAATCCTTATGCCCTTTGAAGAAAATCTTCATGGAGAAATGAGTCTACTTCATCATGCTCTAGATCAAGGTGCTGATTTTTTCTCTTACAAGATTCTATACTCCTACCTTAGGGCTGCATCTAGATGTCCTTGAAATGTATCTTCGTATTCCATGTTGCAGACAAGTGTGGATGCGGTCGATAATCGAGCTTGCCACCATAGTGTTTGGGTATCAATCTCATATATGCTCAACAGTCAGACCTGCACTTGCAGATTCAAAAGGCATGCAGCTGACAAGTTCTCAAGTCAAATCTGCTCTATTTGCAGTCATGGGAAGGGCTTCGTATTATTGTTATTTTCCTTTTCATACCACTTGACGAAGGTATCATTCCTGGGCATGTATCCAATGTTTTGGATCTCATTTCATTTTCCATTTTGTATAACCTGATGAAGGTTATGTATGTAAAGTTTGGGTCTCATAGGCATCTTTACTCTTTTTCCCTGAGGAGAGTACAGCATTTTTAGAGAGTCTCATTGATCATTTTGTACATGATATCAGCCTATGCTTGCAGTCCTTAGGATTGTAAGCATCAGCATAATTAGTTGTTTTTATTTTCACTGTTCTTGAGTCGAGACCACATGTTCAGATATGTTTATTTCTTTGTCTCGTAGGCCATTCTGGCCTATTAAAGACGCAAACACATCTCTCTCTCTCTCTCTCTCTCTCTCTCTCTCTCTCTCTCTCTCTCTCTCAGGGACACACACAGAGAGAAACCTTTGATAAAGTCTTATCCTTGGATTCTCCCAAGCGTCGCCCAAATTCGAGCGCCATCAAATCGATAGCATCCAAGTTCACTTCTTTGCTCTCGTCCTTGTTGGTACTGGCCACTACACTCCATCTCCTCTTACTGCTGCTGCTACGACGGCACTTTGAAGCCACAGCCGAAGGAGAGAGCTGAAGCTGCAAGTGGGTTTTCCTCCTCAGCTGCAACGGCCTGTTTGCTGATATTCCTGCCTCGCTGCTGGTGTGGGAGAACAAGGAATAGGCGTGGGATTGCAAAGACATGGCTGCTTTATATCATTATAATTGTAGTGAGATGAGATGAAATTGTCACCGCTCCTCTGTCAGAGAGGCCCTCAGCTAACCCATGGAAAGCGAAGGATGGCCATAGAACAGACACAGAGAGAGAGAGAGAGAGAGAGAGAGAGAGAGAGAGAGAGAGGATGGCGCAGCCGATGGATAAAATATGCTGCGTTTGCCGACGTGGTGACTCATTCCTAATCATATGAAGATCAGCGAGTGTTGATGAAAAACCAACCAACCAACCAAGGTTTAAGCTAACACTGCCCATGGCCTCTTAAGGGCTACATTGGCAGACTTTGTATTTATAAGTGATAATCAAGGCTGGGTTTAGATGAGTGGTGGCAAAGATATATCAAAGGGCTTTTGATGTGGCATCTCCCAAATGGTTGAGACTTCCCTTCTTTTTCCGTCGGGCCTACCCTCTTTCTACTCACCCCTCACTCTTGGAAGAGCCTTGGCACTAAGAAAAAACCTCTCTTTACCTTCTTGTAGCACATGGTGCCTTTGGCTTTATTGTTCACACAAAGGAGGTAGAAGGTTGGTCATGGTTTGCAGTGCTGCCACCTCCGTATGAACCCAGCCCAAGTTGAAATAAACTTGTTCTATTGGGGGGTTTCCCTAAAGCCTTAATAGCATCTTGATTGACAATGCTAACCCTCGCTCTTGTATCAATGATTCCTCATCTAATGGAGTTACCTAACTTTTGCACGAGAAGAATGGTATGATGATTGGTTACCTTCCTTAATGTGTTCATACTCAAAGACTCCAAGGGTTGGAGTTGGCAATAGTTTGCTCTCGTATTGAGCCTCTTTTGTTATTGCTTCAACTACTTCAATTTTTCCAATCCGAATTTTGAATGTCTTTTAAAAGATTGGACTTCCTTTGAGTAAGGTTCCTAATGGTACAATGACCCTAGTGGAGGCTAGGGTTGCAATGAGACTAAGTTCAACATCTTGATATGTGAATTGTTTAGGCTTCACATTACATTACTATGTTCGTAAGGTCTTTCCCCAAAGTTCCTCTTGAGCTGGTGATTTAGTAATAGGACTTTCAAAGGTATGGGGTCCAATGGGTGTAGACATATGTACTATGCTGCTTGAGACACCAAGAGCGCTCGTACACTCTACTGCCTTCTTTGTTGGTGTTTCATCCTATCTCTTCCAAGTGCTTTGACTTATTAACCAATGCTGATTGTTGCTCTTGGTTAAGGTATTCTCCCACTTTGGTTGTTGTAAGTTTCTCTTTGTGGGATGCACAAGTGGCACTCTTTGCAATTGAGGCAATTGCTTGTCCTTAGAGTGTAGACAATTCTTTACTTTTCAATTTGATATCAATGTCCTTCTCTCTCTTCTTATCACTATCTTTACCAATTGCTCATCCATTCATGATAGTTGGAAAGTGAAAAAAAAAAGGATTAGATAAGAGTAGCCTACTTTTTCAAGCTCGATATATTTGCAATCCCCCCTTTAAAGAGACAAAATCAAAGATTTAGTAAAGATTTGGGAGAAAGATAAAGAGAAAAATGAAGGAGAGGTGTCCCCTAAGACCATCCAAATTGAGGGGCACATGCCCTTCAACAAAAAGACATAGGAGCTTCAACGGCTTAGTTTGATGAAGTTGCTAAGTATTGGAAATGAGCAATATCGCTTTCTCCATGTAATCACATTGAAGCACAAATAGAGATCAATAATCATCCACGAGTTGAGATTGACAAATTTATAAGAATTAAAAACTCTTTTCGTTACCTATTTATATTTTCCCCCCTTTCCTAGTCATATTTAAACTCTCAAGCTTCTCAAACAAATAGTTTATTCCATGAGGTCTATGAAGCACTTATGTGCCTTGTAATAATAAGAGTACATGTATGCCATGGATGAATCTTGTACCATAGCCATTCTAGGTTTAAACTCACAGAGGAGGAGTATACATTATAATGTAGAAATCCAATCTCTTAGAATTTTTGTATCACCTATCGATAGGTCGTTACTATCACTCGTCTCAAAGAGAGGAGAATCTAGATACTATTCATTCACCAATACTAGAAGTCAAGATTATGGTGGAAAAGGGTCATGTAAGAACTTCTTTTGAGAAATGGATTATTTAGTCAAGGATCTAAGTTCAACCATGTGGATTTGGAACTTACACATTGACACTCATAACTTTGATCATGCACCAACAATTTGGAGGATATATCCTATAAAATACTTAGCGCTCATTATGGTCAATTAGCCATTATTCTCATTTGGTTAAGTGGTATGTACTTCCACATAGCTCATTTTTTGAATTATGAGGTGTGACTAGATGATCCAACCCATGAAAGCCTAGTGCTCAAGTGGTTTGGCAGATAATTAGTCAAGATATACTAAATGGAGAATGTTACAATGGGATTCTAAGGAGTATAAATAACATCTAGATTTTTAAAGATATGGTGAGCAACTAGAATAACTAGGGAGTTGCACTATTGTAGGTCCCCTAATTTTTGCGAGCTGAACGTTTTTTTTCAGTAGCTTAGGTAGGACACCATATCCATGTTTCTTTACCTAGCAAGCAACTCCTAAATGTAGGAGTTGATCTCAAAGAGATGCATCTTCCTCCTCACAAACTTATTATTTATCATTATCTTATCACTCAAATATACCTTAGCTTTAAAAGGGATTCCTTTTTCACACTTAACTAGTCCAACACACATATTTCTTAGCTTTTTAGGAATATTAAACCCAATAATAGGAGAATTCTGGTTGATCGATACGGCACATTACCACCTAGCTTGTATATCTTTTCTTGGTAGTAGCTAGTCACATGTATAGAACCAATTGAGGTATTGGACATGAAACAAAAGAAGTCCTTCAAGTCCACAAGGTCCTTGTAGGTACTCGTGAAGTTCACAAAGGTCTTTACAAAATTGTGACTACTTTGTGGCATGGTTAATTAGCAATCAATTTCACCATGCTAGAATCTCTAACAGTTAGAGTAGCTCATCATATGTATGCCATGCCTCCTTAACAGTGATCCAAAGTAGATCCTCACAAGAAGAATAACTGAATTGCTTAGGTTATGAATAGTTCTATTTGGAAATATACATGAGAATAAATAGATATATCTATGGTAAAGCACTCCATCTTTCTCAATGCTTTCACTTGAATTGGTTTAGGGAAGGAATACCAAAAAAGGTGGAGTGCTTTTTTTTAATTGCCTTCCTTTTTTCTTATTAATCATATTTATATTATTAAGAAGACCTAAAAATATATTCTGATGGAGGTTTTAACATATTATGGGTACCTCCTCTACTAGGCTCATCATAGAAAAAAATTATAACCAAATTCATTTTTATATCTGGCATGAGATTGGAACCATGTGCATCTAAAGCACCTTTCACTAAGATCAATGTGGTTGTATGTAAACCCAAAGCAATAGCATGCCAAACCAAAATATCTCTAAGTCCATTACTTAAAAGTAATGAGTTATTATTAGTATTAACATCTAACCAAATGAGTAACCATCTCGTAGCCATAAACTTGGACCAACTCTTATGATGGGCTATCTATCAAGGATAGATGTACATCAAAATCATGCGAGACTTTGGTGTGAGTGGATTGTGCAAAAACAGAATCAATAAGGCTTTTTTTTTAAGTTCTGAAGGTGACATCTGTTATATAGTAAAGGCAACTATTAGCATGACATCTGTTATGTGGTAAAGACCTAGAGTGTGAAAACATGGAAATAAGTTACCCTAGCTTAAATAGGATATTGTGCTTCTTTATGCTCTAGCATTCTTGACAAAACATTGTCTTTGTTTATTATGAATCATTATCCTTAATGAAGAATATGGCCCCATATGAAAAAGGCCCTACCATGATAAAACCAACAATATGGTGATTATGGATATAAAGCACACCTTGCATGGTAAAATCTTGTGCTAAAATAGCATAGTCGAGTAAGGACTATGTATGTTGTGCAACTAAGGAAGTAATGACCCCTACAATAGAGAGACCAAGTCCTTACATAAAATGTAGTGAACTTTTAATTGTAATCTAAATTCCTTTATCCCCATGTCCTAATCTACCCCCCAATCAGAGATGTGCCTCTAGAATATCCTTTATGTTATGTCCAATCCCAAAGTTTGTTTTGTACATGTGACCAACAATGATAAACACAACAACAATGATAGGTGGTAATAAGCAAAAATTGTCAATGTTCTAACTTTGTGAATGAAATCCTCCCATAAATGTTTGTTTCTACTCATTGAATACCATTAAACAAATGATCATTGGTACTTCCTTTTCATTGTGAGTTCATTGTATGGAATTAGAAGAAGCTCTAAGGATTCAAAGTCAATTGAATTGAACCAATGGTCAAAAGCACTTGCATCAAGCTCACTCCTCATATAGTATGAGATAGATGGATCAAGAACCTCAATCTTTTGTTGTATATCGAAGGGAAGCTCATGCATTATACACCTATCAAAGGAATGGAAATAGTAAGCATCAACATGAAAGTCTGTTGGTAGAAAAATATAGTGAGTTAAAACAAATTTTGGTAAACTATACCTCATCCCAACAAGAATAATCGAGTCATTTACTTCTCTCACTTTATTCTTGAGAATTTGAACACAATCAGAGTCCAAAGATACCATATCAGATCTTTTGTTAATATCACTAGGTAAAAAGCAACAAACATTGAAGCCCTTAGAGTCAGCCCTTTCAAGAAGGGTAGATAACTCCTCTTCAAAAGATGGGAGTTATTATGCTTCCTTTTCTTCTTCCTTATTTCTTTTATACTCCCTCCATTTATCTCCCTGCTCTACTGTGGCATTTCCTCTTTCTCATGTTTTCTTGTGTTCTTTATATGCGTAATATCTTCAACCTTTAGACCAATATCATTTTTCTTCTTTCTATATGGAGGCAAATTCAAAATATTGAAAGCCTTCACATTAGAAAGAGGGACTAGCTCAAGGACCTTTGAAAACTTGTATCTCAATCTCCTAAGAATTATCACATCTTTATCCATAAGCATAAGCCTATGTGCATGAGCAGCACAGATATAAGAATCTTGAAAAAACTCAATCAAAAAATCCTATGTAGCCTCCTGAATACAATTGAGACCTACCCTAGTCCTTCTAAAACTAAGTAGACTATGCTTGTCACAAATTTCTCTGACAAGCCTCTGAAAAGAAAGCTTTGGAATTGCATTATTCAGAGCCTTCATTGCACTTCTAATCTCCTTAAGGCACCTCACATGCTATGAGAACCTTCTTTTTGGCTTTGATTTCCTTGAAAGTTTGGAAGGCTTCGAGGACTGATGAATAGTTGAAGTAAGACCTCTAGGATCAACTTTTTTCTTCCTTGCAGTGTTCATAGTTCTAGCTATCTGAAACATCCAAAAAAACAATAATACAAATAAATTAGAAAATATCTCCTAATCTCTCATATCAATTTATCTACAATCACTAAGTAGCAAGCAAACACTAATCACATAGTCTAAATCCAATTTCAATAAAGTGATGCACAACACATATGAAACGCGAGGAGGCCTTTTAGACCAAGGAACTTAACACCATATCGTGTTTCATATGACACAAGGAAACAATGCAAGACCAAGTTGTATGAAATGTGAGGAGGCTTCACTCGAAAAAGTGAACATAACACTATTCGTGTTTCATACGTCACAACAGAAACATGGCAGGCCTTAGTCGTATGAAATGTGAGGAGGCCTCACATGGACAAGAGAAACCTAACACTCATCGCATTTCATATGTGCATATTCTTGTGATAACATTCAAAGAACAATATGTGGTATCTAATTACTTAAAGGCTCCAAATTGGATGTTAATACTTCTCTCTTGTAAAGGTCCTCAAAAGCTACAAGATTCAAAAATGACATACAAACATTCAACCGTCTATTCTACGAAGTATCTTTACCTAGTACCTTCTAGCAACATTTTCCATCTCATTATCATGTAGCAAAAATTATATTTCAAGGAATTTATATTTGAAGTTTTATTGTTCAACTAAGCTTTTAAACTACTTTTTGGGCAACATTATTTACCCTAAATATCTTTATCCTTCTTCATTGAATTTTTTTTTAACTTTTGACTTTGTAATATATGTTGTTCCAACAAACACACATGCATCTGGAAGATTCAAATAGATTCAAAGAGAAATAGGTTGTTCAAAGACACACATGCATTTGGAAGAAAAACTTAAATTTCGACTTTGTAATATATGTGAATGTGCATAGAAGATATTCAAAGTTCTATAACGTGCATGTGCATGGCGTAAGAAATGTGAGGATGGCTTAAATGGACAAGAGAATGATTGCACCCATGTCACAACAGAAACAGTGCAGGCCTTAGTTGTATGAAACATGAGGAGGTATCACATGGACAAGAGAAACCTAGCACCCATCACATTTCCTACGTTTGGCATTTTTGGGGGTGCTTTGGTAGGATTATTCAAGTGATTTAGAGCTTACTCATATATTAGCAAAAAACTTACATTCTTGACTGTTGGGTGCATATGCTGGCAATGAAACCTTCTTCAATAGCCTTGCACGGAAGAATAATTTTATACTACGATCAAATTAGTGTTGCGTTGGTGTGGTTGAGCATAGAGAGGGTTTTGTCTTCGAAAAAACTCTTTTGCGGTTCAAAAATTGGGTTTATAACGATGTTGGTTTACACGTGTGGCTGATGTAATGCATAGTTAATTTCACACGTGACTGAAGACCGGTTTGCCTTGGAAGTTGTGCCACGTGTCACTTACTTTTTTGGAATGATAGTGCTTTTATGGCTCTGATTTTTAGGGTTTTTTTCAAAAAAAAAACATTTTAAGCGCACCTCCTCCGAATTAGTGCAGCATATTTTTTATCAAACGTACGGTGACCATTGGCATATATATATATATGAACACTCACGTTTGGGTTTTGGTTACTATTTCTTTCACGTATCTTGTCTTGTCTTCGATCAGCTATTTATCTTATAAGCATCACATGTCAAACCAAGCATATTCTTACAAGAAATCATTTATTCTAAGGAGCAAAGCCTGCAAATATCAGGTATCACATTTTCTTAATATTTTTCTCTGCAATCTTGAATTTCGAGGCATTGAATATGTTAGTTGGTTTAAGAGGAGAAAGATACATCAAGGACTTAGAAATTCAGTAATGGTTTTACTTTGTCTTTCTATCAATATTGGTCTAGTACACATGTTAAACAATGGGGTTTTGATCTTCTTGACGCATTGTTTTGTTTAAATTGTTTGGATGTATAAAATGCGAATTCGTCAAGTTTTTTTTATAAGTGACATGTGAAATGCGAATTTGTGAACTGTGAGGTGGTCTAAATCATTGTTTTTACATTTCATGAGTCGAAAATGTTAAATAAAGTTTGATCGATGAGACTTGGAATTTCATGCTTTCTCTGTTGCATAAAGTTTTAATTCATTTTATTCATCTTGTATTTCCTAAATTTTCTTAGCAATCTTTCTTTAGTCTACTGGATATAAGCAAATGTGGATTTGTATATTATGTCCCCTTTTTTTTTGGATTTTCTTTTGTGAGTAATTAGGATGACTAAAAGGAAGTTGTCTTTAGAGGGAATGGAGGAGGAGGATCTGGAGGGTAGCTATGATAAAAAGCTGTTTGATTTTCTTCATGCAACTGGAAATTCATCTAGATTTATTTACATCAGAGATATGCTCAATGTTCCCTTTGATTTTCAAGAGCTTTTAAAGGATCTTGAAGAAAAACTAAAGGATTTTAGGGTGTTTTATGATAGACATATGGAAGGCCTGGAGATTGAGGGATTTGTCCATTCTAGCAATGTAATGGAAGCTTCTAATGCTACTAGAACAACTTTGCAAACAAGGTTTAGCCTTATTGATGAAGAATTCAAGAAGTGGAAAGTAGATTGCCCTTTTCATTAGAATCAGCAACAATATCTTCTTATACAGAAGGATGTTGGATTTCTTGTATATCTTCAATATATGGATAGTTATTCTTCACATACAATACAAGAGAAGAAGGTGGAGGATATCGCATGCAAAGACAAAGAAGTTGAAGAGAAGGGTGAAATGTTTCAGGAGGATATTGAGAACCAGTTTGTACACAGATTCAATGTTGCTTTGTTTAAAAGTGAGAACATTACAAAAGTGGAAGAAAAGGAGATAGAGTTGAGTGCAAAGATTGAAACAGGTCCTCTTGAATGTGTCCCAACATTTCCCAGTTATCTCATCAACAAAAAGAGATATGTATTGCTAAATGATATTCAATACCTTTTTTATCTTAGAGAAGATTCTTGCTTGGAAATCCTTGCTGCATGGGGTCAAAATGATAAGAATTTTACAGGTTATGAAGAGGAATTGCTAGCAACTCTTGACGTTGAGGGAAAGAATTTTCAAGACAGTTCCGTAGCCTTGCATTCTTGTATTAATCAGATCGTGGAATATCAAAGGGGGGGGGATACCTACAGAGGAAGAGTACTTACAAATTCAATAGAGACTTGGTATTGACAACATGGGGTATGAAGAGAAACTGAAGTCTCCACTAGAGGAGAAACCAAAAAGTTCAATAAATCTATATGATGATAGTCTTCTTGGAGAAGACGAAAACCTTAAGGTATGAAAGATAATTCTAAAGATATCCATTGTGATTTATATTAGAGCATGTTATGCATTATAGACAAATATTTTTGGATATTTATCCACTGACATCTTATACTATTGTGGTTTATTGTGCAGATAGAAATTGAAGATGTAGACAACTTTCTTGGAAGAGCCAAGGGCTCAAGGCCATTGAAGCTTGGCAAAAGTCAAGGCCTTGGTCATTATATTGGAAGCTTAAATAATCAAACAGTTGCAATTTATCATAGCAGGTTGTCAAGCTCTCCAAGCTTACCAATAATGGCTTTGAAAGCTATCTCCAAGGTGATTGGATCCCAAGCTTTCAATAGAGGTTTAGACAAGATAATTTTGGTGAAGAAGGAAGAAGCTATAAGAGTTTTTGGCTTCATGCCTAGATATAGTGGACTAGGGCAGGATACTTTGGAGTTATTGCCTCTTATTTGCTCTCCCATGTAGGAGATGCCAAGAATTTAAAGCTCCTTCCAGGCTATAGGAAACAAGAGTTCCTAAAATGTAGAGGTCTCATCGAGTGGAATGAAACAAAAGATTCCCTTAGAGGACCTAGTGAATTCCCTTAAACTAAAGACATTTCTGCAACAAAGTTAGACTAAAAGATATTAAGGGTTTCTTGAAACCCATCTTTTTCCATCTCTTTGTCTAGTTTGTACTCAAAATATCTTTGCTTTGCACAAGAGTTTAAATATCCCTCTTTTCTTCTTTGGGTAATAGTGGATATAGTCCTTGCCAAAGATGATGTATTACATGATGCAATTGTGTCTTTGAGTTTGAATTTGTGCCAAATTTGTTTGTAGAACCATTGAAAGACCTCTAATAAACTATTTGCTTTGTATCTTCCACCTCCATGTCTTTTGTGTCTAAAGTATTTTGTTCTTGCTTGATAATGTGATTTTTCCATACCTTGGGTTGACCAAATAGATAGAGATCCATATTTCTTAATAAATATGGAGCATGGTTGTATAAAATATGACGCATGGTTAACAAATAAAAAAATTCAATTAGAAGACCCTGTATGAGTCAGACAATAAAGAAATATACATATGCAAACTTATTACCATATAGTGAGTGAAGTGTTGATTACCCCAAGCTTCTATCATTGCCTTTTTAAAAAGGTTCAATTGGTTTTTGAAGTTTTTAAGATCATCATCATTCCACTCTATTTTATCACAATAAAAGAATACTTTGTCTAGTGTTTTCCAAACATTGGCTTTTCTATTTCGAGCTTGTCCATTATCAACATGATCCTTAACTGCATTATGTAGGCACTTCCATTGATTGTATCTAATAGTTGAGCTACCATTCCTAGAGTTTATCTTACCAAGTCTCCCATGAAAATCTAGGAATCTTCTAACCTTCACTCCACCAATAGATGGCTTTTTGGTGACACAATTGCCATCATTTGACTTTTGAAGATCTAGTTCAATAACAACATTACCACCATGCAAACCAATTGTAGATAAGACTTTTTCAATCTTTGTTATAGCATTTGTTCTAGCTAATAATGGCTTCATCTTCCATACAAATCCTATATAAAGATGAACAAGCTTTTCAATTATCCTACAAAGCATATGAAGTGTACAAATATGGGCATTCACTAAAGGAATATTTAGGACTGGCTTAAACTGTGGATCCTTGTTGTGCCTAGAGGGAGCTCTATTCCAATTGCTTGAGTTCAACTCTATGGCTAGGGAAATGCAATATAGGCAAAGGAGATCTAGAGTTGGCTCCCTTTGATACATTGTGCATACATTTAAGTGTTTTTAAGTCACCAGCTATGTGCCACTCAATCTTATAGTTTCCAAATCCTTCAACAAATAGCTCTTCTCCTGCTTGTCTCTTAATAACATCAGGTATTGGTGTTCGATGAAAAACCCAATACAATATATCAAAATCCTCTGTATCTACTTCGAATGCTCCTAGCCACCAAATGTTGTGTTCTGATTAAACACTAAATGAATTGAGTGATTGTAATGATTTGATGAAAGTACTCTATTCATCAAGGTAATAGAGATCATCTCTAGTTTTGTACATTTTATGATCTCACTTTCATCAAGTTAAACCATAAATCTAGCCACTCCTTGTGCTTCTTCTAGTGACAAGTCATATAATCTAATCATTAAGCATTGTAGAGTGGAAAAGTCAAGGAAAGTATTGTTAAATTCATTGAATACAACTTCCTTTTTCTTGCCCTTGAAGTTAGCCTTAATATGGAAAGGCTCACCCAGAATCTCCATTCCCTTGTTATTCACTCTCTGTTTAATAGTTCTAATCACATATGGTCTTGGAAATATGCAATTACGTACTTGTCCTTGCTTCATATTTGACTGTAAAACTAGGAATAGTTATATATAAGCATCTCGAATGATGCCAATATTATCTAATGTCTTTTGCACTATACCAATATGATAATGAAACCATATAGACAAATAGCTATAGATTTTAACTTTCCTAAAGAAGTAGCAAAACTTGATAGGAAGTCAACGCCATGAAGAGGGTGGTCCATCAAGATTTAGCTATAAGTGGTGCGATGGTCAATAATTTTCGAGAAACTATCATAATGTCAAATGTGACATATATGGAAAGTCTAGCCATCTAGCTAGTACTTGCTGGAGTAAGATTAGCTCTCTTTAGCAAGGGAGTAAGCAACCCAATACAATTAATCATCGAGTACAAGGAAATAACCTTCAGTAGGATGAGGGACCAAAGTAAATGTTGCAGAGAGGAAAATCTATCATAGAAGAGCTACCTAGAGGTAGTAGTATTAGCCTTATTGAAGCTATGCATGTCAACACCATTGAGGCTTCCAATTTACAAGCCATTACAAGAGGACAGAAGGTTAAAGAAGGCAATAGGGATAATGTCAAACTTCTTGAGGCAAAACCTAAACAAGATGATAAGGGGACGCAAGTCCTCAACCCTGATGTGAAAGCCGGTCCTCTAAAACTACTGATGGCAAAGCTGACTCCAATAAGGCACTGCCAAAGAAGAAGGTAAAAGCCAAGAAAGGGGTACCTAATCTTATTCAGCGAGACCAAGAGAAAGAATGGTCTGACAAGAGAAGAGAACCATTGCTAATTATTATGAATTTGACTTAGTCAATTCTCTTTGCGAGGTAAAGCCTAATGTGAACCTCCTGCAACTAATCAAGTTATCTCTAGGAGTGTGTAAAGAGTTTAATAATATCCTTCGCACTAGGTATATAATCAAACCCTTGGGAATAGTCTGTGTGGGAGATGACTAGTTTAAACATGCTAAAGCATTGCCTAAGGGCAGTAGCATATGTTGACAGCATATTAGTGGATCATGCCATTGTGGATACAGGATCCTCCATCAATATTATGAGTTTAGAATTGATGGAAAGGCTAGGACTAGAAATCCAAAAGGATGCCTCCACAATTATCCAGATTGGCTAATGACTGTTTTAGGCAACCTGAAGGTTACATTACCAAAGTCCACATGATTGTTACTAGTCTGGAATGCATTTTGGACTTTAGGGTTATTAGGTTTGCAAGGTGGCCAAGTTATCAAGTATTATTAGGAAGGCCATGGATCTTGCAATATGACTATCAAGTTGATATACCCACTACTTGTCTGATTTTTGGTAGAGATGCCAAATGCATAATAGTGGATGCATATTGAATCTCCTCAAAGCGAGAGAGTACCCTTATCTTTAAGAGAATTAGATGCATTAAAGGATCCTTCTAACAATGAGACTTCATCAAGCGATGAATCAAGAGAGGGGTTCACTACAAAAGGTGTCTACCCATGACTCTAAATGAGCCAATAAAAGCTCAAAACAGAATTAGGGACACATATGTGATTGAGCTAGATCTTAGTATATTGGATGAGCCATGACTAATTAAAGTAGGATTTATGGTTGTTAGTCTAGAAGAGAGGAAGGACTATATGTCCATGATCTAAAAACTCCATGATATTTTTACTTGGAGAGCTATGAAGAGCTGAGGGGTATTCCTCCTAGTCTGGCTGTGCATACTATTCCCCTGAAGGAAGGTAGCCATTCTATTTAACAAAAAGTGAGACATATGCCTTTTGAGCTCAAGAATAAACTATTTGAGGAGCTACAAAAATTGTGTAAGGTTGGCTTGATATTTCCTATACAACACATGGAATGGTGTTTGCTAGTAGTTTTTAGGGAGCTCAATAAATGGATGGTCAAAGATTACTATCCGCTGTCGAAGGGGTTTTAGTCCAAATGTCTTATCCACTAGGGATCAAAGATCAAAGAAGAAAGTAGAGAATGGGAGGTAGAAGAGAAGAAAAAGGAATAGAGAATCTCTTTAAATGAATCCCAAGAATGCTAGAAATAAGGTTCCCTTTAAGACATGTCCATACATAATGAATCGATCATAAAATCTTCTACCAAGTCTACCAAAGCCTTTACACAATATAAAGACAAAGCTCAATTATTCGAAGCACTATGTATTGATAGAACTTGAGAAGGTAAATAAAATCCTTGTATGGAACTCCAAATACACTTCAGTCCTATGTATTCTTGATTATTACAGTACTCATAAGCTGATTGTTTAATAGGCAAATGATTCTTGGATTATTTAGACAATGTCTACTCCTACTTGGAAGCAATCTCCAAGCATTAGATCTCTTGAGCTCCCCATTATACCAAAAACATGCACCAAACACTAGATTCTTCTATGTTGCTTAGACGGAAAATATGATGGTTCTATTGGCTCTAAAAGGGAGGTAAATTCCCAAGACACTTGAGCAGAATTCTCTCAAATTGCTTCTTCTCCTATCTTCCCCTCCAGAGTGTTGTTTGCTGCCTGAAAATTGTGATCGCATACTGTGCTAATTCGAGAGCCCTTCTTTTTTATATGAAATCTCCCAAATTGGTCAAAAAGCAACTTGCTTTTTATATATCACTCTATTCGAAAAGTTTACTACACCTTTTGAGGATATTTACAAGGAATAATGTCCAAGATATCAAAAATATGCTAAAATTATCCAAAAATCCCATCATTTTGAACCATCCATACTATGGATACCAACACCAATCACTAATATGACATTGACTCTCTAGATTAATAAGAAAGATGGATGATGGTATACTCTAGCATTTTTCACACTTGTCCACATAGTGACACGACACCACTGCCATTTATTGGTTAGATTCCAAATCAATTAGAGGGAAGGGATATCTATTCGTTTATGGACTACTTTGCTGGTTATAACCAAATGGCTATCGTAGAGGAAGATAAGATGAAAATGATATTTATCATTGTATTTGGTACCTTTGCATATCATGTTATGGCTTTTGGATTATGCAATGTGCCAGCGTCTTGGCAACCTATGGCTAATAAAACTTTCGTTGATATTTTCCCAGAGGAGCTCAAGGTCTTCATTGATGACCTGGGGATAGCCACCACAAGAGAGAGACAACTGATTATTTTAAGAAAATGTTTCAATTGTTGTAAGAAATTTTGCATTGCTCTCAATCCAAGGAAATGTGTCTTTGGAGTGCCCTATGGATTGCTATTGAGCCATGTGGTTAGCTCGGTTGGTATTGAAAGCGATCCTGAAAAAAAAAAGATTATTATTGCTATGAGTCTGCCACATATTCCTAAAGAAATTCATAGCTTTCTATCATCAATCGGATATTATTGATGCTTTATTAATGCACTGGTTGAGAGGACATTAACATTGACGAATCTATTATCCTTTAATTGTCTGTTTGTTTGGAGTGATCTGTGCCAAGTATCATTTGGGGATGTGAAGCAGGAATTGGCAAAAGCGCCAGTCATGAAAGCACCCAAAAGGGGTGAGATATTTTATATCTTTTCAGCAGCTACTATGATGTATAGTGTGTCAATTGTGTTGTTTAGCCCAGATTTGGAAAGAGAAGTGGTACCATCCGATTGCGTTTGTCGTCGCAAATTGGGGGTGTCCAAGACTAACTATACCTACATGGAGAAACTATACCTTGGGATAGGCTTTGCAATGAAGAAATTCAGGCACTACATCTTGTATAAAAATGTAGTATTTTATATGAAGGCAGAGGGACTGAGGCTATTGTTGAATAAGTTACAACTACGTGACTGCTTAGCAAAGTGGTTGATCACTTTGCAAGAGTTTAACTTTGAAATTAGGAGTAAGCCACCAAAGTTGCAAGGCATTGTTGAATGTCTTATGGATTCTGAGAAGCGGAAGGAAGTCTTTGTGAAGATAATGACCTTAAGGGTGTACTCAAAGTCAATATGGCCTCCATTCCATCTTAATATGATGCCATAACACACTATCTATCCACAAGAGAGGTAAGAGCCACTTTGTGGAAGCCTGAAAAGAAAAAAATTAGGCAACAAGCCTTGAAATTTGCCTTGATTGTAAGAATACCCCTGTGGTCACATTATGGGTAGTGCGATCGACCCATAAGGCGTAAGGCAACAATCTAGGCCACTCCCTAACCCGTCCATTGCATGCTTTGGCCAAGCCTTTCACAATCGACGGATGGCCTCTCTCGCTGTTCCCAGTGCCTTCTGGATTATATGCTGAAGTCAACGCAAGTTTAATGCCAAGGCAAGAGAAAAACTCCCTTGCCTCATCAAGATCCAATTCACCTCTATCTAATGTAATTTTCCTAATGCAGCCATAACTACAAATAACATCATCCAACATAAACTTACAGACCATTAAATTAGTCTTCGTCCTCTATGCTCTTCCTTCCACCTGATTCATGAGATCCTCTCGTGCCAAAACAATGTAATGCATCTGCCACAATCTAACATGCATAGTAATCAAATCAAGAACCCACCTGTAGTGAATACATAGCAGGTAAGTAGGGCGAAGCTCATCTTTATGTCTCATTGAAGAAAACAACTGACAATCAATGCATGTCTTGACAAATTGTGAGATATCTTTGTACATGCCTCCCCACCAGTAGCGCTCTCTAATCTTCTCATAGGTCGCCCAAACAGCTCTATGTGTCCTACCCAAAGATTTTCATGAAACTCTCTCACAATTTGCACCTGTGAAGCTCTATCACATACAACTCTCAATGGTTGTCCTCCTCGCTTCTGTGGTTGCTTCCAAAGCAGACCACTCTGCAAGAAGAAACCATAAGCTTTCCTCATTATCTTCTTGAAGTCCACATTAGTCCATCCATCCTATCTAGACATGGTACTCAAATAACTGTCAATCTGCAAATACTCTCCTATATATACAAAGACTCATCAAAGCTCTCCAAAGCAGATACATGACAAGTATGATTAGCATGTATGGCTAAAAGATCATCCCCATCATCAACATCATCAATGCAAGAAGAATCCATAGCATCATACCTCGCTTATGAAAGCATATCAGCTATTGGGTTGTCTTTTCATGCTATGCACCTAAACTCGGGATTCATGGATTTTATGTACCCAATCCACCTAAGTATGGCAATGTCTAGAGTAGAACAACTCATGATCATACCTAGAACAGGCAAGCAATCAGTCTCGACCACCACAACAGCACCAATGAAGTACTCTTTATCATTCTTGAGAGCCGTGACAACTCCCAAGAGCTCCTTCTTAATCTGTGGATACCTACATTGCCGCTCGTTTAGGAAATTTTCCCCAAACCAAATGGCATACCTATTCCCATCTACATCATCCGCCAACAACCCATCCAATTTTCTGATAGGACTAGTATCAACAGTGAGTACAATAGGTCTCCCACACTCATAATTTGCTTTCTAAAGAGTCAAGTAGCTCTCAACAATCTCTTCAGCTTCTACATAGTTGTAGTGTGTCTCATGTCCCAAAAAAAATGTTGCCCTTTTCTCAAGAGTTGGTAGAGATCATCTGCAATACGAGCAAAATGAGGAATCCAAACAAGATAAAATACACAAGCTCCAAGAAACATGCGAACCTTCGAAGTAGAAGAGCAAGTCTCCACAATCTTCTCTATGGCATCAACCTTTGCAAGGGAAGGCCTCCTGCAATAATAACCACACATATATCCAACAATCAAAACATCTCTAGTACCAAAAATAGGCTTCAGCCCCAACAAGGTCAAATTCACTTCCTCTAGCCTGCAAAGAATCCTCTCAACATCTTTGATATGCGTGGCCACGAAGTACTTGCATCCATAATCATATAAAGTCTCATCCTTCTCTTTATCCAAACAACCCTTGATAGGTAGATCATCAATGAAAGGCATAGTAAGCTCTGGAATAAAATCTTGTAAGACCTTGTTCATCCCATTCATCATATGAGCAACTGAGTTAGTAGCTCCCTGTGGAAGCATACACATCCGGACATGGCCTAAAGGTGTCTTCATTGTAGTCAAATCTCTACTCTCAAGGGCAAGCCAGAACTGGTCATAGCCAGAATAAAGATTGCCAAGTGAATAGATAGCATGTCTAGCAAAAGCCTCTGTGAACTCATCCACAATAGGTCCTGCACCAACATTCCGTATAGTGACCCTGTTCACTGGTTGTAAGTCCTATATGAATCTGAGTTTCCCATTCTTCTTGGGAACTGTGAACCATCTATTAGAATACGAAGCTGAAGATGATTCTAGAATCCCCATCTTGATCCGCTCATTCAAAAGCTCCACCAATTTGGACAAGTGAACCCTAGGCACATAGGAATAGGCCGTAGATTCCAAGGGACGTGTAGAATGGTAAAAATAACCATAGGCATCACAACTCTAGGATCAACACAACCTATCTCATGTGGGAAAAAAGCAAAGGCTCTCCCCTGTCTACTCAACATCTCCTCAAAACATTTCACTTTTGCTAGAAGTAACAGTCCGAATCTTCATCTCTTTTAATGTCTCTATGGAAAACCTGTGTCCAATACTTGCAGGATCTCGTAAAGGAGGCTACATAGCTACTCTCTTAATCATCTCATCACTGTCCAAAGATAGCAGTCCTACAATTGGTCTGACCTTCTTGTCAACTGTTTTATATTTTGTCTGTACTCTAGCTTCTTTGCTACAACCTACAAATTTCAGTCTTTGTTGTAAATACCCCAGTAAACACAAATTTTGTCATGTATAAACAGCACCCAACTTTTTTGACTAACAAAAATCAACCATATCTTTTTTGGATTGCATATGAATAGCTCAACACTGAGGCTCACAACTTACTTCCATTGTAAATCTTGTTTGTTGCTGTAAATCAGCACCTTGTAAATCTCTTTGTTGAAATATTTAAGCAAATTGCACTTTTTGCTGAGCACCCAAATTTTCTTGCAGCATGAAAATTAGTAATTTCGCAATACGTCGCCAAATAATGGACCTATAAGACATATGACATCTCTTGATTTTCAATTTTCAGCAATGCTAAAAGATCCTCCATAGTATCCAAGCATGGCAGCCCGTCATAGAGACCATCTACCCTATCTTCATCCTGTAAAAGACCTGCATGCTTCAATTCTTTTTCTTTTCTCTTTAAGTACTACTGCCTGGTAGCTCTAGGCATGTCCGTAATATGCTGAAAACACAAAGTACTTTCAGCAGACACCACATAAACTCCTGAGGAAAAAACTATTGCTGCCAGGAGGTGAGAGCTTTCCCTGTCTTGTACCACTGTCATCTCGCAAGATAATGGTACCTAACAAAAATCCGGCTCTCCTGCGAGAAGAGGGGAATCCCTCAAAGAATCCTTATTCTGCTGATGGTTGACACAAACTGTCATGAACTGGACAGCCCTCTTTACATCCTTGCTTTGGATCCGCGCATAAGCAAACCCATCGTCCAAAATCTTAGTCTCCATCTGAGACTCAGCAATGAAGGACTGCCCCAAAATAATAGGATAGGAACAAGAGCTCTACACAAAGAAATGATGTCTCATCCACATCTCCAATGGAAATCTTCAAGTTCGAACAAACAATATAAAAATCTCCTATAGTGTTGTTGGCCGCACGCATGCGCCAACCATGATCCACATCAACTGGCCATCTACCGGTATCATACAATCCATGCATTATGATGTTAATCTCAAAGCTATGATCCAAAAGAGCAACATAAGGGGTCTCCATCTCACCAATCTTGACTACCGTCTTCGTAGTCGTACGAGCCCAGTGACTACGAGAAAAATGGCTATGAGGCATCAATCTGGGCATGTCATCACTCTCCACATACTATACGGGTTGAAGTAAAGGCTGAAGAGTCTTCTCGGACTCCATACATAAAGCTCCATCTGTAGACTCCTCAGTAATCTCCTCATTAGAATCAATCTCCTCAATCTACAAGTCATAGATAATAGCCTTAGCAACTGCTAAAGCCTCTCGATGGATCATATCCTGTGTTGGCTCTTCAATAATTTGACATTTTCTTTTAATGATGTCGATGATAACATCATGGAATTCTCTTTTGGCAATTCCCAAGATTTCTCCAAGAGTGAATTCAATTTTGCATTTAAGAATCTGATCCTCAAGCACCTTCTTCAAGTCCATAGTCGTCTCAATGTCAGAAAGCAGCTTGAATCCAAGTTGATTTTTCGGCTTTGGATTTTTGTCTTTGGGGCTTTCTGATCATCTTGTATTTTTGGCTTTTGAACATTAGCCATACTCTGATTTGGTCCTGAAGAAGAAGGCTGAGAGACTGGATCACTCCTCCTAGTCACCCTCTTCAAACCTTCAAGCTTATCATCATCTCTTTTCCGCTTCTCCTCAACAAGCGCTTCAAATCCTTGAGATTTCACCATATAAGCATAGATAGAAAAGGCATCAACTCGATCACCCCATCTAGTCCCTTTTCTAATCTCATCACCTATGATTGAAAGTTTGGATATTGAAGCTTTTTTCTTTTTCCCTACGTGCAGTGCATAGAACCATAAAGGATATTTGTCCTTTGGTAATTGCTCTAACTGAAGGCCATAGGCAACAACTTCTCTTGCCATCTCTCACATCACGTAAGAAGAGTGCAAAAGAGACTCCTCTAATAATTTCCTCATGCCACCCTTACCGAAATGTAGTTTGATCGGCTACTCTGTATCTCCAAAACACATCACCTTGTCTTTCCAGACTACCAACTTCAGCCTTATCACCTCTTCAAAATCTTGACAGTCCTTCCGCTCATGATTTGGACTATCAGACCACATGCAAAGATGGACACAATCACTCCTAGAAGAATTTATAGGAGTAAAAGAAGTTGGGGCTAAAACTGGAGTTGGACTAAGCGGTTGTTGCTCCATTCTAGTCATCATGATTTGTGGGTCTTTTAAGTTATTTGATATCTCCTCCACCATATCTTCGACAGTCGATTTTGTAATTAATTTGGCAACCGCAGTAGGAATAGACATAGGTATAGACACATGCTAAGAAATAGGAGAAGTAATGGATGGTGCAACGAGAGAAGTAGGAGAAGTCGTGGTAGGAGAAGACATCGTTGGTGGTGACTGCATCCTATTCTGCAAGCAAGCCTTCCATCTCCACCTCTTTGTCAGTGTAGAAACCGCATTGACAGCATCGTGCCAATCCGTCTTCAATCCCATAGGCTACATACGGTCCTCTAGTAGCTCTCCCAACTCATCCTGAAGTGCAAGATCAATCGCCTGTAAGAATAACTCCACTTTCTTTGACTTTAGAGCTCTTTACTCTAGTGCATCCAACTAGTTGTATCGCTCTTCAAACTCCCGTAACAATTCAGAAGAAAGAAGTCCTTTATTGGGCTGATAAACCCACTCTTTGAATGTCTTTCTCATAGCAATATCATAATCCTCTAGAAAATGTTTGTCTTTGAGGGCTTTCTTAAAAGCATCCTAATTAGAATCCTATACAAACATATCTATTACTCTAACCCGCAAAGCAGCCATGACAAGCCATAAGAAATAATTGCTCCAATTGGATTGGAACTCTGAAAAAGCGCATCTGGCTTTCAAAAGCCTTAATGTAGGCTGAAACATTCTGGCCATTAAATAATTTTCGCTCACTAACCACAGCCTCGATCGCACCAAGCGTATGCTCCTGTTCTTGATGCAACAGTCATTGTTGATCCAACTGTTGTTGATGCGACTACTGCTACTGTTGCATAAATAATTGCATCTATTGATTTTGCATCATAATGGCTCAAGAAAGAGTTTGTAACAAAGTCTTCATCTCATTGATAAAAAAGGAAGAAACATTCGATGATGAAGGTGAATTATTCAAAGGGTCTCCCATCTCGATAAATAGAAGCGACGCTTTCATGTCGAGTTCACCAAATGTCGCACAAAATACGTGCAGAAGTTCATGAAAGTCACTCTCATCGCAGGGATGCTATGCAAGATGGGAGCAAAGGATTATGAAGAGTACTCAACTCAAAGTAAATACATAGAAGAAAAAGTTTAGATACAAGGAGGATACTCAAAGTAAGTTCATGAAGTAAGGGTAACTTTTGTTTGGATAAGAAGATGGAGCCAACATAGAATCAAGTTCTCCTCAAAACTCAAATCGCTAATTTTATATACTTCTCCAATTTAAGGTTGAACCACAAATGCAAGCCAAGTCGTAGTGTCTGCTCTTCATTTTTTTTTATAAAATTGCAAGATTGACTCTTTCTCTTCATGATTTTAGTGCAAGGCAGAATAAAATTAGAATTCTTTGCATATTTCAATACAAAAAAAAAAGATCATGGTAAAGTATAGTGGCTTCTCACTGAGCAAGATTAGTTGCTGCAAAAACTGTCATTCTAGCATTCAGAGAAATAGAAATGCCATCCTTGACAATGCTTATTGTTCGCTGCTCCAATTGATCTTCTTCAATATCACAAATACTCAAGCATGACGGCTAGCACATAACACTTCAAGCTCGCAACATATCCATATTTTTCTATTTTCGTGATCGAAAATCCCAAAATATGCAAACTAGTCTTCCCATAAGCACATTGAAACAATGCTTTTCCATATGGCTCCATACTTCCAAATACACTCAAATTCCAAAACTCTTTGCCTCCTTTGCTTGATGCCTTAAATCATGTAGACTTGCATAGAATTGTAGACTCTCTCCTATAAATGTAATGACTTATATGCTTTTATGGTAATCCACCAGTTATACATCTAGTTTTTCTTCAAGTACGTTGATCTTCGCTTCATAATACCAACTCCCTTTGCATATTGGCCTAAGCTTGAAAACTCATAGTAGAAATCATCTCTCTTAAACATACACAGTTAACCCTGGAAATATGAGTCGATCCCACTTTGCATATAGCCATGCATATCATAGGCCTTGTGGATTGAAAGGTCGGTGTCAAACATAAATGCAATGCTTGCAACAACCAACGAAATACACAAAGGTGAGGGAGACGAGCATCCCATGTTGATCATGGCCTCCTTGACTTTACGGCAGCCAACTAGCGAGACAAGTTGCGGCGGCTGGATACAGAAGTTGATGGCAAAGAGAATCATGTCACATGAAACTTAGATCTGACTTGAACTTGACTCATCAAAGGTCGTCGATAGAAGGCAGGCAGGTAGGCCAGAAGGTCCCTCCGTCGTCTCTCCTCTCGCCTATTCTTGCTGAGTCGGGTCCCGAAAGCTCCATTTACTATAGTTGTGAAATTGTCATCCCATGTTATCACATTTGTACTCGATCTTGCTACCTCCGTGTGGGCAATCCCCATTGCAAGTCCAATATCTGCTTCGTGAAGAGCTGGTGCATCGTTGGTCCCATCACCTATAACAACAACAACTTCTTCTTCTTCTTTCAAATGCTGTACTAGCAATAACTTGTCAAATGGTGAGGACCTTGCTATAACCTTCTCCTATCACTTATCGTGCTACTATTGAGGATGCACTCCCGTATGTTTGAGCCGGTACTTCTCTTCTTGTTCACCCTTTCAAATTGAACATCATGCAAATAAAATAGTCACCTAGTTTGATAATCACAAACTATTCCTCGGCCATATCCATGGATGCTACTTTGTATAGTTTGTGATTAATGTGTTTGTTTTGCATGATGTTGGTGGGGATGGTTCAGTACTCGGCACGAAGAGGAAGGTGGTTATTGTAGAGTGCCCAAGCTGTTGTCTTTGTCTTCGTCTTCTAAGTCTCGTCTTATGTCCCCCCTTCTTTCCATCTTAGCTAGTGTCTTCTCCTTACTCTAAGCTTGTCTGGCAAGTTTAACTGAGCCATGGCCAAATCTGGCAATGTACTCTTTCATATTTGCAATCTGATCCTGTTTTCATCTATTTTGTTTTATCCGATTTTCTTCCATCTCTGCCCTAGTCTGCACATACTGATTAGAACAAACAAGCACTTAAATGAGCTACCACACACACAAACATACACACAGGTTATTCGTGACTAAGTACTACTCAACGAATACAAAAAGTTTAGGATGGAACCAAGAAATCAAATTTTCAAATTGACCATTCAAACTAAATGGCAAAGAAAAAGGCGCACACAACGGAAAACAAATTCCAAATGATGCTAACTAATGAGTTCGAATTCCTGGCAAAAAACTCTGCCCTCAAGTTCACAGCAGTGGACATGCAATGTCATGACACTAGGTGGATGTGATTTTTGCATCATTGGGATCAATGGTTGGTGATTTGTATCAATTGTGAATCTTTTGCCATGTAAGTATGGATGTAGTTCATTGATAGCCCATACTATTGCGAGAAATTCTTTCTCTATTGTGCTATAGTTCTTTTTTGTTTTGTTAAGGTATGGATGATGTAGGAAATTGGTTGCCATGTGTCATTTGTGGCTTATTGTAGAAGTACTTTCCCTAACCAGCATTAGATGCATTTGTTTGAAGTTTGAAATCTTTGTTGAAGACTGGGTAGTTGAGTTTTATTGGTTTTTGCATCACTTGTTTCAATGCCTTGAAACTTTCTTAACATTGTGAAGTCCACTGATATTTTTTTCTCTTCTTTGATAAGTTTCGTAGTGATTGTGTTTTGGATGTTAGGGTAGGAATTATAGGAATGAACCTAGTAGAGAATGTGATTGAGCCAAGGAAGCTTTGAAGGTATTTTGTTGTCATAGTAGGCCTTGGGAATTGCTTCACTGCATTGATTTTAGTTTATTTTGGTGACTATTGTGCATACTTTACAAGGTGAAGGCTTTCCTATAATTTTGGCATTGCGAATGTGTGGCCTTCATTATCCATTCACTTAATGGTTTTCTTGAATGGCACCCAAAGTAGCTAGTTCCATTGTGTGTACTTGCAAATTTTGCATTTGTGCTCGTTGTAGTTTTCTACGTGATTCTTCACATGCCTATAATTATTACAATAGAAGCAATTCAGCTTGTCTTGCTCATCAGTTGGAGGAACTAGCGGTTTCTTAACTACATGAGCTAGTTTGTTGGTAGAGTACTATTGTCTTCTTTGTGAATATTGTGCATTCTATAAATCAATCTCCATTGGTATGGGTTAATCAAACTACAACCTTGTTGGATGTTGATATTTGTCTAATGTTGATGGTTTTGATTTGTTGTTTGCCTCTATACATTGTGCTATTTGGATAGCTTGGTGAAAGGTAGTTGGTCCCACGTTGTTACAAGCCATTGCCTAATGTGGCATTTCCATGTTGGCTATCCAATGAGCTGCTGCCACATCACTATATGTATGTGTGTGTGTGTGTGTGTGTGTGTGCGCGCGTGCGCGCGCGTGCATGCATTGTCGGAGGGGTTTTTGTCGAAAGGTCGAATCCATCGGGGATCAGAGGTAGAAGGAAGTAGAGATAGGAGATGGGAGAGAATAAAGAGAATAGACAAGAGGTAAACATGACAAAGACAAAGCACAATGAACTAAATCAATATATATAGAAAGAACCTGGAATCTTTGCACTACTCAAAAGCAATCTCCAGGCATTAGATCTCCTGGAGCTTCTTCGTAAAACAAAACGTGCATCAAAATTACAGCTCCTTCTCTATTGCTCGGAACCCAAATCTGATGGCTCCATTAGCTCCAAAAGGGGGATAAAAATCCAAGACACCAAGACACCTGGTCATGGATCTCCCAAATCACTTCTTCTTCTTCTTCCACTTCAAACTGTAGTTTTCAATCTGTTTACAGTGATCGCGACGCGCGCGATTTCATCAATCTGTCCTTTTTATGAAAATCCCATAACTGAGTGAAAAAGCAACTTGCTTTTCGTATGCCATCCTAATCTAGAGGCTTTTGTAACTTTTTCAAAAATTTTACAATAAATAATATCAAAAATATGCTAAAATTATCCAAAAATCTAGTACTTTTGGATAATCTAGCACTAATGACTCAAATCACATTGACTCTCTAAATCAATAAAGAAGTCAGACGATGATGCATTCCATGCTTTTTCACACTATGTCCGCATAGCATCACAACATTCACCCCCTTTGAACCTGCACATCCTCCGATATGTGCCAAAATCTTAGTTGTCACCGAATTCTGAGTCCTTCTCATTCTCTGAAACCATATCTTTTGTTTCTTCATCTTCCATATCTTCCTGGCTAGCCCCTATATCATGGCTACTATTTTCTTCCAATTCGTGCAACTCATAGGCAGTAGATTCCTGCCTCTTGAATAATTTGATTCTTTTCCCTGCTACCGAAAGTTTGATGGTTGTCCCATCCAGCTCATTTAATGCATAAATAGCATTATCAAACACCTATTTTACCACATAGGGTCCAAACCATCTTTTGGAAACTTTACGCATGGCACTATGCTGGTTGTCTAAATTGCTATCGTAAACCAATACCCAATCCCCATCTTGTATCATTCTTAGTCTCAGTCTATGTGTTTTGTCAAACTGTTTCTTGTTCTGTATCCTTGTTGCCCTTACCTTTGCAATTGCTGCCTCTATGTCTTCTAACTTCCTTTCCAACTGTCTAATGCGCAAGGCCAACAACTCCTCTTTCCAAGATAGCACACTCCATGTGGCTATCATCTCTTCTATCGACATGATAGGTTTTTGACCATACATCAATTCTGTAGGTATATATCCTGTAACAGCACTATGAGTTGTTCTGTCAGCCCACAAAGCATAAGGGAGCAATCGTGGCCACTCTTTTACCTTCCCTCCACATGCTTTTGCCAATGCCTTCATAATAGGTGGATGACCTCTTTCAGTTTTGCCATTTACTTCAGGTTTATAGGCTGAACTTAAAGCAAGCTTTATCCCCAACCGTGCAAAGAAATTATGAGCTTCATCTGCATCCAAATCACCCCTATCTGCTATAATTTTGCCCACACAGCCATACTGACAAAAGATCTCTTCTAAGAGAAAAGTACACACAGCATTTGTTGTCTTAGTACGTAAAGCTCTCCCTTCTACTTGATTAGTCAAGTCTTTATGGAAAAGCTCAAGATACCTCATTTGCCAAAGACCTGTAGGCATTGTGACCAAATCCACCACTCACTTAAAATGAAGAGGCAATGGATATGTGGGTTGCAATCCATCTCGATGTCTCACAAATGAATACATTTGACATGTCATACATGTTTCCACAAAGCGAGCAACATCGTTATACATACCACCCTGCCACCAATATCTTTCTTTGATCTTTGCAAAAGTACCCCAAACACCTCTATGACCAGCCCATAAGCTTTCATGAAATTCTTGCATAACATTTACTTGTGAAGCTCTATCACCCAAAACTCGCAATGGCATACCCTGTTTCTTTTTAGCATGTTTCCATAAGTATCCATCTTTTAAGAAAAACCCATAGGCTTTCCTCTTGATCTTCTTAAACTCCTTATCTGACCATTCGTCTCTCTTTGTTAATGTACTGAGGAATTGACCAATTCTCAGCCACTCTCCTGCATATTTGTCTTCTAGAAACACTTCTACACAAGATGCAAAACATCTAAAGTGTCTTCTCTTTGTTGTCCAAGCTTCTACTAATGCTGTAGCAACACCTTGCATTGCTAAATTCACTCTTGCAACATCATTTTCAGCCACAAGAAAGTCATCTTCTTCCTCCTTATCCATCATCCCATCTTCATTCTCATAGTGTACTCGAGATAACATGTTTGCCACTAGGTTATCTCTTCCTGCAATATGCTAAAATTTAGGGTTCAAAGATTTGATGTATGCAATCCACCGGGAGCATAGCAATGTCCGGGGTAGCACAACTAGTAATCATACCCAATACTGGCAAATAATCAGTCTCAATGACTACATGAGCACCCATAAAATACTCCTTATCACATTTAAGGGCTTTCACAATTTCCCATAATTCTCTTTTTACTTGTGGATATCTTCTCTTTCGTTCAATCAATACTTTAGCACCAAAGTGTATTGCATATCTTTGCCCTTCCTCATCATCTTGACCAATTGCCCATCCAATACTGATTGGGCTTGTATCAACATTAATAATGATAGGCTTTCCATGTGAATAGTTAGCATTTCTCAATGTAGGAGCAAATTTTAAGAGATGCTTCAAGTTCTTCATTGCTTTCTGATGCTTTCTTTCCCAATGAAATTTCTGACCTTTCCTCAAAAGTTGATATAGAGCATCGGCTACATGTACAAAGTGAGGAATCCATATCAAATAGAACACACATGCTCCCAAGAATCTACGCACCTTTGATACATTCGTGCATACATCTTGCATTCTATCAATCCCATCTATTTTTGCTGGTGATGGTCTTCGCCCATAGGGCCCACACATATGCCCAACAATCAAAACCTCTTCAACTCCAAAGACAGACTTTTGTCCAAAAAGAGTTAAATGCGCCTCCTCTAGACGCATCAAAATCCTCTCACAATCCACAATATGGTCTGCAACAAACTATCTACATCCATAAGCATCCATCTCTTCATTCTTTTCATCCACTGTACACCCTTTGATTGGAACATCATCCAAGAAGGGCATTGTCAATTGCGGTATAAAATCCTTGAGTACCCTATTCATAGCATTTGTCATGTGTGTCACTGAGTTTGTTGCACCCTATGGGAGAGTACACATCCGTACTAACCCCAAGAGAGTCTTCATGGTTGTGATATCCCTACTTTCAATTGCAGGCTGAAACTGATCATACCCCGAGTAAAGATCACCCAAAGAATAGATCGCTCTACCTGCACAAGCCTCTACAAATTCATCAACCACAAGACACACCCACATTTCTTATGGTCACTTTATTGACCGGTTGCATGTCTTGAATAAATCTCAAAGCCCCATTCTTTTTGGGCACAGTAAACCAACGATTTGAGTACGAGACTGAAGAAGGCTCCAAGATCTTCATGTGAATCTTTTCATTTAGCAAATCCATCAGCTTTGGCAAGTAAGCTTTAGGCACTGGAATAGGCCGCAAGTTCCATGGTACATGTGGCACAGTAAATATGACCATAGGGGAGACAACATTTGGATCCACACAACCTATTTCACTTGGCTGAAATGCAAATGCCTTTCCATGTCTAGCCAACATCCACATAAAATAGTCTCTCTCAATGGGCAAAAGAAACCCTTCTGCACCAACTTTCAATTTATGTTTCACATGTAAACTCATGGCCTATATCTTTAGGATCTCGTAAGCTTAGTTGCCTTGACACTTTTTCATACAAACCCTCACTCTCTAGTGGAAGTGGCAAAGCAATTGGTTTTACCTTTTTGTCAATTGTGTTATACTTTGTCTCCACAAGTGCTTCAGCCCATTGTAATCCTTCTTGCTGAGCAAACAATGCTATAACATCATACATATCCAAAGAATATATTGACAACACTCTGTTTTCAGCCTCATTTTTTGCATGTATAGTTGCTGAAATTTCAGCCACATTGTCATTAATGTTCAACCCATAAAAGATGCCTGAAATGCCTTCATTTTCAGCTAACAATCCCAATGCTTTTAGTTCCTTAGTAGCCTGTTTCATAGGTATACATTCAGCCTTGCACATAGCTTCCATAGGCTTAAACCAACATGAATTGTTTGCTGTAAACTGAGAATAATCAATAGTAAATACATGGTGCGCAGATCGGACGCAGATAGCTCACGTGGTGAATCCCGGAAGGTCCCCAAGAACAAAGTACTCTACTTTTTAGCACAAAAACCAATGTAAAAGCAAGCACGACATGAGACAAGAGACAAATTGGGTTCAATCTCCCCCATGCCTTGTGTGAGCGCTTCACAAAGCATGTATTTAATGTATATTTCCAATCTTTATGCTCAAAAATAGCCCAATTACAAAAATATGGCAAGCTTTTAGCTTTTGAGTTTGCTTTCTACCAAAAATAGGAAAATAAAGCTAATGGACGGTGCCCATAGAGTCTGGCACGCCCAATCTCAATGTCCAAATAAAAATAACATATTCAGGCGCATAAGCGCATACAAAATAATAATAAATAATCGATGTCTCTATAGACATAACAAAATATAGGCGTGGCGCCTATCAAAATATAGTCAAAAGGTCGAAAACCCGCTAGACTCCAATGCTTTCCTCCGCCACTGCTGCTATCTCTACACATCAACTGAAGCATTCACAATCGTTAGTAAAATAACACAATTAAACCGACAAAAGTGAATACCTAGCAGTCTTCAGCTACATAAATAAATCAACTGGTTAGAAATAAATCCTAACCTTAATTTATTACGAGTGCGCACTCTAAACTCATAAACGCTTATTAATTTAATATGCATTTTGCGGAATCACCCGCTATGGAATCACCCATGTACACACTAAATTAATGAAACGCCCGAAAAGGACAGGCGTCCCCATCAACTTCTCACACAAAGAATCCTCTTTGCGTATGAGCCCCGGTCATCTAAGTTTACGGAATCCACCGTAAAACCTCACGGAATCCACCGTGGAATATGCCTCCTGGCATCAATACATGCTTCATTCCATCGAGAGATGAGTACATCCTTTGAACAACACTAATGTAGCCCTGCATTACAACAATGCTTAATGAAAATCTAGGTCTTTGAATTCCCTTGCATTTGGAGTCAAAAAAGACTCTTGAAGCATATCTCGATTTCTAGGATGATTAACATAAACAGTAAGAAATTGGACTACTTTCTTCCCATCCTTGCTTTTGACTCTTGCATAAGCAGAACCATCATCAAGCACCTTTGTTTCCATATGCACTCCTGTAATATAAGGCTGTTCCAAAATCACTGCATATGAGGAATTGTCTTGCGCAAAAAAGTGTTGCTCTTCTTATACATCACCAATTGTCACTTTTACTTTAGGACATGCAGCATAAAGCTCTCCTGAAGAATTATTTGCAGCCCTCATATGACAACCATGATTAGTGTCTACAAGCCATGCACCATTTTCATACAATCCACACTCAATGACATTTATCTCAAACCCATGATCAAGTAAAGCAACACAAGGAGTTTCACGTTCCCCTATTTTCACTACCATTCCAATGGTAGCCCTAGCCCAATGATTTCTTGTGTAGTGACGTCGAGGAATAAATCCTAGAGTCTCTTCCCCATATTGTTGCATATGCCTTACTCCACTGTGCATATTGCTACAAGACAATGCATTTTTAGCCACTTTCTTCTCTTTTCCACATGCTATCCATCCATTGATTAGTAGCATCCTACATAGACAATCCTGTACTTACTTCATGCTCATATTCAGCTCAAATACCCAACAAACCAGTTTCCTCTTCAAATTGCAGCAACGCACTAGTGGTATCACCAAGAAACTAACGCTTCCTCTCAATTATTCAATGATCTCATCATGAAATTCTCACTTGGCAATGCCAAGCACCTCTTCCAAGGTGAACTCCACCCGACTATTTAGGATCCGTTCTTCAAGAACCTTCTTAAGATCTGTGGCTGTCTCAATGTCAGACTACAACTTATATCTTGGCTACTTGCCCTTCTTTTTGCCCTCTTGTTTGTTATCCTGTTTTTGCTCTTGACTGACCTCTTCCATAACATGCTCGGGAGGTGGCTGATTTGCAGCTTTAGGCTAATCCATACTTCTTCTTGTCATTCTTTTAAACGTCCCTGCAATATCTTCATCTCTTTTTTATTTTTCTTCCACAAGTACATCCGTGTTTTGTACCTTTGCTAAATACGCATACACTGAATATGCATCTACCAATGATTCCCAACCAGTTATGCCACGAATATCTTGCCCTGCATGAGATATTTCACTATCAATGACCTTTCTCTTTTTAGCTGCGTGTAAAGCATGTGTCCATATTTCACCCTTTGGACCAACCATCACTTGGCCATGCATTTTATCCAATTATAGACCAAAAATAGAAGCATGTACTGCCGCATAAACATTTCTAACTGCCAAGTCTTCCAACAACTTCTGCATACCTCCCTTTCCGAAATTCAAAGCAAGAGGCAATCCCGTTTCTTGTGCATGGATCTTTCCATCTTTCCAAAATATGAGCTGTCATGCCAAGGCCTCCTGATAGGCAGCACAATTCTTTCTCTCATGCTGTAAACTATCACACCACATACATCTTTTTTCTGGCTTAGGGGCTGCTACCCGTCCCCTTTCCTCTTGTCCTTTTTCATCCAATTTTGCAATCTTCAATTGAAGATTCCACATCACTTTGACCAATTCATCCAAGACATCTTCCCTAACAAAGGGAACAATACCAGGTATAGCCATAGGGTTAGCCACAGAAGTAGGTGGCTTATTGGATACCTCAACTGTCTTGCCCATAAACAGTGGGCAAGCTAGATACATGCAATCTTTCTCTTCTTCGATGCTTCTTCACAAGTGCAATAACAGCTTCCTTGACATGTCTCCACTCTATTTTCAAACATGTCTCTGTAGTCTGATCCTCTAGCAAATCAAAAGGCTTCTCTTGAAGCTCAGGATCAGCTGCTTGTAGAAACAATTCAATTTTCTGGCTTGCAAGAGTTTTTTGTTCGGCAAGATCCAACTGCTCAAATCGACTTTCAAATTCTCTTAACAATTCTATAGCCACAAGACCCTTATTGGGTTGTAAAACCCACTCTTGAAAAGTCTTGCGTGTAATCAAACTAGTATCTTCAATATAAAATTCTTCCCTTAGTGTCTTCTTTAAAGCTATCCAGTCAGCATCCTGCAAGTATAATTCAGTAATCCATGCTTTCAGTTCATATATAGTAACACGTACAAAATACCAGCTCCATGCAGGTTGAGCCACCCCAAAGAATTCCATCTTCTGAGCATAGGTATGTACATATGCAGATACATTCCTACCATTGAATAACTTCACCTCACCCTCAACTGCTTGCAAAGCATTCTTCACAACACTTTCTGTTTGAGCATAAGCTTGCATTACCTGTTGTTATTGTTGTACCTGCATAAGCATATTCATATTTTGCACCAACTGTTGCAAAACATCACTGGAGATTGTGTTCGAAGGTTCTCCCATCTTGTCTTTCCATCTTCTGACGACCTTTCACGTCGGGTTTACCAATGTCGAATGGGTTTTTGTCAAAAGGTCGAACCCATCGAGAATCAGAGGTAGAAGGAAGTAGAGATGGGAGATTGAAGAGAAGAAAGAGAATAGACAAGAGGTAAACATGACAAAGACAAAGCACAATGAACTGAATCAATATGTATTGAAAGAACCTGGAATCTTTACACTACTCAGAAGCAATCTCTAGGCATTAGATCTCATGGAGCTTCTTCGTAGAACAAAACGTGCATCAAAATTACAGCTCCTTCTCTATTGCTCGGAACCCAAATCTAATGGCTCAATTCTCTCCGAAAGGGGGGTAAAACCACAGGACACTTGATCACGAATCTCCTAGATCACTTCTTATTCTTCTTCCACTTCAAACTGTAGTTTTCAGTTTGTTTACAGCGATCACGACACGCGCGATTTCGCCAATTTGTCCTTTTTATGAAAATCCCATAACTGGCTGAAAAAGCAACTTGCTTTTTACATGCCATCCTAATCTAGAAGCTTTTCTAACTTTTTCAAAATTTTTGCAATAAATAATATAAAAAATAGGCTTAAATTATCCATAAATCTAGTATTTATGGATATTCCATGCTCACATTGACTCTCTAGATCAATAAAGAAGTCGAATGATGATGCATTCCATGCTTTTTCACACTGTGTCCGCATAGCATCATGACTACATGTGCGTGTGCATGTACGCATGCACGCGTGCGTGCACGTGCATGCATGTGTGTGTGTGTGTGTGTGTGTGTGTGTGTGTGTGTGTGTGTGTGTGTGTGTGCGTGTGTGTGTGTGTGTGTGTGTGTGTGTGTGTGTGTGTGTGTGTGTGTGTGTGTGTGTGTGTGTGTGTGTGTGTGTGTGTGTGTGTGTGTGTGTGTGTGTGTGTGTGTCCTCACCTCCTCCTCCCTTAGATCCTCTTCAGGCTCTTGCTCTAACGATCCTTCAAGCATGGAAGACACTTTCTACATTGATATATCAGGAGGCTTTTTGATTCTGACAACTTTCTTGCATGTGAATCTTTGATGGTATCCTCAATTATTGTAGCCATGATGCCCCCAAACCCCACTAGTGTATCCTTCTTTTTTTATCTATTAAAATTTTTTTGGAGCTAGCTATCAATGCCAATAATACAATTGTATCCTCACCTCCTCCTCCCTTAAATCCTCTACAGGCTCTTGCTTTGATGTTCCTTCAAGGGTGGAAGACACTTTCTACATTGATATATCAAGAGGTTTTTGTGATGCTGACAACTTTCTTGCATGCAAATCTTTGATGGTATCCTCAATGATTGTAGTCATGACGACCCCAAACCCCACCAATGTAGCCTTGGTTGTAGCCTTTTTCCTTTTTGCTCCATTGCTTCTATTGCCAATGTGGTCTAGATTCTTAAGGGCATGATCTTGTACTCAATGTTTTGACTGTGGCATGGAAAATTTTGTTGATGTATGCATTAAGATTTATTTTGTCCATGGTTCTCACTGCTATGTTCTCTAGCATTTCCAAATGGATTCTACTCATCGTAGAGCTATACTTGGTGCTAGAAAATGGTGTGCATATAAGCTTTTCTTAGATTCTTCTAGTAGGGTCCAAGATGTCCTCTATGCTCACACCATCATTGATAAACACTTTTGACATGTCTATTCCCAATCTTTCTAGACATCCATCTTGCTTCTTAGTATCTTCTCTTTTTTTTCTAGCAAGTTGAAAGCTCTATTTACCACATTTGGTTAGAGTAGTATCTTAATATGATGTTCGCCATTGTTATCCTCCACCATGATATCTTCACTATGCTTATCTCACGATCATAGGTTGCAAGTAACTCTATATATGTATCATAGTCTATCTCCCCTTTAGAATTTTCCATATATGGATTCATATTTCATCCATCCACCAACTAATGCCTAGAAGCATGGGGGCTACTTAAGCTCAAAATTTACTTGAGGTAGGAGCTGCTTGATAGAAATAAGCACACGGGCAGCTTGATTTGAAGCACATGGCCTACTTGGAAGAATAAGAAAAGGGCTTAGTTGTCAAAGATAGAGAAGAGAGGCTGAAGATTGTTTGTGTAGCCAATAGTAAGAGCGTGAAGCTCTAACTCCAATCGAAGCTCTTAAGTATGTGGAAGCACTACTCAAGTGGGATAAAAACCAACAATGGAAGCACTACTCAAAGAGAATTAGTCAACTCTAAGATGGTACCCAAGAGGAGCACTTTGGATTTGAAACATGCAATTGAAGTAACATCCACAATTCCAAATCCTACTCGTTCACAGGAGGTGCCTTTGCATTAGGTTATATAAAATACAAAGTATAATCATGTAGAAATATTCATTATGTAGCATATGGAGGGCATATGGAGTTTTATTTCATGACTACATTATCAAAGATCGGTACTAGGAATTGGTATTAGAGAAAATGAGCAAGCACTTGTAATGATAAGTTGAATTATTCTTTTTCTAGGAAAGTAAGAACACGTTGTTATGGATTGCATCTTCTTTCTCGAAGTATCCAAAGAACATGGTTTTGGTTTGGTGAGTTTGTCTTTTTAAGAAAAGGTTAATTGTTTTGGAAAGAGATGGCCTTACTAGCCAAGATAAGTGAGTTGACGAAATCTTCAAAAGTGATTGTTTGGTTGATATTATGGGAAAGAAATATTTTATTGGTTGTTGATAATAGCTTGATTTTCTTGGTTGTATATTTGTACAAAAGTTATTATACCCTCATGGGTGGATTGCTAGTTGCACACTAAACCTCCCCCAAAGTTAGTTGGTAGGAGCCCTTCACTAAGGGGCTAGTTTGACCATGCTAGAGGCTAGGACCAGCTCCAAATACAAGAGCTCTTTCTATAGGGAAGACATGAAGCTAGGAGGCAACAAGGATTCTAGGGGGGACTTTGGTTGTAAATCCCTTCGGTCTAACGGATAGGTCTAACCTTACGATGGTCAGTCTAAGGCCTATCAAGGATTAGTCTAACCCCTACAAGTATAGGATGGACTTCCTAGAAGGCCTTGCTATTAGATAAGGGTGGATTGGTGGATCATATACCATGAGATTTAGATACAAGTTTTGGATTAAGAGACAGAATGCCGGGTTAATATTACACCTTAGAGAAGGTGCAAATAAATATTCTTGATTTATAACTATTTTCAAAAGAATATTTGATATTATCTTTATATTGTGTATTAATTTACATAAAGGAACCTAGTACCCTAACAAGGTTAATTAAGAAAGTTACTTTTATGTGTTAAAATATGTTGAAATGATAAGCTTAATATGTATGGACATTGATGATAAAATATCTAGTTAGACGGGTCCGCACGTCTACACTTAACACGTGGTGGTCATTATGACTCTTATACGGCCATTGACTTATCACTTATTATATTTGGTTTGTTACATCTATCTACAGCTAGTATACTTATAGCACCAATCAATTAATATAGTCCATTATGCATTGTTTGACTTGGTAGGTGACTTTTCTTTTTGTTGTATCTTATCTATACTTTTTTGTACATTGAAAAATGTGTAAAAGAAGAAGAAGAAACCAACAAGAAAATGTTTTGGCCTCCATATCTCTTTGTGTGTTATTGAGTGAGCTTCTCCTTGTGTGTATTGTATGTGTTCAATGCAGAAGCTTAAGTAAGTCCCCCCCACCAAGTGAAACATAACATGGTATCAGAGCTGCACCACTAATAGAGGCCTTGGGGAGTCCACCTTATAGAACATGTAAGATACCATATAAGTTCAAAAGAAAAGGTATTATATTTAGTCAAATTTACAAGATTATATTTACAAAAAGAGTTTTATTAATACAATTATTAAAAAATCCATAAGTCTAGTAAAGTAAATGGGGTCATTTTAAGGTCTTATAGTATTTAAAGAAAGAGTATTTCCTAATATCCTTTGAATGCACATTATATAGATATTCTTATAGGTGGACCCCCCCCAGATAGAGGTTAGTTTTGGAGGTTGAAGTAAAGGAAAAGAGTTAAGGATTTGAGCAAGCAAGCAATGGTAAGAAGCTCCCCCATTTTTCCACTTTTTCTCTTGGATAGTGCCTATGGAGGCATTGGAAGAAAAGTAGAGCAAAAATCTCAGATTGCTATGAGATTTGTTATGCGAGCCCCATTTTAGATCCCCAAGGTTGCAACAATATTTTTAGGGTATATTATGATTTCAATTGTGTCGACCAAAAGTGGATACAAAGGTTATAGATATTGAATATTTAAGTTTTGAGGCATTTTCTAGGAATCAAACACAAGTTTTATATGCAAATTAGTTTGCAGATTACATGTACTATAGGGTAGTTATACTGAAAAAGGCTACTTAGTGTGTTGATGTATACTTGTTGTGAAATATTACAAAAGACTTGCTTGGTGTTTTGTATCGATTTTGTGATAATGGTAGAGAATAATGGAAACTCCATCATTGAGAAGTTGAACAAGAAAAACTACCCATCATGTAAGTTCCATGTGATAAACTTCCTTATTGAAAAAGGCGTCTTCAAGTTTGTTTCAAGTGAAGAAAAAGAGCTAGAACTAAGTGACCCTATGATTGCATATGAATTAGAGGTGTGGAAAGAATGGAATACAAAAGACAAAAAGATAATATATTGGCTATCATAACACTATGCCCTAGTGTATCAAAAATACAGAATGTTCACATGCAACATGGAAAATATATGTCAATGAGTATGTTTTGAAGGTGAGAAGCATTGTAGATGCTTTGGCAACAATGATTAACTCAATGCCTAATGATGATGATTTGATGTCAACTACCGTGCATGGCCCTAAAAATGAAAAGGCTTGGAAATTATTAGTTAGTTATGTGTATGTAGTACAAAAGCCATTTCCAGATTTTAATGAGTTGGTCTCTCCCATGATCATTCGACAAGTAAAAAGAGAAAGATTTTACATTGGATATCCATATGCATTTCAAAGACCTTGATCCAACATATCAAAAAAAGCTAGTATATGTAAAGATGCATTGGAGATCTTTGAGAAGATGTATGGCACTTGCATAGAGACAAGAAAGATACTATTGAAGCAAAGATTGCATGGTGCATGGCATGGGAATTAGAGCATTAATTACTATGTTGCAAAGATAAAGTAGATTGTAGGGGATCTTGCTTTGATTAATGCATGTGTAGATTATTGTTTTGGTTTCTGTTACCTTGAATAGACTTGGTTATGCATACAAGTTCCTTGACACTTTTATTTCTATGAGAGGTGGTTCTATGCTTGACTTTGAGGAGTTGATTGCCTTGTTGCTCACTAAAGAAATTAAATTGGATCTTATTGCATTTAGTAGTGGGAAAAATGCTAATCAAGATAGTGTATTCACCATTAGAGCAATCATGGTAGTCCATCAAGAGATAGAGGATCTTCATACAATCGTGGAGATAGATTTGCTCATGGCTATGGTACCTTTGGACATAGAGACTTAATGCCTAGAGACAAGGAAATAGGTGCTTATCATTATTGTGGACAATTTGGCAATTTTGAGAAAGAATGCTACCATGAGTAGAATCCTATGTTTAGAGGTCATGGAAGAACTTAGTATGGTCATTATGCATGTGGTTATGGAGGCACATGTTATGCCTCTAAAGGTGGTTCATCACCTAGAGGTCATCTTTTTGCTATGGAGCATGTACTTGGTAGCATGATACATCTTCCTAGAGAGGATGATTGGTTTTTAGATTCAGGAGCTACGAATCATATGACACATAATGCAAAATGGTTTGACAACACGCAACAAGTGTAAAGTGAAGAGTATGTTTCCATAGGAGATGATACATTGCATAAGATCACTCACATTGCCAATGTACCATTGGTAATTAGAGATGGGATAGAGAATAAACTTGGAGATATTTTACACATGCCTATGATCATTAAGAATTTGGCTTCTATTGGAAAAATGGCTGATCAAGGCCTATAAGTAAGGTTCAATAAATATGTTTGTTTCATTGAGTTTAGAAATGGCAAAACTTGGTAGGTTGATTGCATGTGGCCAAAAGAAAGATAGACCATTTGCATTGGATGCAAGTACTCCTGTCATATAGAGCTCTATGTATGTGGAAGTTGGGCATGGACAAGACAAGGATATTGAGCTATGGCATAGAATAATTGGGAATGTAAACTTACAAAGGCTGAAATAAATATAGTCTAGATAGGTTGTCAGTGGTCTCTTGCACTTTGGCTATGTAAACTATGACAATGTATGTGAGGCATGTTAGTTTACTAAGCACTCTAGACTTCCATTTCCAAAGAGAGAGAGAATTAGCATATATCCTGTGGGAATGATACATTCAAACATATGGGGTCCATGTCAAAATACTTCATTGAGTGGAAGATGCAAGTTTTGCGTTCCTTTTATTAATGATTTTAGTAGGATGACTTGGATCTTTTTTTGCAACATGAGTGAGGATTTTGAGAAGTTTTTGGAATGTTAAGCTATGGTAGAAATGTAGTTTGGATCATATATAAAGTCTTGGTGATCAAATAATAGAGGTAAATACATGTCAAATGAGTTTTCTGACTACCTAAGATATCATGTGATTAAGAGATAAGCTACATGTAGATATGCACCCCAGCAGAATGATGTTGTAGAAATAAAAAATAGGATCATTGCTAATGTGAAAAGAGTTATGATGAACCAAATACACATACCTTTGACTTATTGGCTTGAGACAATATATACTCCAGCTCATATTATAAACAAGGCTCCTATAGCATTGACTCATCACATACCACCATAATTGCATATTTTAGGATATCTACTTGCATATATTATGTTCATGTTCTTGATGATTTGAGGAGAAAAATGGAACTAAAGGCTATCAAGTGTATTTCCCTTAGCTATCCACATGAGAACAAGGATTATAAATGTTATAATCCTATTATAAATCCCTAGAGAGATCAAAGAAATCAATATATTGAAGATATGTCTTGAGAAATAGAGAGGTATCACTAGAGCGGTCAAGTGTATCACTAGAGAGGTCAAAGAAATCAATATATAAAATATATGTCTAGTCCTCAAGTCAATCAAGAAAGCAGTGGAAGTTATAACATGTGGAGTGGCAGGTTGAGGAGTCCACAAAAGATATTAGAACTCCAAGTATAAAAGTGTAGGGAAGTATGTACCATTGCATACAAGATTAGTTGAGACACCATCTAGTATACCTTAGTTGAGAAGATTAGAAAGAGTAAGGCATATAGTTCGATAGGTTGATATATAATGGTATTATGAAAATGCATATGTGTACATGGTATCTTATGTGCATCATGTAGAGCCTACTTGCTTTGATGATAGGTGAAAGTAAGTATTGGAAGAAAGCCATGGATGAGCAAATGGATGATTTGAACAAAAATAAGACTTGGGACTTAGTTGAGCTACCTTATGCCAAGAAAGAAATTGGATGCAAGTGGTGTATAAGGTCAAATGAGAGTTTGATGACTCATTGGAAAGATACAAAGCAAGATTGGTTGCAAAGGGTTATGCACCAACATGTGGATTGAACTATGAGGAGACATTCAATCTAGTTACAAAGATGACTATAGTATTAACTTTGCTTTGCTTTATGCTTGGAATTTATACCAAATGGATGTTAAGAATGCAACCTTGGAAGAGGAAGTGCATATGGAATATCTAGAAGGGTATATGCACCCTAAATATCACCATATGTATGCAAGATAAAGAAGGCAACACTGTATGGGTTAAAGTAGGCACCTAGAACTTGGTGTGAAAGGATCCCGACACGTATTTATGCAACATGGGATTTTAGCAAAGTATGGCTAATGACTCACTTTATACTAGACACATGGAGGATGGAATGATGGTTGCTATTTATGTTGATGATGTCATCATAACAAGTACCCTTGAGAAAGAGAATGAAAAAGTGGGTGAAGCATGGTTCACACAAGGAGTTTGACATCAAAGTTCTTGGATTGTTGAGGTATTTTTTGGGCATTGAAGTAATTGATATACACCACGTGGAATTTGGTTCCTACAAAGGAAATAGTCCTTGGAAATGTTGGAGAAGTATGGGATGATTGTATGTAAGCTAGTTGACACACCATTGGACTAAAACAAAAAGATGGTTGATGATGGAGAGTATGTTGAGGATAATACCATGTTTATGAAGATGTTTAGTAGCCTGATCTACTTAACCATAACAAGACTAGATTTGAGCTACATAAATGTAGTGATATGCCAATTCATGAAAGGCCATGCAAGTCACACTTGGTTGTGGGTAAGGAGAGTATTCAGGTATTGTGAAGATCACAGTGAATCATTTCTTGTTCTATGAAAAATGAATCAAGGCTACATTGTTTGGATATAGATGCTAACTTGGCAAGAAGTCTTATGGATAGCAAATTGACTAGTGATTATGTATTTTCATTTGGGCTTAGCCATGGTAAGTTGGACCAACAAGAAGCAATACACAGTAGCTTTTACAAGAATAGAAGCAAAGTATAGAGGAATAGCATTGGTAGCTTGTGAGTAGATATGGTTGAGACTGCTTCTATGTGATTTGGGGATTGAGATAGATGGTGGAATTATCATGAAATGTGATAACATTAGCATTACCAAGTCTATCATGCAAGAACAAAGCATATGGAACTGTTGGAGGCTACTTAAAAGAGAAATTTCTATAACAAGCATTCATCTCCCATGATTGAGCATAGTCCATAGTCAGAACATGGAGCTGAGTTTGTAATGAGGACACAATTTAACATGCATTCTTCTCCCATGATGGAGCCTAGTACGTAATGAGAATATAGTTTAACTAGCATTCCTCTCCCATGATGGAGCCTAGTTCGTATAATGAGAACGTAGTTTGATGAGAATTCCTCTCCCATGATGGAGCCCAATCCATAATGAGAACATAATTTAATGATTAATTTTACACATGTGAACATAGAATCATTTAGTGGGAAGCTCATTGCTATAAGAACATGAGTTTGGGAGATTAGAGGTAATATGGAAAATTCCATGCAAGAAAGACTAATATGAGTGAAGTTTTACAAAATTATTCTACATTTAAATCCCCCTAAGAATGATCAAGAAATGTTGAGCATAAACAAGAGAAGATTGTGTTATGAATTATACTAGGTAATTCTCTTTGTAGAGGGATTGAGTACTTACCAAAATATATGATGTCTTCTTCATGGAGCCTAGAAAGGGTTTGATTGAGTAAATATCAAATTCATGAAATAAGAGGATCTTTCTTTCAAGGTTCCATCGTAAAAAGACTTTTAAACCCTAGGATAAATACTTTGAGAGAGGATCCTAGCCAAAATAGGTTAAGAATTAAGAGTTAATTTGAAAAGATAATATAGGCTTGGAAATGTGAGAACTTAAAGCACTGAATCCATCAAGAAGAGAAGTTGGCATCACGGGGGATTCACTAGTAGTAATAAGGAGACGTCACCTGCGTTCAAGAAATATATGAAAATACCCCTTATCTACCCCCTATTTATGGGACCTTACCTTATAAAATGTACCTTCCTTCCCTTAAATAACCCCCCTCCCTTACACTCACATGATACCATACGGTAAACCCTAGTGGACCCCCCAGGGTCGGGATCAAGTATAGTAATTTATAATCAACTCGACGAAATTTCCCTTCCAAGAGGGATATGCTAAGACTTCACGACTGTTAGAAAAATGAACAAAAGCTCGTACTAGAGAGAGTTATTTAGGTGTATTTTGTGCATGGAATTATATTAGAAAAACGGTTTAATGCATTGAAAAAAAATTGTCTTGATTGTTTATGTATCCTAAGTCATACTATAGTGACTCAAATTGATTTTGAGGAGCATGTGTGACCTCCCTCAAGGCCAATAACCACTAGACTCTCCCACCCAAATGCACCATTATGCTCCAAATGCTAAGACTAGCATCAAACACAAGAGAAAGTTTTTGTAGGGACTTGTAGTTAGCTAAGAGGTGCTTCCTCATGCACAACTTCCTTCATTTATTTCCTTGGGCATACTAGGATTGGTCTAATCCCCTATAAGTCCAGGATAGGTCTCTAGAAAAGCTATGAGAATGGTAGATTGGTGGTTGCATATGGGTGGAGGTTGATTTTTTGACTAGAAATTGATTGAATAAATTTATGATTTTACAAACTTCCAAATTTAAATTGCACTTTTTCTAAAGAACTTCTTATTTTTGTGTCTTTGCTAATATTACATGAAGGAATGCATTATAATGGGCTAATTAACGTAGATGTCTTTATGTATCCAACATCAATGTGATATGATTAATTCAAAAACCAAAACTACACATTCAAGGGAAGAACATGGATAAATCCCTAACAACAAGTTCATCCTATAAGAAGATGATCTAAGTTAGTTGAGAGGTTTCCCAAATAATGTTAGTTTAGAATGTTACTAAGGGCTAAAACATTGACTATCCTAGAGTGTCATCATAGAAACTTGGCCTATGCCATTTAAGGGGGCTAGGTTGAGACAATACCCCATGAGTAGAGGGTTGAGACATCCATCACCCTGCTTGTTTCTCATTCTCTTTAAACCAATTGTGGTACTATCTGCTTTAGTTCGTGATGTTTGTATAAATAGTTATCCAAAACTGATGCTAGAGATTCTTTTAGATCACCTTGGAAGTCAATTAGGATCCTCTTAGGTCAATCCTTGTAAGAATGAGGTGGAGCTTCTCCTATGGAGGTGGACTTTGGTGATTCTACATCATGAAGTAGGAAGTTCCAAATGGAGTAGCTAGATACCTCCATTGATGGACTACCAAGAATGTCATGTCAAATATTTGTTAGATAGGATGGTTACAAATAAGAGGATGGCAAATGGAGCCCTCTACACTTGTCCTCACCCAAAACCTCTCTCACTCTCTCCCTATGCTTTTGATTTCTTCTTATAAGAATCAAATAATGGGGAACTCTAATATGTTATATGAATATTGTGAGTTATGTAATGAGAATGTTATGTAAATTGGAAGTGTCTCATTCTAAGAATCCTAATTCTTAAATCAATTTAAGCACTCAAAACACACATGAAAATTGATAATATTGGTGATTTGAAGGCTTAAAATTTTTTTACAATGTATTGCTAGGGCAACATGTCACATGCGTAAGCTTTTCTAGCCTTCTTCCAATCAATGCACTATTAATCCTAATGTAGGATCTCATACATGTGGTTCCAAATAGACTTTGAAGGGATTCTCTTACATCTATCAATGTCCATATCTTATTTATTGACAACTATTCAATATCCTCATATTGCAAATGGATAGTCATAAATAAAGTAATTATTGCTTTCCTTAAAGTCAAAAGCTTCTCCTACACCCATAGTCCTCTTCCATCTTCTATACTAGAAAGCTACATGCAATGTTTGAGTTGGAATGTTGTATGTAATATAATAAGGTTCTCTCAACATTTTCTCAGAAACATATCACCCTTGTGTGCTTTCTCCATTAAATTCTAACGTAGTCTAAATATTTTAACTAATGGTGGATGAGATTTTCCTACCCAACCATGTTGTTTTTGCTATTTGCAAATTTGTTCCTTAAAATATTAATCCAAAAATATACAATGGAATAAACCAAGATAAACTAACTCTCCTTCATTTGCTCCCATTGTCCCTAATGTATGAAGAGAGAGAGATAGAGAGAACATAATTCATGAAACATACCCACTATTAGTCTTTAAAGACTAACTCAGGCCTTGCCATCATCACCTCCAACATCTTATTTTATGAAATTTCATACATGACGTAGTAGTCATCATCCCCATAATCATCTTTGTTTAAGTAATTTTTTCCTCACACCTATTCAAGGCATGTGGACATGTGTGTGGGTGCTCATGTTAACTTAATCACACACACATGTATGTGTGTGGGGAGCGATGGCAAGGAACTATAGAGCACTATGTATGTGCAAGTCTATCATTTCTACCACATCTATTGGATTAGACCTTAGATCGGAGTTTTTATTTCCTAGTGACTTTCATGCTCCAATACACATTCTTCATAGCATATGCTTCATCAAAACATTCATATACTTTACATTATGCATCAACATTGAACCTTCTTATCTAGAATGTCGTCTATAGGGTAGTTTTATGCTCAACATATCTATGTTATGTCCCCTTCTGAAGCATCAAGGTTTCCCTCAAGAAAATAATAATATATCAATGGACATCAAGCCTAGCTAGGAGAGGGAGAGTAGGCCAAGTTTGTTCAAGGGCTATATCACATTCTATTTTCATTGAGAGGATGACAATACCAATTGTATGACCATGCTTAAAAACATATTGAGGTAGATGATGGGATTGTGTAGATGATCCAAAGGATAACAAAAAAAAAAGAGAAATTCCTAGAACAAGTATATGGTATGCTCCAAAAGGACTAGAAAGATTGCAATAGCATGTATGGTGGCCTTAAGGCTTATTTCTATGTGACAAACTCGATTCTAAATTGTTGATTCTCATGCCTAATCTAAGTGGTCACATCAATTTACTCATGTGATGCTGCTTCACCATACAGAGAAATCTGCAACAAGCTCAGAGGAAAGGAAAAAAAAAAATGATGCAACACATCAACACCACAAAGAATACAAAGAGGGACAATTCATAAGTGTTTACTATCTGACTAGAAGGTTTGGTTTGTCAGAGTCATTTATACATTAATGGGTGGGCCTTACATCATACAAGAAAAAAATAAGGGATACCCTTACAAGATGAACCATCTTTCCAAAAACACCACACAATGGCTCATGTGCAATGAATCAAACCCTTCTTTCATCCCTACCTCACCAATAGTATGGCACATCAGAGATCATCAACAAATCCAACTTGTGAACAACGCCCTACATCACAACACATACCATTAGCTATAGATCAACTATGAGGTAGATAGGATCATCAAAGCAATGAAATACATAAAAGCAATCCAATAACGCAACATATTCTCAATCCACATCAATTTGCCAATAGAAACACTATAGGCTCAAATTCTTACTTGTCGAATCTAAATGGGAAACACATATTGATCATGCACCCTCTCAAGTTGAGTTTTCTCATTGTCTCTCACCCTACAAGCTCTCCTACCCTCTAATCCCACTCATTCGGCTAGCTACAGATTGCTACCCGCTACCTGCCAAGCAACAATAATAACACAAGAGAATATTTGGGTCAAAGGGACTCACCACGTTGTAGTTTAGATGCTCATTGTGAGCTCCAAAGCTTTGATGACTCCACTAACATTCATGCTCATGAGGTCTATGCTTCTCGATATGCCATCCTT